>NC_086263.1:6952272-7559090 GCF_021018805.1 Prinia subflava | reverse complement strand
AGCTTTAGGTTGTCTGCATTCATCACACATGTAAGCTGCTCTCTGGATAACACAGATATGCATAAGCAGGGCTTAAACAAGCATGAAATTAGGAGTCTTAGTCATTCACTCTTCTCTAGACTTTTTCCCCCGCTCTTTGCCTTTCTATGTATGGTTTTATTTCTTCTCATCAGATGTCTTCCAACAAAATTTGTTGCTCCATCAGTGTGGCCAGTGCAAAGAGAAACTAAAACACCCTAGTTTCTTGGCAAGCTGCTTTATGTAGTGGTTTATATTTTCTTTCTGCTGTTAGTGTTCTTGGAGCAATAGTGGAATAGTTGATGGCATCAAGGCCTATCCAGACTTAGGAAAGAACTATACAGACATACACTGACTTTAAAGAGTGAAAAAGAAAATCCTAGAAAATGAAAATTTTCCTTTCCTATTGGGTTTTTTGAACAAAACCAAAACCAAATCAAAACAAAAAAGCAACTGGCTAAGTAAAAGAAAAGCCGTCCTTTGTTGCCATGTTGTATGAAGTACTGATTAGAGAAATTACTGAAGGTGAGGATCATGCAGGATAGCCAAGGAGGGCAGACTCATTAAAACCTTTTCAGTACTGCTGGAATTTCTGTATGTGATACCAGCTGTGGTGCTGTGTATTCTGATAATTGTATTAGCCTTGCTTCTATCTTTGCACATTTTAGGGCAGCTTTATTTTAATAAAACATCAATGTATTAATGTGACATGTTAAAACAAAATAGAAAAAGCTAGATGACTGGAACATCTCTCTGAAAATGAGCCAGGCTAGTCTTGTAAGTTATCCTTGAACAGCATATTTGAAGACAGACTTTACTGGGTCAGTATAGAATTAATAGGATAAAATGGAAGGGACTATTATTAGTGACTCATATTTTAATTTTTCACATATCTGTCTCATCCAACATTCTTCTGAACAATTTTTGGTCTTACATGACTAAATTTTACCAGATGTGGTTTAACTGACTTATTCTAATCATTTTCACTTGAAAGGTACTTGGCATAGCTAACAGAGCTGTCATGGAAAAACTAAGTTAATCTGTGAATAAGAAATATTTCAGATTAATACAGAATGCAATGAATATAAACTATAAAAGAGTGCACTTTTAATTCAGCAATGTCACAAATTTACAGTTATTCCTACCAGGAAATGAGGTTTGTTACTTTTATTGGTGTTTTTGCTGTACATTGTCCTGCTGTAGCTCTCAATTTAACTTTTTGGGTCATGAAAGTATGTATTTTCCTTTAAATCATTTGTGTCACTTATTTAAATGCTAAGATCGAAAATAATTGTGAGATGTTCTACCTCATTACTTATTTAAGATGTTCCTTTATGTGCCTAATTTTATACTTTCCCACAGCGAAAGGGTTGTACAAGATGCAATTGTTTCTGCTGTAAAGAGATCCTTGAGGTTTGAGGCTATTCAGGTTTCAGTTCCCAGCTTGTGTTCCTCCACAATGCCAAAATCCCAGATCTCTGTTAAGTGTAGTTCTTGCAACAAAACCAGCACAAGGAATATGCAGAGATTAAAACAGGACTAAGAAGTGCCTTACAAGAGAGCTCAGAAGAGAAATCTCCCCCCTTGACCAGAGTTCAAGCACTGTTTTCTTTTGGGTGTCCTGAAAATCAGGAATCCTGCAATCAGCTTCCAAGTCATTCACAGACACCACGAGGGCTGTTCCACAGGACAGAGCCTGGCACTGGACAAAGCTGCAGAGCTTTCTTGTTGTAATGCTTTGCCTTACACCCCTTCTAGGGGTGTAACAGATGACAGGAACACTGCCTCAAATACCTTCTTGTCACCCATCAGTTAATCTGTCACGTCTCTTATTACTCTTATTAAAAATTGGGGGACTCTTTGGGTGTATGGAACTGAGAGGAGATGCAGAAAAAATTACATTGGAAGGAAAGTCAGTTAAAGGATATGGATTAGCAGAAGTTACATATACACAGACAACAGATTTTGGGTTTGTTAGCATAAATTTCTATTTTATATTAAGACTAGAATCCTTTCTAGTATTTCTTCAGAGGAAAAGTAGTATCTTGTCAGGTTTATAGTGTGATAAAATAAACACAAGGAAAGAAACAGGTTCACAATATAAAGTCTTCAGTAGTAACTCCAGTTTTGTTGGTATATTTTTCTGTACCAAATGCTCTGTAGGGTATACAAAAAGAGCAGAATAAGTGAGAGCCTTTCAGTAGCAGTTCAGGAAGAAAACAGCCTTGTCTGGAGTACACATCATCTGCTTTAACAGCATCACTGGAACAGTCTGCAGTACCAACCGAAAAGCCAGAGTAATACAGATCAAACCCCTGGGACATTGAAACAATCTTTCCTTCTTAGGTAATATGCAGTAATAAACACTTATAAAAACACATTTCTCATCATTAACATAATTTTTAATATATAGACTGGTGCCATAAGTAGGCTAAAATAGAGGTTCTTCATTGAGCAATTTTCGCTGGGCTTTTTATGCCACTGTAAAAATCTGTAGAGGGGCATAAAAATTGCAACCAGCAAATATCCCTGTGGATAAACCTCCTTAAAACAGCTATTTTTCTTACAACACTATTGCACCATCATCAGTAGCTTGCTGTTCAGGAATACAATTTACTACCAGAGTAAGTGTTTCAGGAACTGGTGTCATCATGTTTGTGGATCAGTTCAAGGCAGCTGGAACAGTTTCATGTAGACAATTGATGGCAATGTTACTCAACTGATACTGCACCCATTCCTCCAGCTACTGTGCTTTACTTCTGGGAGCTTGCAGAGACAAGGAATTATTTTCCTGCTGCCAAATAATCAGTACCGCTGCACATTCAGGTTGGTTTGGTTTTTTTTTTTCAATTTAGTATTTGTTACATATACCAAGGTTTTCAGTTCAAGGACATACAGGGTCTGAATTTATAGAATACTAACTTTTGTTTTTATAAGCTCCATCATGGCTAAGCACTCAAGCCATATCTACACTACAAACTTTGGCTGACAATCAGAGAGAAAGGTGTGATCCTCATCAGTACCACACTGCAAATGCCATTATACCAAGGAAAAAAAAAAACCAAACCAAAACAACCTCTCCTTTCTGCAGAAACATGCTCAGTTTAGCTCTATGAGTTAAAGCTATGCCATGGGAATATCCTGCCAGTGTCCCACACAAGCACAGTTACCCTGGCAGCGCTCCTAGGGGTGTTGTATCTTCAACTTTTTTTTCTCCTCATTTTCCCCCCTTCCTTTCAGCTGTTGTGGTTGCATAGCTCCTTTATTTTTGTTTCATCTTCAAAGCAGCATACCACATTGTCACAAAAGGAAGTATTCGAAATGGTCATTTAAAAAAGTTTATTACATCAGTGAATCAGCAAATAGTATTTATTTCCAACAAAGCCACATTATCTTTTTGTCCTCTTTCATCTAGATTTAGCTGTATTTAATAGTAGCAAAAATGGGACTATAAAATGTAGAATGGAGATGAAATGAAAAAGTTGAGATGTAATCTGAGGACTATTCAAATACAATGTACTTCCAGCTCTTCTACCCAAAATGCAGCCAATTCATGTACATTTATGCCTTACATTTTCATATATTTGCTATAGAATGCAAATATTTTATACCCAAATAAAAACCTCCTACAGGATAGGAGGATCTTTTATTGCATAATGTGGATTCTGTTAATGAATTTTTAATAATACAGCCTCTCCTTTTACAGACAAGGTGACATTAACTGGAATTATGGAAATGGTAATCAAATGCACTAGATGGGATGAATAATGGAAATACTCAAACTTTCTATCTACTGATACTCCAACCCATCAGGTGATTGTTAAATTTAATATTAAATACTCAGTCCAGCCTCAAAACAGTGAAGTTTTAAAATCCCACGTTAAGTTTGCTCAACAGTGGAAAACTGATGCTGGAGCATCATGTAGTCTTCAGATACACTTCAATGCCTTAAAAAATCTTTTAAAAGACCTAACAATTTAGGAATCTAAGTATTCTCCAATAATGATCTTTGCACATTTCAAATCCATGAGTTTACTTCAATAAAGCAGTCAGATATCTTGAAATCTTGTCAGTCCAGAATATGAATAAGACAGTAAGTTTCCTTGGCTTTTAATTTCTTTATTAGTTTAAGATCCAAGGAACTGTGGGTTTTATTCACTTGGTAGAAAAAAAAAAGTTACTTTTAAACCCTGATTTACCAAAAAAATAAAAGCCCAGAGATTTGCAGACATAATAAAATTTATTTAAATTCCATGCATTACGGTAGCTACAAGTGTAGTCATATGAAACTGAAGGACAATAACTTCTTCTGTCCATACAATGTAGCTGTAAGTGAAATGAATGGGAGTTCCACAGTTACAAAGAAACAAACAAAACAAACAAAAAAAATCCCAAAAAGGTAAATCTGTTTCAGTTTTGAGTTTCAATTCAGATACAGTCACTAGACTGTAAACTTTTGGGGGAGAAGATGGGCTCACCAATTTTACAGCTGAGAATATTTAGTTAAAGATATTCTGAAGAAGCTCAGAAGATACCTTTCAATAATTACTACTAATACTCTGGAAAAAATGAAAAAAATCCCTTAGCCTTCATCCTAATTGTTAGAATCAGGACAGCAATTGCAGACAGTCCATTTTCAAAGTGCAGCTAAATAGGGTTTTATTATGCAGCTCCTTCAAGTTGTACTGAGTAAGCTTTACTTTGAACCAGTTTTCCTTTAATTTCTCAAGAAAAGCTTCACTGGTCCTCATAAGCTTACATTGCTTTTTGATATGCAAAAATTTACAGACTGTGCTTGATTCTGACCCTCCTATATTTCAGTATGTGCAAACTCTTAGGGATTTAAATAGTCTTTCTCCCTTTCAGTTCAGACTGATCTTTAAAACAGCAAGGATTATCCGGCCCTCTAAATTAAAGACAGGGTGAACTGAGTAATTTATGTAACTGGCACTTTTTAATTGGCCCAGTTCTCCCACAAAATGTAGCTCTTATAAATACTAATAGGCACTATTGCCACAGATCTTATTTTTGCAAGTTTCACTGATTTACTGGTTGTTAGCATTTGCTGCAGTTAAGAATTTAATAATGCTGAATTTTTATAAAGACACAATATGTAGTTCTAGCCTTCAAAATTGACTTACTGTGTCTAGTAATGATGTTAGGTCAACCTAAATTTGCTGAAGATATTAACAAATGTAAAGCTAATGAAGGTGCCACATTTGCATGAATGTTTTTTAATTTTCAGAATGCATTCAAGAAAGGGAAGGGGCAAACCTAATTATTTTAATACAAACTTGGTTGAGTACCCGATTGCCTCATTTAAAACTGTGTGTGTGGGGAGGCTGAGGAGTTTAGAAAAGTCCAAGTAACCAAATATCTGGGTTACTGGGAAGTTAAAAAGCTAATGCAACTGTGTTACATCCGGATAAAAAACATTATTCAAAAGCAATTCCAATACCGAAAAAGATTTCAAATTGAATAGTTTATTAACATGGTAGTCATCTTTGTAACATGTGCACACACACTCGCACACTCTGAATGATCTGCCTGGAAAAAAGAGGTCTTAAGATAGATGCTGGGGGAAATTAAACATTAAAAATCCTTTAGGTTTTCATAATTATAGGCAATTATGTCCACATCACTTACAAAGCTATTGCCGAATCTTTCCAAGGAAGCAGAATTTGGGAGAAAAAAAAAATTCTTTTTGGGAAAATTCAACAGTGGCATAGCAGAGCTCTCAATATGAGAAAGCTGACATAATGTGGACCTTTGCTGTGAAATTTGTCTTTGCAAAATATGGGGAGAAGTTTATCAATGGGCAGAAAATAAGACGGCGGTGTGAAGTAGGCTTTTGCTGAGTCGATTTTCCTCACAGTATTGTGCGGGGTCATTGAGAAAAATGCTTAGTCCTTCTCTGGAACCAGTTTCAGAACTTTTCCAATTGCAATGGTCTTACCTAAACCAAGGAGACAAATAGCAGAGTTATATTTACTGTGAAAGGAATGTAAAGAACATGAAAACTTGCCCGAAAATACCGTCTCTCAAGTATTAGAAATCACAGAGAATAAATGATGATGTTGTAGCATCAGTGTATTTTAAAAGCGTGATAAAATTTTAGAAGTAGTAAGCCTGCTATTCTGACAGCAAAGAACACAATGTGGATTGTGGAAAGCCTGCTTCTCCACTCATCCAAGGAGAAGACAAGGCAGAATCACTACCAGATCTGCTTACTGCTTTTCAAATAATCTCTTTTAAACGCATCCCACAAATCTGTGAGTTTTACCAGGGTGTGCATGTTAAAGCCCAACATACAACCCCCCTGATATTTTTCAACTTGAAATAGTGAAACTGTGGTACTCGTATTGCAGGTGGACATTCCAGGACACATTAAAAAAGCACTGCTGGTTATTTTTCAAGCTCAGTCTTCTGTTTCACAATGCACATTTCTGTACATTATCCAAATAAATCTGTCTCCCTGTTACTAGCAAGGACTATGCACAATGCCAACAATTTGCTTACATTTACTTTTCCATTGTTACCCAGAGAGTGACTTCCCCATGATAACAGCATTTTAATGCCTCCCTGCAATGCAGTTTCTGCAGCAGTCAGTGCCTGCTGCTGGAGCAGCCTTACCCTCATCCCTTAAGGTGAAGCGACCCATCTGAGGGAAATCTTTGAATGTCTCAAGGCAGATCGTTCCTGCTGTCCTTAAACGGGCAATGCAGACTTGATCTTGTTTCACAAAGCGGGGCCGTGTCTTACTTTTTTCTCCTGTTTTTTTGTCTACCAAGCAGATTAAGGCCTGTGTAAGAAAAAAAGTAATAGCTGTGAGTGGTAAAATATGGGTTATTTTTCTTTACAAACAAACAGAATTGGTCTAACAAAGAATATACTTCTAAACAAATACATGAACAAGTTTGCATGATTTATTCAGTCATGATGTACACTTTTCCAAAGGCTAATGCTAACAGTAACAGCCATTTCTGTTTGTGTTAGGGCACAACCAAGAACTCCATTCAAGGTTGGAGCTTTGTGGCTTCAGTTGCTCTACAGAGGTGTGACATGACAGAACTCTTCATCCCAACAACTGGATTGTTTAGACTCACATCACAACCCAGAGTGACACTTACTGTTATCTCAACTTCTTCAATACAGGTGTGGATGTGCAGCACTGCATTATAACCTGGGCAGATAATGGATTTGTGCTCAATTATCACTATCTGTAAAACAATTCAAAATAAGTGCATTTTTCCTAGTTTCAATTATAAAGAACAGAGACTAGTCAATGCAGGACTATATTAAAAAGTCTATTAAACAATATACACACAAATTTTTGTCAAAGAGCCAAAATTTATAAGTCACTAGTTTATAATACAAAAGTAAAAAACTGAAGAACTGGCCTGATGAGGTCTTGCTTTCACCATTATAAGCATCTAAAACTTCACTGAGAAGTTACATTCAAAACAACTTATATTTTAAAAACTCAAATTAAAGATGTCAGTGTTAAGTATGTATGTTATTGCCCATTTAGAGATATGGCAGTGAATATGAAATCTGAAGTGAAACTTCAAACTACTGAAGTTTTAGATTGGGCAAAATATAAAATATTTCCATGGTTTTTACCCCTCTATATGGCAATTAAATGTTGTTATTCTACCTGGGCATCAAACGTGCGTCCAGAATGACAAAGGTTGTTGAGATCACAGAGAATAAATCCTGGAAGGATCTCTTCCTCTTCAATTCCCTTCAGTCTGATCTTTAGATTTTCACCTGGGGCTACTGAGTCAGTTTCTACATCATCAGAAAGGATTCCAAGAACTTCCACATTGTGCTTAAAGAAAACAAAAACGTGGTTTTGCATTGTGAATATTTTAGTCTGGTACAAAATAATTGTAATGTAACAGTATTTCAATAAATAATTCCATTGCAGCTTTTTTTTAATAAGTTCATAATATTTAGTTCTGTAAAGCTTCAGAACATTTAAAATATTTAAATGATGAATTACTGATACTTGAAAGTGTTTTCAAGTTTTTTTCCCTTTGGGGGAAATAAAAAAAATGAAAGGGGAGAAGAAATAAACTCGAGCAATATTAACCCACAGCAGGTAAAAGTCTTAGTGGGCCATGTACAAACATGAAATAAAACCCAGTTGAAGTGTGATGATTTGTAGTCCAGCAGCTGAGTTTACTAAGGCAGGAGAAGCCAAGTTCTGAGTGCTGAGCAGCTACACACACCCCCTGTCTCAGAAATACCACCCATGTAAAACCTGAGAGCTTAGCTGTGTTCAATGGAGCAACACAACATTCTCTAATCTGAAGTAATGAGAATCTTTAAGAACCAAGCTCTTTTTCTATGGCAGTGAATTTTTTAAGTATCTAAACCTTACCATACCTTGTTTGGCATCATCACAAGCTGTTGTCCTTTGCAAATAGAGCCCGACTCCAGCTTCCCAAGGACCACAGTGCCCATGTCCTTCACAAAAAGAAATCATTACATAGCAACTGAAAACATTTTCCTAAAGAGCCCACTCTATTTATGATTTACCTCTGAGTTTGATTACTTAACTCTATGAATACCTAGCACTGCTAAACTTAGCATATTGGAAATTGTTCTCATGAAAGATTACAGATTTTAGGAGTTTCATATAATGCCAAAATTATTTACTTCCCCTTCCCTCCTTTATTCTACAGTTGGAAATGTAACATTAACAAAGAAAAAAGATACCCTCTAAAAGTATAGTAAATAGTCCATTTACTGCTTTCTAAACACTGTCTCTTTATACTTTCTACGTTATTATTTTAATCTGTACCTTATATTTATCCACAATTGGCAGTCTGATTGGTCCATCAACTGAGCGGTTGAAGTTTGGCAAATTATCCAGGTATGGAATAAATGGTAATCCACTAAAAGAGCAGAAGGCATTTGTTTCAATTTCGTGAGCACCCTTCCATTTAAAAAAATTACTCAGAATGGATAAATGCAGTCCAACAAAAGGAATCATTTTCATCTTGTCATCATTTAGAACAATGGCCTCTAAGACAGCTAAATCTATTATAACATCCCATCAATAGTGTACACTTGACCCCAACCAATATATTAATACCCAGGAAATGCATGTTTTAAAGTTACATTACAGGCATATTTTACACAAATTAAATTATTCCTTTGAGACTCACAACAGATGTGTAATATATTTTGGAAATACAAAACCATAAGCTAGGTCCAAATGTGATTTCCATTAATTCTTTTTAAAGTACACTGAACAATATTTAAAAACATGACATCCACTGAGAGCCATGGCTTGTCCCTATTTATAATACAGCTTCAAGCAAACTGTTCACATCAAACAATTACTCATCCTAGCAACGTCAGCTGCTGCATCACTGGCAAATTCAAGTGCTCGTAAGGCACTGAACTGACACAGCCAAAGAACACTGCTAATATTTTACTAATAATCTTCTGCACTCTGCAAATGCTTTTCATTGGCATGTGGCATGGCTGTGTTCTTGTTGCTCTGGTTGTATTTCCTCAAGCACTTTGGCACACAGCTACAGCATACCACACTCTGCTACCTCCCAGCTTCACTGAAGCATTTACTTTTATTGAAATAAAGCTAATATTCAAGTTGCTCAATTTAAGATACATACATATACCAAGGACAGAATTCTGACTGTTCTTTAAGGTTTGCTCCAGTCAGTCCTGAGCAGGGCATGAAATGAATGTCCTTTTTGGGATTGAAGCCAACTTTCTTCAAAAATGGCACCAGTTTCTCTTTACATTCCTCATATCTATTAAAATGACAAGCAGATCAAGGTAAATTCCACTTATTCCAGCATAACATAATTCTGTGCTTTAAAGAACATGCAGACATTTCAGTTCCATCAGTTAAGTTACTGTGTGAGCAGCAAGCAAGCCTAATGAAAGTCTGGAGGCCTATTTGCACCTCCTCCCCAACCCTGCAGCACAGCTCGGCGTTGTCTATTCCCCCTCATTGCTCTGCTCTGTAAAGCACCCCCAGGGCTCTCCACACACCTCAGTGACAGGGCTGGGGGAGCAGCAGCACCAGCTGCCACTGCTCAAAGCAAGATCCAGGCCAGCACAGCAGGACAGACCACGCAGACACCTCTGAGGTCATGCTCCACGCTGGCACCTCAGTGCTGGCTTGTTCTCCTCCAATCCCCCACACAGTTTCTGGAGGTTTCATGCTATTTATTTCTGTCACACTGCCTCCCCTCAGTCTGGGGTGAGTTCAGGAATGTCAGAAGGTTGGGGCAGGACCAAGGCAGAGAGCTGGGCGTGCCTTAGTCTCTTAGTGAAGCAGGCTGACATCCCAAGGTTGCCCAGACCTCCCATGAAAACTTCCACCGCTCTGGGCAGAACACACAGCAGGTTCTCTGATACCTCTGCAAAACTCGACCGCTGAAAACACAATCACTTCCTTTTTTAGACTCAGGATAAAGTTTCTAAGTCGACAATTAAACTGTGCTAGAATGCATGGGTTTGTTACACACGTCTGCATGGATCCAAGGAGTGAACGTTGGAGTGTAGAACTTCCAGCTTAATTGAGAGGCACTGCCCTGGGCACTGAGCTTCTGGTGTTCCTGCCAGTCTTATAACCTCTGTCCTTAGTCCACCAGTCAATCATTCTTTCACCAATAATGGGATACAAAAATTACTTAACGTAGGAATTATTTTATTGTAGTATCTGTCAATGAACATTAGTTTTTTAACATTAAACTCACCTTTCATTACTCCAGTTTACAGTTGGATCATCCATTTTATTAATAAGAACTATTAAATGCTTTACACCTGCTGTTTTTGCTAACATGGCATGTTCTCTTGTTTGTCCACCTTTCTCAAATCCAGTTTCAAACTCTCCTTTTCTTGCAGAAATAACCTAATTAATATTAAAGATAATATTTTAATAAAAGTTCTATAATTCTCTCAACAGAACAATCAACAATACTGTCTTATTAAAAAGACTTTGGGTAGTCAGGGCTAGTAAAAGCTTCCAAAATGCACTGGTATATCCTCAGTATTATCCATTACTTTCTGCACTGATATGTAAAAAATCACATGACACCTGTGGACAGCTTTAACAAGCTGTTAAATTACTCCAAAACTCACTCATCTCAGTAAACATAACATTTGAAAAGTCTGCCTGCTGTAAGTATCTAAAAGAACAAAGAAGCAAACAAAAATCAGAAGCTTAATTCCACTGGTATATGCAAAATAAAAGTCTGATTTGTCCTTACCAGCACAGCAAGATCAGCTTGAGAAGCCCCACCAATCATATTTGGAACAAAGCTCTTGTGCCCAGGAGCATCTAAAATAGTGAAGTGTTTCTTCTCCGTTTCAAAATAGGCACGACCCACTTCTACTGTTTTACCTTTGTCTCGTTCTTCTTGGTTTGTGTCTAAGGCCCACGAAAGGTACCTAAAAAAACCCAACCCAAACACTCTGTTGTATTAATGTTTATTAAATCTGTATATCATTTGTTAGTCAGAAGAGACTTTTTTTGCTTAATTATTTTAACCACCCCAGCATTGCTAAATTCTAGTATTTCCAAGAGCAGCAGTGACTTTAACTGACTGATTTGTGTGTACAGTGAGCTGCAGAGCCCATTGCCAGCTCTCCTGCACACACCTGCAAGTTAGCTTTCAGTTAGAGAAACTGAAATTTCCAAAAGTTACTTAGCTCCTTCAGGTTTTGAAAACTGGTGAATATAAAGAAGAAAATACTCTTATTAAGGATAAAAAAGTGGTAATAACTCCCTTGAACTGGTTTAACATAGCAGTATTTTCCATGATTAACAGCAGCTTGCAGACACCCTTAGCTTTTATTTTGTAGTGACTTGTAGTGTGTGAAGAGATGCTGCTTGGACGATGGTTGTTTGGTGAGAAGAACTGTGTCACCCTTTCTGACCCCCCTCTCTCACAGGATTCAGTGAGTTCAGGTCATTGCCCTACCCCTAAGGAAGTCTTTGGCTGCTCCTTTTCCAGAGCCCTTTAAACTCCTGTTATCCCCCAGCCAAAAAGAAAAAACTTTCAAAAGGGAAATGGATTTTGCAGGAGTGGTTTGAAGCAGAAATCAGGCTGCTCCATGTGCTGTATAAACACACATTGCCCCCCAAAACCCAACAAAACCCAAACCAAACCAGAGGCCCACAGAAAATCCACCCAGGACAAGAGCACCATCTTGCCTGGAGGAAGCCAGGGTTACTAGACAAAGACTAAAACCAGTTTCATTGCAGTAAAAGTGCTGTTATCTTCACAAAATTCATACCATGTTTCTCTGTTTTTTTCTTTAGCTTCTCTTTCATATTTTTCAAGTGTTCTTTTGTCAACCATTCCTGTCAAATACCTAAGAAGAGGGAAAATAAAAGTACAATTTTATACAAAGCAGAAAGTTATTTCCAAATAGTTAAATACTTATACAATCCCTACAGATTATTATGATTGGGAAATAAATATAGTCGTTTTTCTTAATCTTCATAGAAAGGACAATGTTTCACCAATGGTATAAAGCAGTTTCAAACTTCATTTTTAAAATACAAAGAAAAACAGCCATGTTCTAAGAAAGTGATTAATTTTTAAAATTTGATGTTTGCTTTTGCATAGTTACTTATATTAAGTGAAAATCCTATAGCAATAACATCAATGTGCTGGAATTAAGACAGCAAGTACCTCAATTGACAGGGATAGAAACATTCTGTTATAAAGTTATTAACATATGCTGATCAAAGCCACAAAGAAAATATTACTCATTTTAATTGATGTATTGATGTTTTTTAATTCAGAAGAACAGGAAATCCCAAAATTTAAGAGTTTCCTTACATTATTTGTCCTCCAATAGTTGACTTGCCAGCGTCTAAAAAAAAATTAATTCAAGTCATTAACAATGTACAATTCTAGAAACAGCAGACCATTACCAACTAAGTAATCTAGTTTATTTCCAAAGGATTTATTTTTGAACAACAATCTAAGTTTTTGGAAGCATCATGCACCTTCCCTTGCTTCCATTATAATTTGTTGTCAATTAAATTACACCAAATTTTGAATATGTTGTTTTTATATATATAAAAACAGAATTATCTGTAACAAAAATGCCTCACCAAGCAGTGATCCAGCTAAAGCCAGGGTCAAGAGTGTGGGAAGCTCTTGCAAAATCCCCTTCCCTGCTTCCTTTCTCCCTTGTCCCTAACTTGTGTGGGCTGTTCCTCAATAGTGGGATGTACCTCTGCCCACAGCCCCTTTAATCCGTGTGACTCCATTCTGAATTTACCCAAGGACTGAATTACAGTACTTTCAAGCTGATAAGTAACTACAGAAATGAAAAGATAGAATTTACTGTATAACTTGTGATTTAATAATTCTTCTCTACTTCGCAATTTTGTAAATCTTCGTAATTCTACTTCTACTTCTTCACAAGTTTTTGTGAAGTTTGTTGAAACAATTAAATGATGATATTTTGCTATAAATGGTTCTTTTAACCACGAATTATGTTTATCTATTGTTTTAACCCTACAAATTTTAGAACTTGGAATAATAATTTTTGAATCTAATAGCAAGAACATTTTTTATTTAAAATAAGCAGAAACGAAGCATCATTTTTCTGGTCATAAACATTTTAGATCATAAACACAGATGTGTCATGTCACTTCAGCTCTTCTCACAGGCACTGTGTTCATGTCCAAGAGAACATATTTTAGTCTTGGCACTCTACCCCTGAAAGACCTTTAAATTTTTCATTTTCCAGAGCAGCTTTGTTAGAGTGAATGCTCCTGTGAGCCTCAAGACATGGTGACTACAAAGAACAGCATTAATTCCTAATCCTCTCAGTTCTAGATAATACACAGACAGATCCAATTGCTTCACCTTCACTTACAGCTTACCTACGTGTCCAATGAATACTACATTTACGTGCTCTTTTTTAGGAGCACCTGGAGGTGCTACAACGGATTTGGGTTTTGGTATTTCCTCCTCCTCTTCCATCATTTCCTGAGCGCTCTCTTCAGAAGGCCCCGCATCCCCTGCGGGGCCACCTCCGAGCTCTGCTTCACTGGGCTCCTCTTTGTGGTCCCATGACTCTTCTGGGGACATTTCTGTCTCTCCATTTTCCACTAAAAATGAACCAATTTGATATAATCAACAGATAAAGAAATTAAAAAGAATTACCCTGGGGAAAGTCCCTGCCCCAAAGGTGCAATCACAAGGCTTTAACTACCAGGTCTGTTAACATTTTCGTATAGAAAAAGGGACAACTGCTGCTTGTTTCTGAAATTAATTGCTAGCTTGTGTGCTGACATAAATCTAGGATACGGAAACTTCTGTTTTAAGGCAACAATTTTACAAAGAAAAAGCAAATCTGAAGATCCACTCAGACCAGCACATAGTGTGAATCCACAGACACATACTACCCCATGTTTAGAAAGCAAAGGAGAGAGGGATTATAGTTTAAGTTCACTCATAAGCCATATAAAAACAATGAGAAAGATACAGTTTCCAAGTTCTGATTGTTCACATTGCTGACCACTTTAAAGTTTATTGCTAATCACCATTCCACACATGTTAATGGGGCTATTTTGTAATATGAAATTATTTTTAATAAAGTCCTGATCATTTTACAGAGTCCAAGTAATCCAGTTACAGCTCTCAATGTGTACTAGTGTTCAATCACCTCTCTCCTCATCCTAGTATAAAGGTACAAAAAAAACCATTAATGACTATTTGTAAGTAAAGGCTCTACTATTTTGTTTGCAGTGATTCAGCAAAAGCCCTGCAGTAGTACATTATAGTGCTATCATAGTGAAAAAGAACAATTCTCATCTTACCAACAGATTCTGAAATTTCCATGTTAACAGCAGCATTGGAACCTAGGAGAAAAATACGGGGAAAAATGAATCATTAAAGACACATACTTACCATACAAATAATCAAGAACAAAGAAAAATGAGTGACTAAATTAATAAAAGGATAATTCAGATGTTTTGGCACTTGCCAAAGCTTTTCAATATACAGGTTCATTTTGAAAATTCTGCTTCACGCCAGTTTTATGATCTTCCATAAGCCACTTTATGAGCCTTTCTCAACTGCCTATAAAACTGTAAATAACTACAGATAATCACACTGCCTTACAAAAGTAGTATGAGGATAATGAAGATTGGAAAAGGTTCACAGAGATTTAAAAGAGGAGATTATTTGCAATATTTTTTTAAAAATCGTGTAATGAAGATCACAAAAACAATTACCTTCACAAGAGGCTGTCTGCTCTTCTGGAGAAGGCTCTGCAGGTGCACCTGCAGAGAATAAAAAGTTTATCTTTAAAGTACAATGTTGTGACCAATTTCCAAACGTTGACATAAAAGACCATCTCCCAACTTTATTGCAAGAAGTGTATGGAAAGAATAATCACTTCCCTCCCTGCCAAGTGGTGCTAAACACAGCCCCTAAGCACAAATACTGCTGAAGAACATTGCCTAAACATGGTGAAAATAATGTACCACTTCTAAAAACAACCCATTTTTTCTCCTGCATGGAAAGATACACTTAAAGCAAGCAATTTTTCTATAGGTAGTATTGTACCTGCCCATCCTTTTTGTGCAGGCTGGCTATTGGTAAGTGTTAGTGTCTAACTGGTGTTTAAAAACACCAAAGCAGTTTCATTGTATCCAAAGACACAAGGTGGTGTCACAACTGCAGGGCAAGGGTCTGCCAGCTGCTGCTTGCAGCCATGCCTACACTGCTCTTGTGCCTCACTAAATATTAGAAACAAGCTATTAAAAGCAAATTCTTAACATCTTCTGCAGTTGTTAGGGTCAAGAGATTATAAACTCATTCAGATGCCTGGTAAATTTGCCAGTCCTCTTAAACACCACAGCACAGTACCATTAGGTGGGGGCAATCTCACCAGTCATGTGAATCCATCAAAGCCACACGTATTCTTTTTTTTTGGATAAATTACTCAACTCTCTCATGCATTAAACCATGCCACTACATTTTATGCTGAGGTGCAACTAATTATTAACCCACTAGGAATGATACATCCCAAGTAACACCACTCAATGTCTTGGGATGCTATTTCACACGATCAAGGGGCCTTCTGTAACTATCCCTAAAACCTTAACCTATTTAGTTTTCTCTTGGTATAAGTTCAACCTCATAATGCTTAGAATGAAGTTCATTATCTTTTTTTTTACCCACATACAAAATTGATACTCTCTGTTTAGCTGTACTCCAGCTCTCTTTCCACTGAATTCTGAACACAGATCTTGGAGCATCACTTGCTTTATACACATGATGGGACCTAAAGATGAAACAAATCCCCTCAAAAGAACAGAACCACGCAGAGAGGGACCTGACTCTAAGCCTCTTTGCTTTCGCACTGTTTGCGTATTTGCTGCAGACTCCTCTAAAGTGGAGCAGCGCCGGCAGAGCTGGCAGGGGGCCAGAGGACAGGGCTTTGCAGGCAGGGTGAATGTGGGTCACAGCACAACACCAGGGCCAGCAGCAAAGCGGGGAGGGGGCACAGCAGCGCCCCACTGGAACCGCTCCCTGCCCTCCCGTGTTGGACCAGACACGAGCCACAATCCCCAAACAAACCAACTAGACTTAAGGAGAATGGTTTAATATACTCACTAAAAGCATTAGAATAGAATGCCCTCAGATCCTTTTAAAGAAATGATCCATCATTCCTATTTGGCAGCTGGAAAAGGCTCCAATCAGCCCATTTTTGAGTGTGCTAAGCAGGTGGCACAATACCTAGGTATGAACCTAAAGCCTCCCTCCATTTTGTAGCACATCACAAGGCTGTTGGCTATTTCACACATACTATGGTTGGGATGCATAAATATTTTAATTATAAGATCATTTCAACAAGCTTTTGATTTTACTCCAGAAGTTTGTCTATAATAAAAAATGTATCAAATGGCAGTATTAATGCACTTGCCTTGAAACAGAATTTATACAAGTGGTTGGAGAGCTAGTTAATTTCTTAGAAATATATTGTCAATCAATAGCATTCATATAAACTCAGTTTTTACTTTCTGGTCTGCAATACAGCAGGTACACAGACAGGAAAAAAATTTCTTCACAACTAACAGAGAGGAAGTAGAAAAAAAAGTCCCTCTGTAAAGTTTGTACAGGTCTAGCACAGAAGAGTCAATAAGATTGTGCAGGGATGTTAAAGAGTACTACTGCCACACGACCAGGGGGCAACATATATTCAGCTCCAACCACAGCCATTAATTAAACTCTGGTCACTTTGGTACACAAATGGCAGATACGCTTTATTTCAAACATACACTGTTTCTTCAAAGCAGAAAGAAACATAAACTACTCACTAAAAAAATTATTGTTAAGAAACCAAGCAAATAAACAAAGAACCCTAGTTTCTAAACTAACGTGTTCTAAGTGACACAAATAAACACTCTCCACAGTAATTGTTTACTTCTGATAAACAATTTCAGGTTATGTCAGGTTATTTCAGACATTGGTACCTTTCAGACAAAGGCTCAGATTTACCATTTACTCTGAAGTCAGCAGTGCCTGAAATGTGCCTTAAGACCATCCCTGAAAAACAGAATGCAATCCTACTGCTTCCTTAGACCACAGGGCTGGTGCATTTTGGTCTCTCATCTCTTCTCATTTGTGAAGATCATTCAGACAGGAATCTTTTATATAAGAGGGATTCAAAACGTACTTTGTAGGAAATCTGGTTTTCAAATCAGGACATGCCTGAAGAGATGCCAATTTTTTAATGCCTCACGTTATTGGATTTACACATGATAAGCAACTGTTGGGTTTTACACCTAACTCTACTCCATCTCTCCTTCAAGCCCTAAGTCAAGAACTGCTGTTGCAGCCTTATCCACAGTATTACATGGAGTGAGTGGTTTATCTTTAGTCCTGCTCAACGTCAGAGCCTTAGGACATTTTTTGGAATATCTTTGTTGTCAATGCCAAAGGCAAAAATGGATACAGATGCTGCATTTATCTACTGGTGCCATCAGACAATGACATTATGTAATTCAGAGTCTTGCCCAGAAAAGGTAATTGTGGGGATTTTTTAAATGTAAAATTCACTGGAAGAGTTTGTACACTACCAAAACAGAGTCCAAAACTGCACAACTTGTAACACACGGTGACTGATTTCTTTAAAATGCCTCTCATGTCCTAAAGAATCCACTCTGCCTAATTCATTCACACAGCATTCTACAGCTGATGAGTTTGTTGCATATCACACCGAGTTTTGTACTTGTTTGCATTTTTGTTGCACAATAACCAAAGCTGCACGGGTACAACAAATATGAAGTTATCATCCAACTTCTGAATATGTTTTAAAAGACTACAAGTCAGTATTAACGTATTAGAATGCTTGTAGATAAACAACAGAATATTGCTTTTTAATTAAATTTATATTAGAATGCAGCAAGTTTTTTTTGTACCTGTTCAGCTGGCAAAGCAGGAATCAATACAATATTAGAACAGTGGCTAAAACTCAGTATTAAAGTCAAACTCAACTGCTAAGCAGTAGTGACAATCTCCATCTCTACACAAACCTCAGGGCTCACCAGATGCACAGAAAAACTTGATAAAGGTGTCCACACAAGTGAGAACTGCCCAGTGGTTAACTGGTAATTCCTCAGCAACAGTTACCTGAACCACAATGCAAATGCCTTCAAAGAATTGATGGGAGGCATAAATTTGGTGCAATACACAGCAGCACTCCCGGCCTGCTCTGCTGCTGGAGTGATAAGAACCCAGATAGGACTGGGACCTGACAACTGGGGCAGACTTCAGAGTTAATGAAACTCTGCACCACACACCAGAGAGATTAAAAAAGTAAAATAATTAAAAAGGCAAATTCAGCCTGAAATAAACATCTAGTCTACAAAATTTAGATGCCTGTATAATGAATTTGTTATTGCTTCTCTAATACAGGCATCAAGTTCCCTCACACGAATTCTTGAGGAGTGAAGAACCACATGATATCCACCTTAGGATTCCCATCACCTTTTTGTATGTGTAATTCCAATACCTGAGTTCAGCACATATTTACACAACAGTCATACAGTCTCAACAGTTTTCATGCACTATATAACAGATGTCTGTCCCCCCTTTTTTAAAAATGAAAGCACAAAGGGAATTACAGCAGAGTAAAAAAATAAAAGTCTGCATCGAACACACACAGCGTGAAAAGCAGAATAAAAAAAAAAACCCAAGAGATTCTTAGATAACAAAAACACACAAAAATTACGTCAAACACCAATAAGTGCTACAGCTAAACAAAGTGCTTTATATTCAATACATAAAAATGTACAGAAAGAAAAGGTTTTCAGGAGTTCACTGTAAGGCAGTTGTATTGAAACTTAGACCCAAAATTATGTTTTTCTCCTCTCTGCCCTGCTTTATAGCCTATGCCCCAGCTTCACTAGTGGACAAACCAGTTTTTAAAATGCATCCATGTAAGAGCAGCTTCAGTAATTTAACATGACTCTGTAAAATTCACCAAAAAAAATTACCACTTGTTTCATATTCATAGGATTTTTTTTACATGTTAGCTTAGTAAAAGACCCACCTTTTTCCTTCCCCAGTGAGGACACACCTTAAGTTTATCTTATCTAAACCTGACATGCTTCTTAACAACTAAGTTTAAGAAAGCTTATGGGGATTTTCAGGGAACATACTGAAGACCTCTTTTGCTTAAGGCCAAGTATTTGTGCTCAGTTGATAACTAGATTTTTAAGATAGATAATCAAGAAACCAAGCTCAGTATTTCAACAGTTCAGGATTCCACTCTAAGATCTCTCATAACCCAGTATCTTTAGTATAATCCATATTTTTAGTATTGCATCACCTGTCCTAAACTAACTTTTGTACTGAAATACAATCACTGTCATTTTCCCATAGACCTCTTTAAAACATAGTCATTAATTTAATGGATTCAATTATGACTGCTTTATTCCTTCACAATAAAAACCACAAAATAAAACCATCTTTCTATCTTAGCTTCATACCATCAGCTGCTTCTTTTGCTTGCATATCTCTCATCACAAAACAGGAGAAAAATGCCAAAATTCCTGAAGTGGACTTGTAAAACCAGATTACAAACAGAATCCAAGAATTATCCCAATTTATTTTTGGGTTCATTTTGATAGAGCTATCAAGTTTTAAGATAACATCACGCTTTCAAACACATTGAAGCAGCAGCCCCAAGCAGAGTGCCAAACACAGGGTCAGCAGGCTGCCTGCAGCCCCCAGCACAGTGCACAGCCAGCTCCCAGGGGTTTGTGTCTTGTACTGGAGTCAGGCAAGGCCACAGGGGTGATGAATTATTCCAACAGGAGCAACACAATCCTGGCCACCTTCCTGGGGACACTTTAGAGGTAGACAAAGGACATCTGTGTAACACATTGGCACCCTGAGTGCATCACACAGGTATTTTGTATCTGATCACCTGTCAGTGCCAGGACATCCAGCCTTTCTCTGCACTGACTCTTTCAGAAGTGGTTGTGCAGCTCATCTGTCTAGAGAAGCTGATACAGAAGACTGCTCTAGATAGTCAAGTGCCAACTCAAATCAAGATTTTCCGATAAGAATTTATCCCATATACTGGCACTGACAATACAACCCTGATTTGCTGCCATGGGAGCAGTTCAAGTTTGCAGTTCTGAGGGATTAACAGTAGCACTACCAACACTTGCAAGGAAATCATCAGCACATGGCTGTTTCAAGGCATGTAACCCTTTAACAACAGCTTATTCAATTGTGGGCTACTAGTCTTAGATGAACCTTTCTCAGCAAGTTCATATGCAAAGTGAAGTCTCTTGAGGACTGAGATGTTGAAGAGTCTCACGGTGTAAAATGAGATAACAGGCTTTGGGGAGCCCAGTGGTACAGATAACTCATCATCCTGCTCGGGAAACTACAGGTTTCAAAACTGAAGCAGAGGATACTGAAACTCCACAACTTTTGTCTGACATATGGATGTCACAGCTGCTATGAGGTCAGAAAAAAATGAGGGCAGGGAAAAGAAGGAAGAAAAATGCTATATCCATTTATTTACAGCACTTGAAGGCTGAGGATGTCCAGCTGCTGGAATGCAACTGTTTCAGAAGTGACTACTGCAGGCAAGTGAAATAAGGAATGAAGCAAACAGGAGTACTGAATCTTAAGCCAGATGTTTGCTTGGCTCAGGACCGTAGGTGCAAGTTGTTTAAACTGTAGTCATTAACAAAGACATTTAGAAATTCCTTTGAAGTGGTCAAGAGAACTACCAAACTAAACAGTAGCCCTAATACTACCAAAAGGACAATGCTCTTTCCTTACACCAGCTGCTGTGTGTCACTTTTTATTCATATTATTTTCTCTTTTTCTCTTGCTACTACCACTACATACTTCAAATCAGCGAACAATTCTGGTTGGAAGGGATCCCAGGAATTAACTAGTTTAGTCTCCTGCACCAAGCAGAGTCAACAGTGAATAGTTAAAAATTATTTCTGAAAAGAAAAACTGACACAAAATATAGTAAAGACCATACAAGGAGGCTGTGATAAATTTTACCATGAATCCCATGAGTAGTCAAGAACTATGACAAAAATTGAACCACAAAAATGCAGATTGGTGTAATTTGATGCTGCATTTTTAGAAATGTTTTGATTCTCTCATGCCCAATTTAAGAAAATAAGAATCTTATTAATTGGGGGTTGGTGTTAACTATTCCCTCAGAACTATGCCTTGATACAGAAACAAAGAAAAAAACACCCAAATGTAATTATCTCCTACATACACCCACAAAATTAACAAAACAGTACAAAAAGAAGTCATAGAAGCTAAAGAGTGAAGTTGCAAGGCACAGTTGTGACTATGAATGTTTAGAGGCCCTAACACAATCAACTGTCATTTCATTAAGTATTACACCTAGCCTTAATTTAGTTGAGTTTGCTAGTCCAGCAACTGCCAGAAGTAGCACATATCTGTGACACCCTTCCAGGTGACACCCTTCACCTGGCACATAACCCTGCTGCAGCCATGGCTATCACAGACAGAAAACCAAAAATCTTCACATTTCCAATAGAATCTAGCAAAGAGAGATTTCACATAAACAAGTTTGACTTGGACACAATTTGATAAAAGCAAGTCCTCATAGCTACAACATTTAGAACATACTGGTTTTAGTATATTCTTTAGGTTCAAAAATGTAAATTAGGTGCTTTTCCTGTATACTCAAATGATAGTTTCAGAATTATTTTGGAATTAAATTATCCCTGAGCAGAAGTTATATTGGTGGTAAACATCAGTCAGCTTTCTTCCTAATGTACAATTTCCAATCAAAAGAAAGCATGTGTAAACCAGTTTTAAAGTAAGCTATTAGGAATGCAGGTCTCAGGAGTTTCCCAGTTTTAGAAAGTTAACATCTTCTTCCATAAATGGCTTCTGAGAGCTCTCCTTCTGTGCTCTAAACATTAATGACAGGAATTTTATTAAATTAGAAACATTATGTGTGCACGAAAGAAAACACTATTACACTCTGCAGCCACACAATGGAACCAGTCCTGTGGAATTTTCTATATGCCATGCTGCTACCACACACTTATCCTGATCTATAATGGCCTTTCAATTACTAAGGAGTTATGACTCGAACAAAACCTCACCAAGAGAAAGTTCCAAAAAGAAAAGCATTACTAGAATGTAACTTTACACCACTGAAATTCCTAAAGTGACACCCAACTTTTTAGATTTCTTAAGGTTTAGATTAATCAAGGCTAATTTATGTTCTTCCCACTACAAACCATGTAATGAAGAATGAGTGTCACAGAGCACCTAATTCCCTACGGGAACAAAAGCAACCCGGGTTGCTGAAAAGTAACCTATTCAGCACCATTGTCTCATCACGTGTTGTTCTGACTTATTTCCAGAGCAAGCTCCACCTAGCTCTTCCAGCCAGGAAAGTAGTTGTCACCTTGTACAAACATCTGCAATTACCTTCTGTAACCAAGCACATCAGACCTGCAGGAGTCCCTAACAAGTACAGTAGTCCAGTTAAGAAAGAAATTGAATTTTTTTAACTGCAGATTTTTGTCTGCCTAATCTTAGGGATATTAAAGCTACTCAGAGAAACTCAAAATCCTAAAACTTAAAGAAGATACAGCAATCAAGGTGAATTCAAACCAGGTAGATTATAGCACTATGTAGAAAATGTACTCAGCAATGAAGACACAAAGCAAAGTTATCCTGATCACTCCAGAAGATCAGATAGCTTTCAAGACATCCCTAATTTCTGGAAAGAAAAAGCATCATAGGCTACAGAAGTAGCAAAAGAGTAGAGAAAAACAGAGTGAAGAAATAATGAGTAGGTGAGGAGATACAGTTTAAATTCCTACAAAAAGATAACAATAAAAAGCCTTAGATGAAACCTTACAAAAGCAGCCAGGAGAAAAAAAATAATTATTCTAATAATATTCAAAACACTAAGAAAGCTTTCAGTCACAGTATTGATTACATAGTTAAAAAAATTCAAACCTTCGATTCAGATTGCAATATCTAAAAAATACAGGAATGGATTTTGAACATTAATCAAAGGTGCATCACGTGTTCATCATGGCCTCAAGCTACCCAGTCTGCCTCTACATCTGTGAACTTTAACAAATACATTTATTCTAAATGGAATTCAAGAGTCTGCCCATGGCTTCTCTGAAGTTTATTTTAATGCACTTAGACACTGCTTGGCTGCAGAGTGCATGAGCTACGACTTCTGCTAGAAATCAGGAGTGCTGAACAGCTGCAGAGAACATCTACACAGGAATAGGTTAATATTTTGCTACAAAAATATTAAAGTGTCATATATAAGTTACAGATTTTAGTTGTAAACAACTATTAACTTTAGATACTAGAGAGATCAAGATCAATTCATATATTATGGCAAAACACAATAAATAATAAGCCATATCCAACAGGAAATCATGCCAAACATAATGTAACAAGTACTGTCTTTGGTGAAATTAAATTACTAGATAAATACCTGAAACACTAGCTTGTTTCATATTATACCAATAAGGATACAGAAAATTATAGGAAAAGTTAGGAAGATCTCAAACTCCTTAGCTGCAGGAGTGACATTAAAATACTATCACAAAGTTAAGCAGCATATCTGATGTTTGGGAGAACCTTCAGTTTGGAGCTGGAAATGAAAAAATAGCTCTCCTTTAATTTCCCATATGCAAAGTAAATCTAGTATAAACATTGATTGCATACACAAAGATCCTTTGAAATGAAAAGCAGGGTAAATTTCAGGTTATTCCATTAGGCGAGGCCAGCTGGACCAAACTCCCTTCCCTAGTAATCCTTTATCGGCATTAGGTTAGGAAAAAAAAATAAATTACTTGATATAATCTTCAAAAAGGCATTTAAGATACATCTGAGCCATTGGTGGCTGAAGCAGTGCTTTTCTCCCCAGCAACACTAAATTTATTACCTCCAAGATCTTCGACAACTCCTAGAGTATTATATGTTATATATTACATATGCTACATATATTATATTTATTTTACATGTTATAGGAAGAGAAGAGCTATGTGGGTTTTTCTCATCACGGGTGACCCTTTGCGAGCACACGGGATGCACAGGGAGCCAGATCTCCCCGGTCCGTGCTGCTCCCCGGGCACAGCCCCGCACCCCGCCCCGCCGGGGTCCCCACGGGGGCAGCCGGGGCGCCCACAGCGGCTCCCCCGCCGTGCTCCACGGCCCCTTCCCCAGCCCCGCTCTCCGCAGGGCTCCCCCGCCGTGCCCCTCCCGCCGGGGAGACCCTCCCGTGACCGGCCCCTGCTCCCGCCCCCGGCCCGGCCCGGCTCCTGCCCGCCCCGCGGGGCCCTTTCCCGGCCGCCGCGGGCCCGGCACCCTCCCAACATGGCCCCCATCCCTCCGTGCCTCCCTCGCCCTCCGCGGTGCCGGCCCCGCGGTTACCGAGCGGCGGCGGCGGCGGGAGGCCGGGCGGGGGCGAGGGCGGCGGCAGGCCGGGCGCCGGGCCGCCCCGCAGGAAGGACGGCACGAACTCGGCGGCGTGGACGTTGGGCACGAAGGGCTTGGCATTGACGTTCAGCTGGCGGCTGAAGGCCGCCCCGAGCAGCTCCTGCTGCGCCTCGGCCTCCGCGGCCGGCGGGGCGCAGCCCGGGCCGGCGCCGCTGCCCGGCTCGATGTCCGCCTGGTCCCAGCAGTCGGGAGCCGAGTCGCTACTGCTCCCGCTGCCGCTCCCATTCGCCTCCATTTTGTGGCGGCCCCACAAGGCTCTGCGGCCCCGAAGCGTCTCCCGGGTGAGGGGGGAGCCGGCGGCGGCACCGACTCAGCACTCGCTCCGCCGATTCCGCGTGTGCTCCGCCGCCCCGACGCGAGCGCAGTGTGGCCTCTCAAGCCGCCGTACCCTCTCCCGGCAGCCTCTCCTACCGCCATTGTAGTAGTTTTTATCTCCCTCGGTCCTCCTGCTACTGCACGTCCTAGGCGCGGCATAAGAACTACACTACCCGTCACAACCCGCGCGCGCACCCGCCGCCCGCCTCCCTAGGACAGACGGGAAATGGAGTTGCCTGCGTTCCTTGGGCGCTCAGGAACTGCAACTCCCGGCGGCCCCCGCGCGCGCCGTGCGTCCCCGCGAGCCAGCCCCGCCCCCCTGTCCAGGGGGATGCGGGACACGGAGTTGGCGCGAACGCCTGAGGCGGGGCGGAACCGCCCGGGTCAGTCCCAGCCATGCTAAAATCACACCAAACCCGTCCTGGAGAGCAGAGGTGCACAGACACAGGACAGAGGCGAGACAGAACCGCCCGGGTCAGTGCCAGCCACGCTAAAATCACACCAAACCCGTCCTGGAGAGCAGAGGTGCAGAGGACAGGGCGGTGGTGGCAGCAGAGCTCCCGGGGAAGCTCTGGGAGCACACGGGATGCAAGAGGGAAGGCTGCCGTACCTGTTCAGCCAAAAAAGGACATGATGCATGGAAAGTTTCAATTTTAGTAACTCTACAGGACACTTTGACTGAGTTGTTACCACGTAAAAAACCCCATCCAGTTAAGCCAGAGTCAGGAGCACTTTCCAAATACTGAGGCCCTCCCTCCACTGGTAGGACTCTCAGAAATTTAAAAAAACAAAAAAAACCAAAACAAACAAACAAACAAAAAAAACCAAAAAAATCGCTTGAAGTTAAGCATAAGGAAAGAGCGTGGAACAGAGGGGAAACAAGTAGATTTTGGTTATGGGGCTGTATGAAGCTGTGGCAGCATTTTGTCTCATAAGGTACAGTGTGTTTTTAACTACACAAAGCAAATGCTTGGGAGTTTCTTGGAGTGCTGACGTGCAAGAACCAAGTCACCTAGAGCATTATTCATATTAGAACACTGTAGGACAGATTACAGGGTTGCTTTGAAAGCAGGTGTCTTAGAACCAAAAATGAAATATCTCAGTTTGGTACAGAATCCAGGGCAGTTTAGTTTGGAGAACAAAGTCCTCCCAAAGGGGCATTTGTGTAATGTAATCCTGACATGACAACCAGAGGGTTTCTGGCTGCACATCAGCAGCAACATGTGGGTCATGGACAAACAAAACCTTATACATGTGTTAGTGGAAATATGGGGAATATTCCTGCTGATCATATCCAGGGAAAACATTAGTGTGCAGAGTAGCACGTAAGAAAAAAAAATCCCCACTAACAGCACAGAAAATGCATTTTGGAAGAAAAAGTATCACTCATAATGAGAAACTAAAAACATATCCTGAGTGGAAGCCTTTCTTTCAAGCACCACCAGAACCTAAAGAATGAGTTTTAAAGACCTTGTGAAACCCACTCTCTGGTTATTCTCTGGCACATAGTTACTTTGCAGTTTTCAGATATTGTCAGTCTCTATTATTCAAAGGGAGTATAATTAAGGAAAAGTGTCCCCTGTGCTTCTGTTGTAAAATTTGGAATTTTGTCAAACAAAGTCCCAGCTGTGCACGGCATGTTTCTGTTTAACAGAATGAAAAGTAGTATGCATTGTTTGGGTTTGTTTTCATTCTAACCTTTGCTTGTTAGGTGACGTTTATTGACCAGGAGGTGTCTGATACATTTCATATCATATGGAAACAAGGTAGCACCATTTCAGCACTCAGAGGTTACCAGTATTGAATAATTGATAAAACTCCAGTGGACAGCAAGCTCCATGCATTCTGCTGACAGAGTGACTTGTTACTGAACACTTTTTACTGTCACTAAGAGCATTTAACAGCTCAGGTTTATAATGAGTGCAACGCTGTACGGCAAGCTTGTGTTTTGTTTGAGCCCTGACACAGCCCGTGGGTCAGGAAAGCCTTAACTGGTGCTGCCCTTCCACAGCAATTAAGATGTGCCTTAAGATGAGCAGCACACAGAACAGAGACAGCAATTCTTGTACACGTTTTGGCATTCTTCTAGAAGGTTTTTGAAATGGAGCTTCCTTCTGATGGCTCCTAAAGCACTGAGTTGTGAGAATTATTTTTGTGTGTGTGGGGGGAGTAGGGTCAAATATGCATTTGATCAGAGGTGCAGAAGTGCACATTACCACTGATTTCAGGGGAAAAGCATTAGCTGTGTTTCACAACCTTTCTTCCTTCCCTGACAGGCACTTATTCCCTAGGTACTTGCTAGGATATATACAATTAGTCCACAGAATTTCAGAGGATGCCAGATGTCCTTCAGAGTGTACAAACCTGTTTTGCAGGCTGTCACACACAGGAATTGTGTAAACTCAAACCCTACATTTTTAACAGGGCTAGTAGTTTGTTTTTCCACTTCGGAACAGCTGGTACTCAAAATAAAAGTGGAATTATAATAATTTTACTGGCAAAATATCTACTGGAGTGTAAATGGACCTTTTATAAACCATTATAAAAGTTTTTCTTGCTTAAATCTCTTCTGCATCAAAATGTTTAGAATAAATGTACCAGCTCTTCTTTTAATAAATAGTAAAATGCTTTTCTTATTGAAAACCCCCCATATAAATCCATCCTCACGTTATGACTGACTTAAGTGATCAAGACTGTTTAAAAAAGAAGGGTCTGGCCCAGCTTAGGGTAACACATAAGGACTGAGGTGCAGGGAAATTGTTCCCCCCCTACAACTTCAATTCTGCTGTCCTTGTGCTGCCTCTGAGCTGTTAGACCCTGTGCTGAGTCTGTCCAGCTCATTAAATTTAGTGACAGAACAATCCACTTTTTCTTCTGGGCTACTCAGATCAATCAAATAAGAGGCATTTGACAAATGCCAGGGCTGCTGTAAAGTAAGAATGGGGAACAGGACTTATGTTTTGGCGAGAGCAAATTATTTAATACAATAAACCATCCCAAGGCAGCTTCACCACTAATTTGCTGCCTGTGGTGAGTCAGTCCTCACCTGAGCAGCACTGAAATGGAGGGCTCTGTTCATGTGACATTAGGAACAGTGGCCTTGCTTCAGTAATAACTCCCACCCAAGCTCCCACAAGCACTTTGCAGCCTGGCAGGGACACCTATGAAATACCAATGCTTTAGCCATGTGAACTGAAGCAGAAGACAAAGATGTATTCCACTAGAAGGCTCCTAACAGGTTAACAGCTTCAACAAGTTACTTGCTGGCCACCAAGAAATAAGTTTTTAAAATTCCATAAACTACCAACAGCCTTAAAATGGAGAGTTGTTTTAGGGTGCTGAATTACCATTTAATTGAATCAGTTTACCTTGACATCAAGTACTTCCTGAGCTACTGCAACATGGGAAAGAAACATTTTGGCTGAGACTGGGAGGAGCAGGAAAGGAATACAACCTCCCTTTCTGGTGTGGCAGCAAGCTGGGGTTTGAGTGACGCCCTGTGAGCCATGCCCTGAAATTTAAAGGTATTCAAATATGTGCACCTAAATTAGTAGCCTGATATTTAGATTTGCTTTGAAGTCAGAAAGAGCCTTTAAAAACAAAGCCAAAGGAACAAGTTATTTACTTAGGAAAAAGAAAAGACAGGAGGTTTGAAGTAAATTATTAGAAGTTTGACTAGGTGCCCAGAATTTATAAACTAATATTCTTAAACCCTGGCAAATTCTCTTTCCAGGTAGTCTGTGAAGATGTAGCTGAGACCTAGGGAGTAGAAAACACAACAATGTTTCAGCATGATGGCTTCACTAAAAACCAAGACTCTCCTAAGCTTTACTGGGGCTCCTGGAAGTACAAGTGAATAAAGAGGCTTCTGTATTTACACAAGACCATGTCTAATCCAAACTAAGATATCTTGCCCTGGAAACATCTTTTTACTGATTTGTTGTTCCAACACTGCTGTTTAACAACTGCTCTTTCTGCCTGTTCCTCTCCCTGTGCTGGACATTGACAGAACTGCAGTCCATGAATTCCCTCATAGAAATGTATTTGAAGCTATTTCATTGGAAGAATTTCAAATAAAAGTCTTCAGTTTTCCAAATGTAGCACCAGAGCATAAGCTCTCTTTCACAGTCCAATCACAGAATTACTCCACGTCTGCAAAGGAATTTAGAACTTGTCTCACATGTCATTGTGGGTTGGCAGAGTACTTTGGAGCTGGATTCTTCTTTTTGAGAGCTCCAATCTAGAGTTAAAGCCTTGTTTAATAGCTCCTTTTGGAGCAATTAAACACATACTGCAGGCTTCAAAAAGGGCATAAAATTAATTGGCTTTGCTTTACATAGCAAAAGAAATACATGGATTGCTACACAAAAATGCCAAAGTTTATAATTCTCTGTGTCCAGCTTTTCAGCTCTCAAATACCTCATATGCTCAGCTCATTAAAAACAGTCGTGTGTGTCTCTCCCTTCTGTGTGTATACACAGCCTTTATTCCCCCTGATTGTGTAGCTCTAAAAATAAAGACTGAAAGATCTTTTCGCAAGTGCCATCCCTTTTTTCAGGTGACTCTAATTGGAGGCTCAGAGTTCTCAGCCCTATTGCTTAGTTACCCTGCATTGTTTAGATCTCAGATCTGTCAGATGGGTTCTCATTGCATCTCTTTGAATGCAGAGGCAGTGCAGTTCCTTCCTAGACAGAATTTCTTCTCTGGTTTTGATACCATGAGACTCCAGACTGAAAAATAGGAGAGGGAAAGTAGTTTAGGTAAGTAGTTTTTCTGTCAAAACTGTTTTGTGGGGGTTTCTTGCTATCAAAGAAACAAAGATGGGGATTTAGGTGAGCACATTGTGAAGAACCTGTGAATAGTTTATAAACCTTATGACAGTTAAAATGTTGTAAATAGCAGAGGAATTGCTTAATGTGGAAGGAATGTGCTGAGCAAAGAACGCACAGCCAAGGAAGGGAAGAATGAGATCACTTCAATGATGTAAGCAGTGACTGAGTTAGCACTAGGAAGGTAAGAGACAGGAGGGAATCTGTTTTGAAGAAAGGCAGGGACTGCGTTTCAGAGATCTGAAAGCCAGGGGTAGGATTGGTGGGAGGAGGCATCACATCAATCAAAATACTGAAGCTGCTGAAAAGAAATCTTGTGAAGTACAATCCAGACCTCTGTTTCTCTATTCTTGTGCTTTCTTTTAGATCAGCAATATTTTGATTAGAAAATGAACCTTTTGTTTCCTTAGAAGCAGCATGGCCAGCAGGACCAGCGCAGTGACCACCACTGCTGAGGCCACAGCTTGAGTGCCCTGTCCAGTTCTGGGCCCTGCAGGACAAGAAGGACATTGAGGTGCTGGATCACGTCCAGAAAAAGGCAACAGAGCTGGGGAAGGGGCTGGAGCACAAGATGATGAGGAGTGGCTGAGTATTATCATAGTGTTTATTCAGACCCTTTCTGGTTGCAGGGACTCCCTGACACGGAGAAGCTCCGAGCTGCCCTGTCCACTGCTGGATACCATAATAACTCTAGGGCAGACCTCCTGCTTTATAAATATGGTCAGAGTTTTATAGCACTTAAAATTTATGTGGCAACTTTTGCATGCTGTCTGTCTCAAGGGGGAGTGGAATAGAAAACTGGTTCCATGTGGGATTTTCCTGTACTTTCTTTTCACCTTCTTAATTCTCTGGAATTCCAGTTGAGGGAGCATGTTGTCCATTAGAGATCCCTTAAGATTTTAGTTTCAGTAATGACTAAAGCAGAATGGCATTATTGTTATGAAGGAAGAATAATAGTGTCATGGGATTTTTAAAGCTGTTCTTCTATGGCTAGTTAACATGTTAACATTGTTGCAGAAAATAATTACTTCATTATGGAATTGTGAGAATGAAATAGTGAGCTTGTTTCTAAATAGGCATAATTACTCTAGAAGTATTCTGTGCCAGTATTCTTATTCCAGAGACAGCAATTTGCATGGGGAATTATTCTGGAGTAGTGGTGGCTAAATCTATTACAATTTCCCTCCTATCCTGAGAGAGAGAGCACACACTGGCACTGTGATGCTGTACATGAGAATTTGAAAAAAGTGAATGTATGATACTCAAACCTCTGAATAGCTAGAGAATTTGACTAAAATTACAAGAACAAAAGTTCTTGTTATACTTCAGTGTATGCCAAACACATAATTCATAATTGCTCCTGCACATTTATTTTTGTTGTAACTCCATTACTCCTGTTGGCATTATACCACGGATGATTTTTAGTTTATTTTGCCCACCTGCAAAATCACTAAAATAGTAGCATGTAGGAGATTATTTTTATGAAATATGTTTACATTCTGTAAAAACTACTGTACCAACATAAAAATGTCACTGACAGTCTAACAAGCATTGGCTTAATCCACACTTGCTTGCACAATTCCTGTTTTATGCGTTGTCCTTAGGAGTTACATAACTATTCTGGCACATGGAGAATGTCAGAAAAATGAAAAGGTATCTTCTTTCCCCCAAGGGTTTGCAGTCGATTCATACTGCTTTCCTGGGCTCTGCACTTCCTCTGTTCCATAAGCTGGTTCCTAGCTAAGTCAGCTTTGAACACAGTGGGGGATAGAGAAGCTGTCTGTGATTTGATTGACTGTGTTTATACCATTGTTATTTTAATCACTATTTTAAAGGAATATTTTTCTCTCCTGTTGTTTTGCTCTTTAATCTATTTTGGAAATACTCGATGTAGCACCAGCAACATCACTCTTTTCAAAGCTGTGGTCTAATGAAAATGTGCTGAACCAAACAGGCAAAATCCACATTGTTCTTGTTTTTGCTCTGTGTGCAAATGACATGAAACAATATTTTGTCTAAAAGCAGCATTATTCTGTACAGCTTGTAAAAGCTAATGAACATGATGAGCCTTTTAGTAGCTCCATACTTTTATTTACTACCAGTCTGTACCCCATTCCTAGAACAGCTTATCTCCTCCCAGCCATACAGTCAAAGCATGCACTTAACAAAACATGCATTTATGAAAATAACTGTTTCAGAAAGTTTTAACACTGCTTTAGGAGATGAGTGTCTGTAAGACTGCTGTTCCTTGAAGTGCAGTAACATTTGAGGAGAAAAAGTGGTGTTTTTAGTACGTACATCGGTCTTACAGATTTTTAGGATTGTTGAGGTGAGGTGATTTGCAAGAGACTTTTTTGGGGGGATTTATTCTGTAAATAGCTTTAGAGAATTGGAGAGGATCAGAGCAAGCCTGTACTATAAGATTTGACAGTGTAGGTCAGTTGCCTTAGTGAGTGGGAAAAAAAGAGCTGTGCCAGCACAAAACCATCAATGTAGAAACAACTATACAACCAAAAGAATTCCTTTGTCAGCCTAGCTAATGTTGTTTGTGAAGGGAATGTTATAGTCCTAGCAGAAAACCCTCTTTCTCTTGGTAAGTGCTATGTAATTATGCCAGCAGAATTTCTGAAGTACAGTCAGGCAAAAAACTGGCACAAGCTCGAACAGAGAAACCCTGAAGCAGTGCCAGAACAAAACCTTGTCGTTTAAGTTATGTGTGGTAAATAGACCTCACATTATTGTTCTGTGACAGATGAATTTCAATCCTGAATCATTGACATGCTGATATTACTTACTTTGATTTCCCCCCCAGAGTTTTCATTTTATTATTTTGGCTTGGACAGTCACAACAGCTTTTTTCAAACTGAATAGTGAAAGATAAAATTTTTCTTACCTTTTCCAGGTGACTGATTCCTGTCACATAATATCAATTTAACAGGTTATAAACAAGAACTGACAAGGATTTCTGGAAGTCTTTGGTGTCTCCAGATGTTTAACGAAACCGATGCTCAAATTTGGGTTCATGGCAGGAAATGCACGGGCTGGATGTTCAGTGCTAGGTTTGCCCATATTCTGCCAGAGCAATGTGGAGCTGGAGGTGCTCTGTGGCATAACCCACAGCCTCTACCCTTATTTTCTCCTGTCACACCTAAATCAGATTCATCAGTTCCTGTTTATCCACTAATCTTGAAGAGGGAGGAAAGGCTGTGATAGAAAGCCTTGAGCTGTGCACCTGGCCCATAGAAACAAGTGCAGAAGCCACAATAAGCATTTCCATCTGCCAGGGACTAGAATACAGATCTGTTAGACTGCTCTACTAAAAACAATTTGTGTATTCCCACATGGTGCATTTTGGGGGAAAATAAGCCTCCTAGTAATGTCTATGAAATTACAACTCCTTATACAATGTTTTCCTTTTTATTTCTGTAGTCAAAAAGGCAATTAACTTAAATATGATAAAGAGAGAGCCTGTAATTCTGATCAATCTGTGGCAGTGATACTGGATAGAGGCAGTTACTGCTAGCTGCTAGAAATTACTGGTTAATTTTGTATTTAAAATAAATTCCATTAGAATAAAACATCAAAGTGCAAGTTAGTTGTGTAAACTATTTTCATTGTGGCAGTCTGTAGTCAAAGCTTTTTATTTTTCCTGTGAGGACACCAAATACATTTTCAGAAATGTTACATTCACTGTATATACATCTACCTGGCTGGGAAGATGATGTCCTATAAACTTATTTTTCCATGCTGGGTACTGCAGTTTTAGCCCAATTACAGTTCTGTGTTACGGAAAAATCAGTGAAAAATGCAGATAATGTTTTGAATCAAAATTGTAAAATATTAATATAACACTTTCTTCATGGTTAGAATGTAATATTATTAAATTTCTCATAGAAATGTGGTAATAATAATAAAAAAAGCTAAACCCCCCAAATGAGCTAAGTAAAAATGCCAATCAAACCCTAATAGACGACAAATGAGGCTAATTCAGAATTGAGGAGCAATCACCATGAAATAAAATCCCAAAGTTTTAGAGACAAGAGTAATTGTTATGAGCTGCTGTTTGGAGATCTTTCTTCTCTACAGTTTGTAGTATTAACACCTGCTCCAGAAATGTCCTCTATAAATAGCCTTTTCTGTTTCAAACAAAATTTACATTGAAAACTATCTTGGTGCAGCTGCTCAGGTTTTCTACGATTGTGAATTGCCAAAAAAGGAACAGTAATTCCTTGGGGACCTCTGAGTCAAATCCTTTTTCTGTAACATGATCCCATGTAGTGGAGCTGTGATGGAAGTCCATTATTACTGCTATCTGTTCTTCTGCTCAAACTGAGAACTGAGAAGCCTTTTGTAGATGATCCTCGCTCTTTTACAGTATCTGTGTCTTTGTAGTTCCATAATTACTGCCCCTGATGGCACAGTGCCCCAAAAATGAATACTTTGATAATTTGCTGCTCTCTTGTACTCCCTGTCAGCTCCGGTGTTCCAGTGCACCGCCGCCCTCATGTGAGAACTACTGTGAGAAGAGTAAGTAAATTCCTGCAGTGCTCTGTGGCTGTGCTGGGCATCTTCCTGTTGTACTTTACATTCAAGTTTGATGTGTTGGACATGTTTACTGTACATCAGTTATTGTTTATGATTAACGTAATGCATATCTTTTATTTCATAAGGTACCGACTCAAGTGGAATTCTTTGGATTTGTTTGGGCACAGGGTTGATTTTAATACTCACTCTGTTCACCTTAATAGTCTTGTTTAAATGGAAGCACCTAAAGCAACTAAAAGAAAAACTGGAAAACACAGGTGAATAAATAAGATTCTTCATCAAATACTTTTAGACTGTTGTACATTTTTGCTAATCTTACCATGTAAAAACATTGTGTATATTCCAGGTTCTGATAACTGTCTTTGTTGGATTGTTTGGTATTCCTCAAATAGTCTCCATGAAATTATCATAGTTACTAGGGAATAAATATCCAGATGCTGACTTGAAAAAGCAGCAATTTCTCTTTGTTGGTTCTGGATCTTGTCAGGATTGTGATGTATATTCATACTTGGCTTACTTGCTGCTGTTTGAGAAATCATTTGTCAACACTCAAAAGCAAAAATATTTTTAAGGGTTTCACCCTCATTGAATGCAAAAGGAATTCTTCCCAGGCAGAGGATACACATTCAATATTAGCTTTTCATTTTATAAGACTTTAAATAATTTTATTTAATATTGTAGTCTGTGAGAAGCACATGTGATATATTTTGTGAAGGTGAAAAAAGTTTTTTTTCTATTTTACAAATACCGTATTTGTGAGTTTTCAGACAATAAATAATAACTGATTAGAAAATATGTGTTGGATTACTTCAATGTCTATTCTGAAGTAGAGGGTTGTATTGTCGTAGAACAAAATATTACCATATGTAGCTACATCTTAAAACTTTCACTGTATCTTGAATTTTCACTGAGGTTAGAACATAGTTGGACCATAATGAAATTTGGATCTTTAATATCTCTTTGTTTAGTATAGCATGATGTATATACTAAATTAACTTCTGTATATTTACAGACTGCTCTGTGGAGCCGAATAATGTTCTCAAGGCTAATACTGAAAGCAGTGTGAATACAGAAGAAATCAGACACACACTTCCAAGTGAAACATTAATGTATTCAGTGGAAGAATGCACTTGCAGTGACTGTGGCTTGGTAAAACCTCAGACTGGCTGTGAAACCTCATTTCCATTACCAGCTACTGAAGAACGAGCTACTGTTCTAGTTACCACCAAATCTTTTGATTATTACAACTACGTTCTGGGTGTTGGATGACTGGGAGAGAAGTGTACTGAGTAATAATAAATGAGCTATTCCAGTATAGCTGTTAACCTTAATACTTGCAGGAAGTGGAGAAGGTAGTACATCATCCTTAGAGATCTTCCTTTGTGCTTGCACTAATGCTGTCATATTATTTCTAATTCATGTATTTCATTAGTCAAGTATTTCTACATTATTCTCAGGCACTCAACTTACTGGAATTTTTAATTTCAGGAAGTTCTCACAGAGGACAGCTTTTTCTGCCTTTAGAGATTGCACCAACTTACAGCAGATATATACAAAATAAACAAGTTTGCAAACATATATGTTCATGTTAGACTCCGATCTTGTGCCAAAAATTACTTGATGGTACATAAGGACTGCTCCAAGAGGCAGAAATGAAGACCTTCAGTACATCCCCAGTCTTGGAAAGAGTAATGTCAGCACTTTAAATGGCATGTTCTAGAGATGGACTGTGGAGCATGGAGGCCCCTGGGCTCAGGGGGTATCTCTGGGTCACCCTGGGGGAGGCTGTGGGGCTGGGGAGCACAGATCAGAGTCACAGAAATGTCCTGAGGCACAAGGAACCACAAGGGTCACTGAAGTCCATGGAGCTCCTGGCCTCACTGCAGTCCCTGCAATCCCATGTATTTCCTGGTGCTGCAGGCTTCCCTTTCAGTGGCAAGTGTTTTCAGACTGAGATTTCTCTTTTACCCATTTTTTTAAACTTACCTTTGTTGTATTTACAAGGATAGGTGTTTGGTCATGCTAGACTACTCTGTGGACTAAAATTAGGAGTATATTTCTGTCATCTTGCCTTCCAAGCATTAATGTTGCTTTCCTAGTATTAGGCCACAATTTTATTCCTGGAAAACTGCAACAGAAGCAACAACCACATAAGCAGCTGCAACAACAATCGACTTTATTTGCAGCTAACATTCCACTTCATGTTCCTGCATGAATGACGAAGTGAAGTATTTCATTGCATGAAATCTACGAATGATCAGTCGCAGCATCTTTAGGAAGCTGACACAAAGATTGGGGCGAATTGGGATTACGAGATCTCTGTGGTTTTGGCCACACAGGGCCAACACCTCTCAAATAAGCGTTAAAAAATTAGAAAATTTCTTATTATCATAATTTTGGGGGTTTTTTGTTTTTATTTAACGACCCTTTCCGAGCTTTCACGCTGCACAGCCCATGCGGCAGCAGAGGACACTTTATCTCCAGTTTCTCACCCTTCCTTTCCCGGTGTCGCGTTCCTGCCCCCCAGGCTGCCCCAGCCCGGGCGGCTCCGGGCGGCTCCGGGGCCGGGCCGCGCTGAGGGCGCGGGGCCGCGCCGAGGAGCCCCGGGCCGGGAAGCGCTGCGCGGCGCTCCCGGGGCCGCGTTTACCTTCCGGGGCGCCGGGCGGGTTCCGGGGCGGGCGGTGGCTGCCGGCCCGGCCGTGGCTGTGCGGGAGAGCGGCGGCTCCGGCGGACGGAGCCCCGCGGGCACCATGAGCGGTGAGTGCGGCCGGGCCGGGCCGGGCCCCTCCGCCCCGAGCCCGCCGGGCGCTGTGGGGCTGGCGCGGGCAGAGCGTGCCCGGGGGCCCGGGCGGGAGCGGCGCTGCCCTCGTTCCCCCCGGTGCTCCCTGGTGCCGTGCTGAGGCACGGGACACTTGGGTCGCTTAGCACCACACCCCGTTCCTCATTGCGGCTCCCCGAGTCCCCCTGAAGTGGTGTTTTACCCCCTTTTAAATCCTAAATCCTGCCCTTGAGCGTGGCACTGGCTCACAGCACAAGTGATGCTGGGCTCGGGCATCTGTGTTGCCTCAGCTGTGCAAAATCATAGGAAATACTCCTGAGGAAAAAAATGAACAAGAGAAAATAGAAGTTTAAAAAATTAAAAATATGAACCCAGGAGCATGCAGTCGGTGGGAGAGGTGAGAACCAGCTCTTGTGGAAAAGAGTCCCTGTTGTGTGTCCCTGAGGGCCGGTGGGGATGTGCCTGTTTGGATGTGATTTCTGTGGTAGAGGGAAGTGGTGCGGGGGGTGTGCTAAATTTTGAGGGTAAATGTGCGCTAAATCTTGAGCTTTTGAAGGTGTTTGTCAAGGAAATACTTGAAACTTTGCATGAGAATTGTGACCCATAAGCTACAGGACTGGAGGAAGCATATTTCACTTGAATGGGTCAGCATGGAGAGTTATTTGTTAGGATAGAGATGAAAATTGTAATAGACTTTTCTTCTAGATGTAAAGCATAAGTGGTATTTATTTAATATGTATTAAAACACATTGGCAAGGATTTGTTTGGGGCTTTTTGAGAAGGGAGGTGCTTTAGTAAACATTTTGATGGGTCTCTGTGTACATCTTCAGCAGTGGAAGTTGCAGACAACACTCTGCACCTGAGAATTGGATCACGTATTGATCTCCCACCCTGATCTAATACATGGTGGTCTTTGTAACCAAAGGCAGGAAGAAAAAGAAACTGAGGAGTTAATTGGAGTAACGAAATGCTGCATCCCTTATGGGGAGCAGTAATTTCTGAAAGTGAACTGAAAAATAAAATCACTTCACTGGTATTTTTCTCTGTTTTGTTCTCACCTTTATGGTAGGAAGAAAATAAAAGATTTTTGTGGAAGAGATGAGGCAAAAAAGAGATTATTGTGGGGAAACCTGTTGTGAAAAATGCAAGTAACAGTGAAATCTTTCAAAGCATGGGAAAAAAGTTTCTCAAATGTTTCAGATCTTGACACAGAATAGACTAAATCCTAAATACAAAATTCATAAGAGTCGTAATTTTCATATGGAAAACCTCAGCCCTCCGATGATAATTTCAAGCTGGGAATACCCTTGTGCAAATTTATGCAAATGAGAGCCTAAATCTTCCTAGGAGACTAATCTTTGAGAGCTCTATTTGGATTCTGTGACTCAAAAGACAAGGTAACACCTCATGTGGCATAAAGCTTCATCATATAGTTATTATTATTACCTTTAATCTTGGGTTTTTTTAGCACAATGAAGAGATACATGTTTATGAGAAAAGAAACATTTAATTACTTAAAATCGAGTAATGCCTAAGGTGACATTAACAGTAGTGGTTCAGTTGCATGGTAACCACCCATGTAAAGCCCCTGCCAAGAATTATAAGGTATTTCCAGCAATTTCGATTAGACAGCAAGATAGAAAAAAAAACCCTAATGTTGAACTTTGACAGACTTTACTGTTACACAATGCTGTACAGTATTTAGAATAATATAAGTCAAACTGATCAGAACAGAGAAATACCTATCATTATCATGCTTGTTTCAGATGAAGGAGATGGCTCATGTTAACTTCTCATCAATTTTAACCATATCCTTCTATTGCCTGTTACAGCACTGGCTGTACTTCTATAACCAATTTTAGCCCTTTTAACTAACAGAGCTGTTCCTAAAATACAGATGGAAGAACTTATTTTCTTAATGGCTATAGTTATGTTTAATGTTTATTTTCTTTAGCTACAGTGTATTTCTAGTGGATGTGAAGGTAACTTCTTGTTGATGTAAGCATCACCTTAATATTAGTAATGCTGCTTACTAATTACATATTCATATTTTTTTGTACAGTGCTGAGTAGGCTAAACTTTAAAGGCAAATAATACAAGGATACAAGATTTAACTGCTTGTCAAGGATTGAAGGTGCTGTCATGTGTTTAATGATGATTTCAAGAAACTCAAAAATGCAACTCATGGTGGGGGGATGAGGCAGTAGAATCATAATAATGTAGTAAAAGGTAGCATTTAAATTAGGTCTGTGTTTGTTTTGTCTTAAACTTGTGCCATCAGAACCTGTATTAGAGCAAGCAAAAGGGATTGCAGTCTGAAAATTTGCATTCAGGACATAAATGCAAGTTATATAAGAGCAATAGCAGATTTATTTATTTTACTTATATGCTGCCTGTGGTGCTGAAGAAGGCTTTACTTAGAAGAACTGGATGAAAATCCTGCTTTCCTTTACTTGCATGCCCGTTTGCTGCTGCTGTAGGTGTGGATGTTTGTGTCAGAGTGTGGAGAGAAGTTTGTTTTAAAAATTGGAAATCATGACCTTGAACAACAGAAAATGAAAAGGGTCACAGAGGCAGGTGCAGTGCCTGAGCCTATTTTAAACCCTTTTTGACTGAGTAGATGTTGGTGGGAGGAATCTCTTTAAGTTTTCTTAGGTGTTGCAACCTTATACTTGTGTTTTCACAATTATTTTTAGAGTCATGTATGAACTTCCTTTTTATGACAATAGTCTAAATGCAGCCTTTTTCTGAGTAATGCTGTTTTTTATGCATTCTTTGTTTTGTATTTGTATGTGTGTTGCTGCAGTTTTTAATCAGGAGAAGGGTGTTTTAGTCAGTTTGTAATATACTGTTAGTCTTTAAATCAGCTGGAGTTGATCACACTTAATTGGTGCTCTTGTCTGAAAATATGCCTTTTTTTTCCTAAGGACTTAGTTTAGAAAATGAAAATGTGAAAGAATTAACTCTTCAAGAGAGTTAGTAGAGATTTATTTTTACCTTCTACCTACTTGAAACAAAACCATCACCAAATACTACCATATTTTCTAGGCTTATTACGAAGAAAAATATGCACTCAGCATGAAAAGAGACACAATTTAATCTTTCATTTAAAAAAAAATAGACTTTGTGAATATTCTTTTTCTTCTACCTGTAGAATTTCTGTTAAGCAACAGCAGTAGAAGAATTTAAGATGTGCATTGAAGAGAAACCTCAGCTAAGCCCTCAGCAGACACATTGCATAGCCCTGTTAATGGTGAGGAGGATCTGAACTGCTTCAGGAATTATTGGTTGTAATCTCCTGCAGTTACGATTGTTAGTAGGGCAAATTTACAAGTAAAATACAGAGAAAATACACATTGCACTCAGTCTGTGTAAAGTTAAGGTTGTTTGGTATCTAAACCATGCTTTAGTGGTTTAGAACTTTCATCAGTATAGTGAACTTCAGTAGGTGTTCTGTATTTATGCATTTTTTTATATTGATTACAGTCTGGAATCTAGTTGCAAACCTTTTCTGTTACCGAATAGCTACAAGGAGTCTAAAGAGATGTGAATTTAAAAACTAACACGCATTGCATTTGGATGACAAACTTGGCCCACCAGTATTTTCATTTGATAGATGTTTTTCTGGTCATGAAATTATTAATTGCAGGCATTTGTTCTGATGTTGTCTCAAGCTATTAATACAAAGAGAGATACTGTGTTATGCCTCTTCTTGCAGGTGTGTAGGTAATGTAAGACTGTAAGAAATAATAGAGAAAATCTGCAGAGTTGTGTATATTCACTGTTACTGAACACGAGGGGTTGCTCTAAAAGTTGGGATTGTTTTCCTTATTTTATGGTGATGTGATTTATTATAAAACAAATGGATACATAGGCACATATACATCTCCATTTTGGCAATGTGCGAGTGGTAAGAATATTGAATATTGTTTAATAAATTGCAGTCTCTGAACAAGCATGATGTGGAATGGTAGGGATTATATGAATTTGGCCTTCTCTTCACGCTGGCATAACTGGCATAGTTGTTAGGAAGTTAAAACCCGCTTGGTGTGGGGTTTGTTTCTGAAGTCCTGGACTGGCACGGAACATTGTTTGTGTGCACTGGAGTGCTTGACTAACAGCCCCAGACCTCACACATCACATGTCTGCACAGTTTGAGTCAGAGTTCAAAATGGGAAGCACAACGTCTTGAAAATGCACTGTAATCAGCAAAATCAGCATTGGGAAGCTTAGTTAGCAGCTAGGTTTGCACGTTCTTCCTGTTGTTTTCGTTATTCTGGCATACTTTCTCTGTACACTTACATATTACATGAGTATATATATATTTAAACAAAGGCAGAATAACTTCAACCGGACAAATTTTGTCCTGTCCTGCTGGTTTCAAAGCAAACTGGTTTGAATGGGATTATGAAGATGGGAAATTCTGGGATTTGGACCTCACAGTGTCAGATAGCAAGAGGAAGCACATATCTTTGATGTCATCTCTCTTTACTAGAGGGCTTGGTGTGCGGTGTTTGATTTTCAATGTCGGGAGGAAATTGCTCATGCAGAGTTTGGCTAATTGGCTCTCAGTCCATATGTACATTGGTTGTGTGTTCTTTGAGAGAGAAAGGGGAATAGAATGACTTTAACTCCAGACATGTCACAGAGGTTTCTGATGGAAGTTTTGAAATTAAGATCAGAATAAAGAAATTACAGAGGCAATTTAGGTTATCTAAATAATAAATTTCACCATATTCATGGGCATTTATAAAGGATATTCCAACAAGCAAAGTATTATGCTATTGTTGAAATAGCTTGAGAAGTTGAAGGTTGTTTTGCATAGTTCCTTATATAGTAACAAAATAGATTTTATAGGTGTCAATCAGAAGAACTGTACTGGTAGTTAAATTTTAAGGGATTTATTCTAACAGTTGCTGTCTTTTCACCTGACTTAAAACTCTTTCTGTCATAAGATTTGACAGTAAGAAGATACTCCTGGAGTTTCATTCTTGTTTTCCATTCTTTTCTAGTGCTGTGATGCTGTACTACAGTGTAGTTGTGCTAAGAAGCTCAGGGCAAGCTGTGCATCAGCTTGAATAATAATTCTGTATTTGGTACTGGTGAAATATATCTTAAAAATATTACTAAAATAAGAATCTAGATGATATTTGAAACAGTATTGCTGCCTGTTAGAGAAAGGCTACTTGAAACCTCATAGCAGTTGATACTGCATCATTTTACTAAGAGAAAATATATTAGTTAATTTAGTGGAATAATTGGCAGGGGAAGAAAGTTTTCAGGGCCCAAAAGAAAGAAGTTTGTGTTGGCTTAAATGTATTTTAAAAAACAATTTTTTTTAAAATGATGATTTTGTTGGATTTCAGGTTCACAGACCAACGACACTAAAAGACAATTTCTTCTAGAACGGCTGCTGGATGCAGTTAAACAGGTGAGAAGTCCAACACACATTTCTGCTGTGGCTTACTCAGAGTTGTCATTACTACCAGGAACTGTCTTTGCTTTCTCTTTAACAAAAAGAAGGAAAGGAAACAGAAGAAATTGTGGCTTTCATGTAATACAACTGAGTTTTTGTCTGCTAGCAAACAATTGTGCAGTGTTTATTTCAAATTCTTGTTCTGGACAGGTTATATTTGAAATAGGTCTGTTTTAAATATATGTTATACTATAGAATATATATTAGGAATATATGTTCTGGTAATCCTGATATGACTGAACTAAATTGCAGTGTACTGCAAAGTCTAACTTAGTTAACATTTTAGAGTAGCAGCTTCTTTTCTTTGCACTCTTTGGGAGAGCTTGGGAGGCAAAGGAATGCCTCAGAAGTAAGCCAATGAAATGTTTCACAAAGAGTGGTTCTGTAATTGTAGCACTGAGCTGGGTAGGAGCCATTTTTGCTTTTGTAGGTGCACATTTAAAACTCAAAAGTGGTAATTTCCACTCAGTTTTCAATTTACTGGAGGACATGCAGGTGTGTTGCTCTGGCTAGCAAGGGTAGGTTTGAACTGCAAGAGCAGCCCATTAGTGTAACATGATGCTCTAGAGCACTTTTTGGATGCAGGCTGTATTTTGCAGTGCTCTATTTTGTGCTGCTTCCTTTTTTGATATGACTTTGTTTTATATATATAAATAGTTCAGAAAATTTGTTTAGTGTAACAAAAAGTTCTTAAAATTTTTTAAAATCTGTTTATTGCAGTGTCAGATACGATTCGGAGGAAGAAAAGAAATTGCTTCAGATTCTGATAGCAGGTAAAATAGTCTAAGATTAACATGCTTAGATTTTCCATCATAGTGACATAAAACATATGGCACAAAATATTTGACATGCTCAAAAAATTGCATTGCATGAAAGGTAGGTGATCTGAAGCTGAAATAACATGATTAACAGCCCCTCTAGCATGTGAGGGTGATTTCTCAAATTGATTCCCAATTCTTCTGAATGTAACCTGTGCCTCAGCTTTCAATCATTATGATGAGCCTGTGGGTATAAGTAGATTATACTGCTTGCAAATGATGAGATTACTGCATAGAAGGGGTCTTTCACTGCTTATAAGATAATGGTTCACCTTCCATTCCCTATTCAGAGAGCTGGAATAAAGTTGCTGTATAGAAACAAGGTTGATTTTCTCTATGATTTTTTTCATAGTTCCTTTTACATGAATTCATTAAAACTTCTATTGCAGAGTGACCTGTTTGTGTGCTCAGTTTGAGGCTGTGTTCCAGCATGGCCTGAGGAGGAGCCGGGGATTGGCGCTGACAGCAGCAGCAATCAAACAGGCAGCAGGTTTCTCCAGCAAAACTGAAACGGGTAAGTTGCTAAGTGTAACTATCCTGTTTTAATGAGTTCATCTGTTCAGTCAAGTGATATAATTTCTAGTAGAAGTTTTAAGCATTGCACCAAATGCAGATTGTTTGTGGGATACTTTACACTTGGTGTGTTGTAGAAGTAGCAGTGAAAATGACTGTTGCTTCTTGGTCTAGTTTAACTTGCATTCCAGTTTCTCTAGAAATGTTGCTGTTAGGAAATTGGCACTTCCTACTGTTGCATCATATATAGTGGCAAATTTATTTTGGATTCTGGCAGGGATCAAGGTTGTGTAATTGTGCTGTTAAGTTTTTAAAACAATGTTTTCATTCTTGACCTTGTCTTACTCAATTCCTTAAATGCCATATTCTATATAGGTCAGTTATGTTTAACTTCTAAGTATTGATGTAATTTTAGAAAGAAAAATTATGTTGCTTGTATTGGTTGAGTTGGTTTTTGTTACTTTCTCCACATTCAGGGAAAAGATTCCTTTTCTTTTCACCTTGAAGTTTCTCTTTTTTAAAATCAGAAGGAAGATACTGATCAGTGTTTATCAATATTTGGGAAAAGGGCACAGAAAGGGTTTTAGTGGAAAGAGATATTTTTGCCATTTTAATGCAACACTTCTGTTTTCTAAAGTAACATGAATTTGTTATATGCATGTCAGCAAATTCTGGAGCTACCTGTTCCTTTGGACCTGCCTTCCAATATTTCACGTCAGCAGTAACATAGAGTTCTAAAGAAATCTTTTCCTTTCCATAATATGTTTCCAGTTAAACATATGAACCTGTGGGTAAAATACTAGCTCAAATGTGCTTTTAATGTGAATTCTATGTAAAAGTGTCAAATCAAATCCTTTAATTTGCGTGGCTTTTTCAATGAAGTGAAAAGTTCTAAGTGCTTAAATAGCCCAAGTTCTGTAGGAATAAATAACCTGTTTAACTGGTGGTTTGCACGAAGGGGGTAAATGATTCACTTTTGTTCAAAGTTATATTGTTACCTGTTTTTTTAGTAAATTTACATGTAAATGTATTCAGCTATGATCTTAGTGGTTTTCTTGGTGGAGTGGTTGTCCTTCTCACTATTACCAACCATTAAATTGCAGAGCCCGTGTTCTGGTACTATGTGAAGGAGGTGCTGAACAGACACGAGCTGCAGCGCTTCTACTCTCTGCGGGCCATCACCACAGACATCGGCAGAGGCCGCGCGTGGCTGCGCTGTGCTCTCAATGAGCATTCCCTGGAAAGATACGTTCACATGCTGCTTGCAGATAAGAATCGCCTCAGGTACTGTCTGATACCTTTGTAATGCAGGAAGTGTTCTGACAAATGGGGACTGGCTGAAACCCCGGGCAGCCAACCAAAAGGCAGAGCTGTAGTGGTACCCCCTATTAATTGCCGTGCCTGTCAAGTCACTTAACGCCATTCTTTAACATTTTTGTCAGCCATTAAGATAGTGGCTTGTTCCTGTATGTGACTTCTTCCCTAAATCCCTTCCCTAAATCCGTTCCCTGTTCTCTCAGCAGTTTTGCTCACTGCAGCCTGGACACCGTGCTTTAAGGTGCCTCTCTCATTGCACTGAAATCGTGCACAATTGCAGTTGTGTCTGATCAGTTCATCAGTGGTAATTGCCCGTTGCCTTTTGGAGATGCCATAATTGCAAAGCTCCAGCAGTGCAGCAGTGGGGAGCTGCAGATTACTGGGAAGTGGTTTGGTAGCAGTTAGTGAACCTTTTGTTACAGTTACTGCGAATAACTTACTACACGTTGTGAAATCCTAAGGTACTTTGGAAGTGCAAAATGCACTTAAGTTCATAAACTGAGTCCTGCCATTTTCTCGTATGTCTTCAACTGCTTTTCTTTATGAAAATTTGAGGTGTTTTCCATTTTTTATCAGTAACTGTTGAGCTTGCCCAAACCACTTGATCAAGTCCAGTGGATTCAGCAGAAAGGCATTTTATTCATTTGCATTGATTAATGGATCTAGTGGATAAGATTATTGCCCAAACTAAGTTCATTAGTACGTCCTTTTAATTTCTAGTTTGTTCCAGTCATCTGTAGCTTTCTTGCAAAACAGATTTTGAAGAAATCAAATAAAGACAAATAAAATAAAGAAAAAGGTCTGAAAACCATTAAGCAATTAGTGACTTGGATTGCTATGTCACTAATTACTCTCATGCTTGTAGCAATACTTGCACAGTATCAGGATTAGCAGCACACTGCATTTTAATGCTATTTCTGAAAAGATTTATTCCAGAATTTTTAAGACATAAATGTTACCCGAATTCCAATGGGATTTACAGAATCAGTTTACATCCCCAGTTATATGTTTTGGAAACTTTAAAATGAATCTGTCAGAGTTAATATATAGATTGAGGGTTTCTTTCTATCTGTTTTGTTGTTTAATTAACTGAATGCTTATAGTTAAAATACAGCATTGTGGTACTAGAAAGAACTAGGCTTAAAACAGCTAAATTTATGTGTTCACAGTGAAAAATGTGGGGGTTTTATATCCAAATTCATAGTTTACCCTAACTATCTGGGCTAGTTGGTGTGGGTTTGGGTATTGAAACACAATCAATTGAAACACAAGGTCACAGAATCATAGAATATTAGGATTTGGGTTAGAAAGGGCCCTTAAAGATTGTGTACTCCAACCCTCCTGCCATGGGCAGGTTGCTCAAGATAAAGGGAACCTTTTTGTTTCTGTTCACATGTTCTAAGCTTATACAAAACATGTATAGCAATAGGTATGGAGAGATGCTGTGACTGCTAATGCAGTGTGAACCCCCAGGCCCTGAGTTGCTTTTTTCCCCCTAAAAACATGCAGAACTAAAACTAAGGAAAAAAATACTCTTTAGCATGTCTTTATAGAACCATCTGAATAGTTACCAATTTCAGAACTACAGGGAGTTACTGTGACATAAAATTTAATCCTTTGGGGTGCTCCTACTTATTGTTTAGAGTTTTCTTGTCTTTCAGAAGTGAAGTGTATGTTACTATAAGACTGCATGTCCTTTTTTTCCCCCTTTAAATTACAGTGTCTTCTATGAAGACTGGTCTTTTATGATGGATGAAGAACGCTCCAGTATGATCCCCACAATGGCAGCTGGTAAGACTTTCTCTTCAGTATTGCTGTTCTTGGAAAACTAATGCCTTTTGGGAAGTTACATCTGTTTCTGGTTGTGAGGAGTTTCTCTAATACACTCTATTTATGTGGAGAATGTGTGTCAGAGGCACAGCCAGGGTGAACAGTCAAGGTATTATCCAGTTTATGCTATGAATTGATGGATTGCTTAAATCCTGGATCTGGCCTTGCTACAATTCAAAAATCTTCCACATCATTTTTTTAACTCTTCAGCAGTCAAGGCTAACTTAGAACCAGTGCAACCAGAAAGCAAAGTGGGTTATTCCTGACTAGAAAAGAATAATGAAGGAATTTTATATTAAGATGCAAGTTACAGGTAACTACAGGTAAGGAGAGTAAGAGTAAGGAATGATAAATAATTTACTTTTCTAGAGGTCAGCCACAGAAGTGATGTATTATTACCTTTTATACCCCTTTTCTCAGAATCATGGTCACATGCTTCATTCTGCAAGACAAGGTTCGTGGTTATTTTTGCTAATAGAATATAGGAACCAACAAATACTGAAGTTGCAGTGAATTGGGTTTAAATAAAAGGTTATGATTAAATGAGTTCACAATAGTTTTTGATTATTTAATGTGTAGCTGAGCAGCCGTCACGAAGAATTCAGAACTGATTGCATCAGCTTGAATATAATCTAGAAAGGAATGAATGGTACATCAAAGAATAAGAATTCATGCATTGGCAACTGTGGGAAATTTTTGGGAAAAATGTTTTCCATGTCACAGTTTTGTTAATCCTTAGCTTCTATGTTCATAACTTCCATGTGAAGTATATGGTGCATTTCTGGTCTCTTTTTCCCCTTTCTTTTATCTGAAGGTCTGAACTCCATTCTTTTTGCTATCAACATTGATAATAAGGATTTAAATGGGCAGAGCAAATGCACACCCACTGTGTCAGATCTGTTAAAGGAATCCACACAAAATGTCACTTCCTTATTGAAAGAGTCCACTCAGGGTGTCAGCAGCCTCCTCCGCGAGATCACCGCCTCGTCGGCCGTCTCCATCCTCATCAAGCCTGACCAGGACTCTGACCCGCTGCCTGTGCTGTCGAGGAATGTAAATGCTGGTGAGCTCTTCTGGATGTTAGTGCCGTTCACAAACTTGGAAAACATTCAAGTGTGTTTAAATAACTTTTAAATTTACTTCTAATGCACTATTGTAGAGCGCAAGTCTTAAGTGCACAATGTATACAAACCAGTTGAGTGTGTAATTAAAAGCATGAAATTGGAAATATTGGGTGTGAATACTGGATGGTAACTGTGTTTCAGCATTCTTGTATCACTGTGAAAGGAAGGCTAAACTGTTTTATTGGTAGTGCTTTGCTTGTGACCTGAATTTCAATTTCTTGTTCATAAAATTATGCTTTGAAGTTTGTGATGTAATGATTATTCATTTTTAATGTTGTCTTTTGGTGCCTTGCCAGTCAGACATATTTTTGTTCTATATCAGATAGAAATCTTAGCTTGTAATCTGCTTCAACTAGTGACTGTGTTTACAGTCTGAACTCCCATACAAAGCAGATAATTGCCAAAATAAAAATTTACTCATACTCTCTATACCTTTAGAGTTCTTAGTGTTACAACCAGCTTGTGTGATGTTAGTTACTAACAAAGACCCAAAGTCTTAATCTCTTGGAATCTGAAATCAGTCAAAATGTGATTTTTATTACATTTTTTTTTTCCAAAAATTACAAAGTAATATTTTATTATCTTTGTTTCTGGAAGTTAAACTAAAAGTTTGTTTTGCTTTGTAAACGTACAAAACTGCAGGAAGATTTATGTGCTTTTCAATTAAGAAACAAGGTTTGAGTTTAGGCAATAAATTGTTTGGGTTGTGAGAAAAAAGCACAAACCCCACATGAGAATCTGGTAGGAATAGAAGCTGAGATGAAATTTTTTTTCTATTGGCATTGAAAATAGACTTTGTCTTAAACCACAGTTTTTAGAACAAACTTGTGGTAAGGCTTTTATTGTATAGCACTTAAATGAGATTAAAACCGTAGGTGCTACTTGACTTGGGATAACTTTGTTAGTGTGGAATAGCCTTGCAAGATGAAACGAGACAATAACTGAGCAGATGGTGCATGTGACTCCACAACAGGATGTACCTGAGGTGTGCAGCACGTGTATACAGAACATGAAAGGTACACCTTCCAGTGAAATGTCACTTTAAAACAATTGAATTTATTCAAATGCAATTATATGGGGAACGTTAGGGCAAGTCAGGTGTTTCCAGTAGAGTCTGTTCATTGTTGGAATTCTATTTGCAACCAAAAGGGTTTTAACATCCTTTTAAAAGTATGTTAGTGTGTTTTGTGGACATATAACAGCTGGACTTGAATTAAACAAAGCAATTTGGTCGCAGTGTGAAGTGTCTTGGTGAGTAAATTTCTGATACTTCTTCGAGTGCTTCCGCTTTGCGTTTAGCTTCACATGCACATCAGATACAGTGAGAATAGGTAATAGTGTAAAAATAAGTGCTGTCACTGAGTACATCTGGTGTAATCAGAGAGAATTTCACTGTATTTCTAGACCAAGAGCTAATTAGCTGAAAACTGACTGTTCAATTTTTAGAGTTTAGACAAAACTATTTGATTACAGGTTGTGGATTTTGTTCGTGTTGTGAGTTTGTTATTTTCAGTTTTTCCTCTGAAAGTGCTTCATGTTTTCTCTATTGTGCAGACCTGCTCTGCATTATAAACTAGGTGTAGTCCATGGGAGAAAGTGACAGGAAGACTAACTTTTTATTTTAAATTTAATTTAATGGGTTTGTAGGAGGTTTTCTCCAGTTTCAATTGAGTCATGTTGTGAATGCATCTCCAAAATGCGCTCTAAAATCTGAATTATGTAAGGCATATAAAATAAAGCTGGTAATTAGAGATTTAAAACTTATGGAAAGATAATGAATTTTTTTCTTGATTAAGAGTAATTTAGTACATGAATTCTTTTAAGAAAAAGTCAGGTTTCATTTATTATTTCTCTTTTCTAAACTGTGTAAAACTTTGTATTGCTACTAGATTTGAAATATAGAAAAGATCGAAAAAAGAAGAAGAGAGTGACTAACATTATCTCATTTGATGAAGAGGAAGATGAGCAAAACTTGGGGGATGGCACAAAGACTCTGATTACAGGAGAAAGTTCAGAGGAGAGTGTGGACAGATCTTCAGTTCTTGCATTGTCCTCATCTGAAGGCACTCTTGGAAAAAATCTGAATGAGAGTGACAGTAACCATTCGTGGAAGAACAATTCCCTATTCATGAATGGAGAGTATGAATACCAGAAACTGGATGTGAAGAGCATCGATGATGAAGATGCAGATGAAGATGAGCTGTATGGAAAATCATTGGGAAGTAAAGGCACAGAAGGTGGAACTGAAGCTTCTGAAAAGTAAATATTGGTGCAGGAGATAGTGGTAAACTTTCCATGCTTCCCCTCCACCCCTCCCTTTCCTTTATGGGTACTGGCAAATTGATATGTTGAACTGAACTACAGATTCAGATTTTCTCTTATTTTTTTCTCTCCCTATTCCTCCCCCCCACACACCTTTTTTTCCTCTGTATTTTCCTTTTTTTTTTTTTCCTTTTTACTGTTTAAACAATAATGGGCCACTGCAGTGATGATATTTTGCTTCTAAGTTTCACTGAAATCCCAAATTTTGAGATTTCAGGTTTCTTGTTCTCCTTCAAGTTCTCAGTTGTTAAAACTGTGGCATGATATAGCTAGGCTATAATTCTGGCCTACTTGATATTTTCATATGATAATGATTCTATATTGACTTCACATTAAAAATGTGTATTTTAAACAGAATAAACTTGCTACATCAGAGTGCAGGTGGTTCAACAAGGTGGGACAAAACTGAGAGAGAAAGAATCATTTTAGATACTAATATGTTTCTTTATTTCTGACAGAAATTCATGTAGAGAAAAAGGCAAGCACTGCTTGTCTCATCTACTTTGGAATGTCTGGTCCTTAATGAATTAATGTATGGATGACCAAGAAATTGGCAGGCAGATTGAAATAAAGATTTCTCTTGCAGTGTTATCTCTGAAAGAAATATAAGCATTATGAACAGTAATTCTGGCTGTATAAATAGATTGGTTTGTTTGTTTGTTCTAAACAGGCCTCGTGAAATAGTCACATGCAATTCTCAGATATGCAGTTGGAGTCCTCTGCAGGTCCTGAATGATGACTCAGATGTTCTATTTCCTGTCAGTGCTGTTGGCTCTTATTCCCAAACAGGTGGGCATTTGAATTTACAGAATTCCAGCAACCTTTATTCTAACATGGGACAATGGTAAGAAATAACAGGAATATACAGACACAGGAGATACTGCATAACTGGGATGAAAAGTTCAATTCAAATTTATTCCAGTTCTGAATCAGAGTTTTCCATCTGAGTAGTTACTTAGTTAAGGGGGAGTTATCAATATCAAAATAAACCAGAGTTTCGTTGGGATTAAGCTGTGGTCTTGTATTTTATTGAAGTTTAGGATAGTTGTATGAAAAGTATCTATATTCGTTTTCTAGATACCACTAAGCTGCAAGAAGCTCCAAATGTGTTTGGAAAGTTGAATTCGAATTAATCTTGACAGATTGGATAGCAGCTGGAAGCAATTCAAAAGAAGCTATTAACTGTTGAAATACAGGATAAGGAATGATTGACTAGGAAATACTTGCTCAGAAAAGGATGTGGGAGTTGTGGAATGGTTTGGGTTGGAAGGGATCTTCTTGTTATGTGTCCAAGAGTTTAAATGCATTGTTGGTTGAAGGTCTGTGAGAAAGTGTAATTCAGTTGTGTAAGTTCAGTGACAAAAATGTGAATCATAAAATAATGCTGTACTGCCCTCTGCTGTATTTTAAAACATGTACCTCATAAGAAGTGCCAGTGGTTAAAAAAAAAAGAGGACATGTAAAATTTTTTCTCTTGGCTGCCGTATTTTTCAACTTACACGGGAATGGATTTAGAAAACATTGAGTAGTTTGTGGCACTGTGGTCTCTTAAATGTAAAACAAAAGCTGTTGGGGAACATCCACAGGTTGAAATCTGGAATACAAGAATACCTTCCTGTTTATGGGGCTGGTGTGGAGTGGGAACTCACAATTGCTGTCAGTAGATGTCACAAGGCATCAGGAGCATGAGTTGGGGTTTTTGATCAGAAATCAAAAATCAGCAGTGCAAGGCAAGACTTGGTTCTGGAGGCACATGACCAAAGAGGACCTCTGTCTATATTTGTATGCATCTTATCCATAACTGTCCCAGGGGTTTACTCTTACAAAGAAGACACCAACGCCTCTTGTTTTGTGTTGCTTCATCTCAGAACTGTTTTGAATGCAGTACTCAGCCTGCTGGAGATGATCATCAGACCCATTCAGATCCTTCTGGGCACAGGACAGGCGTTTTCAGTCCTTCTCTGTCCCTCCTTGTGGTCTGTCGTGCAGTGAGAGTGGCACAGCCTTGGGCTGGTGAAAGGAGCCAGTTGTGTGAGGAAAGCCCCCAGACCCGCTGTGTGCTGTCCTGGTGTCACCCCTCTGAGCAGAGGGAGCTGATGGAGTGTGCAGGGAGGGCTGCCCTGAGTGCCCCATGCACAGCCTGTGCCAGCCGCTCAGGGACAGGGACACACACGGACCCAGGCACCCTCAGCCACTCTGACAAGTGCCTGAGATTGAAAGCTGCCTTAGGCACTTGTTTGCCTGGCTTTGGGAGCTGTGCTTGTGCTGGATGAGTGATGTCAGGAGGAACATGCATTACCTTATTGTGAGGGCAGTCCAGCCCACTAACTGGCAAACTCATTATTATCCTGATATTTTTGTTAAAGCATGCTGAATGAGCTCTTGTAAAATACAAAGTTTAACCCAATATTTTGCTTTATAGGTCTTAATACCAATAAATAACACACACACAAAGACATATATATATATTTGAAATAGCATAATCTATAGTGTTGTATGTTAATATGTGTTTTCAGTATTAATCTGTTGCAGTGCTCCAGGGATGTGTCAGGGCATATCATATCTCCACACAGCTAGAAATGAGAAAGCCTCCGTCAAAATGCAGTTGCTTGGAACTAAAATGGAGTATGTATTTTAGGAACTGAGCTTTAGTAAACTCTACAGCTTCTAAAATAAATTTTCTCCTCCGTAGAATTTCTGACATAACTCTATTTCCCATTAACCTATTTTCTAGATCTTTTAGATCTAGATCTAGATTTTTTAAATCTGTTCTATTTAGGATTGTCTTATAGTAACTTTGTAGCCCTTGCATCGTGAGATGCAGAACACATCAATAAAATATGATTTTTGTTTGTTTCCACCTGAGCTTCCTTAATGACAGGCTCAGTGATGTGGATGTTTTGCTGCTGACAGTTGTGAGTCTGTGGACAGATGTGCATTATTCATGCTTTTTAAACAGTATCTCATCTCTCTGGTTCCTGGTGGTTGGTACAGGGGTACTTACAGGTACATGAGGAGCCAGAGAAATGCCATGGTGCTCTGTTGGGAATACAGAAGGCACTGGTGTCTTTGCAAGGTTTCATGTGCTGAGGAATAACCGCAAATTCTTCTGCAAGTCACAACCAGATTTGTTGTGAGCATGAGGTGTCATGAGGTGCTTCAGCTTTGGGGACTTGCGCCAAAAAACTTCAGGAAGAAGTCTTCTCATAGTTTTGTAACTCTGTACATATCAAATATACTTTAGGAATTGTGCAATGCAAATTTCTTTATGATGGCTGTGTTCCTAAGGGACTTAACAATCCTGCTGGCATTCATGGTCAATTTGTAGAAACCAACTTTGGAGACAGAACTAAAAGTGTTTAAAAGCTTTAGCAAGTTTAATGTTTCTGTTTAAAAATGTAACTATCTAACTTCTGGATTTATGTTTTTCTTTTATTTTTTGAGTAGTGTAACCCAAAGGAACCTAATGCTTGTGCATTCTACTTTAGATAACCTGGAGAATGGAGAGGGGCAGGAACATGCTGTTCATCCGGTAGAACTGGTTCCAAGGAGATCTGAGCTTCCTTACAGGTATGTGCCAAATATGTTTGTCCAAAAAGAAAAAGCCTTCACCCTGTAGCTGCCAACTTATTGTTACCTAATGCACTTTGTACTGGAGAACCAACCAGTCATCAGGGTACTGCTGAATGTGTTTGGAAAGACAAATGCAAAAAACCTACAGTTGCCTTTTGACATAGTTTCATACACTGAACTTTTCCTAATTATCTTGAAGAAGTTACTTAGTCGTGTCAAATAACAGACTTGTCCTCCTGATTTTCAAAGTAGATTTTATGTTACTTTTTAATGTTATTTTTCTACTCCATTCTCCATGGCCTTTTAATTTGGAATTTTTGTGTGTCTGCTTAAATCAGACTCCCAGGAGATGCATTAAAGGATTGTTCAATATATTTTGATTAAATATGGGTGAATAGGATAACAGTTCTAGTTTCTGGAATGCTTTTTTTTAAGTTTTGAATTCAGGATTTTGTTTTCATATATTGATTATACTGTGCTTTTATGACTAGAGTGGAAGTCAGTCCTCCAGCTCAAGTGAATACTTTAAGCAGTATGTTGCCTTCAGCCACTGTGCCAGAATCCATGACAATTAGTAAGTACTTCCTTGACATATCTTGATTGATGGAAATAACTTTGAAAGTCCTGTAGCTCTTTCTATTTCTGTTTCAATAAAATCCGCTTAAAGAGTCATAGAACACTTAATTTCTGACGTGTTGGTCATGTTAGTAATAACTGCTTGAAAAAGATTATTGGCAGGTTATGCTGCATTGCAGCTGATATATCCTTATATTAAATGCAGCTTCAGTAGTTAAATGAAAAATAATGGTTTGATTAACATCTTTAAAATTCTACAAGTTCTGAAAAAAGTGGGTGTTGGTTCTGATGTAGTCTTGCTTATTATGCCTGTTTTCATCAACAGCTAGCCAGAAACAAACAAACCCCACTCTTTCTGTGGTTTTGATATGAAAATCTGCTCCAGACATAAATGGGCTTTCATATACAAAAACCTGAGTTAAGATTAAGGGGGAGGACAGTCATGGTTCAGTGGTATTAAGAGCAGAGCTATTCAGGATAAAATAGTCTTTGCTGCAGAGACAGATTGATAGAAACACAAGCAGTTTGTTTATCACATATTTGTTCTTTTTTCTTTGCATACACTTGTAGAACAAAGACTTAGTTCTCAAACTGAGTGTCTAAGCTTGTAAACCAGTGTGTGTTTATGTTCCTCACTGTACAGAATGTTCTGTAACTGAACTGGCTTTATTCCTAGAGCTCTTGGGTGTGTGTTTGTTTCTTCTTATAAATTTCAGTATGTACAAGTTTTAAATTATGATATTTGGGAAGTTAGAAGTGATGCAGCCAAGATTCTTTTCTGCAATTAATTCATGCAATCATCAAAACGAATGCAATCTTAAGATACTCTAATCTCATTTTCTAAAGTTATATCCAAATGGTGTATCAACCTGTGTTAAAGGAGATAAAAGAAGCATTTTCACTGGGCAGTGTTTCAGGCTCTGCCACCAGTCTGCTGACTAAAAAAATCTGAAAAATCCTTTCTTGAAAATTACGTCATGAAGTGGCAAACTGTTTGAGACTTCTGGGAGCCATAATTGAAGTGTGGAATGGACTTACTGTTCTTAGATACAGTGGTACTTAGCTCACTAGATATTCTCTGCTAATGTTAGTCCAACAACATCCCTTTGTTCTTATTTATTTCTCAGAGAACTGCAGGGCAGTTTTCTGGTGCACCTGCGCTCTGTTGATTCTGCTGTTTGTAGGGGAGCCAGGTACCAGCAGGGGCCGCAGTTGGTCTCCTTCAGTTGCTCAGTTATTTCCCAGTGTAGGTAAGACAGCTATAAAATAGAAAGAAAATCTGGAGATTTGCAATTCTCAATACTTAGCAATTCGTAAATGAAATGAAAACACAGCATCAACAGAAGCATGCACACTATCATTAGTTTCCCATTTCAGAGAAGGCTTTGGTGAAAGGAAGGGTGGGAAGCATGTCAAACCCATCTATAAAGCCAGTAGAACACCTAGTAAATAATCATAATTATAATTAAAATTCAGCTGACTATACATTTATAGAATAAGTGAATACCTTTATAATAGATGATCCTGGGTGTGTTGAATAAAAATGCTTTTTTCAAGTTTGTTGTTATTGGTTGTACATTTTCTGCAGGAGGAATTCAGTGCTATGACAAAGTTCGACACTGAAGCTCTTTCTCTCTATTGCAATTAGCAGAAGAATTATTAAATGCTGAGGCTTATAGCTTGGTTGCATAGCAACTGATTCTAACACATCAGGCAAGAAAAATGGAATGCAGTAGTGCAGTGAGAAAAGCTGTGAGGTCTCCAGTGACTGGATTTTTGTGTTTCTTACTTCTGAAGACAAAGCCTGAAATGGATTTTTAAAAGATGATATTCTGTTCCTGCTTTTGTTCCAACCTATTAGTATAGTAGTGAACTTTTCTTGCCTCTCTTGATATGCAGGCTAGAAAGGTACGTTACGAGAAGCTATAATTTAAAATTCCTGCCATTTTAAATTATTTTCTTGAATTGTGTCCCATGCATTTGTAAGGTATAGGTTAACTTAGCAGCAGATACATCTCAAAAACTACTAATACCACTCAAGAGAAATCCACAGAGCTTTGTGTTTATGTCAGGCATAATTTGAAAACTGGCCCTGCTTTGCAGATTATTTTGTCATAACCAAGTTTATAAAGAGTTAAGCTGGTCAGAAGTTTTCTATTTATGCATCTACTCTACTATGTAAGTGTCAGGTTTTTAAAAAGTTGTCTTTATCTTCTTGTATTTGAATCACAAACAACACTGTTTCAGGGGTTGCTATTGGAAGACTGTATTTTCAGCATTATTTTTCACCAGAACAATCTGTCTTAACTGCAAAAGTCTCCCCATTTTGTTTTTGCAGTAGAAAAAAAATAAGTTCCAAAATTTTCATTTTAGAAGGATGCTACTTGTGTTGTTTTTTTACAAGGTTCTTTTATTATAGTACTATTTTTAGGAAATAATTGGTAATTTAGTTTTTTCACTATCATTTTCTTCAGTTTTTAGAATTGAGCTTAACCACAAAGGTTAGGAAAGGTTATAACATTGTACATGCTCCATTTTTTTCATATATTCTTGAGAAATCCCCGAGCTTTTCATGGTCACTGAAGAACTTCCCTGAGTAATCAAGTCTCCATGTTACATTTTTATCGTGGTTGTGTAAGTGAATGAGGTGTATGTTTTTGTACTTTCTGTGTGCTCTAAATAGCTGCTGACCTGTTCTGTTACCCAGTGGCTGCAGGTCACTGGCAGGTTCTAAATTCTTGTGTCTTCTTTGAAGGGACAGCTGCAAAGGGAGGGTGTTGGTATTTCATCAGGGAGAGGAAAGCTGCAGTTTACTTTACAGACTTGGTTTTCACCAGGACTCTTCTATACAGTAGAAGGCCAACACAATTTGTTTGCTGCTAAAATTTGTCCTGTGAATAGTGACATGACAGGATAATATTTACAAGACTTTTGAGCACTAAATTAAGCCTTAAAAGGCAGTGTTCATGTAGGCAGCTTAGGGAGCATCAAGCTCTTTATGTCTTTAAAGGTCAGACTTCTGATTTAAGATGGAACTAGTCTGCTGAAGTCTTATTTGTCTCTGAAAATATCTGTGTAAATTTTCACTCATGAAAATAAAAAAAAAATAGAGATTCCTGTAAACTGCTCCCAGCCCACCCTGATATTCTATCTGCAGGATTGCAGAGGAGGCTGCATGACCTTGTGTACTCTGAGGGATGATTTCACTTACAGCTCATTCTTCACAACAGGTGATTGCAAATCATACTTCTCCAATCTTTGGCTAAATAGCAGAAGAGTTGTGAAACTTATGACTTTTCTGGAGGTTGCTGGAAACTGGCAGGTGTTTCTCAAAGCATTATATTTTTAATGCTCTGTGACCTTATGGAAGCTTTCTAGAAGCTAGATTTTGCATGAGGTATGGAATGGAATGGAATTAAAAAATGTTTTAGAGAAAATAGTCACTTCACAAGTAATCAGGCACCACAGTTTAATATCAGCAATAAAAGAATATTGTTAGTGTTTGGAAAAGTGAGGTTTAATATGAAAAAATTGATTAGTACATTACCTGATTTTTATATTATCTTTCTTTTGCTGATAAAGAATGGATTTGAATTATTGGTTTGTGTATGGGATTTCTTTTTTCAAGAAGTTGTTGCAAAACCATCTCTTATTAAAAACTTTACTAGTTATCATCTTATCTCTCTTTATGGAACTCAGGTTATCACTTCACTTCTAGATATATTGGTGTTGAATGCTGATCCTTAGTAACAGTAAAGTGTTGCTTTTCATTAATATTACTTTACAGAACATAAATGTCATCAAGCACAAAACAGCTCTGAAGTAGGAATACTTGGCCATCATCCATTGTTTTATTAAAAAAAGAAAAGAAAAAAATAGAAGGGAGGGGAGAAAGATTGAGGTTGCACAGTCCAGAAGTTAGAAAATGCCAAATTTATGGTTGCTGCTACAAGTCTGACATTTTTTTCAAATTTATTCCCTTTTCTAACCCACACAATGCATGAGACATAAGTCTGCTGGAAAAATTAGGTTATGATCATACACTCATCTTGAGCAAGTGTAACAGACAGACAAAAGCTCTGAACTGGGGATGTTCTGGCAGGCTTGAAAGGAGTCTGCTGCAGTGTATGATCCTGGATTTCCTTTGCATTCAGCTGACTGCTCTGACATGCTGATGAAATTTTTCAGGAAGCGTAAGTGAAAGTAAGAAACTAAAATTTTTGAAAGTTTTAAATATTATACCTGAATTAAATAGGATGGTTTCATTTTAGTTCTGTTCGTTTCCTTGCTTCAAAAGATCATGAAATTAAGGTTTCTGATTTTTCTTCTTGGTAAATTTTTACTCATTTAATTACACTAATAATGCTTTACTCTTTTGTATTTACTATGGATAGAGAGGCTAAAGAAGTGTTGATGATAAACTGTATAGTTCTTGTGTTTGTTTTGAGTAATTTATAGAAAATATGACTCCTTAATACTCACCACTTTAAGAGAGCTCTAGCCATGGAGCAATCTTGCTGCTCAGGTAGGCATGGGCTGGACCAGCCTTCTTGGAATTCTGGTTGCTTAGCCCAGACTGGTGATTTGTGTTGATGCTTTCATCCACACCTCCACTGGTACCTGTAATTGAGCTAAATTAGCAAAAAATACTGAGTATGAAATGTGTTTGCATTTGTGGTCCTAAATTAAGCATTGATTTTTGCCCTAAATGCGATAATGAAATTTGGAGTTTCTGCTTTATTGTGTCTCTATAGTATTGTCAATTCCATGACTCTCAGAAAAATAAGGCAATTGGAAATAAATAAGCAATTTAAATTCTTCTGTTTCAAGAGGGGTTTTTTCTGCCTCTTTTGTGCAAACCATGGTCTTCAGCAGAATCTTGCTTTTGTGCTCTGGTTGTGTGTGGCGGGGGGAGAGGGGAGTGAGAAAAAATGGGATTTCAGGTCTCAACTCATGCAGAAGATTCTGGATGGAAAAAGGAATAGAAGATTAAGTTATTATGCAAGTTAAGGTTACAATTTGAATAGACTGGTAAAATTGAAATAATGAAGACAATTTGTAATAGCTGTATAAATGTTAATGAATCAGTACACATTAAAACACTGGGTACACACACAGGCAATTGCTGCAGAGTGGGCACCCTGTGCAAGTGCAGAGCCGTGTCTGAGCAGCAACAGCTTTAATTTATTCAGAGTTAGAGACATAAGAGCAAGTACTTGTTGATTGTGCACTGTCATATTGTAATGGCACACTTAAAATATTTAAAATACCGTCGGCTTGATGTATCCTTGAGGAGGATTCTGGATTCAACATTATAGTTCTAGATCTTTGTTTTGTTATGGTGTGTCACTGTACAGAAAGGTTACTGTGGATCCTTCTGCATGTGTTGTTTATTTGTATGATGCTCTGACACTTCCTGGATTATTCCATTTTCTTCATCCCTAGAGCAATTGTTTTTTTCACAGACAGGCTGATGGATTGTGGTCCCTTGTGGTAGTATTTAATACTCAGAAATTTCACTATTTCACTTTTGGTTTTTCTATAAGATTTGAAATTTTTTTAAGGTTGCATAAGATATGCTAAGTTACTCTAGAAAACTAATTACTCTTTCTATGCTGAATTAATGAAGTGCAATCTTCCTCTAATGACCTACTGAAATGTTTCTTGCTAATGTCATTTAGCTCTTACCGTGTAATATGGGTATTACGGAGTGGGCAGAAAAATGATCATCTGCTTTCTCCCTGGCAAAAGACACAGGAATGTCTTGGAAAAAGTCTTGCATGAAGAAATTTGGGTTGGCTGATTTCAAATGATGTGAGAACTCTGCTGAACCCTGCAGTCCTGCAAGGGTGGGGTTTGTCTGCAGATTACCAAAGCCAGACTGGAATCACGATGTCTGCAGCATTGACTGATAGATTTAGTTGACATAATACAATCTTTTACATTTTATCCACTACTAGAGTTCCTCAGACTCCATCTGGCCCACAGGGCAATGTTAAGTTTTTTTTTTGTTAAATGGGCAAAAACTTCTGTAACTATAGAAAATACTAAGAAAGATAAAGGTAACTCTGTGAACTGAATGTAAAGAGGAAAGTTGTCCAATGGCTTTGCTTGCTTGAAGAAATCAAGTAATACCAGTTCCATTAGTATGTTTTCAGTAAAAGCACACAGACTTTACTGGTGTCTGCATTGAATACTTGCAGAACAGAGTTGGCTGATTTATTATATATAAACTTTTCACTTAAATGTTGGTAGGGATGGTTTAATATAATTGTGTCCTTGTAGCACTCATAAAATTATTGATTAACATATGTAAAATTGTTAATGAAATTGTTTGAGCTGACACTTCTCTGTATGGTATTTGGCTGTTCTGGTATCATGTTATACCTAATCCAAAGGACACCTTTAAAAATTCTAAGATTCTGTCAGTTATTTTTAAATTTTTTTTATTCTTGATTTAATGACAGAAAGTATTTTTAAGGTATTTGTAAAAATCAGAATTTTATAGGAAATGACAAGGTTCAGAAATCTCATCATCTTCAGGGCTGAGCTTGTGAAGCAGTGCCATGAGGAAGCAATGACATTATCTCTGCTCCCATCTTCCTTAGCAGTTATTTCCTGGGTCAGGATTTACAGCCAGGAGAAGAAGCAATTTGGAGAAGCTGAACAAGGAACAGTGTATCTCATTAATAGGCATGTGGTGAAGAGGTGCATTCTGCCCTACATCTGTGGTGAAAACAAAACAGCTGCAACCACAGGCACACTTGTAAACATTTGTATTAAAGCCAGATGCAGACTAATTTGATTTGATCAATACTTCTGATGCGGTGTTAAATAACAACGCTTTTGAAAGATTGCTGAAATTAGTGATGAGATTAAGAGCATTTTATGTGCTTTGCTGAATAGCAAATGGTGTTGGCATCATCTTAAGTGTGCTGGCTGTGTATATGACTTCTAGATCTGAAATGAACAAAAATGTACAAAGACATTAATCCTTTTTGTTCCTTCTTTGTAGATGAACTTCGCCAAGCTATCGTGGCCATGATGAATAGAAAGGATGAACTGGAACAGCAGAATAGGTAGTTTGCTTTTTTTTTGTCAAGAGGGACTGTAATTTAAAAAAAAAAATCTGTTCTCTAAAAGAAGCTGTCCTTTCTGTAAAGCTGTACATAATATTTATGTAACCTTTTTGATGTATATATTTTTTTTCTGTGAAAGGTTAACTTATTAATTCTCTGTTTAAATGTTGATACTGAAGAATAGGGTTTTGAGGGCAGCTTTTTGTTTTTAGTTTCAATCAGGTAACTCTTTGTACCTTGGGAGCTTTGCAGTTGTAGTTTTTTCAAAACCAAACCTTATAGCTAGAAGATTCTGAAGCTTTCCAAATGAGCAAAAGTTTCTCCCAGTGCAAATATTCAGAAAATTTCTGATTTTTCCCTTCTGGTGCAAAAGTGATGTAGGATGGCTGACAATGTAGTGCCGAAAGTGACTTTCATTGATGACTGTCTTTATGTTCACTTGGGGCAAAATGATGTAAATGTAGAAATGATCAGTTGCTTATATAAAATGCTGTCAAACATACATTGTATTTGTTTAGTTTATTGAAAACATAGTTAGATGAATGAAAATACAAATGTATTCAATGCTTTAGTAGGGCTATTTTGGTAATTCATGTTTTCCTATAGGTAGGTATTTTGGGTTTTTTAATGCTGAGCCTACCAACAGATCCTGTTTTCCTTCCTCCTGTTCTTCCCACTCCCATAATTGCAAGTTATTGCCTCATTCAGCTTTGTGGGCTTTTTTGGCAGAAGGACCAGGATGCTTTGGGTTTTACCATTATGCATCATGCTGACCTTTGCTATCTCATCAAGGGTTTTTCAGAGGTCTGTAGCAGTGCCCTTGGCAGAGGCAAGAGCCCTGCCTGTCTTGCTATAAATATATTGCTTATAGATTATTCCCAGGGTGCATGGACTTGCAGTGAAGTACTGAAAACAGCTTACAAGCTTTCTTAAAAAACAAATTCTTTTTGCATGCTGGTACGGTAGATCCTGTAATAGGTTGTGCTTTGGGTTTGTTGACAAGATAGTAATACAAATTAGTAGTAAGCATTTGCAACACCTTTTTCCATGTAGCTTTTCATATCTTTGTATAATCAGATCAGGTGAATTTATTAAATCGAGTAATGAAATTTTAGGATGACATCAGTGGTATCATTCAGGCAACCTCCTCTGTGTTTCTTAGAGTATACTCTAATGACCAGGTACTGAGTGCAGTGTTCTAAAGAGAGGCTGCTGCCTTCTTGCAGATCCCTGCGGAATCTGCTGGATGCAGAGATGGAGCATTCTGCAGCCCTGAGGCAGGAGATGGAGAACTGCAGGAGGAAGGTGGCAGAGCAGGAGGAGCGCCATGCTGCAAAAGTCCAAGCCTTGGCACGGTAAGAAGTGCTGAAAATGTCTCAAAGAGTAACTGCAGGGGAACAAGGGAATAACAGAGTCTGTATACAAGGGAAATCATTTTCAGGTAGCTAAGTTTGCAGAAGAACAGATGTGAATTAGGACTAAAAATCCAATTTTAAGCAATAGCTGTTGTGAAGCATTATAGACAAAAGAGCACCAAGTTCTGAACTGGTGCAGCTGTTTTTCCCACAGCTCCAGGAGGGTGAGCTGGAGCAGGTTTCTCAGGACCATTTCCAGTCAGATTTTGAATATCTGCACAGGTGGAGACTCCCCAGCCCCTTTGGGCAGCACTGTTGGCAGTGACCTGTTGGCAGTGCTGTTCCTAGAGGATCCAGGCTGCTCTTGCCTTGCTTTGCCATGGAGGGGTGTTGAAGGCTGGTGCTCAGCTGCCTGTCCCCAGGGCTCCCAGATCCTCCTCCACAGAGCTGTGTGCCAGCCCTCCAGCATGGCCTGGGATTCCTGAGCTATTTCTCCCCAATTGCAGGGTCTGCATTTACCCTTGTTGAACTTCACAGGTATTTTCTGAGTCCAGTTCTCCAGCCTGTCCCTGTCCCCCTGGATGGCAGCACAGGCACTCAGTGTCTCTGCTCCTCAGTTTTTGTTGTCTGTGGCTTTGCTGAGGCTGTGCTCTGGCCCAGCATCCAGGTGAAGTTAAGGTGTTAAACAGCATTGGCCCCAGTACTGAGCTGCCCTCAGCCTGACTTTGTGCAACAGAGAGATGGAAAGGATTTTAACCCACTCCTTGTCTAAAGGGATTCAGCTTAAGAAAGACTTTTGAAGGTAAATGCTGCTGTAATAGTGTGATTTGCCTCTTACAATTCAAAATAAACTCTAGTGTAACCGTGATGTGTAAGATCTTGGGAGTGATTCATGTATATAGTAAACAACAAACAATCCAAGAGTTAAATAATCTGCCTTACCCAGAGAGAGGTGTTTGTTTTGTGCATGCACAGGCACAGTGTGTTTAGTGTCAATCACAAAGTACCACAGCTGAGATTCCTTTAAGCTTTTTATTGCCCATTTGAAAATGATAAATATAAAGCTTTCTTAAAAATAAAGGTATTTAGGACACTACTAATTCTGCTTTTGATGACATCAAACTGAACTACTTGCTTTGAGGGAGGGAGAGATATGAATAAGTGGGTTTGACATTCATGTGCTGTAAGGCAATAGAGACAATGCAAATACTTCATCATTTAATATTCATGTTTCAGGTTATAGGAGTTGTATATTCATATTTCTTTGACTCACTTCCCCCACAGTTTTAGAATTTGCAGTGACATATGGGTGAATCAGATATTTGTCATGCACATACCTCTTTAAAGAATAGATAAGGAGCTTTTATAACCAGACCTGAAAAGATGCTCACTTCGACTAATGAGGTATTTTTAAACAAGCCTGTGTAGTTCCTCTTATTGCTGTAAGGTGTGTTGTGTTGATTGCTCTTCTGAAAGTCAGTTTGCCTTGTCATGTGATAAAAACAATGTTGGGAGCTGCTGAGGCATGATAAATTCATGTGTCACCAGTTACTTTGGACTTGGGAGGCATTTCTTTAATGATTCATTGCAGCTCATTTTCTAACATAACATTCTATCCTAACATAAGATACTTTATGAGTAGTTTCTTTGGAATATAGGCTTTTTCCCTAAATTTTTGTTGGTTCACTTTATATGCTGTAGGTGATGCTGCTGCAATAATAAGAGTAGTAAATTTTTTAAATAAATAATGTTTTAAACCAAGAAGGTGAGCAAGCTGAATAATCTAAAGAATTTGAAGTAACAGAAATTTGGAATTGCTTTGTGAGTGTTGCATAATGCACTAGGTGAGTAAGAGGAAATTAAGTTTCAGATGTTTTGAAGTAGTGAAATCTCACTGTTTCCCTTGAAAACAATTGATCACATGACCAGAGTAGAAAATTTTCCTCAGTTGTCATGTTCTGAATATTTTAAAGCAAGGGAAATCATTCAGAAACAATCTGACTGTTGTGATTTGATGAATAAATATTTTTCAGATTATGAGAGCTGATATTTATGTGTGTCCCCAAAGCTCTTTTGAAGAATTTGACATAAATAGCTTCCTGAAGGCTTTGAGAACACAAATTTCAGTGACACATCAGTCAGTGCTGAAATGATGGCTTCTGGAAATCTGCAATTATTCAGCTGTTCTCCTGGACTCTCCCAAGAGTCTCTGGCCTCCTAGACAAAATGCTAGTTTGCTGAGAGACATTTTCCCAAGTTTCCCAGTTTCTCTTTGAAAAATGGAAGAAGTCTTAGGTCAGTTTAGTTGCAAGTACTGGTAATCTCACTGTTCCATGAGAAGTACTTGAATATTTCTTTCCTGACAGTTGCTATCTTGTTCCAGAAGGAGCAGGCTCATGTTCAACCTATTTGCTGCTCTTCTGATAGAATACACTCAGTACTCCCTCTAGTATAATGTTGTTTTGGGGTTCTTTTGTTGGGTTTTTTTTGTTCTTGTCAATGAACCATTCTCAAATTGCATGGACATATTGTGCCAGTGGCTTCTTGGCAATACTAAGGTTTTTTAATTGAGATTCTTTTTTTTCTGTGTGGAATACTATTACGTCCCTTTGCAAGGCAAAGGAATTTATTGAAGTTGACTGTGAAATTGGATAATCTCAGATTGCATATTCTTAGACTATATTCAGCAATGTTGGAGGAAAGCATATTACAAAGGACAGGCTTTGTAGCAAGAAAAGCAGATAGAGAAGATGAAAATGCACTGTGTGGGGAAATGAGGGATGAGAATTTGGTTCTACTTTATCTTACATACCTCCTGTTTACTTGTAGATTCTGTAACCTAATATGCCTCCTCTATCTACTGTCTGTGTTACTTAAGCTACATTACTTCTGGATTTGGCATTTTCTGTTATTCTTTTTTACAACACTTCTTTCACAGCCATAGCCCTTCAGTGATGGGTGAAATGATGTGTGGTACCTCTTGAAATGATTCCATCACTTCCCTTAAGCATCTTCTTAGAGAGAGGAGAAAACATCTCTTGTTCCTGCTTGTGAGAACTAATTTGAATATTCCTATATTAAATGACTTCTTCTTCCTGCTTAGTTAGTTGGTGACATGTCACAAGTCATCAGTAGCTCCTATACACGAGAAAAAAATACTGGAAGTGGAAGTCAGCCCAATTAGCAAGGGACAAAAGAGCTTCCTAGAGGGAGCAGGAGGAAGAAGTGGATGAGGAAGAATATTTGGCAGCAGGGCATCAGTGAGGGCAGGAGGAGGAGAAGCAGCTGTAGCCTGAGGAGGAGGAAGGGGAAGAACTAAACAAGGTGAAAACCACCCAACCTCCACCTCTGAGTGAGCCCCCAGGCAAGGAAGAGATTTCAGTGATGGCCCTGCTTCAGTGAAGCCCCAGCCCATGACAAGCAGTGAAGTTTAGCACATTATTCCTCATTACAGGTTTTTCTGGAGATTGGTTTATTATGTAATCTCATTATATTGCACACACTTCCACTTCTGTGAGTAACAATTTGAATTTTCCTTACTTAATTGTATTTGATGACAATTGACTGTGATCTTTCATCTCCTAATAGTAGAATCATTCCGGTTAGAAGGCATCTCTGAAGTCCCATAGCTCAGCCCCTGCTTTAGGTTCTATGTGTTGTAGCAGGACATTGTTATTTCAATTAGTTCTTAATTACTGCAGGTTCTCTCTTATTGTTTGGATATTTCATACCTTTGTAGTATTTCCTAAAAATGTTAACTCTTTAATCAAAACACAGACGTCTCTTGGATTATTGTAGTTTGTTTGTTTTGTTTTATTTTGTTTTATTTCATTTTTCCCAATGCTGAATTTAGGAATAAGACACTTTTCAGGAGCAGGCTTCACAGAAAGCACTTGCTAGAATCTGATATTTGTGCCAGAAACTTAATTGCATTCAGGCCACTATACTTGAGATACATGAGAAATTACTCACTTTCATATTCTTTTCTTACCATGCTCATTTCACAGAAGAATTTTTATATTGTTTTCAAGGAGCAGATGTGTGGTGAAGTTTTGTTTGGGTGGGTTTTTTTTTTTCTATTAAGATCTGAGAAAATAAAGTCCTATAATGCCTCTTTGTCTGCAACAAAACCTGAATGCTATATGTTCATTCACTGGATGCAAAACAGGCAAGTACGTGTTTCCTAAACACAAACTTGTTTTATGCTGCTGAAAAAATTACTATTCTGACAGAAGTTTTGATTTTCTTTCTGACAGGGTTTCCTCAAATGCTAATTTTTAAATAATAAAATAGAGAGGAAGTGTCATTATTTTTGATTCAAAATTAGGCAGGGAATTGAAGGTATTTGACAGCTTACATTTAGTATATAAATGATCATTCCTATATATATGCTATAAAGCTTAATCAACAACACTCACTAGACCTGTGCTATTTGAGCAAAAAGAGTAATTTGTAGGAATACTACATTATCATCCTCTATCATTGTCATTTCCCCCTATATCAGCTCATTTTACCATCTGTCTTTATTAAATGGAAGAAGTGATCAGGCAGGGAAATGTGTTATAATGATGGTTTTGGAGAAGGATGTGCTTTTAGTGGTGCAGTTCTGCCTTTGTTTTTGTGGCTATTTCAGCCTTTTTTTTTTTTTCTTCTTTTTTTTTCTTCCTTTTTCCCCTTCGACTTGTACTGACAATCTTGTTGCTTATTCTTCAGCACAAAATGTGGAAGTGTTTGGAGCGCTTTAAAGATGCTGAAAACATTGTGTTGATGTCTGGGCTCATAAGAGGTGAAGAGTTCTGCTTCAGGTTAGGTGTTGCAGTTTGGATACACTGCAGAAGTACAGCAGGGCCTGCATACAGAAGCATTTAACATCCTTCAGTCTGCAGATCTGACCCTTAACTCCTGGACAGGAATTTCTCCTCCTGTGGAATACTTGTTAGGAATATATCTGATAAAACACCTCTAGAACTCATTAAAGACTTTTTAATGAATGCTTACTAATTGTTTTTTAAATATGCTCTGAGTAAAAGAACTATATGAATTCATATACATCAGAATGAGCCCTCTTTGAAATCCAACTAGGTAGTAGTAATGAGCAAGAGATGTCAAAGAATGAATGCCTGAAAAAAGGCATCTTAGAAAATTGTGACTGGGCCATAGTATCTTGCTTTGAATTTCAGTCTTGTATCAAAAACCTTAAGTGAATTAAAGTCTTTCTCAACTTCATCTGTAAAATTTAAGTCAATTTTAAGGCACGGTAGTAAAAAATGGATTTTTTAAAATGCTGTCACAGTATTGACAGAAGGTACTGAGTCTATTCTCATATGTAGAAATGAGGTGATGCATGGTTATTTCATAAGAATTCTTAATACTCAGTAAATTGTAACTGTACACAGTTATTTTCATGCATACATTCTTACAATTCTGGTGAGAAACCTTTTTGTTTAGCTGTCATAGAATCTTCTCATTAATTAATTATTTAAGTTTTTTTTAATAGAGTATATAGGATTAAACTGTGTTTTTGATGTTTTTTCCCCTTAACCTGAATGTCAGCATCTGTCTCTGGTGGAAAAACTGATTTGTTCTTTGTAGTCTCAGAAATGAAAAATATCATCAAACGCATAAAATCATCAAGGACTCTTAAAATTCGATCGGCGAGCAATCAATAGCTTCTCAATTATTTAGCAACCTCCTACTAAAATGCTGAATAAAACTGAGGTAACAAAGTTCAGCAAGCTGAGTTGAAATCCATAGGAGTGGGAATATCGTGCCAGTCAAGGCTCCTTGTAGGAGCTGTGTAGCATTGCTCACAGCAGTGGTTGTGTGTGTATTTTATGTGTGTGTATATCTAGTAAGATAAGGACCATCAAACATACTTACATTTTTTTTGAATATTTCTAATTCTTAAATAAATTCCAATTAATAAATTTACTCTTTTTTTGGGTCTATCATTTATTCACAGCCTTCTGTGCTGTGTTCCATGTCCAGGTTCTGTAGTGCCTGGAGCACGGCCTTGGCTGGCCCAAATTTTCTCCTCTCTCTAAAGGCTTGTGGGGTTCTCTGTGTGTTGTGCTGCATTTGTGGCACCTATATATTTCTACCTCTATATTTTCTTAAAGAAGAATAGAAGTTTTGTCAATTCAGAGTCTGGAAACACATTTTTGTTACATTTCTTCAGTATAAACATTTCTGTCATACTCACTTAACTGAATGGGCTTAGAACAGATAATTGAATTTTCTGATATGTAATTTGGCAACTTTCTTTAAAATCAATTGATTTGAGCCCTTATTATATCCACCCAAATATAAGCTAAGGTGCTTAATGTTGTTAAATGGAGCCATGGTAGTGCCTGGTTTGAATTCTTGTATACTCTAAAGAGAAGTGAGACAGGCACAGGCGCTGAAATATGACAGCTGTAGGGATTACCTAAATTTCTTGTCTTATGGTTTTCATTTAGTAATGGTTTGTGGAAACTTTTGCCTTGAATATTGTTGCTGAAGTGCTGCCATTTTCTTACAATGATAAAGCCTGTTTCTAAAGCTGAATTATTATTTGCTTGCAACTAGATGCAAACTAGTAAAATAATGATCTCATTTTACATTGGCCATTCTGAATTTCCTTGTGTAGTATCCTGTCCTTATATTTTAATTGATTGTTGATTTAGATAACTGTGTAGTTTGTTTGCCATTAGTATACCATAGTATAGAAAATCTAAACTAAACAGTGATTGGAGAGTGTTTGATTATGAGATAATCTGTTTCACTGATGTGTTTTTGTGGTCCTGGAAAACTAATTTTCCTGCTGCTCTGCTGCTGATGTATTATTTAATGTGTAAGTATTTCTTTTTCCTTGCATCATGGTGACACAACTTAGGTAAAGTTAATTATAACAGAGTCTGCTTGTTTCCTTTGAAAAGGACTTTTCATCTATTTTGAGAAAACAGTAATATTTATTTATTCTGTTTTTTTTTTTATCAAAAGAGAAAATGAGGTGCTAAAAGTGCAGCTTAAGAAGTATGTAGGAGCTGTCCAGATGCTCAGAAGAGAAGGTCAAACAGTGGAAGGTAAGGCTAAAATGAAAGGGGGAGAAGAATCCATGCACAGGGTTTGTTTTTCTGTATGTTCCATTGAGGGAGTAATATCTCCCAAAAGTAAAAATAACATATTTGTTATATTTTCCTTTTCAGAAAAATACCGATGAAGATTTTTATACTAATTTTTACAAATAATTTTCTGGTAATTAGGGTAGTCTTACTTTTTTCAATAAGAAATTTTCCAGAAAAAGGTGCCAGCTCTCCTGGTGGGACCTGAATTTCCACTCGTTACAGAAAGTGTTCAGAGAGCTGAGGGGGGTTTTCAGAAATTGGCACCATCTGTCTAATTTTTAAAATTGTGAATATTTTGGTCATGTAAGTGCCTGTATGAATGAGTACTACTGTTCTTAAGGGTTAGCCACTGTACTTATCTGGAGTTTCAAAGCTTCATTCATCCCCAAAAGGATATTTGTTAGTGAGAACACATGTTTTTACTTCCGACTTCTCTGGAGTGTAGTGATTCACATTAAGAATTATTCACAAAAACCATGGCTTCCTATAATAGCAGAAATTATCCTTCATTAGGTAGTGACAGTTTCCATGAAGAGTGTAATTATAGGAAAAGAAAAAAAAACATTCCTAGGCTAGCTATATTCCACTGTGTTAAAATTATGCAGATTAGTGAGTGATAAGAATAGAAACTGAGTAGGATGGTCAGATTTTATAGATGAAAAAGTGGGATGGAACAGTACCAACATTTCTAAAAATGAACACATGTATGCTTTATGCTGGAAAGATATTTAATCGATCCACAGTAATTTTCTATAATATTTATCACTAGTGAGCAGAATAAATTTCAGCTACATGCAGTATTTATAATAAATTTTTCTTACATCCTGACTTCGCATGTTGAATTTTTATAAAACGACATTTTTTTCCTTAGCTGCCATTGAAAGTTCAAGTGAAATTTTAGTAGTACTGGGGTCTCTAAGTACATAAGCATGTAAATAATTCCTGAGAACTAGCTGTAAAAAAGGAGTGAAACAAAAGAAGCTTTTTCTTTTACCAGATTAATAGAAACTATTGCACCCATGGTTTGTATACATAATGAGTAATTTTAATTATAATTAATCTTCTGAATGGTATGAAAACAAAAGTCTTAAATCTGGTGTAGATTTTAGAATACAGATTTTCTGTGACTCTTTTGAAAGAGTCAGAATAAATTGGACTTCTGCTGTTATTTTTATCACTATAAATAATGAAGACTCTACATGTTTGCTGCAATAATCAGATCAAATGCTATTGAGTATGGCTTTTAAATAGTTTCCTAAAATAATAAATGAAGCTCAGCTTGATACTTTGCCTTGTGGAGACTTAAAAAGGCCAAAAAACCCCACTCAGCAAATGTGATTATAAATAAATTACCCAAAAGTCAGAACTATCAGCTTTCAAAATGAGTGATCACTGCTGTAGCCTGGGTTGTTGGATATTGGTATTTAAATATTTAATAAATGAGCATCTTCATTTCTCAGCCATCAGCAGGAGTTGGCTCTGTACCATTTTTTAAACCTGCTTAGATAGAATATTTATATAAAAATGCTGATCTTAGAAGTCTGGCTGAAGAACTTGAAGCAACATTTACAAGAAAAAGATCTTAAAATAGCCTTCAAATTCACTTAAATAATAATAGACTTCTAAATTCTTCCCCAAAGCAAAAATCAGTTCCCAGGCTCAAGAATATTTAGTCAGATAAATTGTGGTCTCTCCTATCTACCTTATAGTGGTTGTATATATAGTTCAGATTTTGAAGAATAGTGAATATATTTGTTCAGCTTCTATTAGGGCTTTACTTTGTGTTAACTTGTTTTCTTAGAAATTCATGAGCTGTGAGGAAAAGTTGAATTGGATTTTGTTTAACTTGGAGGAGATTTACTTAGAATAGGGCTTAAAGTGATCCTCAAATATGTAAATGATATCTGGGAACAGTTATAGAATAATCTGTAGTTTTCATTCACTACAGATAAAAGAAGTAATGGGCTGACATGGCAGGTGAAGGAAGTTTGATTAGCTATCAGAAAAACCTTTGTGAGAAGAATATTTAAATTTAAATAGGTTGTGCAGGGAAGCATGGTATCTCCCTTCTTGGGAGTTTTTAGGAAGAAATTAGACAATTACCTGTCAGGAGTGGAATAACTCGAGCTGATTCTGCTTGATGCAAAATCATGAAATACTGGATGAAGTATGAAATGTTCATTCTCAGCCCTATTTTCTGTAATTTCTATGATATGTAAACAGTCTGTGCAAGTAATATGAAATGATATTTTGGAAACCCAGTTAAGAAAAGGCTTAAAAGAGAAGTGCAAGCTTAGTTTTAGAAGCATTTGGGCAGGAATTTCAGGTACTACATATATTAGACAGCTGTAGTCGCAGAACAGCCAAAGGCTTTGGTTTACGTTTTTTACTGTTAAGATTCCAATCTAAATATTTCTTACAGGAAGAGGTCCCTGCAGAATCTGTATTTTGGTACTTGTAATAGTGTTTAATATTATGGTCTGTTCCAGTGTTTTTAATAACTGTTTCTTACAGAGCTATTATTTCTAAACAGGGTGTCTTGGATGTTTACGGAATTTAACTGTTTAATTTGAGGTGTCTCTTTGTTATAGTTCTGCCAAACATTTGGAGCACTGATGGTGAATTTACAATTCCAGAGCAAAAGCAAGTAGAAAACAATGAGGAACTGGCCAGCTCTTACGAAAGGAAATTGATTGAGGTAAAGTTTGTACTGCACAGATTTTATGGAATCGTAACTGTAAAACAAGGTTGGAAGCTTAAATAGTTTCTTTGCTTAGTTGTTACTTTTTTCCTTCAGGAATGTAAAAGATACATCTGATTTTTTTCTTCAAAAATAAAAAAACCTCACATAATTAAAAGTACTTTTCCTAATAGGATTACACTTTTATATGCTGATACTTAAATGAAGGTTTAGATAAATAAGCAAGTTCCTGCAGGTTTTAACTGCTGGTAGTGAAGTTGAAACCATCACAGACAATAGATTTGAGGTTTTGTGTAAGTTACAGTACATAAATACAGGCATAGCTGTGTTGGCAGTGGAGCTTTATTTAAGATCAGGACGTAGTGAAATCTGTATTTTTTTTCTGTGCTTTCATGCTGGTTTCTGATTGCACACCATGTTTCATTTTGTATTGCTTATTGAATACTGTAAGGAAATGGCTGATAGAAGCTACTACTTCTTTTGATATGACCATGTTAGAAAAAGTTCCTAAGGCAAGATTTACTTGTAAGATTAATGTAAAATCCATTAAAGGAAAAAAAAGATAGATTAGGGTTTCATCCTAAATTTGAATACAAATTCTTTTTAAGACAAAAGTAATGAAATTTAGTATCTAATTGTAATGAAATATTAGTATCTAATACCCATATCTGCTATTAAATATTAAAAGAACATTTTTATAAAAGTAAAACAATTCTCTATGACTTTCTCTTGCCCAAAATACCCTGAAATTGGATACCCACATTAACTGATTAACATGAAGATGACTAAAAGTGCAGGTCATGGATCAAAGACCTTCATACAGTTCTCCTATAACATTCATACTTGGTTATCCTTTTCTCACAGGACAATGTGAAACTAATTCTCTCCCTAAGGAGAGTGAGGAGAACTCCTTTCCTCTGTTCTGCAGTTTGTGCTGCGTGCTCAGGAGTTTGTTGCTGCCACCCCTGAGTTTGTGGCAGTGTCACTGGTGACACAGCCCTGGCTGTGACCACACCTTTCTTGCCAGTGATGTTGGGAAAAGGGGGAATAATCTGTTGCACTTACGAGTCTCCAGCAATATCTTCCCATACCCCAAACAGGATGTGACCCCTGTGACAGCCTTTTTTAAGGTTCTGAGCGTGGCAAGCAGTGTCAGTCTCAGTAAACACTGGTAGGACTGGACACAACTGACAAAGACTGGGAATTCTTGCAAACATGAATAAGAATTTCATTAGATGTGCACAGTTCCCAGTTTGTTGAGGGATGAAAGCTTCTGCTTATATTCTACTTGTTGGTTTTGAGGAAACCTGACTTGTGCTTACCTTGTGTAGTGGGAGTAATAAACCAACCAAGCAAAAATCCATACAACAAAACAAAACCAAAGGCCAAATTTTGGGAGGAAGCTGCTGAAGTGGTTTTTCTAGAAGGCAAATTCAAGTGGCCCCTCCTCCAACCGGTTCGGGAGATAAACCTCCTTTGAGAAAAGTGGGAAAAGACCTGTTTATTTAACAAGCAAAGCGTTCACAAGCATAAAACATGAATAATATTAAACAGTAAAATCTCTCATTGTTCTGAAGAGATGGCAAATTCAGAGAGAGAGTCCTTTTCATGGGGTGTAGCTTGGCTCCCTCATTCTCTCATCAGTCACTCCCGCGCTGGAGTTCAGAGTCCCAGGCCCTGGTGGGCCACAGGCACAAGCTCCCGGTGTTTTTCTAGGATTTCAGGCTGATCAGTTCCAAGAAAAAGAAAAGCCACAGTCTGGGGAACTTCTCTGCCTCAGCTAGCTAAAAACTGACTAAAAGCAAGGGAAGCTCTCTGCTGCTGTCCGTGTGAAGGATGCGGGGCAGCAAGTGCAATGTCTGCAAACAAACTCCGTGCATCTTCTGTCCTCCCTTCTCTCCCAGAACCAGCCTAAAAGTGCAGAACTTCACACAGAACAGCAAAAACAGACAGCTGGGGATACAAGCATCACAAAGCCACCCTGGGACACAAGCCCAAACCAAAGCAGCTCAGTGCCAAGCCTATTCCTGACTAGCCTTTCGATCAGTCTTGGAACAAACAACTTGTTTGTAGATGGAAAGACTGAGAATAGAAAATGAAAGTTTTGAAATGGAAAGCAAAGTTTGAGCATTTAATGACTATATCAGTAGATTTTTTTGAATCATCTCTGCCATTTTGAGTTCTACTGTTTTTTACGTGTAGAAAAATGGAGTTGTTAATAGGATGCCTGCTTTGTTTTGCAGCCCTTTGGCTTTGTTTCTTTTGAGAAAAAGATGTGTAAGAACATTGATTTTTGAAAAGGCAATCTTCTCATGGAAAAAATACACCCATGCTTCCACTAAGAGCAAAAAGAAGCAACTTCAGTTCTGTCTAGAGTGTCTTGGGAAACACATTGTTTTGTACTTTTTGACTATTGGGGAAAAAATGCCTATGCCTGACAAAAGTCATTAATTCACATGCAGCTTGTGCAAAAACTTCTATGAAGTCTTAGTTACAAACAATATTAAAAAAAAACTTGGGTTCCACTAAAACACAGTGTAAAAAAATACTATTTTTTATTGTAGCAAGTTTTTATTTATTTTATTTTTATTGTTGCATTGTTGTTAAATATCTTTTTCTCTGTCCAGAAGTGTGTCCCTCCAAGATAGATTGTATTATTAGATGCTCAGTGAAACATTCCTAGCCTGTTTTAAGTTACCTGCTCGGTCCTTTGCTGTGAAACATGAAGTGATATTTTCTTTTTCATTTCTCTGGAGACTGCTCTCAAGTGTGGGCCTGCTGGGCAGTGTAACTGCAGTGCTGTCAGGCACTTAGGTTTTCTTTTGACAACTCTAAAGAGTTCTCTTAGTGTGGAGCCTCAGGTGTTTATTTTAGCCTCACTTCACCTTCAAGAGAAGAGTTTGGTTCTTTAAACTGTTTTCTCATATAGGAAGGAGCAAATCTAAATGATCCTCTGTCCCAGGGGATTTGACTTAGCTTATTTATACTTTATTTTTTGCTTCAAGCATATTGTTATGAAGAAAAACAGCTGTAAAGATGATTGAAGTCCCAGCAGGGCAATTTATTGCTTAAGCTTCATTGTGGATTGAGTAAAGGAAGATGTGATTCTGTGAAAATGTAATGGAAAGGATATAGTTATAAGGAGAGCTCTTTATTGTTTTGGCAGACTTTGATGCAGGAAAAATTAAATAAACTTAAATTAATATTGTTATTCATTGCTCCTTTTGATTTGCTGTGTTGGTAATGCATTTTTCTTTGACAAGGAAAAATATTAAAATAAGTTAATTGCTAATAAGTGATACCTGCCAGTTGTCCTTTTGATAATACAGAACAAGAGATTTGGTGTTTTATTGGCTGTTAAATTTCGCTTTTATTATCTAACTTTACTAGGAGTATGTATAAATTTTTGCATTACAGTGTTTTGAGAGAGTTGTTGAATTTACATATTAATTGAGTCTGCAAGTAGAAAGTTATTTCAAGGACATCCATATCAGAGAGAGACAAAATAGTCACAAATCAGTCTGGATTTTGTTCTTCTGATAGATAGACCCTGAAAAATCAAACATGTTGTCAGATATGCAAACTACTGAGATTTGTATCCACTTGTAAATTTTGATACTGCTTTTGATAACCAGCAGTATTGCAGCTTTTCTTTGTGAATTTGCAACTAGTTGTGTGCTGTATCTCTGTACCTGAAATGCAAGGAAGTTCTGCCATCCCCCAGGCTACGTGGAATTAACAGAATAGCTCCTGTTAATATTAACCTGGTATTCTTAAATGTTACACCTCCCACTTTAAATTGGAATTAATGGTTAAGCTAGTATGGAAAATGATTTATGTAGAGTTAATAGTATTCTATTCTATTCTATTATTGTTTTCTCTAGTATATCGTTGGCATAGTTTAGCTCTCTTTTGCATATATGTTGCAGTGATGAATTATTGGATTTGAAGGACTCCCTCTAATATAAAAAGAAATTGGAAAAGAATGCTTGAAGTTCACCTCAAGAAATTTATTTTTGTTTTTTATTTATAACCAGTGTCAGATCCTGGCTTGTCAAAATGAAGCTGTTTTTTTCTGTTTGCTTTGATTCTGTCAAGGATGCAGGTTTATGTGGAGCAAAGCACAAAATTAAAAGCAGGCACTAAATTAAACTGAATTCAACTGTTTTATTTTGGGGAATTTCCCTGGGGAAGAGAGAGAAGGCAGGGTAATTCAAGGAAAGGAAATAGTGAAATTCACAGATAGTAATGAACTGCTTCCAGAAGGAAAACTCTGAACTCTTAAGAGATTTGGCAGTAGTTCAAGTCCCTGTGCTATTGTTGAGGTGCCTGGATTGAAATTGGTGTTGTTCAGCTGTGCTTCCATGCTGTTCCCCTGCTGCCTCTGCTGTTCTCTAGCTCTGGCTGGGGGTATGAGGAGGAGGGGGCATTCCAGGAGTTGCTGTGGCTGAGGAACAGGTTTAACCAAGCTGCTGGGAGGGCCCAGCAGTGCCCACTGTGTTCAGTGACTGCTGGAACTGCCCATCCTCCTCACTCCCCTGCCCCTGGCACTGTCAGATCGTCCTGCATCACTTGCTGCTCTCTTGACTTAAAGTGCAGAGCCCAGCCACAGCCACACTGCGTGTCCAAAGAGGCCACTCTGTTTGCCTGTGAGACCAACCTGTGCCACAGCCTGACTCTGGTATTTAAACTCCTCTGACCTCTCGCAGGTTTGCCTGGAGTGATTGACTTCTACCTCCAATCCTATTAAAACACCCAACTAAGAGTGAAGAATGCATCACTTATGAATTATTGACAAAGTTTAATGCAGTTTGTGCATTTTGCAGTACTCCCAGTTCAGTGATTAGTTTGTACCTGTTGAGTGCTGTGTTCATCAAAGAATTAAACCGAGAACAGAAGTCAATGAGTGTTTTGTTAGAATCAGTTGTCATGTGATTTTGAGTGATAGGAATAAAATTTGACATGAAGTTGTATTTTGTCCAATTCAGTATCAAAACTACATTTCAAGGCATGAGTCAAAATTATAGCAGTATCTGTTCTTAATGATCAGTTCAAACTAGTGCATTAGCTGTACTTGGAGAGTTTGGTAAAAAGAATTGATATACATGTAAGAAATTAAATAGTGTGAGGTTTTTTTCCCCAGTTCAGAGCACAGTTATCCCTTGGCTTTGCTTTTCAGGTGGCTGAAATGCATGGGGAGCTGATTGAATTCAACGAGAGGCTGCACCGTGCTCTGATGGCCAAGGAAGCTCTGGTGTTCCAGATGAGACAAGAGCTAATTGATCTGAGAGGGCCGGTGAGTGTTTGGTGATTGCACTGGAGAATATCCCTCTGGAATGGGCTCAAACATGCTACTCATGAGGAAATATCTATTGCCTTGTAAGAAATAACAGGTCTGTGAATGATTAGCTTTACACAATTCATTTCCTCTTAACTATTTTAGATCATGCTTTAGATTTTACATTTTCCTTTTAAAGGAAAGAAGATACCCTTGTATGTTTTCTCTAGTTATAAAATAAGGTAAAAATCCATTTCTGTTTCAGTTCTAAATGCTCATGCAATCTAACAACTGCTCCTTCCTTTGATTCTGCAGGTATTAGGCCATCATTGCATCATTATGAACTTTTGTACTTAGATACTGTTTTGTAAGAGCACAGCTGAAATAAAATGCTCAGATGTCCTTCCCTTAATGGAATATTGGTTGTAAAACAAAGTGATCAGTAGGTTTTATGTGCTTTGTATTTTCCCATAAATTGCTTATACACACAAAGTACTTTGTTTTAGCATCCTTTGCTCATAAAGCCCTAATAGTGATGCTCCTTCCTGAGCTTTTTATCTTTCAAAATCACATGTTTTTATAAACCCCAACTTGTTTCTTTACAAAACTGTAGCAAACTCTAACATAAAGGACTCACAAGGGTGATATGTTGACAATCCTCTTGCAGGATTTTGTTTTTCTTTTATTGCTTGTCAGTAATAGTTTTTATTGGCATTTATAAAATTGAATGTTGAATTGTAATTTCCTTATAATATTATGCTTTCTTAATTGAAAACATAATAGCCACCGTGTGGGAATTATTTCTGTTTTGTAAATATAGGTCCCTGGAGATTTGAGTCAAACATCTGAAGATCAGAGTTTGTCAGATTTTGAAATGTAAGTTTCATAATTCACAGATTTTTCTCTTCATAGTGTCTCTGGGAGAGGAGAACTAGCAAACAGATTAAATAATTTGCTTTTCCTATATTATTTCCAATAGCTGCATTCTTAGCTGCGGTGTTCCATGGTTAAAAAGTATGGAGAGCTGCACAGTCCATGCCCCAGTGTAGTTAATAATGCTGAACTCAAGGAGTTTAGATTTAGGAAAATTCCCTTGGACTGCTTTTTAAGTGCCCTAGGTCTTGGTATTCTGCCAAAGCACCAAGAAGTTACTGCTTTTAGTGATTTGGGTTTGATGGGTACTGGTTGCTATTCATGTGATGGACTTGCTCATTTTTACAGAATAGCTCCTAATCAGTGCTTACAAAAAACCCCAAACCTCCACAAACAACCCACCCCAGATCATTCTAGAGTGTTGTGATTTGGAATTTTGCCTTTAGCAGTGAAACTAAAGAATCTTGCTTTTGTGGATGAGGGGTTGAAAATGTAGCTCATGTCTTGGAATCACAGAAATTTGGAGATGGATGACAAAGTGGATGGAAATGGCTTCTGCGTAATTGTGCACTGCTCTTCTGTTATTTAATGAACTTTACCTGAGGTTTGTGGCTGAAAATGTTGAATTTATTGAGGTGAATAATTTTTGCTTCATGTGTATAATCAAATGTTGTCAAATGCATGCTGTGAAAAACAGCCCCAAACCCCAGAAAACCTGCAGAAGGAATTGTTTCAGTTGGGTTAATTTTAGGGAACATTTTTAGATTCAGAACATATAAAAAGTTCAGGCAGAACTCCAATTTTTCTATTACTTCATTTGAAATGTTAAGTTTCTTTGTTGATCACTTTGATCATTATCTAAATCATTGCATGTAGTTGCTTTGCAATTCTTATACATAAATATGATTCCCTATTTATTCTCCTCTGCAGATCAAATCGTGCTCTTATTAATGTTTGGATTCCCTCAGTCTTTCTGCGTGGAAAAGCTGCCAATGCATTCCATGTTTATCAGGTAAGTGAGCCAGCTTAACAGGGATTTTGTGTATAAGTTTCTGACTGAAGTAGCACATTTTAATAATTTAAAGCTCTCCATATAATTTCATTAGAGATCAGCTAATGAGCAGCAGCAGTAACTTCATATATATTCATCCATAGGATTGTGTTGATTATTCAAATAGCATATTTTGACGGTTGTCTTTTAGTAGTTTAATACTTCAAAAGCGTGCTAATAAGATGACTCCATTGGTCAGGAAGTGTAACAATTCAATATTAATCAGTAACACCTTCTTCAGCATGCATATACATGTTTTACTTCAGCTTTGGGGATAACAGTGACCAGAAACATTGCTTGACAGACAGACAGATGTGGTTTGTTGCAGTAGCTCACTTGAAAACATCTTGAATAATGAAACAGTTCTTCACTGTGTGTTATTGAGCGTGTTCACACTGTGTTCTGCCTCAGGCTGGTCTGAATTTAGGGGTTTGTGCTCCAGCCTGACTTGTAGTTGAAGCATTGGAATTTTACACTGTTGCTTGATTCCTGGATTCTTGGTTTCAGAGCAGTGACATCCTGCATGGATAGAATGGCAGGGTGAACTTCAAACACTCTCTAATGTGCTGTCCCAGCTGTCCCAGGCTTTTTGTATTTCTTTATTTGTGGATTGTTAGCAGCTGCAAAATTTCTCTGCTTTTTTCAGCCACATGTACTTCTCAACAAGATGGCCGAAGCTGTTAACATTCCTCTCACACTGAATGATGTTTTTTGTAGAATTTTGAATCATTTATGAAGTGTTGGCAGGTAGTTGAAAAATATAGGAAAACACCCACCTTTCGGCCAGTAAGAGACAATGAAAAATAAGACTTGAGGTAATAGAAAGAAAAGCCACCAGGATGGGAGCAGTTAGTAATTGGTTCAAAAGCATTGAATAATCCATCAAATTGAGATGCACAGGTGTGTGAAAACCTAACTTGTTGACAAGTGTAATTATTTTTGTCTTTCTGGCTTTCACAGACACAAGTCTGCCAACACAGAAATTCTTAAAAGCATCCTTATCTCACCCCACCTGTTACCCTAATGATGTTGCAGTTCCATGTCCACTGGAAGAGTCTGGTTTCTGCTGCTTCTTTCCTAAGTTGCTTTTTGTTGTTTTTCATCCTGCTTGAGCAGAGGGGGTGGACCAGATGCCCACTGTGGTCCCTTCCACAATACCTTACCCATTCTGTGAATTCTTTGAAGAATTTAATGGATTTAAAATTTTACTTGTAACTGGGTATCAAATTAGGTTACTAAAGAATTCAGCTTTTTTTGTGCAGTTTGAACATCACTGTACAAGTGGGATTGTGAAAGCCTGAAAAGTATGAGGAATTCACATATACTGTAGGTGTTCCACACATTCAAAAGGAAAAATGTTGAGATAAATCAAGCTTCACAATTTGTAAGATGTTCAGAACTTGACCCAAAAATCTGCTGAAGTGAGTAGAGAGTTAGATGTCGCTTGTCTTTAATGGAAAACAAAGAACTTGTAATTGAAGGCTAAGCCTCTTGAGAACAGGAAAAAAGGAAGCAAAATATTTCCAAAAGATTGAGAATTCTGAAACTACAAAAGGACAATTTTGAGAATTTTATTAAGTTTTTATGTCTACACTATAAATTTGTAATGTTGGGCATTCACAGTGTGCAAAATTCTGTTTATTGGTATATTTGAAAAAGGTACAAGTTCTTCTGAATATGTTCCATTCATTATCTTTTCACACTATCTGTTTACAGATTTTTTTAATGTGAAAAGTTAAATATAGCTGTCTAGAACATCGAATGTAGTCAGACTAGTTTGTCTTCAGTTACAGAACAGCACAGGATATCATAGAATTTTCCAGTGAATAGTTGAACTTCATCTTTTAATAGCTAGGAGAAAAAGCAAGGAGGAATTACCTGTGGAAGTGACTTAAAACTTCTGTAATTCTTGTTAAATTTTGATCATGGCACCTGTTGAGCTCTTTCCTTATGGAAGAATACATTAATATAATTCCTGCCAGTTTTTGGTCTCAGTAACAGGAGTGTCACTGCCCCTGTGCATGTGAAAAAGAAGTATTTTCCCAAATATTATCCAATTGTGATGAAACATTTGAAGTGAGTGCCACCTCTCTGATCAATTATACAGTCATGTGCTTGCTGGATATATATTTTACATTTTATAGTTACCAGGAAAGCAATAATTTAGAAAACTTCAGAATAGCTTCAATAACAGCACTGGGCATTTATCTTACTAAATCTCTGCCAAAACATGTGCTCCTGATTACAAAGAATTTGATTCAGTGTTGAAATTGTGGAAGAGGATATTTACCAGGCTACCAGTATGTCCTAAACAGACTCAGACTGGGAGTCCAATTAGGGTAAATGATTGAGCTCATTTCTGAGAATCCTTTTATTCATAGTAAACTGCCTTATTTTTACTGCCTTATCATTTATCTCTCCAGTGGCAGAAAATTAAAATGCATGTATAACTCTTTGTATCAGCTCCATGAGAAAGGACTTGTGTCCATCAATATAAAGGAAAGTAGCAATATTGCAGAATATTGGTGTGAGTGAGATTATTACCAATACCTTTTGGAGTTCACATTTCTCTGGGAGAACTTGAGTGAACAGATGTAAAAGCTGACTTTTGGTTGTGCTGGTTAATGCTGAGAAAAAGACATCAAAGGAACTTTGAAGAAAGCTAAAGTGTGCCAGCTGGAACAGGCAAAGTTTAAAATTTTAGTTTGGTTAAGCATGATTTTTAGATATGCTGAAGACTCGTGGCTGTACTTAAAGGTAATTAGCAATTAGCCCTCAGGTGCTTAACCCGACTGCAAATCAGATCATACATGTGATACTATCAAGGTAAGGTGTTGCTGCTAAATGAGGGTGCTAGAGAAGGGCATGAGCCTTGGCCCTTGCTTTTCCAGAGGCAGTTCATGTGAGTGTATTTCTGAGATAGCTTGATCTCTTCTGCATTTTCTATTATTAGACAGCTACAGAGATTGTCCTTCTCCCCCTCCTCTGATGAGGCACCTTGTTCACCTTTGCTGATTTGGAATTGTGTGTCTCTGGAGCACTTCACTTGATGGAGAGGGCAGGGCTGTGCCAGGGGACAGTTGCTATGTGACATTTACTGCTGAGGCACTTTAGAATGGTTGTGCCTCTTCTGTCCCTTTTTGCTTATAAATAGGTATTTTGTAGCAGAAAATAAACTACTGTGTACATATCACTTGCCTTGGAAATGGCCAGAAGAGGGTGGAAACAATTTCACAGCATCTCTCATTTTTTTTGTGTCACGTTAACATCTGTTTCGGATGTTCAAAATCAGTACATTTTTCATCCTTAAAAAAACCCAGATGTTGCTCTTCAGTAAATATAGCAGGAAAAGTTTCCAGCAGAGCATACTTGTCACACAGTTTCAACCATCAAGTAGTTTCTTTAATTTCTGTTAAGGATTAAGGATTCTGGACAAGCTCAGAAATAAGACTGTGGACTCTGAAAGCAAGCAGCATTTTCTAATGAATCCTATTAGATGTGGAAATTTCAATCAGACCTCTGTATTTGTAGAGTTACACTGCACTCTCACAGCAATGTTTAACTGACAGAATTAACTGGTTATGAATCTTAAGGATTTCAAAACAAGCTCTGGAAACGTAGCCAAATTTTATGCTCAATTTGAATGGCTGAGTTCAAGGGGACAGTTGTGAGGAGCAGATAATTCAGTGCCCCAGTTTGGCACTATCTGTTACTGTCTTAAAAATTAACAGAGCTGTGGATCTGTATCATTCCACTGTGGATGTTACAACAATTAGAGGGTGTATAAATTTTAGGGGAAAAGCTATTTAGAATTGGATGTGCACTTCAGTGCAGTTGTTGAGTTCAGTTAAAAATATTTTTTCATTTGTTCTTCTCAGAATATGAAATAGTAACAGAAAAATGCATATTTTTTAATCTCTGTTCACCATGGAGTTGCTATGGGTTATTTTCATTCTGGATTATTCCTTGTGGAGAATAGCAGATTGTCTGTTTTAAATGAAATGCCAGTTGCAGATCTTATTGAATAAATAAAGCATAAATCTCCACATGCAGTGCACCAGGAATTCAAAGGTGAAATAGCTGAAAAGTGACTGATAAATAGCTTCTGGCTTGCATACCACAGATTTTGAAGTAGCTAATCTGACATAATTTTTAAAAGGATTTAAATAGGTCTAAAAACCGAGTTGTTACAAGTGATGAGGAAAGGGATAGACAAATAGAAAACGCTATTATGCTGTGTATAATCTGTGGTTTATCTGTGTGCAGTTCTACTCCTCTTGAAAGAAATATATCAGCTGCAAATAATATGGGTAAAAAAAAGATTTTTCACTGGAGGAGCATATTAGAAATTCTCAGCCTGCATGAAAGGCAACTGAGAGGGGAATACAATAGCAATCTTTCAAATCATGAAGGAAATGGAGACATTTTTAACTATTTCAAAATGCAAATTGGAGCATCCATTTAAACTATTGCCTTGCAATTTCAAAACAAGTGCATGACAGTGGTTTTCTCCACAATGTATAATTGGGGGTAATACTGGAAGTTTTTGTGGGTCTAGAGAATAATTGAACTAATTCAATTCAAGAAAAATCAATCCCAACACAAAGATGTGACTTCTTTGTAAGGAAATCCCTGGATAGCGATATTTTGTAAATATAAATAATAATATGAATAATAAATACCACTATACCTTGTGTTCATATTTAAGTGTTCTGGATAAAATACATTTCATAATTCCCAAGGAATTTTTTGAACCATTGAGATCAGTGTGCCTTGCTGTAAGAGCAGGGTGCAAGAAACTCGGAGGTCATTTTAACTAAACATGAGTTGTCTTTGTAATGTTATGCTAATAATGACTAATTTAGTCCTAAAATGGAAATACTAAGTTTGATGACAAAATATCTTTCCTTCCAACTGATGCTCACCTTCTGTGCACAGCAAGCTCATTCTGAATGTTTTCAGAGCACATCCTCTCTCTTTGTACTTGCTCAAGTTTGTTTGGCTTCAGGTTTAGATCTTGGCTCTTGTCTTGCCATTCATTAGCACTGACAAATTACTAGTACAATTAATTTTGCACCTGAGTAGAAAAGTTAATTAGATGACCAATTGATGTCTCTATTACCAATCAACAAATCATAAGGATTGTTTGGACTTCACTGGATGAAATTATCCAGGCTGTGACAGGAGCTCAGACTAGACGCTCATAACCATGTCTGCAAGCAAGAACGTGAGGCAGAAGGTTCAGAGCTTTATTGTCTGACAAAGTTTCTGATGGCTGCTACTGAGGGGCAGACTGATTAGTTATAAACATTACAGGACAGCCATATATGGAGAAATAAGGTTGTTTTGTTCAAAGTCACACTTGAGGAAGCCTAGTTTGTTAGGCAATTTAAATATTAGATGACCTTTTAAAGCCAGGGCCATGGTGGCAAAAGTCTTCTCTAGTTAGAGAGAAACAACCTAGTTTCTCTAGGTTGCTTTCTGATGACTGCTGTTTGTGATCTCTGCAGTTTGATGCCCATCTTCTTTGTGTGGCAGACATTGCTTAGTCAGCCTACCATTAGAAAATAATTTCTTGTCTAATATATTCATGGACATAAAGACAAAATCCAGATCAGAATTAAAAAAAAAAAGCATTTTCATTTTACCTCTAGATGGTGATAGATGCAGTTTCTTTAGTGTGTGAAGCAAGTTGATTATTGCAGTGATATTATTTTGTCATATTTCTCAACCGTAGAGTGTCTTATTTTCTGTATACATATGGATTCCACTTTCCTGTGAAGTGTACAGCAAATGCCATTAGTCATGCCTTTTGTTGCTATAATTACCAATGCCTGACACTTAAGATAATGAAACTGAGATTTTATGATTCCTGAAGTGATATCAATATTTAAATGGCTTCTTGCAAATCCGCCTTGTTTGCAGAGCAGTGAACACTTTACATTATAAACCAAATAAGTTTAAAGATTAATATGCTAATCAGACAAGACTGTTACTATTTACATATGAATAGGATACCCTAAGACTATAATCAATAAACATTTCTTACAGTTTCTTTATTCTTTTGACTGTCTTCAGTCTTGCTGTTTAGTATTGACTGACATATTTGCTTGTAATATTTCTTTTTATATTACTTTAAATGATATTTTAAAACCTAATGCTTTCCTCTGCACTTCCTCTGTGAAGGAAGATAATACACTTTCCTATGAATGGGCTTTTATCACAGGATTATTTAAGTTGTAAAACACCTCTAAGATCATTGAGTCCAAGTGTTCCCCGGGTGGTGCCAAGGCCTCCAGTAACCCGTGTGCCAGAAGCCACATCCTCATGGCTTTTGAATTCTTCCAGGTATGGTGACTCCACCCCTGGTGTGGCAGCCTGTGCTGGCCAGCCTTTCCATGAAGAAGTTCTCTCTAAAATTCAATATAAACCTCCCCTGGCACAGCCTGAGGCCGTTTCCCCTGTCCTGTCCCTGTTCCCTGGGGGCAGAGCCGGCCCCAGCTGGCTGCAGGCTCCTGTGAGGGAGCTGAGGGCAGTGAGGATGAGGAGGTTCCTCCAGAGCCTCCTTTCCTCCAGCTGAGCCCCCCCAGCTCCCTGAGCTGCTCCCCACGGTTCGTGTGCTCCGGCCCCTTCCCCAGCTCCCTTCCCTTCTCCGGCCCCTCAGTGTCCTCGCAGTGGAGAGGGAAAAATTTTCACAGAAACAACATAAAAGAGACAGAGGAGAACAGAATCTGATAGCCAGAAATATTTGAGGAGGACAGTGCCCAGAAAATACTTGGAGTGAGAGATGAAACAGGGAAAGCACAGTCCAGGATCTGCCAGCTGGGCCTGTTGACCTTGAATTTAATCACAAGCCAGCATGGCCTTGGTTTTCCTCAAAGGTTGAAGGTGGAAGGCAGTGGACTGGCAATTAAGAGTTGGAAGGTAAGCAACAAACTAAACCCAAAAATTAAACCCTAAGTTGCATTTTATTTTCCTGATACATGATGAATTGGATGACTTCAGCAGCTGCAGCACTAAGCAGGCAAAAAGGAGAAATAAATAGTCTTCTAATCATATTCCATTTCAGTGCAGCTCAGGGCAAGTACAGAAGAAAATGAACTGGAATGATTGAGAGAATTTGAAAGAAAGATGTGGCTCATGGCATTCTCAGAGTGATTTGAGAATACATGAGCCAAAAAGGTTGAATATTCCACTTTTTCTACAGTGGGACCCAAGAATGTATCAAAGAAGTGTAAGAAGAAGCATAAAGCAGAAAGATTTTTAAATAAGTGGGATGGAAGGAAAGTAGAATTTCTATTTCCAGACTATTTTATGACTACTTCAAAAAGAAGCAAATAATTTATATCCAACAGATATCTAAAATAAATAATACTTATTATATGTATTTTAGAAACCGAGTGATGAGATAGCCTGCTTTCCCTTGCCTGAGCACCCACAAGATTCTATTTGGAGAAAAAGGCAGCACTATTGTCATTTTACCTATTTTCTCTTCTGTAGAAACTTCTTTCCCTGCAGTGGTTGTCATGCATTGCAATGACTGTGTGGTTCAAAGTGCATGTTTGTGAAACGACATTAATTATCTAGGGTTATTATAAGTCATATTTCACTGTCAAAAGGAGCATATTATGCTATTGAGTGATTTTTTTTTTTTTGGTGCTGATTTGATTTGCATATAAAAAGACAAAAAATATTGATTCCATGCAGCAAAAGTGGAGGCAGTACTGCCTTTATTCTCTAGTGGCCAGTCACTTTAGTGCTGTTTTGGTGAATAGAACAGAACTGTGACTGCAGAAGCACAGTGATCGTTACTCTGCATGTCTATAATTGAGTGGATAACCTAAAATGTGACATTTTTTCTCTTTAGTGGAGCACTATTGGCTGTTTTTAAGGTTCATGCTTTGATATGTGTCATGTTGTATATTTGACATTGTAGTGTTCATTTTTATGAACTAAACAACAGAAACTTGAAGATTTAACATAAATTATATTCAAGTATTTGTAGTCTTTGTGCAAGTGGGTAAAGTGGTCATATTGAAATAAAAGCTTATTCACTCTAATTCCTGTTATGTCTCTGTGGCACACAAAAAGCTGCTCCTATCACAGCTGAAAAGTTTCATTGTTCCATTTGTTTTTCATTATGCAGAAAATTCTTAAATTGGATCGTTTTCAAAGGGGGAACTTAGCTATAAATGCAGGCCTGCAGCTGTCTCAAAATATAACTTGAATTTGTATTCATTTCTCACACTTCAGAGGTAACTTTGGAGAATTGAGCTTGAATTTATATTCTTAACAGAATCCTATTGTCCTGAAGTGAAGTAAAATGAAACTGGTTCTTGTTTTTTTTCTTGAATACTTCTTACTTCTTCTGTGTGTTTTGAGTGCAGAAATACATATTTTTGGTAAAACCCAAGTAGATTGAAATACATTACTCCCATTTCATAGTTTGCTTTTCTAAGAGAAAGGAAGATATTTCCAGTCACCTGAAAAGAATTATTTCTTAAATGCTAAACTTTGATAAAAATCTCTTTAACTTCATGTTCCTGAATAATTGAGATGTACATTAAAGTTGAACCAGAGTTTTAAGAATCAAAAAAACGTTGTTATCCAAAGTGTAAAACTATGGGAAAATGGTACTCCAAGATTTGTAGTGTAATTTAAAAGCAAATGTTAGGGAAATATTCACCAGTCAGCATCAAAAATTAATGGTGCCAATTAACATATTCTGGTTTTCACATTGATTCTCTGAAGATTTTCAGCATTTTGGTAAGACTAAGTTAGCAGGTAGTAGACTGATAAACACTATTAAATTATTACTGTTATTGCTTTTACTCTCCAAATCTGACTTCAGACATGTTTGTGATGAGAAAATAACAGACTAATTCATTAAACATATTTATTAACTGAAGTTTTTCTTAGCGCTGCTGTACCTCATAGCTACAGAAAGGTTACCAATCACGGGAGACCCAAGAGGAAAGTGCTCCTAAATTGCAAGCAGAAACTACTTAATGATTTTTTTTACATTCAAGACAATAATAAAGTGAAATCTTTTGTCTACAAGTAAATATTCTAGCAGTGATTTTGATTTATTCTGTGCGTTTTCATTACCCTGAAAATTATTTAAGTAGGTTAGGAATTGGATGGTATCAGGAAAACAGGGACATCAGAAATTAAATGAAATGATTTAGAATTAATCTTTTAAATTGATCCGAGAACAAGCCTGAGAGTAGTCATTTCAACATTCTATAACATGGCCCTAAGATAACTATATGTGTTCAGTGACCAGACTACAATAAGTTTATCCAAATAATTTTATATTTAGTATTTACTTAGTTTGATTTCCTAACTGGATTTGCATTAAGTGTGTAGCAATCCCTTGGATTGGGACCAGTATTCCCCTCTGAGACAATAGAAGTTTACCTGTGTGTTGCATCATGAGGTTTACTATACTTTTCATAGTCTATCAGTTTATTGTCAATAAATTCAATATGGCACAGGGCTCCAAAGGTTGCATTTTCATTTCTTGCTGTCTAAATGAAATCAATATCTGGGTACGTAGAAGAACAATAAGAATTTTTCCAATAGTTTTATCAGAAATCAATCTATGTTTTTGCAGTCCTAAAAAATTTTTATTACAGTGTACAGGATTCCTTAGTTAGTTAACTGGGGGTTACAGCTTAACAGGTAATGTTGAACTGCATGATTCACCAAATCACATGTGCAAAGATAAGTGCTTAGTTGAATTAGGATTTTCATATTAAATAACTTAGTTAAAAATAATTTAATTTTTTTTTGTTATCCCTGCCCCCCACAGGGAAATTGAAACATGAATCTTGGGAATGTATACAGAATTCCAAACCGTATACAGAATTCCAAACTTCAACTGGTTGAAGTGAGAATAGGCAGGGAGAGGGCTCAGAGCTGGGTGAATAAAGATTTTAATATATTTTTAACTACATTAAATAAATTTGATTAGAATTATGCAAAATAGTTGCATTTCATATATTCCTTCATTTGCCTTCAAAGATGTACTCAATTGTTAAAACAGATGGTCCTGTAGGTGTTTAATTATCCTGGCTTTGTTTTCAAAGTGAAAAAGGAATCTGAATACTTCTTGCAGACTTACTACTGTGGTTCCATCATTACAGTGCCTGAATTCTTGTTACCAAAACCAGTTGAATTGTTGTTTACATATGCATTTGTAATTCACAATACTCTGAATCTTTTAAATTTAGATGGGCTTATTTTGGAGTTATAGTGTTCCTTTTTTGGAATCATAGTCTTCCTGTAGAAAATGTATTAATGTTTGCTATACTGAAATATTCTAATTTGACAAAATTTGCATGATATCTGTATAATATATTGTATTTTGTTGCAAAGAGGCCTCCTATAAATTTGAGAAACTAGGTATCTGAAAGAGAACTTCACAAAGACCAAGCATGGGCAGCTTTTGTGGAGAGGACTTTCAGTTCATCTTTGAAATACCACCAGTCCTTAGAAATTTTGAATTTTTTCTCCTAAGGACTTGCAGTATCTCAGGGAGAAGGACCATGCCCCAGTCACCAGGAAAAGCTGCAATTCAGTGTTGAAATTGGCCACATCAATATCCAAATTTTATTTTTATCTAGTTTCCACAAAAATACAGTTGTTGCTGCCCACTCTTTGTGTGACGGGGGTTGGTGTTGCTTTTTTACCTAAGTATTCTCCTGATATTTGCCTTACAGTTTACTGCTAAATTACTGGGGGGTTTGGAGCTGCAAGGCAGTGTCTCAGTACTGTTACAACTTAATTCCTGATGTAAAATATTGAGGTTATTAACACAAACACACACACAGAAGAATGAATAAGTTACAGATTCCATTGAAGGAGCAAAGGGAAAGGTCACTCTGGATCTTAAATTCTGATGCTTGGTTTATAGTTTCTGACTTGTGCTGTTTCAGCATTCTTTTAAACTGTGTCATTCCCTAGGAAAGGGTGAAATCTGAGTTTTCTCTAAGTATATTTCACTTCTGCATGACATTTTCCTAGAGAAAGCGAATATTTAGCATGTAATTGGTAATAGGCTCATGAAATAATGAGCAGCAAACAAAAACAGAATCACAAAAACTACAGCTGTGTTAAATTATACTTAATGTCCTATACAAGCAGAAAGAATGAACTGTGTTTATTTTCCAAACAATAAAATTCCTAGTTTAGTTTTCAATGTAATTTTGTTAGGAAGTAAATTAAGTTTCATACTTCAGATAAAATTAGGTTTTGCAATTCTGATGCTACAAAGCTAATTTACAAAGTTGAAAAACTGTGTTGAGGACATAGAAATCAATTTCGTAGTGGTATTAAATTATTTTTTCCTTTGGTCAGAGTAGTAGAAAATGCTGGAAACCATGGTAACCAGAAGTGCTGCCATGGTTGCCCCAGAGTCAAGTTAAAATGAGCAAGCTGTGTTTGTCTTGATTAAAATAAGAGAAAGAGGAGGAATAGAGAGAAGGGAAAGAATTGGGTTAATGACCTGGACAACAGCACCAGCAATTGCAGTGAGACACGGAGCTGTGGCTGTGGGATCCTGGCACTTGTGCTGCCTCACAGGAAGGTGCAGAGCCAGGAGGCTTTAGGAAGGGAAGGACACACATCAGCCCTCTTTGTCCTTACCTTATTCCCTTCCCTGTCTGTGTTTTGCAGGTTTATATACGGATAAAGGATGATGAGTGGAATGTCTATCGAAGGTACGCTGAGTTCAGAAGCTTGCACCATAAATTACAGAATAAGTACCAGCAAGTGAGGACTTTTAACTTCCCACCAAAAAAGGCCATTGGAAACAAGGTACTTGAGAGAACTCACTGTGTCAGTGAAAGTTGGGGGAAAAATCTCTCTTGTTCATACACAAAAAATGAGATGACATAAATATTTTCACACTTGCTAGTACCCGATATTTTTATAGACTTTCCCCCTACCAGCTGGAGATTCACTGATGTAGGTAATGCATTGGTTTTTCCACTTACTGAGAAGTTTTATTGAACATACATACATGTATTGATGACATACACAAATGCACAAATGCTCAAAAACTAGATTCTATATGTAGAATGGAGTCTCTTCTCCATTTCTCTCCAAAAAAATGCCAGCAATTAACACTGGTGAGTAATTCATTAAATATTTCTGGAAATTTCAAAAAGTATCAATTTGAATTCCTTAAATTTCCTGCACTCTTCCCAATATTTTAAAGTTCTTTAAACCAGCTTTTTAAAGGCATGTAGGTACTTAATTTCTATAATCTGTGTCTTTTTGTCTTAGCCCTGCCATTTTAAAATGGGAATTTGTGTTTTCCTATCTATAGGGATTTTGAAATGAAACAGTAAATATTGTAGTATGTATGTAATAAATATGTAGTACCATGTAATAAAAATCTCAGTCATCAAAACTTTAAACTGCTCAAGAGTGTAAATACACATTGCAATATACACCACAAGTACAGTAAGGATTGAGAAGTAATTGAAGTAATTTTCCTTTCAGAGTAGGAATTATCTGAAAATTTTATTCAGCTATCACAAGTAAAATCTCCAATAAACTGGAGATTTAAATTGTGCTTATGACTAAAAACATATTTACTAAACTGCTGGGTTCTTAAATTAGAGTTCTGAAGGTTAATCAAATTTCTTAGCTTTTACATAGGATTCTCTTTCTACTCTTGTTTTGCCTTTGTATTACTGAGTGCTTGTATTAAATATTTAAGAAGCTCCAACTATAGTGATCCATGTGGTCATCAAAAGATAGCTGACATGACTGCAAAACTCAGATCTTTGTGACATTGTGTTTGGTATAAGACCACAGTAATACATATATTATTAAAATGCCACAATCATCCTTTGTGGTAGAAAAACAATCATTGCTCATTTGTATGAAGTAATATAAATTTTCAAAAAGAACTAGAAAAAAGAAATTCCTTCTGGGCATCCAGACGTCAGTGGATGTGGATTATGAATGTCTAAAGACAGTAACTTTGACTTCCAGTGATTTCCCAGGTATTTTGTAAAAATGAGTAGGTAAGTTTGGCACATGTGAAATGGCAGTGATGCACATGATCTGGGATGGGTGGTGATATATAAAATATATGTGAAATCTATCATTAAAATCCATAGGGCTGTTTGCTTGGCATAAGGTCCAGTTAATGTATTTCATTGCCTGCTGACTGAGGAAATGGAAGTACTTATAGAGCTTTTCTGCTTTTTTTTTCATCTATTAGAAGACCATGCATTTTTCATTTAATTTTTAGTGGACAGTTTTGTAATGGAAACCAGGCATTTTCTTTGTTACATAACTAATTCTCCTTTTTTGAAGTGATGGAGTGTCAGCCACTTCAGTAAATTACAAAAGACGCCTTTTAAGCTTTTTTTGATACTCTTTCATCCTTAATTACTTTAAATACTAATTGAGTTACAACTCCAGTTGCACAATTGATGCATACAAAATTATCAGTTGAGCAACTCATTAAAAAATTTGCATTGCTTATTCGTTCCGTGCTTTAGCTTTGAGCCAAAATTCTACCTTAATCTTGCATAAACCTACAACTGCTTATCAGATCTCAGAAAAAAGGGTTTTTTCTTTACAGTGAGAAGTGGGTGCACTCCTGAAAGACTCCTGTGGTGAGAGGTGGGGCAGTGGTGTGGTTGTGACCTGGAAGTCACAGAGTGACACTTCCAGCTCAGCTGTGCAAGGCTCAGTTTGTCACACAGGAGCTGATCTGCACAGCACATTGGCAGGCAGATTTTTGTCCTTTTAGTGGGGCTATTCTCTGTGTGTGCATTGCCCTTTGGAGTTTGCTCCATTTTGTTCAGTACTCCTTGGAAAATAATTGTGCATGTGACTGTGCCAAAGGCCCTGAGATGGCCCTGCTTTGCACAGCCAGTTGAAGGCTTAAAAAGAAGGTTTAAAAGTTCAGTATAAAATTAATCAATTCATGTGGGAGTGTCTGTCTTGGAATTCTGCAGAACTTTTAGTTTAGGATGAGGATTTGTGTAGAATGTTACACATGGAGGTGTTTAGTAATGAACATTAGAAGAGATATCACCAGTACTACTTTTTCAATACTGCTTTTTAAATTCAGTGGCTACCAAAGCTGGTTTACCTTTAAATACGCAGTTAGTTTTCAATATATATTTTTTCTCTCTGATATTACTTTTGCTGGTTTTGATAGAATTGGAGCTGTCTTCTCACTTCTAGATTAATCAATACAATCTTAAATCAATGCTTAAAGAACAGTTTCAGTATCTGAATTCTGCTAACAAAAGTATCTCTTACATTAATCTATGATTTTCATAGATTTCATCCTTTGCAACTCCTCAGTGTTATTAGATGCCCAAATAACATACTGGTAAAAACTAGTCCTCCATGTGTAAATGGCTAAAAGTGATCATTTTTCAGCTTTTGGTAAATGGCATTGATGCTTTTTATCCTTCAGGTGAGTACCTGGATGAGTTTATTCACTGCTTCCCTTCAGTGCACTCTGTACTGTGGGGCTGATGAAGGTGATGTGCTTTTTGTAGGTGTCAGAGGCATCCAGAGGTCTTGCTGTAATTGAAACCAGCACTGGATTTTGTGTTCAGTTACTTGTTCCAGATTTAGGGAACCTCCAGGACCATAAGAGGACACCAAATTCTGCAGAATGACCTGGAATCACTCTGTACACTGACAAAATACTGTCCAGTGCTTTGCTGTATTTGAGCTCAGAGGAAGGAACTTAACTAGAAGAGAATAATGTAGAATAAAATACAGAGAAGTATTAATTTTCATGCATATTATTCCTTTTTATTGCAGGAGGTCAGGTTCAAATATAAATTTGCAGAGTTTGACATTGGGAACATGCAAAAAGAAAGCAGAATTTCAGCTGAATGAGGATTTAAAAAAGTGTGAAAATCAAATATTATATATATTCATCAACTAGCAGTGGAATTTGAAAATATTTAACAATTATAACCCATTATTATTAATAACAATATAAATGTTGATAATTATGTTTGCAATGTATTTTGTGCCTTTTGTTTGCCTTCAGTTGGGACAATTTATCTTAAAAGTTCATGTTCATGGTATTTCAACAAATTATGTATGTAAGTTTAAAAACTAGCCTTTAATGCTTGAGGAAACCTCAGTTTAATATACAGAAATCCAATTAGTTGAAAAATAACTGAAAAAAGGAAAGAATACTGCTTTGGACAAGTAACCTTTTTACAATTACAAAGAAGAGTGTGTATTTGCCTTTGAGCTTGGTAACCTCATTTTCAGCACATTAGTTTAACATTTGAATTTAGTAAGTTAGAACTAAAATAAAGCATGGAAGAGAATAATTTGTTTTATAAATGTTGCTTCGAATCAAGTTAGGAATTTACTGAAGGAAAATAATAATGCTTGCAAGAGTCCATGTATTAATTTTCATCTATACTAGTCCCCATGCTATGTATGTTCTACTGAAGATCTTTCAGTGCTGGTAACAAATAATTGTCAAAATCTTTATGAGTAATCCTGGCAAGAATAAGAGTTCCTTATTCAATTCATCAATTTTTTGTTTGAGTTAAAGAAGAAATATATTTGTTCCCATGTGCTGTGGGTATAAGAGAAATGTCATATACTCAGCATATATTTTAATTCTTTTTTAACATGCAGACCAATTTCTTTAAAATGTATACATTTCAACTGTATTGTTAATATTTGAGCTGTTCAGGTTTGTAATTTTAAAAAATGTTCCCCTGTCTGTGATTTGCTCAGTATTTTCAATGTGGCTGTATATACCAAGATTTGCACTTTCAAACTGATTTTTCTTGCGTGAGATAGATTTTTTCCTTTCAGCAAGCCTTCAGGTACTTTGGATCTTTTGAACTCATCTGTCCATTGTCACTATTTGTCTGTAGCTGCTGCTTTCCTGTCAGGAGTGCCCAGGACAGGCTGGGTTCATGGGGCTGCACTCCAGGCCTGCAGTGAGCCCACTGATGGGAAGCTCATGAGGAGCACCTTGATACAAATTGGGAAGGGTTCCCTGTATAATTGCATACAAATATAATTTAACCTTTTTCATTTAAGATAACATTTAGCTTACATTTGGCTTCTGAGCCTTTGCTGGTGTTGTGTTGGTGTCTCTCAAAATAATGATTAAATATTGATACATGAATATTTACTAGACCAACTACCCTATTTTTTTGAATATTGCAGCATTCTTAAAATCCCAGTTGCTGCTTCTACATTGGGCAGATTATAGTAATTGAGAAAAGATCTAATTAAGAATCCTCTTGCAAGAGCGTTGTCCCAATAGAGGGCATATCAAAATAGAAGTGGTTCTTTAGTTCCACCAAAGACCTGAATTCAGTGATTGTGTAAGTGAGGAGAAATTGAATCAGGTAGCTTTGCACTGAGTGCTGACTTGGCTGCATGATATCCTCTGCTTTCCTTTAAAACGCTGGATACACCCCATATGGAAAGAATACACAGCACTTTGCTGAGATCAGAAGAGTGACTTTGCTGTGACTTCTCAGTTGCATTGGGGGAACAATACAGAACTCGAAAATAAGTTTCTGTCTCAGAGAAAATGTTGAGAGCAATGTAATTCATCATTTTTAGCCCATGCAACTGAAGCCTATGAGCTGTATTTCCAGCCATAGCTTGTTTCATGCTCGAATGTTAGTTCAGTAAAATGAATACGTACTTTTCACCTGTCAGTGGCTAACCTAAATTGTAGATTAATTTGTGTATGTCCCTATTTTAAAAAGTTCAAGTATATTATATGCATGTGTTTAAAAAGATTCTGTTTGTATATACATGAGTATGCATATGACAACGTCAGACAGCGTTTGGGATATATATGAAGCTGACTTCTGGAATTTATCTTGTGATTCTGCAAGTTCTGCTCTCCAGGATCTCTACCTTCCTGCCATTTATCAGTGGAAATCCTGCCTTTGCTCACAGAGTGCAGATGGATTCCTTTTCGTTTGTTCCCAACAGCAAAGCTGCTTTTTATCAGTGTTTGGTCTTTTTGCCTGTTGCTGGAGATAGTGAAGGGTTTATAGGCTGCAGGATAACTACTTTAGTATTAAAAAGCAGAGAAGATAGAGATTTTATTGCAAGTAAAAGAAAACAATAGAGCTTGCTCTTGTGCTTATACTGTTTATTGGTTTTTAAAGAAGTCTGTCAAGTAAAGAGTTGCCTGGCTCCATGTGTGTTTATATATACGTATGTATAGGAAGGAATTTGAAGCCATTCAAATTAGAGTTTGGGTGTTTATATTTTTGCTGTTCAGGGTTTCACATGGTGTCATTGCTGTGTAACCCCTGTCATGCATTTCCCTCCTGTAAAAGCTGATTGCTGTTTTTGGCAAGCAGGACCTGTCTGTTCACAGACAGTACCTACCCCCTTTAAAGCTGCTTTTAGACCAGATGATGGAGGAACTGAAGTCCCTTTGGAATGGGATGCAAGGAGAAGCAGCATGATAGGAACAAGGTTTTTTAAGGAACACACACACTCCTCCCACATAAAATATGCATTTGAAAATGGGAAGTATAACAATTCCTGTAACTAGTACATAGACAACAACAGAAGACGTGAAATGTTTGAAAGAAGATGATGCAGGAAGATTCTTAGGGGAGGAAGTGATTTCATTTTAGATTTGGGTGTTCTTCTGTCCAAATTCAGTAAATCAATTCAAGACATATCCTAAAATTTAAGTATGTGCTTGGCTTGCATTGGAATCAGAAGAACAGATATATGTGCTTTTGTCCTCTAGGGGATTTAGGAGCTCATAGAAACTGCCTTGCATCAGATGAGTTTGTCAAAGTCAGACTGTCAGGGGGAGCTGAGAAGAAAGCAAAATTTGTGGTTAATGCATCTGGGACAGGGGGCTAAATAATGTTTCTTGGTCCTAAACTTTGATATCCAATGTTTTCAAGTAGAATTGGTAGAAAATTATGACTCTGATGTTTCAGAATTGGGATACATTTATTAAAGGAGAAAAGCCTTGAAAATATAAATCCTCAAGTTATATATTAAAAATTTGGAGTTAAAGATTGCTTTCATTAATGCTGCTCAGGTGTGATGTAATATAGAAGCTTAAATTCTGCATTATTCTTGATTTTCTAAGTAAGTAGGTTTTAATTTTCAACCCTCTTAGTGGACTTAACTAGTGTATTGAGTTATTTTCGTGCTGTCTTTTGCCTTGTGGGTTATAGGAAAAACTGTAGCTAATATATATTTGACAGATATGCTTGTTCTATAGTGTGGGTAAAAGGAAAAGAAATGGACCCATTTGTATCGTGTTCAAACCAAGAAAGGAATTCAAAGTCATCTCATATATAGCTGTATGTGATAATTCTGTAATATAACACAGTTTTTGTGCCATTCTAAAGCCACAAAAGAAACTTTGTCTTGTAAGTTCGCTGCATTACTTTGTAGTAGAAAAGGTCAATTCTCAAAGAAGCTTTAAAATAGCAATTGGGACTAAATGAATACAATCTGGTTTTCAATATGTAACTTGATTGTAGTACCATACAAATAGAAATAAAAACCAATGTGACTCCTGGCATAGTCATTAAGATTTCTAGTCACAGCACACCTGTTTCCTGGCACTGTCACCTGCACATTAAGGGGGAATACAGGATATTCAGATTGTGAATCCAGAACCTCTGGGTTTTCTACTGCATAAGACTGCAGTTGATATTTTATGTATACAGCACTTAGAAAGAGCATTCAATTCTTCTTCATTTCCATTTTTTTGTCATATCAGTATCCAAGAGAAGAGAAATAAGTCAGCAGGAAATGGTTGGCTTTTATATGACAAATACTTTATAGTAAATGCTTCCCATTGTGTGGCATGAAATGTCTGGGTTACCTGAAACTCGGCATGAAGGTTAAATCGAGCCGAGTGCAGAGCAGCATATTTCATTTTCAGGGGTTTAATTTAAAAGGTAAACAGTTCTCCAGCTCGTGCTTCTCCATCTCCATCAGAATGTCTCACTGAATTAATCTGTTCATTTGGTGCTCAAGGGCACCATTTCAATGAAATAGTGAATTGAGTCATTTTCTTTTCAAGTTACAAAAATTTCCTGCTAATTGCTGTTGAAGTTTAGGAAGAAGGAATACAGACTATTTAGGGTCTACAAAACAAAACTTTGCCTGTCAAGAGATGTTTTTATTCCTGCTGTCTTGTAATGCTATAATCAAGAGAAGCAATTTATTCTGACAAATTATTGAATATAGAGCCCATAGAAACAGTTCAGATGGTGTTGCTTTGCATCATGACATTGTGGGGAAAAAAAGGAAAGTAATTTACATGCTGCTTGGACAACTGCTAGATAAAAATATGGCAGTTTTATAACAACTCATGCGTCATTTAGATATTCTAGTAGCCTCCTGGTATAAAATGAAAATATAAAAATACATTTTCTATATTTGTTTCTTATTGTGATGGTGATACTAAATTACCAAGTTACTTGGATTAATAAACTTCCTTTCAGAGAAATTTTAACAGGGACACCTAATTACAAAAACAAAAGTAAACCTTTCTTTTTTTGAATTTGAAATTTTACCCACATATTTCCCTTTCCTTACATATCAGTGTGCTTGATTTCACCTCTCTTCTCCTTCCCAATATGTATTGTTTTATAAATATTGGCAAATTTTAATCTTTCTTGCTTTACAGCTTTTTGGACAATCACAATTACTAAAGATATTCAGTGTTAATTTTTTAAAAGAAAAACTAAAAATTGAATACTTCAAATCATGTGAAATGCTGAAGGCACTTCCTGCGTGAAAAATCTGGGTTTCTTCATTGTATAATGTAAAATATCTTTGCATGAAGGCACAATAAATTATGGGCACTTAATATTCATCATTAATTCAATTTATATTTTAGAAAACAGAATCATCCCATCAGTATCTATCTGAATAATTTTTTTGTTAAAGAAAAATCTAGACTTTTATATGAGAGTAAAGTTTTTATTTCATTATTGATTTTTTTTAAGGGAAAGCATCACTGTAAGCTTGCTGTATATATAAGGTTTTACACTGTAAGCACTGTATGCAGCATGTTTCTAAAGGGTTTTAAGGGTTTTTTTTGTTGTTATTTTAAATTTAGAGTCTGTATTGGTCTTCAGGGCATTTTCAACCAGATTAAAGAATGAAATTAAGAAAGAAAACTGCAGTGTTGGAGAGAAGCACTGAACTGAGACACATTTTAACTAATATTGTTGATAGTTATTACTGTAATATAGGCTAGTGAAAAAATGGATCTCAATTTCATAAACTGTTGTGTTGTAGTTTGCAGAATCTCCTGAATAAAATTATAGGGTAGACCGCTAATACTTTATCTGAGGAGAAAACAGAAATAGTGTTTCCCTATTCAATAGCTGAGGATGAGATAAGCCCTAGGGGTCTTGCTGAAGTTTTTTATTGATGCTTTTTAATTAACAGTTGATTCCTGACCAGTTGACAAATTAACACATGGTTGGCATATGTCTATAAATAACCAAATATTTAGATGACACTGGATTTTATTAGCATAACATTTTCTAACAGTGGCATTAAGTATAACACTAAAAAGAGATCAGTTTTAGATTTATTCCCAAGCTTTCTTTTTTCTGTTGGCATATTTACTGATTAAAATGTTGCTTTGATTAAATAGGTGCTTCACTGAGGGCATTACAAGGCTGTAGCTCACCCACAGCATGTCTGCTGCTGGATGGCTTTGCAGCAATGCCTTTTTCAAACTACTTTATCTAAAAGCACTTTCCTGGTACAATTGAAATGAACCCAGAGGTGGAGATGGAAATGCATTGGCTATTTTAGTAGAGAAACACAGAGTAATAATTACCATTATGTAGTAAATCTCTATTTAAAGGAAAATAGATTTCTTTTCAAAACTGACAGTTCCTTGATTTCTTCTTTGTATCTCTTCCTCTTAAATTCCTGTTTGTTCCACTGAACAGTAAATGTGCAAAAAATCCCATGCTGGGATGGGGAAAATGGCAATTTCATGTGTTGTATACCCTTGTTATGTTGTATAACACTGGCCTGGTTCTGCCATACAGAAGCTGACAATACAAGCAAGATGGAAATTTTAAGCTTATGTAGTTTCAATAATTTTGAGATGATTTTTTTGTGTAATATAATGGCATCTGGTATATTCAGGATTGGAAACTGTACCTTCCTAACAGTTTTATGATGCAATAGTTATTGAAGAACAGATGTACTGAAGTTATATTTTACTGTGACCTGTGCAAAGGTGTCAGCCTGTCAAGTGCATATTTGCTATATAACTTTTAATTACAAACTAGTGAGAATGACTCAGCAACTGAATATGTAATTGCTCCCATCTCAGTTTCTGATTTCCAGCTTCATTTTGAGGTTAGCATTTGGTGCCTCATAAATGAATAAAAACTGATATGATAATTTTGCTAAGACTGGCTGGCCAAGATGAGGGAAAGTATTGGGCTACATTAGGATAACCTGAGTTTATTTCTGCGTTTGCAGGTTCAACTTTGAATGGCAGTATTGTCAGCTTAGTTTAGGATGGGATGCATAGTGTGGTATCAGAGGCTGATTAAAGTTCTAGAGCCGTATTTCCTTTTATTTCATATTTCCTTTTATCTTAATTGATTTGGATTGAGCCCTCAGCTGTTTTGTTGTTTGCTTTTGTTTGGGTTATTTTTTTCCCTGGTGCTGCCAGCAGGAGGTTGGTTAAATGCTAAGGAATGGTTGGAACCTCAGGAGCAGTGAGTTTGATGTGATTGCAACAGCACCAAGCCCAGAATCTAGAATTGTTTTATGTGTCCTTAAATCATGGCAGGTAACAATGGCAATCACAGCATTTCCAAAAGCTCCTGGAAAATATTTGAAACATCTTAACTGAGCTGTCCCATTAATAATGAAGACCATCAATGTTTCACCATCTGTTCCATACTAACAGTGTGTATAAAAGACCAGCAGTTGTGTGAAACAATTTAAACTGCAAGTGGGAATGAGCTTGGCTTGTAATGAAAAACTGCAAAACAGCATGACAAAATATGCTACATCAAGACTCTGCTTCTTAGTTTTACACCTTAACATCATCTTCTCATATATGTTGAGAGTCTATAACATTTCCATTGTCTCTTACAATTTTTAGAGTTTTGTAATTTGATACTAGCATTTTGCCATGGGCAGAAGAAGTGTGGCAAATAATCAAAAGAATCTCATACAACATTTTGAGAGAATTTTGGATTAAAAATATTTTCTCAGCTGTATTTTGATGCTTCTGTAATCTAAAGGACTTATGCTTGTTAACTGAAATTTTGTGGTCTCTTAATCAAAACTGTGTGCTCTTGAGCTGTAGGCTAATAAATTACTTTCACTGTTAGTGCAGAAACAGTAGCAGATTTACTTTTTAGAAAATATGCCTAAAAAACTTCAGTGAAGTCTTAAAAGTGAGTCTTTATTTAAGTACTGTTAAGTTATCTTTCTGTGTATTTGTTTCCCTAAAAATGAAATGATGAAATCTAATCTTTAATGATGTGAAAATGCAAAGTTTTTTTGCAAAGTGTATATGTTTGTAATTTTAACAAAATTACTTTGTCCTCAAGGTATATACACATCAAGTGTGCATAAATGTGTATATTGAACCCTAGGGGAAGATGATGTTTTCTTGGCTGTTTTCTGTGTGAATACATGTGCAAACGTAGGCTTGTGTCGACTCATACAATCACCAAAGACATTTACTAAAAGTAGGGGGTGGGTGTCACTGACACAAACCCAAATCAAAAAATTTCCCTTTATTTTTTGCTTGTAAATAAAAGTAGGTGTTTGTTTACGAGTTGGAATGTAAAGTACTACCTAGATTTCTGCTGTGGATAATTGGGTCCGCTAAAAAGAAGGTTATAGGTACTTTTTTATAATTTAAAACTGAAAAAATTGGCCAGGCTTCGAGCCAGTTGTGTTTTTCTGCTACCAATTGTTCTGTTTACTATATTGTGACAAAATCTCTTTATTACTGCAACAGCTTGGCAGTAACAACTCTGTGCTAAAATCATTGCTCTGAGTAGCAGACCTGCTGTTGCAGAACGCACGTTCAATGATAAAGTGCAGACCTGGAGCTGAATCATTTTGACCTTCGTTTACATTGCTTCTGGTGAGGACAGCGAGCCTCAGTACATGGTACAGAATTTCATGGTAGATTGCTTGGTGTTTGTTTTACAGATCAAATTTGTGTCAGAGTAAAAGAACATTTTTAACTCTTTTCAGGCTGGGTTTTTGTTTCTGGGTCGTTCTGCCTTTTTCTTGGACAAATGGCAGAAAAATAGCCATATTATAAGCACTAATTTGATTATCTGTAAACAGCAAAAAGTGCATTCCCTAAGCGTGTTCTGGCAGTCTTAATTAGAAAAGTCCTTTGTGGGTTATTTTCTGTAGTCAAGGAGACTCTTTAGGGTAACATAAGGGATAGAAAGTACCTACCTTCAGCATTTGGCTCCTGTGTCTATAACAAAAGTCCTTCCTGTGAAAGATGATGTTTTTAGTTAAATACATTTACAGTACAGAAGTTGTACTAAAGGAATGCAGCTTCTGCTTAAGAGAAAACTTAAACATAACAAATTATTTCACTGAAAATACTGTTGTTGAAGATTTGTGACCAAAAAAACTTCACGATTGAAAAAGTTGCTGAATGTGGTATTTAAAAATGGAGGTTTTCTAGTCAGCTTGGAAACGTGACTGACAGAAGTGATGGAGGTAGAGTGAAGGAGGTGCAGTGGGCGTGAGGCAGTTCTGGGGAAGGCTCTGAGCTGAGGCTGGGCCTGCACTGGGACTGGGGCATGGACCAGAGCAGGATTATCCTCCCCCCATGGCACAGCCCAGCAGCCCCTGGGGGAGGAGGACTCCAACTGGAACAGGCTCAAAAGTCACCTCTGCTCTGGGTAAAGCTTGAGAACCAAAGCTCTTCCACAAACTTTTTCATCTTCCCAGACATCTCCCATGCCTCCCTGTCTTGTCTTCTGCCTCACACAGCTGGTGGCAGCAAATAAGTGTCCCTCCAATGATGTGGTACTTTAAATCCTTTAAATCATAGGCTGTTCCTTGAGCCTCATCAAAGAATCCAGTGGGAACCAAAATCTTAGTGAAAAGAAAAAAAATAGTAACATAGGTGTCAATTGTTTAATGAGCATTGAAAAGCACATTTATTCATTATTATAGTTCCATTTTATGGCAGTATTCAATCATGAATTAAAATGTTTTTAATGTTCCCAGCAGCCTGTATAGGCTTCAGTTCCACACGTTTGTCCTCCTGCAGCAGGGCAGGGAGCAAGCTCTGCTCTGCTCTGTCCCAGCAGCAGCTGCTCTCAGCTGTGGCAGTGGGGCACTGACCCTGCAGAGGGGTTTGGGGGGAGTTCCAACAGCTCAGCTTTGCTGGTTAAATAAAGGATGAGTTTCAGATCACTTGCAACACAACTGGTGTGTGGAGTGTGTGTACGTTGCTGAAAAAACATGTGGCTGATAAAAATGAAATAGCAAAGTATATAATATGTAGGGGGTTTTTCATTTCCTCTTAGATCTTGATTGCATTAATTTATTTGATTAAGGAATACATTAATTAATTTTGCATTACATTACTTCATTGAATGAAATATATTAATGTAGAACTGGAATGTTGAAACAGGACTGGACATCTGTGTAAGTTCATATGTAGAAAAGAAAAATAAAATGAATCTGTATATATTTTGGAATTTCATTAATTTAATTCAGCAATGTAAGCACTCCTTAAGTTTTTGAAGTCTGTAAGTATGGATGTCTTCAGCAATTTCTTACATCTTACTCGATTATGTCTCTACAATTATGTCTGATTTGTTATTCCTAAAAATATTCCTGTTCCTGGTAACTTCTAATGGGAGGGAAGAACAGAACAAAATGTCAGTGAAGGTTCTAGGAATGCTACAGGAGCATCCCTGCTTTGATGGTGTTATTCTGTTCTATCTAGGGAAGCAATAACTTTCAGATTTGCATCCCATGCCTGGCAGCATGGGCTGAACCTTTTCCATACAATGAATTTATTCAGTGTTGTCAAATGTATTTATGGTGTTTTGTTGGTGGGTTGTTCCCCCCGCCCAAGAAACAAGAAATAATTTCAATACCTTTTCTTACAGGCATAAATAACACAGGGTGGATAGACACATCTTTTAGATAATGGTTGGTTTTGAGAGCTGTAGTTGTCTAATAATAGGTTTGGCTTGGTGCCTAAAGAACATACTGTGACATTTACACCAGGTGAGCAGCGCCAGCACTGCCGAGACAGAGCACTTTGGCTGGAGCACAAAGCATCCAGCACTGATGTCACTGTAAACCTGTCAGAGCTGCCCACTCCAGGGAAATGTGTCACCTTTAGATTACAGTCCACTGTAATTGTGATCCCTCACGGGGAAAAGCCTTAAAGTATATGTAAGTTATGGGAGGCATGGCATCTTGCTGCTTGTGATAAACTTTTAAGCTCATCAGCAGAATGTGGAGTTTATGGAACTATTCTATTTATTTGGACCAACATATAAAGTATAAAGTCCTGGATCTAAAATGCTACAGAAACTTTTAAAATTTTAATTAAAATTAAAAAACACTTAAACATTTTTATGAGAGTAAACATTTAAATGTAAAACATTTTAATGAGAGTTGTGATATAATATTAAAAGAATCTACTATATGAAGACATCATCACAAAATAATAATTAATTACATAAAAATGCTGGACAAATACTTATCCATTCTGGAGTTTGTGCACCCAATATCTGAAAAGTATGAACTGGGGAGACATTGTGGGAGCAAGTCAGCATTTCCTCCTGCAAAGACTGGTAATTCTGGATTTCAAAAAAATGCATAAATTGTTATGCCACAGCCTCTGTGCTGCTGCTCTGCTGTTCTGCTCTGCCTCTCTAAGATTGCAGTGGTTTATGGTCCAGAGAAGACAGATTCTGCCAGGGAGAGGATCTGACATCCTGTCAGTGGATGTTTTTGTGAAACAGGTTTTATTAGGATTCATGACTTTCCTTTATCTCTAAGGACAGAGTTAAGGGGCTTTTGCATATTGCCAACATATTTATGTAGCCATAATAACAGAGATTATCAAAAGATCAATTTTTATGCTTACTAGGACTGTTTAGTTGCATTATAAAGTTGAGAAACATGTTCTTTGTGCCATTTATTTTTTTCCTCACTATTTTTAGGATGCAAAGTTTGTAGAAGAGCGACGCAAGCAGCTACAAAATTACCTAAGGAATGTAATGAACAAAATTATTCAAACGGTGCCAGAATTCACAGCCAATCCCAAAAAAGAGACACTTATCCAGCTGATGCCCTTTTTTCTGTAAGTATCTGTCAAGTACTCAAGAAAATATTAAGGTTTTTTCATCACAGATTAATTTAAAATATAATGCCAGCATCTCCAAAATCTTTAAAACAGTAGTTTTTTGTTTGTTTTTAATGGAAGGCTCCTGTTCAGACTGCAGATGCTTTTGTTATATTTAAAGGAATATATGACATATGGAGTAATTTTTTTTGTTTAAATGGTGATTCTGAATGAAAATCACAGTGTAAAGTGTAAAGCTTTCAGAAATATCTAAGTGACTTTAAAATCTGCATCTATACACGCTCTTCAAACATTACATATTTTCAATTTCTTCTCTTTGGCCTTCTTTAATTTTGTTTCGATTTTGCTTGTGTGGGGTTTGTATTATTTTTTAATCTTTGTTTATGGGGAATAAGGGTAGAGCTCTATTAGAATCCTTACTAACCAAATAAAAAAGTCAAGCTGCTGAACACTTTTTAGCTGAGATTTGCAGTCTGCTGATGCATGTTGTGATTTCATTAATGTTAAAGTTGAATATGTCCAGAAATAACAGTGGTCTGTTAAGCATCTCAGACTCTTTGATATACCATCACACAAGGGGTATAATCTGGTAAAACTATCCCTTTTCCCTTTAAACGTATTTCTTTATATATTTGTAAATGATATTTAAAACCATTTAGGAAATAATATTAATGAAATCTTTTTTTGAAAGTCGTGTTCTTTCACTAGTAATTTTTCAGTGTAATGGTTTTTAGTACTACACCTGTACAAATTATGTAGAGATTGAACACTCATTTACACTAAATCCTTATGTGAAATTTGCTGTCCACGAGCCTCTGCACAGGGATTGTGCATCCATGCCTGTGAATCCATGGGTGGATTCATTTGCAGCTTCAAGACCAATTTGAAATGAATATGTTTCATCACAGCACACATATTTAGTTGTATTATTGCCTGGTCTTTTGCAGAGTGTGTCAGATTTTCAAGTTGAAATTGCATTTCAAGAAAGCTCTATTTATTAGAAAATGTAATAGATGAGTGGAAGAATGCCAAGATGCATTTTGTGGCATTCATGAGTTTCCAATTTTTCTGTGGATTTGAAATCAATTTGATGAGACATCTTGCTGATGGTGGTATAAATGGTGAAGTGATGTTTGTGGGGAAAACTTAAGAGACTTGCCTTTACTCCCTAAGAATTTATTGTCTAGAATTTGACTAAGGGCTGTAAAGATGGAAATGGTTGAAAGTTCCAGTTGAGGGGCTCATGTGTAGCTTTTTTTTGAGTAATTTTAAAAAATTATCCTTTATGCTGTACTTAGTTTTGATTTTTAAAGAAGAGGGGGGAAAATGCAAAATATATTTGCAATTGTAAAATGTAATTTTAAATCCAATTATACTCCTTTTCCTGTGTTGTTTTTTTTTTAATCTTAAAACCCTATTGTTACAGAAATAATTTATTACACTGTTTTTTGGTTCTGAGAAACAACATATCAAGAATAGTATATTTATAATCTCCTGGCCACTTATGTGTACAACAGCAAGGGAGAAAAAGTGTCCTCTTACTGCTCAGCCCTAAACAATTGCTTTCTGATACTTCATCTTACCTCTTTTCTAAGCGTGTAAGTAGAATTTAGTTCTCATGTTTCTGTTTATTAAAGGAAGTGCCAGGTATGGGGACCTGCACAGGACAAGATTAAAATCACAATCCATGTAATGGCTTCTACCACTGCTGCACAAGTCTGAGTGAACACTATTTCCCTTTATAAAACCCTTCAACTCGATTTCTTCCAATAAATGTAATGCAGGGAGAGATTCAATTAATTTCACAGAAAGAGCAAAGTTTTATTGAGAAGGCAGCACGTTTAAATTCCAAAATTCAAGGGGTACAATTTAGTTAGTGAAGCATTGTGATATAAAATAATGCAGTTATCTCTAAGGAGAGAGATTTGCTGAAGGAAATTGGCCAACACCATTTATCACCCATGCATCACCCACCCCTGTGATGCACTGCACTGGTGCTAACCCTGGTGTGGGTGTGCCACAGGTGGCAAAAAACCTGTTTATTTTTAGAGGGTTTTTTCAATTTGGCAATTTCATAATTCTTAACACATTGCATAAGACAATGGACTGGAATGTTCTGTGATATCTGGACATTATGGCAGAGATTCTGTTCCTTCAGAACAGAATTATTTCCTGAGAACTTTTTGTTATATAACAAATGTATCAGCATTCTCTCTTGGCTAGAGTAGATACTTCTCTCTGGGAATGCCAGTGGGATTCTGGAAAAAATCAGCTGTTGAGCAAAATAACTATATTCGTCATCTAAAACAGCAGACAAAATAGCTTTTTAATGCATCTTACTACTGAGATATCAGACTCTTCTGCAGCTACAGCAGCAGCATTAAATAAATAAAAAGAACTTTTCTAGAAGATGCTCCTTCTATCAGTGTCTGAAAGTGCCATCATTTCTAGGCTATCATTTGAACTCTATGGCCGTTGTTATATGAGAGTCATGACCTGGCACTGCTGGGGATTTGAAAAGCATCTGAAAGAAAATGCATTTCAGTTCCACTTCAGATTGCCAACTTCTCCAGTATTATCCTTCTGTAATGGGTTTTGAACTTCATCAACAGGAGACTTTAACTATCTTGGAGTCTGTGAATTGTTTATTACATTAATCAGTTGTAACCTTTGTACTGTACCTGCAATTCTTCTATTCTGTTAGGTTTAATAATATTTTAATATAAAACACTGTAAACACATACAAAAATTCTGATACATTTAATTTTCCTCTGTAGCACAAATGTATGTACAGTTAGTTGCATCTTTATCAAGCAGTAATTACAAAACATTGAGGTAGTCTTAGGACTGGGCTGTAGACAGTAGTGACACCTCAGTCTGGGGAAAAAATTACAGTCTTGATAAACACTCTCCAGAGCATTAGATCTGTCTGTTAGGAAGCAATGAAATAGAAAATTAAAAAAAAAAATCTGGTCCTAAAGAGTTCCTTCTCACTGCAAAATTACGTGACCAGGCTTCAGTGTGCAAATTAAAAATCCCACCAGGGTTATATCTGATTAGGCATCCTATAGACAGAAATTACAGGGTCAGTTTTAATTAATCACTTCTAAGACCTGATTGTGGTCCTAGAATATGATTATGATGAACAGAACATAAGATTAATATCTCTAAGACTGAATCCACTGTTAATTTAATGCCAGAATGAATATTACCTAAAATTTGTATTGTGAGTTTTTTCCTTTGGGAATTCCTCCCTTTCAAGTGCAGTGGTTCCATACAATCAGGCCCAGATCTAACAGGGAAAAACATTTAAACTGATCTGCATCCAACAGCCTGGCACTCTTACTGAGGAAGGAATTTCTTTTATTTTGAAACTCAGCTAACAGTTTGCAGTACAATAATGTGAATGAGTTTGCTGCTCTTCCCATCATGGGATCAAATGCTCGTGGTGACTTTTGGAAGTGTCTCTAGTTCTCAATCCTTGTGCTGTGAACTGTCATTGATGTACTTTTTCTTTCTCAGTCTCCACCACTTGTAGTATCAGTTTGTATCTTTTTCAGTTTTGACACTGCATTGGCTCAGTCACAGGGTTGGTCAAAGAGTTTCCTTTTTAGTCCACTTTCATGTCTTCATGTAAAAAATAGATTGCTAAGCTGCTAATTTGTCTGTTTGCATGCTGAATAAAAAATTCTTTGCAGTATTAAAATTGACATTACAACATAAAATTTCCAGTCCACGTGGAGCAGAAACTAAATCAAGAATTGGCACTGCTGAATTAAATTGCTATATCTGCTACCTGGTGAAGGCCTTTCTGCTAATATTTACTAAAATAAACATTTTTTTGCACTTACGATTGGTTCATTATGGATAAACAAAGCTGATTATAACAAATACAGTTGTGTTATAATCACATTTTTATCAATATGAAAAATTATCACACACACTTAGCTCTTTGTAAATAAAACCAGGAGGGATCTTAGGCAACAAGAATCACAATTCTTTGGACCATATAATTGAGTCTTTCAATATAAATTATGATATAGGTTGTATGATTTCAAAAGCTGTAAAAAGTTGGGAAAAGGAATTCTAAAATGCTGTGATGGTCCAGTTTTCTGTCTCTGTGGTTTCTGTATAAATTGTCCTCATTTTTTAAAAGAGATTTTCTTTCCATCATCCTCATAATGGGCACAAACTGAAATGCAGGAAAAAGAATAAAACCCCTTTTTTTTTCCACTGTGAGGGAGATGGAAGCATCTATCAGTTTGCCCAGAGGTTGCTGACACTCCACGTTTGGATTGGACAGGACACAGCCCTGGGCATTCTTGTGGGGTTTGGCTCAGTGATCTCTGCAGGTGCCTTCCAGCCTCAAATCGCCTGTAAATCTAGAATATAATCTGAACTCCAGTTGTGTTTTACACCCACCCTGCACAAAGAAGGGTTGGCTAAATTACAGCTCACACAGTGTTTGTTACCTGTGGGCAAAACAAAAGTCTGGGCATGGGAAGCTCCTACAACACAGACTGCACTTGGTAGCTGTGCAAAGCCATTCAGTAGGAATATTGCCACCGTGCTGGTTCTGTTGCATTGGCAGTGCAAATGTTTGGATAAAAATACATGCAAGAATGGTATAAACACAATTTGGTGAGTTTTTTCACACATTGCTGTGCTAAGTACTTTTTTATCTCGTATTGTAGGCCACAGGTACATGCTACACTGGTTTCTAAATAACAATTTTATGTTCTGCTGAGCTGCAAAGCTGGACATTTATCCCCTTGTGGGAGCTGCTCAAACAGATGCTTGAACAAAAGCAGGGAATGTGCTCAGTAAGTAATCAGCAGGTTCTGTTGTCTGCAGGAGGTGTTTGAACACCAAAGGAGGCATCAGTTCTTTGTGATGATTAGTGGATTGTAATTTTCAAAAAATATGTTGTCTCCATTTCCCCTGGGTAACATTACTGGCAGCATATTTGATAGCAGAAGTTGTATTCTTGGGTGTTCTGTGTCAGTTGTCTTTGAGTCACCAACTTAAATTGTAGTAAAAAAAAATCACTATTTGTACCTCTTTCTCATTTTGTAAAATGCTTCCACCCTCTTAGAAGATAAAGTTATGAGAAATGTGATAGAGAGAGACTGATAGGCAAATTTCAATGCCAACCAATCAGCAACTCAAAAAAGAATGTCCTCCTGGGAATACTCCTCTCAGATTTATTTAGCAGTAAACAGTGTCTAAAGCCAATATCTGCTTTTGGTCTTGTAGACAACAAAGTTAAAATACTGTGGAAGAATAGATGTTTGTTCTGAAAGGATTGAAGGATTTTGGTTTGGTTTGGATTTGGCAGTTTTCTCATCTCTATTTCAGTTGTACTTGTCAGTGTGTCATCAAGAACATTTAAATTAGAGGTATGAGAGGTAAAAAGAACATTAACTTCTCTACAATACCATTGCAAGTATTAAAATGTTGGTGCCGAGTAGAAATGAAATAAATCTTTTAGGAAAGTTACTGTGAGGCACCTGTGAATGTTGTATTTCTGGGTTCATTTTAAAGAAATTAACTATTGAGCCTTTCAAAGTTAGTTTTGAGATACCTTAGAGGAATAAAAACGTTTGCTCAAACTCAAAGTTAACTATAGATTAGTGCAACACTTATATTTCATTCAGTAATTTAATCTCCACAAGGGATAGGTCATGTACAGCACATGTGGCTCAGTTTTAGTGTAAAGAATTAACCTAAACCTTCTCACAGAAACATGAATATTATTTAAAATAAGATTTCTGAATACACAGACATGAATATATTTGCATGTGAACATAGAGGTGTGACTATTCTGCTGTTACTGCATCTTCAGATAAACAATGACACAAGCAAACAAGCAATCCCTGAAATGCTGTCAAACAATAATTGAAGCAAAGTAAGGAAGTTTTAAATGCAATTTTGATTTGGTTGATTTCTCAACAACTGAGCTGCTGATGGCATGACACTTCTCAGAGCCATCAGGTGCATTTCTGTGCCTTCTCCTAGAAGGAGTGGCTGCACTCAGTGGAGCATCCTGCGGTGCTGTGGCCAGCTCGGTGCTGGAGGGGACAGCAGAGGGGACAGCCTGTGTCACCAGCTGGGCATTGCATGGCCTCAGTGCCTCCTCACCACATCCCTGCTGTGCTGTGTGACAGGAATAAACTCTCTGATAGAATACAGTAAGCACTCTGCAATAACATTTACATGAACAAACTGGAAACAGCATTTGCTTAAATACGGGACTTCTAATTAGTAAAGCACCTTCTAATGCCTTAAACATGCTAATGAAACTAATTTATTGCTGTGTTGATTGATTGATCTAATGTAGAGACGTTACACAATATTTATCTTTCAACTGAACTGTGTTGCCAAGCACTGATGATTGTTGAAGTAAAAATATCTAAGATACCTAAAGTTTGATTATCATGTTCAGATAATGCAGGAAGTTTCAGTGCAAAAATGTGATATTCTTTTGTGGAATTTTTTGTTGATGGTAGAATTAAAATACTTGAATTTGAGTGGATTGTTTTAAACAAACATAAGAGTTGTCTCACTGTTATTCTTGGGTTCTGCATTCCTCACTTTGTAACTGACAGTTTTGGTTTTAGTCTTTCATAACCTATGATGCTTGACATCAGACTTAAAAAAAGCATCATGCTTGTTTTGATCTAACTGAAATGTGAAGAAGTAGGGCAAAAATTGTTTGGTCAAAGTATATGAAAATTCAAACTTTCATCACTTTCCCTTCTGCCAGAATTTCCTGTTAGATTGTGTTTTGTGGTTTTGGACATATTGACATTGAAGATGTGTATTACATGGCATTCTTCAAATGTCTTAAATTTTTCCTTTCCTTGCTCTGGTAATTGAGAGGGTTTATGAATGTTAGAGGGAAAAGAGGAAAGAAAAAATACATCAGCAGGAATAGCAAGAATGATAAAGTGGGCAAGAAAATGCTGGAAGAAAGAGCTATGAGATGCTTGATGTTAAAAGCAAGAGGGGTTGAATATAGTAAGGAAGTGTGGATAAACACTGGTACTTTAGGCTTACTAGAAGCATTTGGCTTTATGCAGCTAGGTTTATCCAAACATATGAGGATAATATGATTTTAAGTTTTCATTTTATATTAGATCTATCTGGGCCTTGACAGGCAATTTGTGAAATAATTAAAGATTTGTATAGGATATGAAAAACTGACACACATTCCCATTAACTATTCAAGTCTATCAGGGAGCATTTATTGTAAATCTGCTGCTCCTTTGCACCGGGTAAAGAGCTGTCCTGCATCCTCTGATTTGTTCAGAGCAAAAGTGTGGAAAATTATAATATAATATAAGTCAGAATATATGTTCTGATGTATTTAAAAACTATTTTTGTAGTTGCCGATTTTCTTCTCAACTGTTAAAGCAAAAAGGACTAGAAAATCTCTTTGGTTTTCTTAGTTCTTTATTCTTCTCAGCTGCATTTCTATGGGTTGTTTCTTTTCCAGCAGTTGGTCTTATTAAATTTGCCAGCAGTGTCCAATGAAAATAGGTTTAATTCAGGTGAAAGAATCTGTTTGTCTCTCGACTACAGTTTTCTTCCATTTTCCCCCAATTTCTTGCTCTCACTTGCATTTTCTCAGTGTTGCAGTTTTAAGGCACCTCCGAGTCAGAAGTGTTTGAATATTTAGAAGTACAATTGGAAGGACTTTGTCCTGCAGGGATGGATTATAGTGAGAGTATTACAGAAACACATCCCCTTAAGCTCACCCTAATGAAACACCTCAGTGCTGCAGTGTTCCAGGGCTGACACACCTCAAAAAAAAAGGTGTTTGTCATTTTTGTCTTGGTGTGATGCTCAGTAAAGCTGGGATGTCATTCAGCAACGCCATGATGCTGAGGGGGTTTGTGTATTGTATTTATTGCCCCACTGTTGAGCCTTACCATTAAAAAAAAAGAATCAACTTCACTTTGAGAGAGTGTGACTTACACCAATTACCATCTCAATAAAGACAGTGAGGCTTGCTTTGCTGAGTTAATTGCTATGAATTGTTCAACAGGCCTCACAAATAGGTGTTATGAGCATATTTCCATCAATTAGATTTTTATCATGCTTCTTTATATTCAGAGTGACCTTTACAGTGCTTACGAGAAGAATAATTTAGTGCATACTGTACAAGGATTGAATACTCTCCAGTCACCATTGGAAACATTTTAGGGCTTGTGATCTTTACAGTCACCTTGGAACTCATTTAATGCTGCCTGAGAAAATAAGAATTATGTTTAAAATTACTGAAACAAATGATAGAGAGGCTGTGCTATGATATTTCTTTTGCATGTGCACAAATGTACAAGAAATGCTCTCCATTGCATTGGTTGAAAAAATGGGGCAAAAATAGAAAGCAAATAGATTGACAGTAACAGTTATAAAGCCCTTTGTGTGTTGCTAACTGGTGTGTATTGGTTTCCTTTATAATCACACAATTTATCCAGCTCTGAAACAAACAGAGATTATGTTGAAAACAGCCATGGTCAATGTAAGAGCAAACTTCAGTGATGTACAAAAGGAGCCTTTAATTGTGCTGTGCATTTTGTGATGTTCAATTTCTATCTGTCTTTTGCAAGGAACTGGCTGGATCAGGATGTTTTTGAATTTTTTTTTCCATTGGGGCCCATGAATTCTATCATCACTTTCTATCCTTTTTTTCTCCAAGTTAACAGACTTTGTAGTGAAAGACCATTCCGAGGGACGAGTTGTGATTCTCAGCAGCACATCCTTCTTCCTTGCTCCTTTGCTGCTTGCCAACAAACTCAGCGAGTCCTTAGCAAAAGACAGGGTTTCTAAACTCTGGGGTTTGTGTCTAACACACTGAACTTGTAGCAGTGCAAGAAGAGGTTAAGATTTCCTGATAAAAGAACACAGAGCCAGTTAAAGTTTTGTGTCATTACAGCAGTGAGCCTGTTTCCTTGGTTACAAGTCACATGCACTCCCTTGTTAAAAAGTGAATTCTTTATAATTCAGGCATTTCTGTACTGAGCAGGTGTTTCTGAAATTGGTAGCAAAAAATGGGCTCTGCAGCCAGGAAAGAAAGTTTCAGTTTGGAGCTTGGGCACACCATTCCTGTCAGCGTATTTACTGCACACTCATGTCTGGCAGGGAGATGCCAAGGTGGATTTGGTTAGCTAAATCAGAAACTGTTTCTAATTTTAAACACACAGAAAAATCCTGCTTCTATTTTGTCCATACCTAACTCATAAACAATGGATCCAATATTTTTTAAAGCTCCTTATGCCATTTTTGGATCTGGAACAAATTTTTGCATGCAGGCTATGAAAAGTGGAATGCTAGAAATGCTAATATAGTTAAGTGTGCAGGACTTCAAAGTCCTGTCCTCATTCTTGATAGCATAAAAGCACATTACTGTGGAATAAGGGATGGAACAATCAGTTTGCTTTTTGTTTTTGCTTTCAGCTGTGTTGACAGCCATCTTGAGACCTTTTCTTTGTAGTGTGGTGTGGTTGTCCTAAGTGAGTAAAAGAATAAAGATATTCTTATCAGATGAGCCATATGACAGCTGTACTTGACATTCAAATATAGAATTGCTGCACCTTTCTTGTAAGCAGTGTAGTTTCTACCAATATTCTCATTTTATTCCCTTCTGATTATCAGCACTGCTTAATATATTAATGACATACAGGAGTAGAATTTAACCCAAGAAGATGTCATTATCATAACATGTTAAAGTGCACAGCATAGTGTCAAAGTGTTAGTTTAAATTAATTTAACAGCAGTGCATAAAACCAGAAAAGTCCAGATTGCAACAGTCTGCAGTTGTTCACCAGAGTCATTCTTTTAACTGGAGAGAGTTTGTTCAATAGGAACGTTCAAGTGAGGTTTTCAGCCTGGAGGAGTGTACTGGAAATACTGGAATTTTACACAAAATATCTGTGGGAAGGTAGAGCAATAGAAGAAAGATTTGTCAAATACAGGTTAGGATTTGCCAGTGTCACACTGTGATTGAGGTCTGGGTGGCTCAAAACCAGAGTGAGCCAACAGGGACTTGAGTCCTATATTGTAATAAAGGAAATATGAAATGAGGGCAAACTGAATCATGAATAGTGAATTGATTTGAAAGAGATAACTTGATGTTGTTAATGCAGGAGGGAATTGGCTTACATGGGGAGCTGTGGGAATGATGATTTCTGGACAACAGACCAACACAGAACCAACTTAGCACAGGAGTTTGCTGAGAGGAGAATTGGGCATGAACAGGAGCAAACAATAGCTGGGTTTTAGTGGGTAACATTGTTGTGGCTGTCAGTGTGAATTATTATAGAAAGAAAACTGGAGAAGGTAGGGAATACAAGAATAAATGGGTAGAATAAGAGTAGAGGAATGCTGTGAAATTATTAGGAGCAAGAGACTGAATGAGACAGTTTGGATTGATTGAAGAGAAAGTATGATAAAATGAGGTGAAAAAGGGAAAATGGTGGAAAAGAATTTAAAACAGAGAACACTCACACAGGATTTATTTTGCTTTATTGCATTTTACGCACACATAGAAGAAGCCATTTCATTAGAAGGGTATTGGGATTTTCTGTCATTTTTTGAAATGGCTATGGTAGCTGAACTAGCAACCAAAGGTGTTAACCACAGGCACAGAATTTTTATTTAAACACTAGGGGGAAGGTATTTTGTCTTCCGAAAACAAGCCTTGAAAAGAATATATATGGGTGATTCTGGAATTTCAGAATATTCTTACTGTGTATAAAGATTCAGCTGCCCACAGGATCTCGGGGTGAGAAGGTCTGGTGCAGTGAGCACTCTGCAGTCAGTGTTACCCCATGTACAGAGCAATGGAAATGCCTGGCAGCAGGAGACCCCTCTGCTTGGGCTGTCTGACCAGCTGGGTGGGAATTCAGTGTTCTCTGTGCTGGGACAAAACTGCCTCTCATCCTTTAATCCTCAGCTCTGTAAGCTTCCATTCTCTCCATTTCATACCCTGAATATATTTTTGTTAAGTGCTTTCAGTGTAATTCAGGATGATTTTTTTAAAGTACTGGAAACTTGGAAAATGCACAAGCAAACATCTCCTATCTTCAACTTCATTGTCTGCATACTTTAAAATCAATTTTTGCTCATGTAAACATGTAGTAAATTTGGAGGTAATTTATATGTTGATCCTTTCCATCCAGCAGTATATGTACTCTGCTCATCCTGAAACGCTAGAATCTGGATTTCCTCAGTAGGAAACAACTTCTTTGTGCAGTTCTAAAACTCTGCTGCTCTTCTTCCTTGGTATCAGGATACTGCTAGCAGATATATGAAATTATGAAATGTGCTTTTGTGGGGCATATGCAAACACTCAGAAAATTAAATCTAGGTGGCAATTTCAATAATATTTAAAATACAGATGTTTGTGGTATCATCTGTGTCGGTTTATTGTGCTCATTCTCCAGGCCTAAGGTATGAGCTGTGTGGAAGGATATAGGAAGGAAATCCTTGGAGAGCCAGCCCCAGGGGACAGTCCTTTGTGCTGTGTCTGTCTCCAGAAGCAATGCCACGGTGTCGTACCTAAATCTGGGATAAAAAAACCATTGACATCAAAATTCTCATGTTTGAAACAGTTTGACATCTCTACAAGGTTGATAAAACTTTCCTAGTAAGGACATGCGACATATTTCTACTTGAATGGCTAAGAAATATAACAGGGCGTTTTGTTTCTTTTTCCCTTCAAATAATAGTAATTGTCAAAGGTTTCAATTCTTTTTTGTTCATTAACAAGTATACATAATTTGTAAAGGAAGCTACATCTAGTTATTTCTTTCTACTATCTTTGCACTTGTGTAGTTACTTCTTTGTACTATGTAAACCAGTTTTTGGCATGATTGTCTGAGTAGAATTATTTTTAAAAAAATTGGTTCAATTATACACTAATTTAATGAAAAAGTTTTATTTTCTGTGTGTTATCCTACTTTTTCTAGTAAGTGGCACTAGACATGTCTGGACAGTTTATTTCCTAGTTATCCTCTCTGTCTGTAACAATTTGCTCCATTATTCTGCTGGAATTGACTTTTCAGAGGAGGAGAGCACAGAGGAGTTTGCAGTCAGTCAGTCAATAGCTGAGAATGTGCTAAAATGCTGGGAGTGCAAGCAAGTGCAGATGCCTCCGTGTTCCTGCTGTCCTTGCTGTGTGACAGTGTCCACCTTCCAGCATGTGGGAGCTCTTACACTTTGAACTACCAAAGCTGCTTCTTTTTGTCTCTTTTCAATCAAAGCCCCCCAAATTAATACAATGTTTTAAAATGGGCACAGAATTTTCAATATAAAAAGCCCACAAATATACAGAATTATATTGCATCCTAATGCATATTGTTAGGTAGGATCCAGGTTGTCCAAGAACACTAGACTGGCCAAAAGAAAAAAAAGTTATCAAAGTGAATATTTTAATTTGGTGGGAAGAGAATTTTCTTCTCAGTATAATTTTTCATGCTGCTGAGCAGGTGAGAGTACCTTTAATTGCCTCTGTAATGACTGCATGATGGGACATGTGGATGGTAGGAGTCATTTACTGATAGCTGTTCAGGACTGGCTCAGGTGCCTCTCTGTGTCACACTCACACCCCACAGACACCTCTCATGGAGCTGTATAATGTTCTTTTCACAAAATTTCCCCTTCTTGAGCCAATTTCCTGGCCTTACCCAAATCTACATGAGTTCCCTGTAATGAATTTGTGATTTTTAAAGCTAACTTTTTGGCCTACTAAATGCTGCAAAACAGTTCGTAATGTTTATTCTACAGCTGCACTTAAACTAGCTGATCTAAAATTGCTCGTTAAGTTTCTCTTTCTGGAGCTTATTTTAAGAAAATTGCCAGCTTTAGATATTCACAGTCAAATCTCAGCATATGAAGATTGCATAACAACCCGTTCAGGAGATGTATTTTGGAGAACTTACAGGTAGGGAAAGGGAACCATCTGCAGGTCCCTGACAGAAAACAAGTTTCCAGCAGAAAGTGTTTTGAACACTGTGGATGTGAACATGTTGTTTTGTAAGAAGCCATCTGGTCACTCAGAGCAATCTGTGTGTGAGTGCAGATGGATCCAGCTCGGGGACCCAGAACCCCGAGTTCCCTCTCCTGCTCCTGGGGACAGGGCCTGGGGACTCCCCCTGTGAGGATGTGCTGACCCTCTGCTCCAGCTGAGCTCCTTGGGAGTGGCACAGTGCTGGAAGGAGGAGCAAGTCCCCAGGTTCCTTCTCCATCCAGCTGAAAGCAGCGTGCAGATGGGTGGGATGGCTTGGAGCAGGTGGGATGGTGAGCTTCCCTTATTGGTAACTTCTCATAGCCCACAACTCTTCTAGTGATGCTTTTTGAAATTAGAATTTGAAATATACAGCTGAAGAGGGAATTATTTCTTTAAATATATGTTCACAGAATGAATAGAAACCGATTAATGGAACTGAAAGAAACCAAACAAAATAATACCGTATTTATCATATACTTCCAATTTATAATATATTTAGAAGTTTTATAGCATGCAACTGTGGCACTTAAAGATGTTTTTGAAGCCATTCTATTCTCACAAAGAGTGAGATTATTTCTACTCCTGATTTTCTCTGATGTGTTGAAAGGAACTTAGGGGCTTCTTACTCACTTTAACCAGTCTGCATGATGAAATATATTACTGAAACTACACTAGTGTGGCCTGGGGGATGTGACCTCCACGAAACCCAGTCTGGAGATTTGTGAGTTTAATTCTCTACTTAGTAAAATCTTACACAGAGTCATGAAACTGATAGACACAGTTTATAACAGATGACTCCTGGTGCAAACCAGTTGCTGAAATTCAGTGTATGTTCAGGAGAAAGACTTTAATTTAACATTTTCAGCTTGAATTCTATTAACAGGGTAAGCTTGATAGAGATACTTGCCAACACCACAGACCATTGAAAAATCACTTTTCTTGTACGAGTTTGTAAAATGTGGGAGAATAGAAGGACTCCCAGACCAGCACATGTGCATTGGATGTACAAAGGTATCACCTCCAGTGAGAACAGGATTTAGGGGATGTGTTCTTTGGGAAGCAGGGTCTGAGTTCCATGACCTACCAGGTTGGCTCTGTCTCCTTCTGGTTAGGGCACAGAGCACTGTTCTCTCTTCAGTCCCCACACACCCATTGTTGTGCCACCAAACTGCCTTTCTGATACTCTGTGAAATGGAAAAGGCCATTTCCACGTTATGTGGTGCAGAAAAGCAAGGACTGGCCCCTGTAAAGCCCTGCCTGTGCTCATTCCTGCCTGGTGGCCGTGCCAGTGGGCACTGCTGGTGTTTGCACATCAGGTGAACAAGAGCTGCTCTGCATTCACCCAAGGCTCTTTCATATTGGGTGCCTCTCTGTGACTGCTGTAAACGCTTTTGGCACAGGCTGGCATTTGCAAACCGTTTTGGTGAGGTGGATTTCTGTCGTGTATTGTAAGAGATATTGCAAGCTGAGCTCTCAGATGTGAGTTTATGATGTTTGCTCCAGATCCCCTGAAATGTCAATATCTCAGAGCAATTGCCCTTGAGAAATCTGTTATGCAGAGGAAAAAAGGGGAATAATTATTGAAAATACACTGTTCTTTAAATCAGAATAAGTGTGTGCAAATGTATTCCCATATGTAAATTTTACATAATTGCTTGAATGGCAGAATTAGTAGAATGATTTTTTAAAAAATAATTTGCTAATGAAACAACATGACTTTTTTTCCTCTTCATGTAACTGTTAGATTTGGAGTATCGCAAGAAAACCTATTCTGCAATGCTTATTTCACTGGGAATAAAACCAAAGATTAAGTTTAATTACTTTTCCACAGTGGAAGAGATTTTGAGGAATGAATGAGGCTGTGCTGAGGATGGAAAATAAACTTTATTCCTTTCTCTTAGCATATGAAGCAGTAAGGAATACTCACGAAACTGTGGTTTAGAACAATCTGTTTATACATCTTATATTGAAGTCTTCCAGTGCTTATTCATACTCCTCTCTGTGCAACTTTGACAGTAATGGATAAATGGATGCATCCATTCAAATACATAAAGCAAATAATCTTCATAAGGGAGGTATCTTTGTACTTGTGCATGTACTTGGCTTTAATCCAGACCATAACAAGCTTGTTTATGCCCAACTGCATAGTTTTTCAAAAGGAGGTGGGTTATTTCTTTTCCTCATTTGAACTTGTATTGAAAAATATTGCAGCAGCCATCAGTTTTTCCTGTGAAAACAGCAGGAATTAGCTACAGGCCATCACTGAAATTCAAAACATCCTGCAGAAGCTTTGTTCCTTGGTTTTGCTTATCTGCCAGCTGTAAACATAATCCATTCAATTCTGTTGTATTGTGGATCCTATTTTTGTGGTGCATTTTTATTATGTTTGGTACTTGTGTGGTGGTAGCAGAATCCATGAACAGTTAGCTGAAGTATCCTAGAATAACTTGATGTAATTATAGGTACTTGTGTATTAATAACAAAAAATTCATAGTATGCAGGCTTTGTTGCCTGCCATAGCCCTTCACATCATTAACCAATGAGTAAAGAAAGTGATTTTGGCTGGTTTTTTTTTTACTTTGGACTGTTTCAGAGGTCTCCAAGTACATCCTCTGGAGATACAAATGAGGCCAAGTGTCAGTTCAGAAATGACAAATGGCTTGAACTCTTGAGGTCTGTGCAGGGTAACAGTGGCGGCTTCCCCAGGCAGTGCTGATCTCTGTGCAGCAGCAGGTTTGGCACAGACATCCATCCTCTCTGTGCTTCCACTCCTGCTCCTGCATGGCCCAGGACAGCACCCAGCCAGAACTTTGTGTATTGACAGCACCAATCTGACATCAGGCACTGCTGCTCTGTGAGGATGGAGCCACAACAGCTGCACATTGCCTAATGCAGGTCTGCTGTAGAGCCAAACAGGCTTCTTCAGGTTACTCCTGCTCAGATAACCCGACTTTAAACAGAAATTCCAGGAAGGATTTGTACTGGGATGGCTGGGGTCACCATCTCCAGGAACAGACCAAAGTAGTTTTTCTTCAAATCTTCACATATCAATTACACACTGCTCCACAGTTTGATTATACCAACAGCAGTACGAAGGTTTATTACTAGATTAAGATTTTAGAAGTAACACAATTACATTTAAGAGTTTAGTAGAACTCATGACATGTGGTAAAAGAGACCTCCTAATCTCTGGGTCTGAAAGACCCCAATAGAAATGTGGGCCTTGAAAACAGCAGAGTCGATTTCTTACTATTCCATGTCTATCTGACTTCTGAAATCTTGTTTCTCAAATTTTATTCTTATCTTTAGGAACTCATAAATTAAGTCTTTATAAGAGATTTAATTTATTCGTTTTAATACAATGAGTCTGGTAAATCATATATGTACACTGAACAGCTCTAAATGTCTGACTCTTTTAGAAATCTTCCAGTAGAAGACTCCTACATAATAAAAGAGATAAATCCTAAAGCATCAGCTATTGAGAATAGCCAAGTATGACCAAAGGGAAAGAAAATGGTGTTAGCTTGCATTGTCAGGCAGACTGAATATTTTATCATATTTTTACTGTTAGTGCTACAGCTGAGTCAAAATACATCTAAATCCTGAAGGCTCCAAGAAAATCCAGTGGCCGGCATTGCTGAGCTCAGGGCAGGGACAGATGAGAAGGTTTCCTGTGTGCCTGTGGAGCTGTCCCTGCAGTCGGGTTCTGTGTGTCACCTGAGCAGGGCACAGCCTCTCCTCGCTGCGTTCAGGCCAGCACAGCCCCGCTGCTGGAGGAGCTGTGGGCAACACTTCCCCCCTGTCTGCTGGGGCTGTTCTCCTGCTGGCAAAGCAGAGCTGCCCCAGCAAAGATAAAATTCTGCGTGGTCTCACAGCCTGGTACTGCTCATGTGCACCTGTAATACTGACCGGGGACACAGGTGCTTTACTGAGCTCCTAAACCAGGCAAAGGGAGCTACTATTTAGTTCAAAATTTACTTGGAGCCATAAAATGTCCTCTGACAAAGTTGACTGGTCTTCCTAAGAGCAAAACCTTCATGTGACCAAAAGCCACAAAACAAGAGAAACAAGAAGGAGAATTCAAAGGTAAATGAGGGAAGTGCCTGCCTCGTGATCCTGTAAGAGCTTCCTTCTGGGACAAACTCAGCTGGCCTCCAGCAGCAGATCCTTTGGGCAGCAGCAGCCATTTCCAGGCTTCTCCAGGAGCTGGAACTGAGAAGGTTCAGCAGCTCCCAGCTGCCAGGAATGTCACTCCAGCCCTGCAGCTACACCACAGTGGTGCCAGCAGTGGGACAGTCACGGCTGCTCACTGCTGTCCTAAATGGATTCTTCTCTAATGTTCTGGCAAAGGAGCAAGCTTATTGCAAATCTGATTTATTTTTATTTGGAACTCATTGGCAAAGTCCTGAGTTATATAAGGACCAAGATGATACACTTTTTAAAGGCTCTGAATCTGATGATACCTGGAGAGCTGACCCCAAATTTCAGGAGCTCCTGGCCAGCAAAGCACCGTGCATTGAACTCCCGCTGGAGTCAGTAGCAAATTTTGCTACTTGTTAACCTAATTTGGAGTCGTAATGAAAAAAAAGGATGAGCTGCATTTATCATATTTTCATTTTACAGAGAAAATAATTAAAATATTATTAAACAGAAAATGTGATTTTGGTTGCTGGTTCCTGTGGTTGTCTTTTTGCTGGCCAGCCTGATGCTTGTTCAGCTTCTGTCTAATCCATCACGATGGCTGCATCCCAAGCTGCTCCTGTAGTCATTTACTAGGCAGTGTCATTCTTCCATGAGCTTTCATTTCTGTCTTGGATTAAATGTAAACATCGGTCCCTGTCTTCATTACCAAGAAGAAAGTCAGCATTTCCCTTGTTATTCTGTTGATGGTTCTCATTTATTTACATATTTCCCCATCTTGATTACTTTTGTTTATTTAGCGAGTACAGATCTAATTCCACTATGCCAAGTCTCAGCCCTCTCCCTGTGATTATGTTGCCAGGTGCAGATGTACCATTTTCTATGGTTTTTCTTATCCAACTCAGTGGGAATTTCTTTTTTATCTCAGGAAAACGAAATAATGGGCTAAAATGAAGAATAATTTAAAAGCTCCCAGGGGCTGAGATTATGGCCTATATTTTTGAGGTTTTTGGGTCATGGATCGCTATTAGTATCAAGCTTATGGCTGGAATGCAGTAACATGCCTTTAGTATTTAAAAAATAAAACCCACAAAGAGTGATTGCTGTGGAGCAATGTTCTTCATATTATTATTGCCACCATATTTTCTAGAAAAGTTATGATTATAATTCCTGGAGCAGTTTTTAAGTTTGTTCATTTTTTTATATTCATAGCTGTTATTTTTAACATGATATTGATTCAGCTCTGGATCTGTCCCTGGGAATGGTTACATCAGCTCTCTCCTGCCTTTTGCACATGTTAATATCATGTGTAATCTTCATGAGAAATGAAGATACTTCAGAGAAGCAGCTGATACCTCTTAAGTTGATGGAGCAATTAAAATTGAAGCACTTCCGTGGAAGATGAAAACAACATGTTTTGATCACAACTTTTCTCTATCTTCCCATTTGCTTCTATGGTAATTTTAAAAGGGGCTTGTCCTTAAAAATAAAAGAATAATGGTAATTGTGCAGGTTTTTATGATGGGCAGTTTGCTGCAAACTCAAAGCAAAGAGCGCTCAGTTGCATTATTCCCTTGGAGACTATTTAAACTCAGTGAAAGCTGCCCCTGCCAGTGCTTTGGGCAGATATTCCTGCCTGGCTGAGTATGAACCAGGAGTCAGGGAGCACGGAGGGGACAGAGCAGGGACACAGCAGCCAGCTCGCTCCACCAGGGCCCTGCCCAGCCCAGAGCTGGGGCACCAGGAACTCTTTGCTCCTGAGCCTGTGGAAAAACAGGAGAGTGGTGACTGCTGCTCTTCCCAGGAGCTGAAATCAGGTGGTGCTGAAGGCTGAAAGTAAGGCAGGAGTATGCACCAAGTTCTTTACTGCCATTAGTCTCAGTACATTAGTGAGCTCAGGATCAGGTAAATGATAGGCATGAACAGACAGGAAGAAACATTTTAAGCTTTCAGATTTTTCCTCTCATGATACTGGCAAAAGGAAGCAAATTGGAGGAGATGATAAATCTTTCTCTTTTTTTCTTTTTCCCAGTGCTTGGGATGGAACATGATTAATTATTTGCATTTTGTGTTCTGTGTAAACTAGAGGTGGAGATCTCAGGGGTGTTAATACTTAACCCTTTTTACTGCCTTCATGTGTTCTGGTGTCCTGAGAAAACATTTGCTTTGTTGTTAGGCCCAGTGCCAATTGTATTGATTATGTGCTGTTTAAAAGCTAATTTGGTAATTAAAATTGTCTGCCTTCAATGTCAAAATTGTTGTATGCAAACAGTTGGTGAATATGGAGGAGGAAGTGCCTGGCTGGTCACTGTAATGCACTGCTGCCTCTGCACGTGGAAATTGCTACTTGCCAAACAAAAGTCTGAGTTTATTTTCATGTATATGATGCATTGTGCATCCTAATGCACGTCTTGTGCCTTCAGTTACCTCAGTATGTTCAATAAAAATGTATTCTACTTGTCTGTGCTCTCCTTAAAGATACTTACTTACTAGCAGGAAAACTCAAATCCAGGTATTCCCTGAACATTGCTCTTCTGAAAGCAAATCCGACCTTTTGTTGTTACATAAACAGCCCTGGATCATGTTGTGCTTCTGAACCACTTGTTCATGAAATCCCCTCTCGCTGAGTGTGGTGGATGGTGCTGCTCACACAGAGCCACCCCTGACAGGAGGAGAATGAGGAGAGCTGAATGCTGGGGATCTCCAGATGGAAGTGGATGGAACAGCCAAACGTCCTGCCTTTCAGCTGAGCACAGAAATACAAAACCCAAACATATAAGTGATAAATAAATGTAAATCTGTGTGTAGTGGTTTCTGTCTTCCTATTGTGCTGGGCAGGGGTTTGCCAGAGCACAGTATTCATGCATTCCATTATTCTGTCTGGGGCGTCACAAAACATGGAGAGTAACCATTCCCAAATGCAGAGGTCATTGTGCTGTGGAAAGCCAAGGAATGGGAGTATCAAGTATTGCTTAGATGGAAACTGATGAAAGGTCACCTTTGCAGGGTTCTGAGCATTTCCTGAGTGGAAGAGTGTATACACAGATATTATTCAGTTACAGAACTTTTAGATACAGTAACCATCTTGTTAGTCCAACTTCAAAATGAAGTTAGTGGGGAAAAAATATTGGGTTATCAGAGTTATGTACAGTGTCATGGTTTACAGAAAAATTCAAATATCAATGCAGATGATGAGGAAAGTCTTCATACTTTAATGGAAATTGAATTGTAGCATGTGAATGTTCAAGTCAGGGTAATTTGAATTGGAAGAAATGGAAACATGATTATATGTCACTATTTCACCAGAAGAAGAGATCAAATATGTCATGAGTGTGGAATTGTGTACGTGGAAGTAGAAGGAGCTGTACATTAACCAAATGGTTGGACAGAGTATTAGAATTAATGCTTTTCATTTCTTGAAATTTCATTTCAGATCTAATCTTGATGGGAAATAATTATTCATTTTGTAACCTGACAACTTTGCTCTAATAGTGTCTTCAGGATTTTCAGTGTCGAAGTGTACTATAGAGGGATTCTCCTTCTATCTCTTCTGTTAATAACTCACTCTTTAAACATCCAAATCAGACATTTGTATTAATACATGGAGATCAAAGTTTCTCATTAATAATTATATTTAATTTCTACAAAGTTGGGAACAGCAGCAGGAAATGTGTCTCCAATTACTTTTATATTTCACCACCTGAAGGAAGGATTTTATGCAGTTGACTGCAAAGCAGGAGTGAACACAGTGTGTGAAATGTTCTGGTGAGTTCAGAATCTTAGTTAATAATGCCACTAAACAGGTGTCCTCCCTGATTTTAATTGGCAGAAGGTGCTGAGATACACTGCATTGTCAAGTCAGATTAGTTCTCAGTTTCTAATGGGGATCTCCTGATGTGGTCTGGCATTGCATAACAGCACCACATGAAGTGTTGAGGTTATAACCAGAACTAGATTATTGTAATGACTAACAAAGAATTAATAACAGAAGCTGGCAAAAGTCACCAAATTTATCTGGCAGTGAATGCCTTTTTTCATGAGATGTGTTTAATATAACTCAAGTAAAACTAGAATTATTAATTTCTCCAGAGATTTACGTGTGTGATAAATCTATAGATAGATACATGAAATGCCTGATCCTGAGCTTTGCGACACTCCCAAGATGTGCTTATTACTTCTGTTCTCTGATCTCTGGCTGATACAAAAGTATTTCCAGTTGCAGATATGTTATACTATTTTTATCAGAAACTTCTCTCTCTAATTTTATCCTGAAGAATAGACAATGAGATGGGAAATAAATTTCTTCATGTAAATGCTTACATCAGCCAAGAGAATACTGCAGTTCCATATACTGAGTATGTAAAGAAAACCCCACAAAATACAGTTTACATTTGGATACAGGGAGAGCAATAAATCAAAGGTATGAATAAACCAGCAGCTGATGAAAAGGACCGGTTATTTTAAGCTATTTTCTATAGATGCACCTCAGGCAGAACTTGACACCAAGACAAAATCAATGAAACTGAATCGTTTGCCAAACAAATGCTGGGCAGATCAATCAGGATTGCTTAAAAGCTAAACAATGACCCGCGGGAAGGAGGAATTGATTGCCTCAGCAGGTCGCTTTTTTCTTCAGAATGGGCCAAGGTGAGAACGTAGAAAAGAACTTGAGCCTTTAATAGGTGGACATTCCACTGCTGAACAGGGCAGTGCCTGGCAAGCCTCTCTGCCTGCAAGGCTTGGCCTGGAAAATTGGACGGTGCTAAGGCTTCTGTGGCTCAGAAGGAACAGAATGAAAAGCAGAATGTTTTATTAAAGCCAGACAGGTGTAGCTGGGACAGGTGTAGGCTTAGACAAACTGCAAACTTACCTCAGGGTCTTGGGGGAGCTGGGCTGGGAGAGTTTCTGCAGCACAGCTACTCCCTGGTTTAGATTTAGGTATTTTAAATTTGCATTTTAATCTGAGTAAAACAATCAACTGGAGGTGGACCCTAACTCAGCTCCCCCCGACTAACCTAGGGACTGTTTTTACTGAGTGTGACAAATGAGAGGATTTGCAAACCTTGTAGGTAATGGCTTATTCTTCATTTTCCATCCCAAACACTGGGTGGCAAAAAGATTTGTCTCAGTTCCATCTTCAAGTGCATTTGCCAGAAATAGACAGAATCATTTTAAGGTCTTCATGCCTCTGCCCAAGAGTTCATGGAATATTTGACAAGTTGAACTGTCAGTACATTTAGAAAGTGTCTTGTTCAGTGCCAGAGACTGTATAGGTATCATTTGACCTCTAGGCCAGAACTAAATTACTAAATCTAATAACAGGAGACAGAAGAGAAGGGAGATGAATCTTTTCCTCCTTTGATTACCATGTGTTTTGGGGGGTTGGTCATTTTGGTAAAAAAGCCAGAGCTGAAGCAGGCGAGTGAGATGGGTGTTTCTCCCATCAGGTTTGGAAGAAGGGAGGATGAAAAGGGGGCTGAAAGTCTTAAATTTATGACTCTTTTTTAATACTTGAAACCTTTTCCCCCTGTACCGTGGAAGCTGATCAATTCAATTTCAGCTCAAATTTTCTTTTCATGCTAGATGCATGAAGATGCAATTCCTCAGATATACATTGATTTCTGTAAACCTACATTAGATAATGATGTGTCTTAGATTGTCATTATAAAAATTAGCTAAGACATTTAAGATAAATTAATCTCTCATTTAGTTATTAGATATATCATGTTGTGGAGTAGCAGCGTTTCAATTAGCAGAATTACTTGCAGTTTCTGTCCTTTGCTCACAGACATTGGTGTTCATGTAATTACCCTAAATGACCTGATTACCTCAGCCCTGCCTGGTAGTGCAGACTGGTATTAATTCATCTCTCTTCATTTTAGGGGAGCTCCTTCTGCCTCTTTTGCCCTTTTCCCTCGGAATAGCTTTGCTCCATTGGGCTGGCACTGATGTCGTTTTGGGGACATGCCAGCAGGAGGAGCTTGTGTATTAAAATGTGCTTTCCATAAGGCAATCACCAAATTACAGTAATTGCACCGCACTGGTGCTGCAAGGTAAAGCACCTTGTACCTGCCAAGGGTTCCCGTGTGCCTGGGACAGCCAAAGCTCTGTCAGCACTGGCCATTGCACTGGTGAATTAACCCATTTTAGACTGAGCAAAGCCCAGTGAGGGGAACATTTAATTCTATTCCATTGTATATTTGATATTTAGGTTATTTTGTTTACATGTTCGGAAAAATACATATCTTAAAACAAAATCACAGTCCCCTGAAGCCACTGTCACATGCTGTCTTTTACAAGCATTACAGTATCAACACTGCATTGCTCAATTTTATAAATAGTATAAAAATTATGAGTAATAATATTCATGTTACTAAAAGAAATCCATGGTAATGAGCACAGCTGAAATTGGATTCACATGATCAGAATTCTCTACAGCAACTTAGCATTGCTGAGTTTCAGAATAAGAAATCTTGGGGCCACAGTTGGAAGTCAAATTATCCTTGGCTACCAAGAATTAATAACATAGGCTAAATTAATTTTTAGACATTTTATTTTAGTGACAAGGAAAATAAGGAATTAAAGATCTAACTTGTTAATGTGGTTGTTGAAGGAGGATGTTTGCTGCAGGTATTTTATGCATTTTTTCACACAAAGGACTTCTTAGTTACCTTGGAAGACTAAATACTGTAATGGTGAATCTCAATTTAGGAAAATCCTTTATTTTAACTGAAGCTATTTCAGAGTTTTCTGCTTAGAAATTTAGCCCAATTAAATACTCTGCCATTAAAAACCCCACAAAACTTTATTTTCTGTTGCTTGGCATCTGAATTGAACATAACTTCTCCACAGTGTTTTTTTCTCCTCCCATTGTGGGGGTGGCTGTGTGTGCACTGCAGTTCTGAGGCAGTGGCCGGGCAGGACAGCTGCCCGTTCCTGCAGAAGTGCTCTGCTGCCTGCAAGTGAATTTTCCAGTCAGTCCCAAGGCTCCTTAAAGGCTTTTGCTTCGCTAACATCTCTCCCATGTGGATGCTCCAAATGCCTCCGTGGGGCCTGAGTGAGCCTGTGGCAGGAGTGACTGACCTGTGTGTGAGGAAGGTCATTCTACAGGAAAAGAAACTGCACAGAGAACTTGGGGGATTGTTTAAAAATATATCTGTGTTTGTTTAATATGGCCAGAAGTGCAGATGAGCAATTTCTCCTTTCTTGACTTGTTAATCACATTCTGAAGATAGGTATTATAAGGTTGGGGTTTTTCACTTATGAAAATAAGCTTGGCATTGGATGCTGTGTAATTTTATTGCTTAGTTGAGTTGCTAAATGTAAAACTTAGTTTTATTTATTGAACTGTGTGTAAGCAGTTTAATTAAAAACCATATGGATTCCTGTTAAAGAATGGCAAAAGTACAATGCTATCCCTTTATACTGTAGTTTTCCGAGGAGTCTATAGCCTGAATATCACCTAGGTAAGCTGGAATTTTCTGTTACTGCTTGTTTTTGAACTTAATGTACTTCTTCTCAGGGTCTTTTGCAAAAGGCTCATTCATGTAAGACTGTAGTCTGTTGTGGGTCAGGAGAGACTGAGGAATTGAGGGATGTATTACCAATGTACTTCATCATGTAATGATACATCCATCCATGATTAGAGGATTGTTAATTGAGCATCATCCAAGCTCTTGTCTATTTTGCTTGTACTTTTATCACTTCAAAATGCTTTTCCCACCATTTCTGAACTGCAACTCATAGAGATCCGCTTTTATCCTGTAACTTGCAATCTTCCATAAAGTATTGAGAGTTCTACTAGTTCTCATTTCTGAAAGAGCCCATTTTGTGATTCACACTTGAGACACCAGTAGAAAGAATGCAATTCCGTGATGTTGAAGATGTGTGCTGTACTTCACAGTCATGTGCCAGGCCTTCATAACATCTGCTTTCTTCATGTTGGAAATAACTACGCAACAATTTACATATAACATAAATCAGCTGTTCTGTGTTTATTTTTTGTCTCTGTAGTGACATCCCAGCCTCTGGAGAAGCAGTGAGCAAAAGCAATCGCTCGAAGGTGACCACGCGCTTCCCCAAACTGTCCCGCGGCCACCCACGGGAGCCCCGCAGCCTGGAGCCTCAGAGCGGTGACCTCTGACCCTCCACGAGTGTCACTATGGGCAGCGCGTGCTTTAAGTTGTGCTGTGATTCCTTCCTAGCCTGTATTGATAATTTAAGCTCCTGAAGAGACTACAGCTGCATCAACTTAAATCCTGAAAAGAGACATTCATTACCAAGGGTCATATCCTGATTAACGACTTTGGAAGGCAGTAATCACTTTCTCAAAAGAATACGAGGGCTCTTCACCAGAGCTCAGCAAACTGATGGCATTTCCTTTGTTTTGTAAAGCTGCACTGCACAAATTCTCCTTTGTTGCTCTGAAGTCCTTCTGTCACAATGAATTCCTTGTTTGTATTATGTTGTCCCTTTTTCCATGTACAGTTTTCTGTTCCAGAGAGATATGGGCTTCACGTCAAGACAGTTTTTTTCCTTAGAAGAAACTTTATGATTATCACTACTTAATATGTCAGAAGGATGTGCTTAAAAGCACCTCACTAATTTATTACCTTTTGTAAATAGAAAGACTGCGTTGGTTTGGTTTTTTTTATTGTAAACCTCTGACACGCAAAGGTTTTTAAAAATATTGACAATGTAGAGGATGAGAAAAACATTACAGGTGGAAAAATAGCTTTTGTACATTTCTAGATAGATATTCTCAACAGCATTCATTTGTGGAAGTAATTCTTTAAAATCAGAGAATGTAATAATTTTTTAGTGAAATTTCAGTCTTCTGTAAGGCAGGTGCAATATTATTCATTTCTACAAACCACCACAAGGATATACAAAATTAGTGTGGTACAAAACAGTGCTTTTAAGTCTTGGATTATATTTTGTTATTAATTTGTTGCTTGTGTTACAGAACAGTCCATCATTAACAGGGCAGGGTGGAATTCCTAATCTGATTTTGTAAAAGCCTTCACATGGTGATACTTAAAAATTGCCTGTAATGAAAGTGCCTGTTACCCATCACCTCTTACTGAAAATTAATTTGTAATGCTACTACTGTAAGAGTAACTAAAAAATTGACAGGAATTGTTACAAGTGATGGAAGTCCTGACATGGATTAACTGGAATCCAGTTCAGTATCCATTAGCTGCACTGCCGTAGGCAGTTAATTATGCTTTTGCTATCTTCTTCTCTTCATTAAGTTTAAGCAGTGTATGTTCAAATTTTCTATCAATTGTGTTCTGGTTTTCCTTTATGTAAGAACATCTTTCCTCTCAGAAGTTTTTTTGGATAACGTTAGTTAAATTGATGTCTCTTGTCATTTTATTATCCATTCATTATATGAAATTTTCACATCTTACATTCTTCTCCAGGAAAAAACAAGCTGATGATGAAAAACAGACTCTGTACCTCAGTGCTTTACTGAAGTTCCAGCTTGCTGGAACTTGTGTTCTGCAGTCCTGTGAGCAGAGGGTGCTGTTCAGGCAGGTCAGTGATTTTCAGTGGCACCGCTCAGGTGGGAAGGGCTTTGTTAGCCCAGTGAGTGGCCTCAGCAGTGCTGCATTCCCACCACTGCAGTAGGGAGCTTTGAGATTGCACTCAGCAGCCAAATGTGGCAGAGAGGAGTGGAATTCACTCTCCAGGTCAGAAATTTCAGTAGGTGAAATACCACAAAGTAAAATCATGTCACAGAAATGAAACAATATTTCCCAGTCAGGAAGAGATCTCAGTTACCACACAAAGAGAAAAGCCCAAAGGCCAGCCTGGAAGCTCACTGCTTTGTGTTCATTAACAGATTAATTACTGTTGGTGTTTTGTGTTAGTTACAGTTAGACACTTAAGAAAGGAAGGTGAGTAGACTGGCAGTTAAGTAGCTTCTCCAAACTCTTCAGCCTGATGCACTGCTGATGGTTTAATTTGTCTTTGTTGGAAAGAAAAGTAGCTATAATGATGGTCGCACTTTGAAACAATTTTGACTCATTTTTCAGAAAGTGGAGACTTGGTTAGTAGAAATATGGCACGTGTACTAACACTGAATTGCAAGTAAATTTGAAAGAAAACGCCGTGTGGAAACCTTTGTGATGTATCTGTTACATGAAGCTGTATTCATTTTCAAGAAATAATTCATAGATTCAAGTACTTCTTTTTCAGCAAGCTGCAAATGGTAAGAAATTTCATTTACTGCAGACTGAATTTCTTTTCAGTTGTTTAAAAGGAATTTTGTGTATCTGCATTTGGCTCTTAAAATTATTTCATTCCTGATTATCTTGCTTCTTGTAATTTTTAAAGTATGTATGTAGATCCCATAAAATACTAAAATTGTTTACTGTGTACAAATTGCTTTTTGTTAACTTTAGCTGAATTGTGTATCAGCTGCTAAGATTACAGTCTGCAAACAATGTTCACTTGGTGATACAAGATACCATGATGGGTGCATTATTAATCCATTTAAAAGCTCAGCTGTGGTTTCTCTAAAATCCCAGGAAATAACGTGAAAGCCTTTATTTGCAAGGTGGCATTCCCACTTTATACCTGTGGTTATGAAAACTACAGAGGTACCTGCAGGAGTGCCACTAGGTCCCTACTGACAGGAATGCCCAAGTTTTTACCACCTCAGGACATTCTGTAAGGCCCTGTCTTACAGTCCTGTATATCTACTACAAATCCCACTTCTGTTCATTCAGCAGAACCGTCAAAGCCTCTTGAAGAAGGTTGACCAGTCGGTATTAAGCAGTAACATTATTCATCTGAAATACCTGTAAGTGTAACAATGGTTCTGCCATTGAGAAGATTTTATTGGCTTATCCTGTTCACCCAATTCCGTGCAGTTACAATTTTTGTACAGCTCTAAACTTCCTTTGGCTGACTCACAGCTCTTAATCCCCCATCCATGCTCAGTGGGCGGCTTGAAATGAGCTGCTGGTTCATTCCTAATGAATTATTAATTAATTCATTACTGACCGTTCCTGCTGGCACCAGTGGCCACAGCTGTAATCCCAGGACAGAGGACTCAGGACAGGCTGGGCCCTGGAGCTGTTCCTGGCTGGTAGAGCCAGCCTAGAGCAATTTGTGTTCTTGTTTGTGTTCCATTCCTGCTTTGTCTTTAGATCCAGGGCTTCTCCTCTGCACCCTTTAGTGACTGTTCAAAATAAATTGTAAAACAGTGGCACAACTTCTACTGCAATGCTTCTGTCCCATCACCTCCACCATGAGCCCTTCCCTGAGGAACACCGAGCAGGCAGAGCTCTTCCAGCCTGTGCAGATGTCTCCAGCAGTATTCACAGATCGACTATGGGTTTTCAGAATCTCTTTTATTTAGAGATTCTCTCATTCATTTTAGAGAATGCAATGTGTCGACTTGGCTTTTGCAAATTAAATCAAAGTTCTCAATAATAATAACAATAATAAATCTCCAAGGTTTCTATGAGGCAGAATATTGACATAGTTATAAAGGCTTAAATTGATATGTCCATTAAGTCACATATTCTTAGGAAGATAATAATTTCAAAGCCAGTCTTTTTAATGGAATATATTGTTGATGTGATAGTTGTAATCAAATTATACTACCTTACAGAATCTACTGCAAGTCATAAACCACCGTGATTGAATTAATACAAGCATTTAGAGAAAGAACAGAATGGTATTAAAGATTACTGGCTCAAAATTGTGACCTATTGCTAAGGTGGGGTGTTTTTTTGTAACAGTCATGTTTTATTGTACAGAATCATATCTACATGGTAGGTGTCAAATTAATTAATACAAACCCACTAACAATGGGGCTGACTGACTCAGAGCAGCAAGCTAATAATAAATGAGACTTGGTGAACTCCCCGTGAACTAATGATGCTTCTGCCAGGACATGGTAATGTTTAAGAAGCTGTATTTTGTTTCTAGAATCAGTAATTGGTGCTTTCTGATGTTGATGTCAGTCTTCTTCCTTCAAAGAATGCAGGGATCTCAGTTCTGCTGGAAGTTTCGTGCCATTTCAAAGGTTCAAACCCCCCCACCCCAAACATTTTTCATCTAATGTCTTGGAATTCTGAGAACAGATAATATATACCTGTGGATAAAGTACAGTTACCTGCTTGAAATTACAATGAGAAACCTGTGGAACAGCTGTTTAAAAGAAAAAAAAAACCTTTTTGACCAAATCCTGCTGCTATACACCCATGCAAATCTTGGAAGCAGCCCTGGGCTCTTCCAGCTGGAACTCTAGGATATATGAAAAGAAACCTGTTGCACATGAAAACGCATTTTTCTCCTCGGAAACAACAGTAATGCATCTGAACTGGATCTTGAGTCACTTCTGGAAAAGTTATTAAACAGTTCAACAAAGTAAAGGATTTTTCTCCTTCACTTTCTATAGGTTAGGGTATTTCAGTCAGCCCCTGCATCACACAGAATATTAACTTGATTTTTGTTTTTAAGTTTTGTAGTTTCATAGCATTCTCTATTCAAAGAAACACTTCACTATAGGAAAGTATCTATATGAAATACAAAATATATTTAAAAATATCAATTAACCTGCTTTGTGTTTCACATATTGAAAGGAAGATAAACCACTTGTTCTACAGTGGTGTGACACTGTATATTTCATTTATTTCTCACTCTACACTAACTGTATTTTATGATCCAGTTATAGAGAACTTAGATTATTTATAAATTCTTTCTACAAAAATGATGAGCGCATACTTCTAATCAATATTAATGGCTTAGGTTTTCGTTCAAAATGGCATGAATTTATTCTAGACAACAGCACTGAAATGTTTAGAAAGCAATGACTTTTCCAAATTTACGAATTGCTGCAAAAAACTGGACTTTAAAAAATACTTTTTTATCACATCAAAACAGAATTTATTGCACTTCCCTGTAGGGAAATGAGTTCCTTTAACAAGATTTCAGAAATTATCTCCATGCCATGACAGTAGTTACACTGTGATAAGTGGTTTTTTGAGTATTAATCATTTAAGACACTACACATTATAAAAGTGTAAGTGTGGTTGAAAATACAGTTCTGAAAGGCTGTGCTTTCCTTCTTAGTAAACATGAGATGAAGAACTCGGTGTCCTGGATGTGGGACCAAACCTGTTGGCAACTGAAGAAGCTGAATTTCCCTTTTAATTTAGGGGAGGGATTTTTGCTGTTGTTACTATTAAACTGTAGAAAAGATATTAATGAAGCATATATATGTACAGTATTCACGTAAGTGTTAATAAACTGTAATATTAACTTGCTATGCTAATGTTTACATAATAGAATTTTTAGGCAAATGTGTATATATAAAATTTTCTAATTACTTTCTTGGGTTTTTTTTAATATCCTGTAGTAATTTTATTGTAACCAGGTTAAAATATGCTACTTTACCAAGAAGAAAATAAAAAATAACATCTTTTCTTTGAAGTAGAATGTTTATATATCCTATTTGTCCCATTTAGCTGTTTTATAATTGCTTCTTTGATTTATGTTCATTTTTTCAATGTGTTCCTAGAATGATGTATGTACATAACAGACTTCGTTAAAGTCTTGTTTTTTCACATGAGAAGTAGTATTTGTTGAAAGCCATCTTGAACATTTCAGTTTATAATCACATTAGATAAATCGCTCAAACAGGAGGGCAAACAATGCCAGGCAGTGGCACCACATTTGTGGGGTTTGGCTTTTTTAGATTCAGGGTCCACATCTGAATGTTTTATTTCCTTTTACTGCACCATGATACAGTTGGCAGTTCATATCCAATTCATCACTGTGTCATCACTGGCACTTTCATTTCCAGTTCAGAACTGGATGCTTCCATGTCATGTGAAAAAGGAGGTTTTAAAAAGGAGGCATTATATGCATGTAATCAATTTCCACCAGACAAAGCTGCAGTTAAACAAATATCAAGTGCTGGTAGATTCCTCATACTCACAGAATAACCTGCTGGTTAATTCAGTCACTGCCATTATAGAGCGATCTAATTAGCTGAACAGTTCATGGTAAAAAAGGACACTTATTGTAAAATTCACAGTGATGTTTATCTCCATCTTTTAAGACCTGTTGCAGGTTAGGTGTCATTATAGGAGTTAGAAGACAGAACTTTTCTTCCAATTAGTCTTGGCAGTCCCTAGGATTTTGGTTTTGCTTTTCATACCTCAGTTACTTAAGATCATAAAGCAAAATTATGCTGTAAACTTTAAATTAATAGTTTCAGGCAAAGGGGTTTTTTTCCTTTTCTGTCTGCTGGAGGTACTAGAGCACAAATAGCCCCAGGCTGTTGATGGGGACTGTATGAACTCTCTGAACCGGGGTGGAGTTTGAACCCTGCAGAACAAGTGTCTGTTCCCAGTGGGGGTTTCTTGGCCACCTGAGCTTTATTTCCTGCCCACCAGCACCTGAGCCTTGGAACTGCACGGGAAGGGTCAAATCTGATCCTTAGGGGAAAGGAGTCCCAACCCTGGGCTGGGGAAGGCTGGAGAGCACAGGGTTGCTGCTGTAACCCTTTCTGTGCTGGATCCCACTGCCAGGATGCTGCTGCCACCTCTAAAATCCTGGGAAGGGATCATTTGAAAGGACTACCAATCCTTCTGTGCAAAGCTTCAGGCTGTGTTTAGAAAATTGTAACAGCTTGGCATTTCTACATGGGCCTACAGAATTTAAAGTTTTTCTACTCAGGAAAGGACCTGTGGAGGATTTACTGCTTTTTTACTATTATTATTTCCCTATTAATTTTAAGGAAATAAGAAAAAGCTTTATACAAATGATCTGTCAGAAGAAAGGGCAAAGATATTTTTAAGATAATGCTTAGAGTAAGATTTTTGCTACTGCACTTCATCTTTCTGAATGACTTTTTAAGTATTGTGAGTGAACTTACTGTATTCCCAAATTTAAAATAGATAGCTGACATTTTGATATATTGTAAGTCATGCTTGATTTTGTTCTAGAAAATCATCATGCAGATTGTGTCTCTGTGTGTCATGCCTATTTTCTGAATTATTCTTGCCATTTTTTGACCTGCACTGGGACAGCAGGCTTTTATTATGTGAGATTTCTAAGACCCATGGTGATAACTTCCTTTTTATTTCCAATTCAACAATATCCATGCCATTTCCAACATTTCTTAATTTCCCAGTATTTTAAAGATGCTCAGCAAGGGCATATACTTCATCCCCATACACTGTCATTCCTAATGTCTTTATTTTTAATGTCACTTTCTAGCCTTATTCATATGCAGCTTGTAATTGTCACGTGGGCCCCTCATTAACAGATGTGCTGCCTTCAGAGCTTTGTGCTGAGCAAACTCTTGTGCTCTGGTGAGCCTCTGTACTTGCACTTTGTTAAAAGTACCAAGCCTGTGGCACCTCAGGCTTGGTCTTTCTGTGGGAAGCTCTTTGAGTGCTTGGAGGTTCACTTTTTACACCTGCTTGTGTTGAGTTTGTGGTATTTTTGGGGTCTGCATTGGATCACTAAGATCTGCCCTTCCCCAGTTATCTACAATTCAGGTATGACAAATTTACTCTTGCATAGATAGGGGTTCAGCTCTGATTTTAACTACTCCATTTTCCTATTAAGAATATTTTCATGATTAATTTTATTCCTGGTGCTGCATGTTCTGAATCAGCTGAGGTTCATCAAGGGTTTGTTTTACTCAGTGTGGGTTCTACACCATCAACTTTTCATGGGCTTGATGCCAGTTTGGGCCGTTCACATCAGAGCTTGACTGCATGACTCTTGTGGGTTCCTTCCAGTTCAGAATATGCTGTGATTCTGTGGAACTTGCATGACAAAAGCTTGTTTTTAATAATTCCAACTAACATCTGCCAGAGCTGTCAAAAACAATGCCTTTCTTTGTGAATTATTGCTATTATAATATAGATTTCATATTGCTATTACATAGCTTCAATTTGTGAAAAATATTTACAGGTTAAGTGACTATAGGAAGAAAAGATTTAATCAGGTTAATACTAATTTTAAATGCCTATTTTTTGTTAGTATTCTGCTTTTTGTTCATTGTATTCCCTATTTTTTCAAGTGCTAATTCATCCATGAAGAAAGATGCTTCAATATGTGCCAATTACACTGACAGTTTCTACATTTGAGTTTCTAGTTGGAAATTAAATTATGTTTATTAACATTCTCAATTTTATATAAAATCACTGAATCATTCAGGTTAGAAAACACCTCCAAGATCATCTAATCCACCTGTCCCCCCAGCACTGCCAAGTCCCTCATTACCCCATGTCCCCAAGTGCCACATGCACACAACTTCTCAATCCCTCCAGGGATGGTGAGCCTGCTGCCTCCCTGGGCAGCTGTGCCAGGACTTGACAACCCTTTTGGTGAAGCAATTATTCCTAATATTCCATCTAAATCTTCCTTGGGACAACTTGAGGCCATTTCCTTTCAGTTGCTGGGGAGACTGGCCCCACCTGGCTGCACCCTCCTTCCTGGGGAGAGTGAGAAGGTCCCTCCTGAGCCTCTTTCTCTGCAGGCTGAGCTCCCCCAGCTCCCTCAGCTGCTCCTGGGGCTGCAGCTCCTCCCCAGCTCTGCTCCTTTCTCTGGACACGATGCAGCACCTCCATGTGCAGTTCTTGTCATGAGGGCCAGAACTGGACACAGGGCTCAGGGAGTGGCCTCAGCAGTGCCCAGGACAGGGGGACACTCACTGCCCTGGTCCTGCTGGCCGTGCTGCTCCTAGGAAAATTTTGAGGTGCCTTCCAAAGAGGGAAGAGAGGTTTATAGAGAGTAGAAAATCAAACATAATTTAATATAGACAAGTAACATTCTAGCTACAAATCAAAGCACATAACATCTCAGACATCTATCATTGGAAATATATCGTTTCCACTGATGTACACAAGCAAGTGTATTTCTTAACTGTAAGACTAAATAAAAAATAATATTCTTTATATTTGAGCTGCTGAGCAGTTTGAAGGATTTGTTTTTCAGATCTGAGCTTTAGATACACACTAATACTTCGTAGCATACAAATTAGCTACTCACTCAGCTTTATCGTGAAGCAGCTCAAATTCTCAGTGGGCTTTTGTCTAATAAGTGATGGAAAACAGTTCTTTGTGCACCCAAAGTGATACGTATGGCTTCAAGCAGTAAAAACATGAGAGGCATTTTTGCAGTGGTACTTTAATTTCAAACAATGCATTAGATATAATTGTCATTTTTGGAAACCATCTGGTTGATATTTTTTAAAGGTGAAAAAAAAGTGTGAATTGGCAGATGAGATACATCAGTACCTCTGAGCAGTTGTACTGTACTGGAAAATACAAGATAATGGGATACTAGAAAAAGGGAAAATAAACCACGTGTTCTGACCCATCAAGAAGCAACAGAAAAAGTGAGTGAGGAATTCAATGTAGGGATACTTTTTAAAAAGTTTAAAATTGTACTACATCAAACTGCCACCATATGTTCATAACGAGATAAAACAAAGTGGGTAATGGATCTGTTACCGAGTCTGCCAAGCCATAGGACCCTTTGGATGTGTCAGTAATTAACAAATAACATCTGCTGTCAACTGCTGTACTTAATCAGCATGGGCAGGGTTCTCCTCCCTGCATGACAGAGGGTACTCTATGATAGTCTGCTTTTCCTCAGGGATTGAAAATGTCTTTGACCACGCTGCTGGATGCAGAAGTCCTGCTGAGATGTAATTAATGGGAAACCTGGATGTGCAGAAACAGCAGAACACAGCTAGACTGGCACTATCAGTGTGGACTGAGAGCTTCGACTACCTTTGATAATTTTTCTGTCAGATAATTCCTGACGGCTGTAATGCCCTACTGTGTTTACAGATTGCACCTTCAGAGTGGCAGAGCAGCCTTTTCAGATATGCAGAGAGACTAATGATAACCCACTACCTCATTTAAGGAGACAGCACAGGTATCTTCTTGTTTTTGCTGATAACAGGGACATGAAAATATGTTAAGGCTTGTTAACTGACTCCTTGGTTACAGAGAAACTGAGAAATGCAATGCACCAATGCACCTTGAGAACCACCACCAATATATGGGAAATTAAAAGATCCTGAAGGTCTCAAAAGAAGTGAATTTCAAAACTTCTCTGAGTTGCAGTAGTAGTGGAAGTCTGCAGGAGCTGATCTATTTATCCTACCACCCATTTCTGAATCCATCCTGTCCTGAGAATTCACAAGGTTCCTCCAGACCAGAGGAATACTGGATGCACTGAAGTAGCTCTGTGCCCTTTAAGTGCAGCTAGTACAGAGAAATGGGGATTTGCAAAGGAAAGAGCTGACCTTTCATTCATGTCCACATGTTTAAGAATGGATTTAAATACAAATCTTAGAAACCTTGAGCCAGAACAACAATTCAAAATAATGAGATTTTCCTTTAATCTTCATCAGGGCTCATTACACAGATAATATATTATTCATTACATAGATAATGAATATCTAATTAGCTGAGATAACACTCAGAACTATCTAATAAAAAGTGCTTAAATTGTTAAATAATTTTTGTAAATTTAAGTAAATTTGTTTAATCACAATTTGTTGCTGATGCAGGTGTTACTGTGCTGATGTGAGTTTTAAGCATCCCCTCTGCTCTGATCAGACTGGTCTGGGTTGCACAGAATAATTCAGTTTCTGTCATTATCCCTTTGCTCTCCCATGAACTGAGATAACAAAATACCAGCTTTAAATAATAACTGTATTAACTAAGACAATGCAGTATCAAGACAACCATGGGGCTGGACAGTGTACACAGTCCCACTGTGAGGAGCAGTGTTCCTTTGTCCCTCACTGCTCTGCTTTGCCAGCACAGGCAGTCACCTCCCTCCTCTGTCCCATTCAGGTGGCTCAGCAAGCTCGTAGTCAAACACCTCTTAACCCACCACTGACAGTAAGTGAAGGCTGAGAATCCTCACTGCAGTTCTGCTTTGCACATGGACTGCTCTGCTGCCACTTAAAGAACAGAGACCCCTTACAAGTTGCACTTCAGTTGCTTAAAAAGAAGGTGTGTAAAATACAAAAAATATTGTTTGACCTGACAATGTAGTTCTATTTAAGAAACAGAAAGTGTGCTGGATAATATATGCGGACACCTCTGTCAAGAAACCCCATGGTGTTTCACACCCAATTATCTGTGACCACCTCTGGTTACCATAGCAATTTTCTATTAATTAGAAATTCACCCTCTGCTCATGGCCTATCTGTGCTAAAGGATGAAATTGTGTTACACACTTGGGCATTTTTTTTATTTGTTTATACTTTGACTGTAATTAACTGTGTCAAATGATGTCTCTATCCAGTAGTGTGCTGGATTTTTCACTCAAACATTGATTGGAATTGTAATTCTTCAATGTGTCCTTGATCCACTTTCAGTCTGTGTATAAGGGGCAGGCCACGAGGAGAGAGGGCAGTGATGCTGGAGGTGTTAATTCATGAAATAATATGGTCAGTAAGGTGGAAGCAGCTCTCTGACTGCTGCTCAAGAGGAAGGACTCTGGGAAACCTTCCACTTGCATTCAGGCTCAAGTTGGTTTTATAACATTTTCAAAAGGAAGGAGTCTCTGCCCATATAGAAGTATTTGATATTGTGTGAAGTTGCCCATAAGGTGGACAAAAACCACCACAGGATGTTTTTGTGACAGATGTAAGAGATTTATTCCTTCTGTTAGAAAAATGAGAGGAATAACTTACATGCACTGTAAGAAGGCAGTTCTGAAAGTTGGGCATCATACCAATGCTCGGGGCACAAGCTCAAAAGCAATGGGTATGACCCTAAACACTCCTTCCTGGAATCCTGGGGAGAGCAGAGACTCATAATTCTTGGAGTTCACACCAAAACTGTGGTATCAAAAATCTCTGTGATTTCTGATGTAAGTATAAAACTTCAAAGTACCAACACCTCTTTCTAAGATAAACTAAATCCCCAAACAAAATGCTACAGCATGGATCAATTCTTTCGAGGGAACGGGACAAGAATAGAGCATGATTCAGAAATGTACTCAGTGCATTTATAAGACAAATTTAAGAATTTCCTAAGCAGATTAGAAAAGACAAACTAGAATGAACTCATGCATTGCAAGGTCCAGAGAGATGGGTTTAGAATGTTTGATCCACTTGTTGCATCATCCAAGGGCGACAGGCTTTCACTCTTTAATCTGGAGTTCTTGGGCTGCAAGATGTTTAGGACTGCACTTTGATATGACAGAACTGAGAGAAAGAACATGAAACATTCAGCTTAGAACAGAAGGTTACCCCATCTGCTACCTTTCACAAAGGTCTCTACTGCAGGCCCTGACACACAGTGAGAGGGGCTCTAGCATTTATGTAAACTCATCAGCCAGGTTGGAGGGCAACGCCATGTGGAGAAATTGTCACTTACTGTGGTCTATGAAGCTCAGATAAATTCTGTTATATCTTATTAATATGTAATATGCTGAAGAGCACAAGCAAAAGCAGTCTTACCTTCTGCCACACATTGCACCATGGCTCCAGATTCTTGTGTCATACAGTTTTTTGGTTATTGCTCACAAATGCCACTGTTACTTATGAGCAGGACCAGGACCAGACAAAAAACAGCAGAAGAAATCCAAACCAGTTTCAGCTTTGTGGTCATGATGTGGACAGGAGATGTCAGCCAGGTGAGAGCTGAGCTCAGTCAACTTTTATATTTTTATTTAGTGCTTCTCCCAGCTTATTGAAATACTGGATTCAGAACTAAAATACAGTTGTTATTTTTTCTGAATGTGCCTGGCATAGAAAGAAATGGTGTTCTGAATTTAATCTGTCTGAAAACATTCTTTAAATGTGTAATAAATAGTTCTTAAGAAGCACTAGTAAATTGGGCAATCGGCCTGTATCTTTAATTACAATTTTAGCCTTAATAATTATTCTTGAGTCAGCTGTACAGCATTATTACCATAAGCAAACCTGCCTATTTTAAAATCTAATGTCACAGTGCAATTGATTAAGGTAAAAAAAGAGATTATCCAGCAGTGAAAGCTTCAGTGACTGCTCAGGGGAGCAATCAGCATGTATACATATACGTTTGCCAACATTCTCAGTATAAACTAAATGACTCGTTATATGGTATCCTTGTTGTGCCTGGATTCTGATTTTCTATGAGTCATCCCTTGATTTACTGAAATAGAATAAGATGAGTAAGAGAGTCAATTTTTAGGAAAAAACTCTGCAAGCTGCGTAAGGTCCAACACAGTTACAGAGGGATTATTCAACTTCTCTGTGCTCTTTATTGGCTCTGAATTTCATACCAGAACCCTCCTCCCATTGGATATCTTCTGCAGGGAGGAGTTCTATAAAAAACCTCATGAAGAATCAGGGTCAGTCTTCATTACTGCATAGACCATAACAGTTTTCTTTCTGATTAACATTTTCTATTGAATTTGGATTCATCTGTAACTGCAAAATTGCATCACGTATAACACTGTAAAGGCACATTGCATGTCTGTGATGAAGGAGATAAAAGCAGTTTTCTATTACCACCACATTAAGCTGGGATTGGATTTTGCATTATGAGTTATCATCTTATTTTACATATTGCTAAACAGAATGTAATGTTCCATTTAGATGTAACTGAGTTGGAATGTGAGGGAATTTTAAGCATTTGTATAAGGACAAGAGGAGGGAGCACATCTGACGTTTAGATTTTTAGGTTGTCTTCAATGTATAGCATCCTACAATTATCATACCGATGTTTTTCACTCAGAGGTGAAAAATCCTGTGCAGTACATTTGACTATGCCATCAGGAATTGTTTGAAAAATCCTTAATTGCAGCAGTAAGAAAATGAAATAGCAACAGTATCCCACAGAGAAGTGTCAAACCTGAGAATCCTGTGGCCCTGCAAGGGGGGAACCACATACTGATACAGTTCTACAAAGTATAAAGCCATACTAAGAGGACATATTCTTAAGGCTGAAGCTTTTCCTCAAGACTCACTCTTTTTAAATTATTTAGAGTAAAAGGATCCTAAAGAAGTTATCTACTCAACATCAGAACTAATGGGAAAATGGTAATGCTAAAGTTGTAGTTTTATAGTATTTAGTTCAAGATAAGGTACTGTGAAAAATATTTTTTTTAAAGAACAGTTAATAGTTTACCTTTGCTTTGATTTGTAAAATCCTTGTCTATTTGTGTTTCAGCTGTTCATGGTTATGTAACTGTTCCCATGGCCCATGGAAATCAGGTTCAGTGTGAGGTTAAATGGGACCTTGTGGAAGCAGGGCTGTGACCCAGGATGAAGGACTCGCATCACTCCCTTTGTTTTCCTGCTCTGTAAATCTGCCTCTGCGCACACGGGTGCGTAGGAAGAGGAGAGCAGATGTGAGGGAAAGGTCAGGGATGCTGGGAAGTCTGTCAGGCTTTCCTTTTACTTTCCATGAGGTCTAGATGACTCCTTCATGCAGATACATGAAAACATTTCTCAGTGAACATTAGTGGTGTTTATTTTTAGCAAAGTCTAAACCAGGAAAGAAAGGAAAGTACAGACCAGGTGGCATGCACATACCAAATGCCATGCAAATCCAGTGTTGACCCACTGTCAGTGTAATATTCAACTATCAAGATTCCCTCATATATAAACATATTTTCTATATCTGCATCAAAGAACTGAATATCTGAAACTGCTCAACTGAAACAATTTGTGTGGGGGGTGTGCAGTTTTAGTAAATCCAAATTACAATGTTTCCCAGCACACTGGAGAACACAGAATTGCTTTGTGGCTGCACATCTTTTGTTAGATTTTAGTATAGTAAATGGTTCTGAGTTTGACATTATAACAAAGGATAATTCTATGAACAGTTCAAGTTATTATGTTCTATTAGCTATAAGCAAGGGATAAACTGTGATCATTTTCCCATTAGAAGTGGGTTAGTTGAGGCTGTAATGGAGTACACAATATTTTAAAATCAATGCCACAATAGATTAACTGTACCTTCTACTGAGAGACACTGAGAAGGATTCCCAGTACCTGGTTTCTCCAGATATGCCACATTCTGGTGACAAACACCCGGGAAACTCAATCCGTGGGCTGAGCTTACAGCTCCTCCCCACAGGTAAAGGAAACCAGCCAGAGTTGCTTTGTCTAAAGGTGACTCTGGCTGCTGTGACTCTTGGTCTCCAAGTTCTCTTTGTTTCCTATTTGTTACCTTCCTTCTGCCTGTAGGTTAGAGCTTTACAAGGACATCCACTTAAAGGGGAAAAAAAACCCCAACCAGCTGTGTGACTGGTCTATTCTGATGTTCAAAATGTTTCCCAGAGTCAAAGCTTATTTTTCTATTTCCATGTGTGTTTCTCTGTGTTTCTCTGGCAAACACAGGTGCCAACTGATCACTGTGGAACTCGGTACAGTCTAATGCTTTTCTCGCTCTGGTGTGAGGTTTGTACGTACTGTACTCACATTTTCCTCTGTTTCAGCCTGGTGTTACACAGCTTGGAAAGCAATTTGTCTGGACTGCTGGCTGGCTGAGCAGTGCACACGGTGTGTGCTTGCTGGCTGGCAGCCGGCAAGTCATCTCAAGGATACCTGTTCTGCAAGGAACCAGAAAAGGTTGTTGTTACTGTGTCCTTGGAAAGGAAGGCTGGCAGCAGGCAAATGTTTGCATGGTGCTCTCTCTTTGTGGCAGTGCAGGAACCCAAAAGTGGGCTTACACCTGTCCAGTGCGTGGGACAGACACTGCCATGGACCACAGCTGCACACAGGCAGATAGGCAGACACTGTTTTGGAAGGAGGGAAAGGATATTGGGTGAGTAAGTCATGGAAAAGATGACCTAGAGCTCAAAGTTTGCCAAATAAGGTAATCCCAACTCCATCCCTCCAAGAGTATGTTCACTATGAATTTACAAGCCAATTTTCCTTCTTTGTCTCACAGAAACAGCAAATTTTTATGGATGGCAAGGAGTCTAGTTTTGACCTAACATATTCTGAAATACAAGTGAGAGTGAGCTTGAACAATCCAGGAACATTTAACTGCAAATGGTGAAGTGTGGAAGAGCCACAATTGTTGCTCAGGTGATGCTCCCTTGTTTGCAGATCAGAGGTCTCATTACAGTCAATCAGAAGAGGGATGGAAATGAAAACAAACAACTTTCACTATTCTTTTTTGTAACAAAGTTGTGACTCAGAAAAAAGGCACTGACTTCCACTGGTGAAATCTGTGCAAACATATTTTCCTTCATTACGCCATTGGTGTAAAGGAATTCCAAGGTATTTCCAAGGAGTTTTTAAGAATCAGCTCATGCTCTGAGGCCTCACTTTGAGTGGTTACATACACCCTGTACTGCCTGGCAGCAAACATGAATGGCATGAAAAAAGGTAATTCAGGGAGGAAAGTTGTTCATTCAGCAGTCATACAATTCCAGCATGGAACCCACTGGCATAAACAAATGAAAGCAATTTCTGTATGTACATAAAGAACATAGTGTGAAATTCCCATTTGTAAAGTGGTTTAATGTACTACAGAGGCTTTTTAGTGTGAAAGAAAGGCATCAGGAGCAATTCTGAAACATATAAAGCTGACTGATCGTCTATAATGCTCCTCAAAAAGAGCCATGTGAGAAAACAAGGCATCAATAAAGGGTATTGTAAAATATATCAAAGCAGCATACCAACAGAAAACCTTCTGTGTATTTAGTCCAGTATTTAGAAAAGGACTTATGCTCTAGAATTACAGTCAAGTAGTAAAACTTTGTGACTTCATTGTTTCCTACTATTCTTAAAGAAATAATCTTTCTGATTTAAGACACATTAAACCCCTTAAAAAAAAAAAAAACCCCAACCTTATTCAGGCAGTGAATTCAGGCATTATTCAGATAGCGAGTTATACTCGAAAGCATTCATAAGCAATTGCTCACTGCGTGAAGCAACCAGACTTTCATTCAGCATGAGAAACGGATGCTTTCCCTCAAGAACCGTATAAAGATAAAATCAGGAAGTGCCACCTACCTTTCATCTATTTTTTGTATTCCCTAGATCACCTTATTAACACAAATATCACAGTTCTTGGAGATTTATAAAAGTAAGCCTCATAATTCACTTTTTCAGGATTTGGTGAAAAGCACATACAATGTTTCTGCCAGAAATTCTTGCATTTTCATCTTCATATTAAACAAAATGGCCAATTTTAAAACAAGTTTTCAGGAAGTAAAATTAATGCATTTAACCATTGTGTAAATTCTGTAAGATTCAACTTCTCAGAAAAATAAAAGTCCATATTGTAAAAATACAAAATAGATATATGCTAGAAATAACATGGTTAGTGTTTTTAATGTATTATGAAATACAAATCAGATATACATTGCCCAGTATGTAGGATTTTGTAACTATTAATAACTCTAGCTTCATGCCAATAAAGCCTCAATCTATAACTCATTTGTATATTAATCTTTGAGATTAGATTAATATATAATAATCTGTATATTAATATTTTAATATAGTAAATCCTTGGAGAGACAAAGGAATTAAATTTTGGTAGGCAAAGACAGAGACTCTACATTTGCTGGTCAAATCTTAGCTCCCCTTGGGGTTCTGATTTTGTAACCCATTAGGCACATTCTTGGTTTTTACTTTTCCTAAAGAACACGACACATAAACTTAGCCTGAACTTTGAGATAACACTTTTGTGGTTTGTTCCTCTTGCAAATTGTTGAGTCATTTCAGTATGAGGCTGGTGCAGGAATGGATCCATTTTCAGGCAGGAAGAGAGGAGCTCATGAGTTCACCCAGACCCACAGGAGTGCAGTGCTGCCCCTCCTTCCCTCACCCCAAACTGATTTTACATTGTGTGGAGTGAAAGTTGGTCACAGCTGAAATCTAATCACCTACCAGACACTAAGCCAAGACAAGATGCCAGATTTGATGGCTTTTGTACTGTCAGAAAAACTCCTGCAAGGGTCTGGAAGTAGCAGGAGTAGCCAAAGTAGAGGAGCTACATCCCTGCCATTTATATTTGAGTTACAGCTTGAGTGACAAACTCAGAAAATGCCATGGTTGAGTGACTGAAAAGCAAGCACTAGGAATGCACAGAACAAGAGGAGCATGCAATAATTATGGTTGGTCTGCATAAAACCTGAAAAAAACTACACTGTAGAATTCAATCAGTCTGTTGTGTAAACCAGAAATTGCCTTAAGCAAAAAAAAATGGAGTAACTTCCACATTAGGGAGCTTAAGCTATAATTTAGCAAAGTTAAAATTCATGTAATCCTATCATCCTTTATAAAACACTGGAATTAATATTGTTTGAGAAAATAAAAAGTTAATCAATACCGCACCTAGGAAAATTAATACTGTTCACACAAATAAGATCAGCCAAAGGCAGCATGTACATCTTAATCAGGGAACACAAAAGCAAGAGCTCTGGGGGAACCTGGAGTGGTTGTCTAGGAAACAGCAACAAAAACCCCAGTATATGAATTCTGCTGCTAACAAGCAGTCAAGGTTCATGAAGACAGTACAACTTTTCAAGGGGAAAATTCTGAGAATTAGAATACCTTCTGAAAATTCCCAGATAACACAAAGTTTCGGAAATGTCACATAATTTAGACAAATAGGTATGATGCAACAGACAAAAAAAAACCCTGCAGCATTGTAGATAGCCTGAGCCAGTGGCCACACCTTGCACCCAAATTTTGCATTTTTATGAGTGGCTGGTTTTCCTGAAACCATCTTCACATCCACATGTAAATAAGCACTAATAAGAGTCTGACAGTGATGTATTTACTGTAGTGTTAAATCTGTGCATGGTACTTGTAAGAAAATGTTGAGAGCCAGCACAGAGTATTGTACTTTCCCAGTTGTAACAGGCTGGTGGGATGAGGTACTGGCAAAACATTATTAAAATGTATATATTTGCTTGGTTTTTTAATTTCATGCACATCTTCACTTTCTGCAGATCAATCTGGAATGTCAGACAACTGCAACACATCATATCCTTTCATATCAGATGCCCTTGGGTTTTGTTCCAATCAATTATTGGTTTCACTTGTGAAAAGCCAATTGAGAGTTCATAAACAAAAATTGAATCTTCAAATTATGTTACTATCCTGGATATCTGTAGTGTCCAGGGGTCAGCATTAAAGGATGAACTTTGTGAATTGCCTGGTCTAACAATAAAAAAGAGCAAAGTGTCTGGGTTTTTTTCTTCCCCTCCAACTTGCAGCAGGGCAGTATTAGAGCAAGTTGAGAAATTTAAAGTGTTATTGATTGCAACATTTTTTTTCTGTCATTTTCTTTGACAGATATTTTGGAGCAAGGATATTGGTACCTGAAAAGAGTCTTATAACTGTAGTTAAGGAACAGTTACCTGGGTAATATTACAGCCCTGAGTGGCCTCCTCTCCGAGCAGCAGGTGTGTGTGTTATCTCCGTGGCACAGGAGGAAAGGCGGATACGATAAGCAGTAATGCAAGTTTCCCTGACACATTTGGTGCCATCCTCCTAAATTTCAGCTCCTCTTGGATACCTGGTGGGGTCAGCCACGCCACCTGACGGAGACAGGGCTGAAACCTGAACAGAGCAACACGGGCACAGATCCGTCCCGTGGCCGGAGGGCACACGGCGTGTTCGGAGTCCCGGTCCTCAGGCTCTCGATGAGCCCGCAGGCGGTGGCACAGGTGGCATTCGGCTGCAGGGGAGTGACAGAAAGCACAGGCGGGCCAGAGCCCGCTCCAGCGCCGCTCCGCACGGAGCCGAGCCCCCCCTCAGTGCCTGGAGCGGCCTCATGTGCCCTTCAGCCGCTCTCTTTGCCAGCTGAAATCGAAGTTTCAGACTTTGCCACAAGCTTTCCTCCCTGCACGAAGCATCTGCCACGTTTTTGGCTGCGGTGGGGTTTCCTCCTCTGAAAGGTCACCCCAGCTCCCAGCAGCCACTGCTGGCTGCCGATCAGCGCTGCTGCGGAAACTTTCCTATTCATCAACCTGAAGTTTTCCCATACTCTCTTCCCGCGGGGTGCCCTCCTCCAGCAACCTTCTGGAAATTAAAACCGGGATGATTTTCCCGTGCTCACCCCGCCGCAGTTACAGTGAAGGGCAGCGGCTGCCCCCGGCCACCCCCTGCCTCAGCCGCCACAAGCCGAGCTGGGGGAGCCGGCGGCCTCCGCAGGGATTGGGAATGCGGCGTCTGCCGCGCCAGCACCTCCAGACAACGCGGTTTGGAGCAGATCCCGAGGCTCCCTCCTCGCAGCGCCTCACAGGCATCGTGGGAGTGTGCTCGCGTTTCCCTCACAACCGCCCGGGTGCCGTGCCCGGGTTTCTCTCACGAGCGGCCCGGCGTTGTCCCGGGGTGCCCGGTTTGCCTCACAGGCGGCCCGGCGTTGTCCCGGAGTGCCCGGTTTGCCTCACAGGCGGCCCGGCGTTGTCCCGGGTGCCCGGGTTTCTCTCGGTAAAGCGTTCCCAGCCCCGGTGGCGGCCGGCTGGGTGCGGTCCCCCGGGGGAATCGGCCGGGCAGTTTCTAGAACGTCTGAGGGCTCAGCCCTGCCCTGCCCTGAGGCGCCCTGCTCTGCCCTGCCTTGCCTTGCCCTGCCCTGAGGCGCCCTGCCTGCCAGCCCTGACTTTCCCTGGCATGGAGGACCTTTATAAATAATAAAACACAGCTTTTAACCCTAACGTTTGTGTTGCCCGCGGGTGTCCCCACCAAGGTTACAGAGCTCTCCGGGGAGAAGACGCTGTGGGAAGCAGTGAGTGCCTTGTCCCCAGCGAGCCGCGGCCGGCCGGGGCGGCTGGCGGCTGAGCAGAAAGGCAGCAGATGTTTAATGTCTGTCTGCGAAATGCGAAATGCCACCAGGCTCTTCACTGCTCAGCCCTTTATGGTAGTTCCCTTATGGCTGCCTCGCTTCTTTTGTTCTTCCTTGGCAAGCTAACCGAGGAAGGAACTCGTGAATTAATAGAGGAGGAGGTGTCAAAATTTAAATGATTTTTTTCTTGCTAGTATTTACTCAATTTGCAACACTTGTCACTGAGGGAGGTAATATAGTTACTCATAAAAGAGAAATCCGGAGACTTTTAATGTGAGAATTGGTTAGGCAGGAGGCTCTGGAGGAAACCTGCCTTTTCTCCCTCCTCAGGAATGTCAATTGTTACCCTTTGTCCCAATGGGTGAGAGTCCACTGCTCCCACCATTAATGCTGTTAGCTCATTTGGCAAACGGCTCACTTCTTTATACAAAATATATTGCAAAAATACTTTAACTAAGTTCATAATTGGTTCTTGAAACTTAAAATCACAACTCATTCTTAAACAGATATTTGTGCTATAGATGAAAACCTTCAAAAAGCCTGGAGACCAGAAACCTCTTAGCTCTTCAAAATTAAGCTTGAAACCTTTGTCCTTTCTCTGTTCAGTCCATGTTACAGACTCGGTGATCTTTTGTCTTTGAGTATATTCATTTTTCCCTTGGTACTTTACTTCAGCAGCACTCACCAGGCAAATTAATCTAAAATGAAGTTTACAACCCATGTATCTGAAGTTTCCAGCTCTCAGAAGGACTTGATTTGTGTAATGGGACAGGATTTAATTCAGTTGTAATTTTTAATACAAGTTTAAGTCGCAGCCCTTCATAATTCTTTAGCCAATTATATCTAACTGCTCACAGATTATGTATTGTATCTAGTTTCTGTCAATTGTATAGAACCTCATCAAACTGGTAAATACAATTGTCCTCAGCTTTTGATAGACTACAGAAGGAGACACAGATATGAATAACTTTCGTAGAATGACAGATGGGACTGCAGCAAGAATCTGGCCATTATGTTTCAGTTGCACTAATATGTTATGGATCAGCATTACAGAATAAGCCCATTAACACTGTGGAGAAAGAGGAAGTCATTGGCAGAGCAAGGAAAAGAATTTATTAATACTATTTCCTAATCCTTCAGTCTAAACACTAAACCCTGTTGTCATTAAGAATTCAAAAATGGAGAATATTGTTATTCCTAAACTGTGATCATGCATTTTTGTTCAAGGTTTACCTCACATTCTGTAGGTATGGAAGATTATGGAAGATGTTGAAAAAGCAGAATTTCTTAAAGGAATGACAATCTGTCATGGAAAGGCTGCTTTATTTGCAGTGTCTGTGACTCAGTGGACTGATGATACTGTCACTTCTTAGAAATACTGAGTGGAAGAGGCTACAAATAAAACAAGTCTCTAGCTTACCAGTCATATACAAGGAATGGCTATCTGATAAAGGGAAATTATATAACTACATAAGCACAGCATTCTTTATGGAAGCAGCCCCTGCTGTTCTCTTTACAGGGCAGGTGAAATGTGCATCAGATTCAGGTAAGTGCATGTTTAGTCTATACATTTCTGTAGGAGAATCCTGACCCTGTCCATCTTTCATTGTGAAGGGTTTTGGACAACTTCTGCATTTGAAAAAAGAACAGGTGTGAAGTGAATGAAAAATAATGTCTGGACCATGAGGAGTTACTTAATTATTTCTCAAAACATGGAACAGAAATGAGTTCTAAAAACGTGGAGCAGAACTCCCCAGCATCTGCAGCAAAGTGGTCTAGAAAATCTTTCACAGCTTGATGTGCAGCATAATAGCTGTGGAGCAAGAAAATCCCATGTGGTTCATGTTCATGGTGTCTGTTATTACTGGTGATTAAAAACCCCACAAACAAACAAACAATAATCCTTGATTCTTGTGCTAATTAGTGTATGGCATACTGCAAACCACCAAGATAACTATGGTTGATTTAGTTAAGAAAATATAGTGGTAAACATGTAGAAAAATTATATAGTAAAGTAACACTCATAAACCTCTAAATATTGCATTAAAAAATATAAATCAAGTCCAGTATTGGTGTCTGCTGCCTTTAGTGGTCCATTACGATTCAAGGAGCAGAGGCAGTCACAGGCCATGTTTTCTCACTGAGTATTGATGGGCTGTATTTGTACACATTGGTTGGGAGTGTTTTGGATCATTGCAGTTCTGCCTCTTGTGAAGTGTAGGTGTTTGCATTCCTGACTCGCACAGAGCTGTGAGGGCTTGGAGAAAACAGTCTCTGAGCTGGTGTTGAGTGTGCGTGTGTGGGGCTTTCTTTAGCAGAACCAGAAATCTTTGCCAAGTTCTCGGGTGATGAATGAACTTGCTGAAAGCAGAGGATATAAAGGTTAAATGGAAGAACAAAGGTAGAACAGGGTGTGTTTCTTGAAGGTGAACTATAGGGGAGTTCAGGGATTCAAGAATTAATCATTGGGTCCTGTGCATGTTTATCACAGGCAATTATTGGGTACATCACTGCTGCCTTGGAAGTGCTGTGTCTTCTCTCCTCCTTCGCAATAACCCAGGACTGGATGCCAGTTTTCTTCCTTGTTCTCCTATGTGAAAAGAAAGTTTGTGCCTTTCCTATGAAGATCATGAAAAGGGTAATTTTCCCCTCTGGCTTTCCTTCTGTACCACTGAAGTAGAGACATTGGGATGACTCCTCTAGAAGACACAGCTCCACCTCTTATTTCCATACTTTCTATACATAGCAAATCTACTTTCCTGTTTCTCTGGGAGCTTGGGGAGATTTCTTTAGTGTTTTAAAATGAAACATCATTTTCTTTTCCACATGAGAGCACCCAACCTGATCTTCTGGCTACATTAGGAAAGAAGTGTTATAAAACATTCAGGCATGGCATAATAGCCTCTGATGGATGTTTCCCATGTCAACAATGCTATTTGAGACCATTGCCTGAACCCCTGTTTGCACGATTTCCTGCTTCAGAGTGAGATTAATTCTGAAGTCACTTAGTATGAATTTTAAAAAGATAGGGCATGAACAGAAGCAGACTTGCTCTCCCTTTTAATATTGGAAAAAATGTGTAAGTAGGCCATGAAGAACAGGAATTGTAATGAAATTTGGTGGGTTTTCCAGTTCCTTTAGATTTTACATTTACTGAGGTGAGTCTTATTGAATAAGACTCGTTATTATCATGCTTTTGTAGAGTTTGTCTTCGGTGTTTGTTTGGAGTCAGTGTGGGTGGTGTTCACAAATATCTCTGGTGTTATCTTTGGATGCCACATTTCTTAGATTTTCATTCTTGCTGTGGTTACTTGGTCACTTTGACCTCTCCTTACACTGGCAGTATTTCCAAGCAGTTCTGGAATACCTAATGCTTGTGATCTAAATCTGACACTCTTGGTAATGGAAAATTTGCTTAGATACATGATTTAATATTAAAGCTGCAGAACAGAAATATTCACATATGATTCCTTTTAAAATAAGCTCTAGTCTTTGTAGGGTTTTTGCAAAATATGTGTACACATTTTCAAATATTAGGCTTCCTAAACTATGAACTGTACAGGGGAGCAGGCTTGCCATTAGCTCTGTTTTCTTGTTTTTCAACGGTAAATAGAAAACTAACTATTAAACTGGAAATGGCAAACAAAAACTGTAAAGGGAGAATATGTAGTCCAAACTCTGGCTTCTGGGGAGATAGAAGGAAAAAGGGAAAGAAAATAAAATATCCAGATTTCCCAGATTTTCATTTAAACCCCTTCTTGTCCATCTGAGTGTACTGTAAAATGTAAATCTATTACTTTGTATTCCTTTGCTTTTCCAGATGCCTTGCTTTTTATGACACATACTGGATTCAAATTTAGACTAAGCTTAGTGACTTCTCCAATCTTTTATTTCAGATTTGCATATAAACAGAAAATATACAGCCCCAAAAACAATGCAAATATTATATCTATGTATAATTAGCATTAAGACAGTTAAAAAAATGGAAAAGGGATTTATGGTTTTGCTATATGAAAAAGCTATTTACCATTATAGATCTTTACTGAAAGTTGTTGTCATCTGAGTGGTGTTTTTGGAGATTGCATACTAGGGATGGAAAGAAATACACCTCCCTTTTGTCATCAGCTCTCCTTATGACAACAGGGAATTGTCTTGCTCTGTCCTGTAGTCTAAGATATCAAATAGGATTTGTTTATTCACCTGTGTGGCAGTTACACTTAGAAGTGTTTCCATCCATTTCACAGAGCCATCAGTAATAACAAAGTGTTGATATGTTTAATACTACAAGACAGACTGTCTCACCGTTCCTGTTCACAGGATGCTGGAGGGTCTGGGAGGCTCTTGAAGTGTTCTTAACATTATTTCTATATTCTTTAAATGCTTTGCAGGATTATGTAAGACTTACTTGGGTATTACTCTTTTTTTAAAAAAGAATCTCATCCTCAAGAAACTTCATGTTTTCTTGCAAATTTATTTTTAGTTAAAGTAATAAAACTTAGGTGTCTCCCTCAAGGAATTTCCTTTCAGTTTTAAAAAAATCCAACCTTACAAGAATTGCCTTTTGATAGGTTTTCCCCTGTGCTTGCTGGCTTACAGAAATCTGAGTAGGTCTGGTTATCCTGTGAGGATTGTGTTTCGTGTCTTAGATTTTCTGAGCTGTTTACTGCCTATGATGGACCTTTCAGACTTTGCACCTTGTAACATTTTTGTGGTGAAATGTACTGGGAGAATATTCCTGAAGGATACATTTTGTAATGCAACTTCAGTACATGCTCAGTGGTGAGTATGCTAAATGAATTTGGTTGCTTAGATCCACCACCTGGGGATAATGAAACCCTGCAGTGCGGAAGAGAGGCAATAACACCCCACTGTCACCCCCCTGTCCATTCCTTGGGGGTTCTGGTGCTGATCAGAAAACCAGTAACAGTAAAAATGCACAGAGAATCTTGTCGGGTCACTGCACAGTAGCATCCCCAGGTTTTTGTTTTCTGTTTGTGCCACTGAAATCTCCTTTCTCATGGCGCTGTGTTGGGTTTTGAATGCGAGACTGTTACACTGCACTGTCCCTGTGTTTATCCTAAGCATTTGCATGCAGTCCTCCTCTGCTAAGTGAATTCTTATGGGGGAAATGGCTCCACTGGTTATTGAATTCCAACTGTTGAATTTTTCTGGAAAGCATCACTGATATGTAACTGGGTTTGCCTATAGCAGCTACACGAGCTCTGCCTTGGTGCCAGGATAGGAGAGAAGCATTGGGATCCTTGTGTCACCTGCAGGCTCCCTGCTGACCTTTTCCACCTTTGGGGTGAATGGGACCACCTGCATCTGTTCTGCTGATGACACATCTTGGCTGCTGCAGATGGGGTGAGCAGGATCTGACCTAGGAGCACCTGTGGGAAAGGTGATAAAGTCTTGTGCCCAATCTTTGTGCAGACTGTCATTTGATGAACATCTAGCCAGTCACTCTCGACAAGTATTGCTTTAAGTGACCCAGAATTTGGGTTTTTTTCATTTATTTTCCTTTTATAATCAGGCGGGCAGAAACATTTGCTTTGATCAGTCATCTTTCTATTTTCTTATTCCTTTACCCGCAGGTATCAGCTTTTATCATTTCCCACAGCTCTGTGCATACAAACACTATAAACAAGTAGTAGAGTGTCTGAGTCATCAGATATAGTTCCTCAGGGAGTCTTGCAGAAGAGAAGTAGATCCTGATTTTTGCTGCTGTTGCTGTGCTTATGTTAAGAGTCCCATGACACTGGCCTGGTCCTCATTTATAAGGAGAAAAATTCATAACCAGATGAAGAAATCAGGAAAATCAGAATATTTGTAATCTCCTGATGGGTCTTATGTGCCTGCTAAACAACAGATACATATATAGCAGTAACTCTTTCCCATTGGGTTTTAAAGCAAAAGTGGGAAATAACTGATGTCATTAACAATGACTAAATTTGCATATTTATTATATTATGCCAATGAAGAGCAGGACTGTGAATAAACTAATGTTATAACTGGCAAGGGATGCTTTTTGGCTGGTGCCTTATGTGGAATCTTATTGCTTTGACAATTGCTGATTTGATGCCTTCCCAAATGCTGCTTTTTCAAATAGCTTCTTCCAGGGAAGCCTCCTCAAAAGATTCCCTCCGGATTTTATAGCTCCTGCCATAACACGAGTTATGTTTTTGCCTCCATTTCTGCTTTCTACAGTGTTCTTTGTATTTGAGAAAGTATCTGAACTCATACATGGATGAAATACGGAAACATTCAATGAAGGTCCATAAAATTCGTATAGATCATCCTTCCAATCTACTTCCTTAGACAGCCTTGCAAACTTGTGATGTATATGTATTCCAGACATTGTTTATTATTTCTATTGTTGAAAGAGAATTATTGAGGAGAGAAAAATAAAGCCAGAATTAACCTAATAGAATCTTTAAAAAAGTACTTTGTATCTCCAGAAAGCATAGAGGCAGATAAAGCATGTTGATAAGCACACTAGTGCAGGTGAAATCAGATTTAACATCAATACCATATGGTCATCAGAATCTGGTGTACTGTAAATTATTAAAGATAATCTTGACAGTTGCTGCCTGCAGCTTGTGGTCTTGAGGTGATAAGAGCCTTTGGACAGAAGTCCTTGGCTACTAATAATTCTGTAATGGTGCTGGATGTGCACTGCCTGTGGCAAGGGCACTGACTTAAAAAGAAATCTAGTGAAATCCAGGACAGAGCAATGAGGAAAGAGTAATTAATATCTCATAACTGAGATTATTCTGATGTGAGCTGAAATATACATGAGGCAAAAGGAGCAAGAACTGAGAGATTTCTACAGATTTCAAGAATTGCCAGTACTGGGAGAGGCCTACCAAAGGATATGGATGCTTTGGTCACCCGTTTGCAGTGAACTGATTTTCAAAGCTCAGCACTAATGTGACATCTCCCTGTCTTCTGACTGTCGTGTTGTCCATGTGGTGTGTAAAAATGAAAATTCAGGTTGAAATTCAGGTTGATGTTAGGGAGTTTTAGCAGTACCCTGCATGTGACTTTGTAGATTACATGAAGCAAACAAAAAATAAATAACAGAAACCCCCCCCCAGAGCTCTTTCATTTATCTTATTGTATGTATATGTTTTGTTTCTGCAAAATTTATTAGAGAAGAAAGCAAGTCAGAGTTTCTTCAGGTGTGCTTAAGGTGTGCCCTCAGGGGAGTGTGCTTTTAGCCATAGGAACTTAATAGATATAAATTACTTTCCCCCTCATCTTGACAAAAAGAATTGCCAGACAAATTTTGTATTTCTACAATAGAAGACTTCTAGAAGATGAAATACAAAAACATATCTCTGTTTTTAATGCGTGGATTTGTGCATTCTAAAAGTTTAAAACCATGGATATTCAAAAGCTGTGATCAGTAGATCCAATTGGCAATATCTTTGAACAAGTAAGAAAGACAGGTTTTTATGACATGAATAAAAATAACTTTCTAACAAGTAGATTCTTACAAAATAACCTTGTCCTCATTTGCTACAAAGGACTTCAATCTCTTTTTCAAGTGGAATGGAATTTTTGGAGTAAAATTCCAGGTAGTTGTAGGTGGTGGGACATCTGTTGTTTGTGGGACATTATGTTCCAGTTTGCCAACTTAAACACTAGCCAGAAAATGTCTGCAAAATAACATGGCTACCACAGTGTGAAGCCAGGTCACTGAACTTCTAATATCATTGTATTTTCTTGAATAAAAATGGAACAATAAGTGGAACTGCGATTAGAGGGTGCCAAAGTTAAGATTTTATTTTTCATAAATATTTTATGCTGATTGTCAAGGGAAGAAGAGGTTATGTGTTTATTTCAGCTTAAGTGCATGCTCGGAGCAGGGTCTGGGTAGATGACATCCAGAGGTCCCTTTCAAAATAAAATTTTCTCTGTTTTAATGCCTGATATATTAACAAGAGTGTCTATATGGAGGACAAGTGTGTCTGTATGTATAAAACAAAGTGAATTTTTTTAAAATCTTTGCAGACAACAAAATGTACAAGTAGGGATATCGCAGGAATGTTTTTTGCCTCCAAACTCCTTCTGCACCTGCACAGTGATGTATGAGAACTCTTTCCTGTGGCAGAACAGCTCATGGAGGCCCAGAGAGGACACACGTAGGCCACACTGCTTGGTACAGTTCCCAACACCTCTGGTAGGTTGTGCTGACTTTCATTCCTTGGTTCATTTAGCCTTCTCAGGGTATTCCCAGACCATTGGCTGTTTAACAAAGCACATTATTGATATTCATCTGCTTTATTACTCCTTGACCATGAAAGACGGTCCTGGGCACTTCTGCTCAAGGGTTTTATTAAACTCTTCCCTTGAGAGTTGATGTCCATTACAATCCTTGCTTACAAAAGGACTGGTCACAGAGCAGGTGAGTCTGGAATCAAAGTTTTGGGACCAGTTATCCTGGACTGGAGTGTGGATCTTGGAGCCTGAAAGCTTTAGGATTTCTTTTTGTTCGTTCCTATTGAAATTCAGCAAAACAAAGTGGCTCTACTTATTTGAGACTGGCATGCATATGAATATTCTACCCAATAGCAGTGTGAAGGACAGTATAACCTGCTGCCATGTGACATAGTTCTAGAGGTGGTATATGAATATGAATTTATTTCAATGATCTAAAGTTTCTTCTTTTTTCCAGCATCTCAAGAAATAGAAGTATTACATGTGCCTACAGCTCTAATGTGATTATGTCTCCAGGGGAAACCAGGATTTAACGTGTTGGACAGAAACTTTAATATATAGTATTATGGTCTTGTTTACTGTATTTGCAATCACTGTTGGGTTGAAAACTTGATCTGACTCTAAAAATAACATATATTTCATTTTTATCTAAAAAAGAGAAAAGTGTTCATTGATCATCATGAAAGAGGTAACACAGTCAGTGAGGCACATTGTGGAAGCATAATTAGTCAGATGATGATCTGTCATGTGCAGGAAGAATCTAACAAATTTATCAGTGTGTCTGAAGCAAGTTAATTTGGCTGCCTTAATCTATGTTCCATATAATCATTATGACAAAGAGAGTAACCTAGTTTAATTTTAATGTTCAAAAAGCCAGGAGAAATTGTCATTAGTTAAAATTAAGAATAGTTCAAATCAGTGCGATAATATCAAAACAGTGCCCTGAAATATCATTCTAGCCTCATTTTTCCAGAATCCAAAGTAGTAAAAATTCCCAGTAATTTTGTAATTTAGTTATGATCATAAGCACTCTTTAAATTGGATTAGAAGTGGAGTTCCAGATTAATGTTTCTTATTACACCCCTTAGGCTGCTTCTTTTTTCAATATTCTGTTCTGATAGCCCTATATGCTGACAGTTCTTGTATATACAAAGGAGAAAGCTATTTGGAGGGCAATGGTTAGGTTCATCCTAATGGATGGTTGTCAAAATTACTTTTCCTGGAGTTTTTGGTCTGTAATTCTCAGTGAACTCAGTGATACCACAGGTCAGTCTCTATTCAGATGAAAACCCCAGTGTCTAAACATGGCCATTTGAAAACAGAAATGTATAAATATTTTTGAAAATTTTAAGTCTCTAAGCCAGCATTTGCTTTCACAAGTGTCACCTTTCATATGCAGATCTGTTTTCTTCTCTCCTTGCAAAGTGAAAATGACCAATCTTAAATAACAGCAGATACCACACTGTAGGACTTAAGTAACTGTAACCAGCAGACAAAATAACTTGCAGCTACTCTGATTCCATTCCTTTGCTCCACAACACGTGGTTATTGCAGTTCCTGACCATCTTAAAGATATGATTCTGAGTCTGTGCAGCTCTCCTGCTCCTTTCAGTGGAGCACTGAGGCTGCCAGAGCTTTCCAAGCCTGGCTCAGAGGCTGGCAGCTTTGTCAGATGTGTTCAGTCTTCCATGTTCTATATCATCCTCATTGTTTGCCAGGACTTTTCCCTGATTTGACTGCAGAACTTAACTGGGATGGAATCACAGGACTAGGAGGGATGACTAGTGCTTAGTTGACTTTGAAAACCTGGTGTTATTGACTGGGGCAGCATGAAGAAAATCAAGCATTTGTCGCCAAAATGTTTAAAAATTATTGTAAAAATGCCTGGCAAATCTTCTCCCTAAGGCAGGCAACCCTCTTCTGCCATTGGTCATCCCCAAATCTGCCACCAGGTAACTGATGTAGAGGACTAAAGGTGAGGGTACCCTGTTTGTGTGTTTAAGAAATACTACAACAGACACAGAGCTTGAAAAACACTGTAAATGTTCTGGACCAGAAAAGGGTTCTGCTGTCCTTTCTGGAACCACACACACGCACTGTCCTCCAGAGGTGCTGCCCTATTTTGTGCCGTCAGCCCTCAGAGGGATGGAATTTGGGGAGACTGAGAGTACATTTGCTATTGGCACAGAAATAAATGTCAGCCTACAAATTCTTCCATTCTATTTAAGAAAACCTATTTTTCAGCACAATGGTGGCAAAACTTGTGCAATTCCTCTTGTATGGCTGAGATGTACTCTGTAACATAGAAATGTTAATGCTTCCTGCTGCTTTTAAAATCTCTGCTTCATTTTGACTGTGGGTTTCAATCTTTTCAACAAATGCTTTTTTTTTTTTTTCACTCAATCACCCAGATTTCTTTAGTTGTATTATACCCCCTGGAATGGAAAGAAAAGGAAATGTTGACTGAAAACTGCTGTCTGCTAGAGGTGAATTATCCAATCAACCTTTCTCAAGACAAATGTTGGAAGGAGCTTCACCAAGATTTTTACAATTTGTAGCTCATTGGCAAAGTTTAATCAATAGTGGTGTGAAGGCTTTCAGCTGGGCCTGTGTGCAAAGATCATGGCAGCTGAAGGTTTCCCTGGAGCATGCTGGTGAAGAGGCTGGCTGTGCCTTAAAGCACACTGTGGTGTGGTTAAAAAAGTGCTTGTGTTGAACAGAGGTATGAAAAGGCCTTTTTTTTTCATGTTTTCTCCCTCCACGTGCACACATTTTCAAAAGAAATCTTCCCTGCTCTTCAGAGAGTGCTCTGAGCTGCTGGCAGTGCCATCAGGAGCACTATCAGCCTCACAAGTACCAATCCAGCCAGCTGATCAATGTGCTTTATCAACTGCCTTCAGCTCCGGAGCTCTCTCAAGGGCAGGGGCTCCTTTGTCTTCCAGGAGTTCAGCCTGTCACCCCCACAGATCACCTCTCTGCAGCAGAAGGCAGTAGATCTGTACTGTTTCTCATATCTCAAGGCACTATTTTGCTTGCTTTCTCCCAGTTTCCCTTTAAACAGCATCATCCAGCAGAGAGTGGAAAAGCTGCTGCTGAGGGTGAAGTCAAAGGCATGTGATGAGTGCAGCAGCAGTTGGAAGCATCCCTCACTGGGAGTTTCTCTTTGTTAACACCCAGTGCAGTTATGTGTAAAGATGAGGGGGAGTTCTAATTATGCATTTTCTGAACATAACATCTCATAAGATCATTGACAGCTAATCAGAAATTTCCAAACTTGTTCAGCATTTAAAGACACTTTGTAACCAAGTGTAAACTTCAAATTAACACCTTTATATCAAACCTTATGTAGATTCTGTCTTCATGGCCCTTTAATGAAAAACACACTGGCACTTCAGAGGATTTGAAATGCTGACTAGTTCCCTCTTGCTCTAATTCCTTTAGAGAAAACACAAGAGCTTTTAGAGAAGGTTCAACAATTGAATTCACTAATTAGACCTATATACATAAATATGTTCCTAGCATTTGATCTGCCTTAGTTCGAAGTAGTAAAGTTTTCATTTTAGAAGCAGGGTAAGGAAATACAATTATTTCCACATTTTGTTTGGGGCTAATATTAGGTAATAGATTTCCCAGTACCATTGCTACTTTTACAATGTGCCTGGTGAAATTTAATGTCCAGGAGCAGAGATGATGATAGGCTGACATTTCTGAATATAGGCCTACCAAATAGTTTGATACCAGGTCAAGTAATGAAATTAAGATATTTTGGAGGATTATGAAGATTTTAATTTCCTTCTCCTTTGATGTCACTTAGAAAGGGGCTAACAATTCCAGCACATCAAAACGTTTTTGAGTAATGTTTCTTAAGGCTTTTAGAGTCTTAATTTACTGAGTGAAATTTGGTTCTACTTTGCAAAGGCTGTAAGACTACTCAAACACATAAGACTTTCTTACTAAAAAGCTTTCTTTGCTAAATAGTTATTTTTATCAAGACTTTTAATGCATTAAAATGCATTAGTCACATGTCTTGTTCAGTACTCAGCACTGAAATATCACCTGCTCAGGGCTGAGGTGATAAAAAGGTGCAGTGCACATAATTCAGTAGTACATTAGCAGCTGTCATGGTACCAGTTTTCAGGCAGAGTTCAGTTAAGGAAAGTTCTGTTTGAGGAAAAAAAATCTACCTGTCTATCCTTTCTTCTTCTTGCTTCTTTATTAAACCTCTGAATGTGGAAAGCCAGCTGGACAATTTCCCTGTCTACTTCTGGGCCTAGGTGTTAATTTAAAATAATTGTATTGAATTTAAGTTGTCATAATTACTGTCTGAATTCACAAGACTCTCCTGGAAACTCAGCTTACGCTGTTCCCTCTGTGGTGCTTCAATGTCTCACCCTGCAAGAAACCCTGTGCACAGCTGGAGGCTGTTTCTGCAGTGAAACCATTGGACATAATTTAGTTTTCTGGTAGTATTAAAGTAATGAGTCAAAGATGAGCATAAATGTTGAAGAAAAGGTACTGCAAGTTCCCCAGCTGAGAAATAAATGGTACTGATGGATGTGCTCTATATTTGCAAGGGTTTTACTGTGTTGAAGAATGCAGTTTCTAAGTTGTTTTTGTTTTAGCTTGACTCTTATTAACTGAGAGATTTCACAATGAAGCCATTTTCCACCCCTGACCCGGCAAACACTGATGTTTTTAAGAAAATGAGTCGTTAAAATTTCTTTAGAACTCTTTCCTATGGCCTTGTATGAGGCCACTGCAGTATTTTCCTGCAGGGAAGACAGCTCTTGTCTACAGCCCCTGATGGGCTGATGGGTCAGTACAGAATAATAAAGATGTAATTACATTCATCCATGCATTCAGCTTAATAATTAAAAGCCCTCAAGTTTTGGATTTTTTAAAATTAATAGCATTTGGAAATATTTTGCTTAAATGTTTAGAGTTACTTCTACAAATACATTCCTTGTTGTGCCAATATAGAAACTTCTTGCAATGGAGTATTTCTATTTATATAAAGAAGAAAAAGAGATAAATATCTGAGAACAAAGCTATAAAACTGTATTGAGACACCCCATAGACATATTATATCCTTATACAATATAAGTATATTGCAGCAATTAATGTTCTACTTGTTTAATGTATATAAAGAACTTGAAAAGAAAATGCCAAACTTTAAGCAATCTAAGTTCAGAAGGTAAGAAATAAACCTTATTACTAAGTATTATGTTGAGGATTTGTACGCTTAATGACACTTCTAGAACTATCAGGATACAGTCCTAATTATATTCTGTATTTTTCAGGGTAAGAAGTGATTTATCTTAAAATATATTAAATTAAAAATTCATTAAAATTAAAAATTAATCAGATTTTCCAAATAATTCCCTTTATGTTTATTATTTTGTAATAGGCATAATATTTACCAGTTAGTCTGTGGTGTGTTGGAAGTAATAACGCTACTACTGAGCGTGAACTGTGAACTGGATCATTTCTTAATATTATGCTGAAAAATTCTGAGTGTTGCCATCAAGCATCAGTTTGATCTCTGTCTCATTACCAGACCTTACTTAAGATGTCATTCATTCCGAGTTCATGGGAGGAATAATTAAATATCCTTTGTGTAGTGGTAGTTGAAATGGTAAAAACCACAAGTGAGCTGAGTGGGAAGATCAGTCAGAATTTACAGCATACCTGGGCTTGCACTGAATGTGTGCCTGAAGCTCTGGCTTTGCTCATCTTTGAGACAGAGAGCGACAACAGCCAGAGGAGAACGAGACAAGTCATCAGTAGTAAGGAAAGGATTATCTCCCCAAGAGAAATGGGGAATCTTTCCAGTGTTAATAGAGAATTTTACTGCAAAGAAATACTTGGGTTGAACACCTGCTCATGCTAAAGGACCCAACTAATTCCAACACTGGCTTGAACTTCACTTAAAAATCAAGAGGTCAACTCCTCTGGCCCTGGTTAAGGGAGATTTGGTTGCAGAGCTGGAGTCTGAGCCTGTCAGATCTCTGAGGGTGTCTTAACTATGTTGCCTGGCTTACAGCCAAATGCAGTTTTTCTGCTCAGCCTCTGCCAGGCTATGTCCTAATTTCAAAACAATATCTTCACTACGTTTCAGTCCCCAAGGGCAGTAGCTACACCAGATTTAATTAAAACTGGGAATGCTAATCAGCAGGTCCTCCTGTAACTGAGAGATTTCTCACTGTCCCAAAGTTAAGTGGCTTTTGCCTCCTACCATAGTGGGGAGCACTGAAATAATGCTCCTGGGTGACAGATCCCAGAGCCTGCAGTGCCAACATTCCTTACCTGGAACTCAGGAGCAGCAGCAGGTTCATCCAGGGATAGTTTGCCTTCAGATGCATCAGTGGAGTTGTTGCATAATTGCATTCTGTAACAAATCCCCTTTCTAAATTTGCAAATCATAAAACAGCATCAAGACTTTTACTAATGACTATGCGTAAGGAAATAAAAAGAACCTTGACTAACTTGATGCCCTTCCCTGCACTGAACTGGGTGACAATTATACATTATTGCAGATTCCTGCTCAAGGCTCAGAGACCCTGATTAGCCAGGCTGCCCTAACCAGGGCAGGCACCTCTCTGGGCCCTGTGCTCTGTTCTCCCCAGGGTGTGCAGTACAGGAGCACAGGTGGAAGGAGAAGCACACTTGGAAGCAGGAGATGTCTTAAGTTCAGCAGTTTCAACTGATCATTGAGTCAACAAGGTGAACAATTATTTACCTTGCTGCTTTAAAGAAAGAGGAGTGGAGTGAGGAAGGAGAATCAAATGGAAATAGTGAGCAATAAATGCACATACTTAAATTTTCGCTGCTGTAGTGCTGTGTAAGAGTACAGAAATTTCATGGGTTTTACTTTACTTCCACAGGAAGTTTGTGTTTGTATTTAATTTCTGGGAACCCAAGGGCAAAGCAAAGCAATTAACATGTTGAAGACTTAAAAATAAACTTCAGAAGCTTCAAGTAAAATACCTTTAGCTGATTAGTGTTACAATGCATCTTTAATGAGAAATAAATGAGGATTGCATTGTTTCTTAGGATAAGGAGAGTTGTTAGATATCTGCATTGATAATAGAGGGCTTAGAAATAATCTGTGAGCTGCTTTTCTAGAAAAAAAAATAGGAAACTTCTACATAGTCTAGTGCACAGATAAGAAAAACAGTGAAACAAACCCATTTGTACATGTTCTTTCTGTAAAAAGCTTATTGCAAGGTGAATTTTAACACAGTCCTGTCACTCTTTGGATTGTATAGACTCAGCCCTTGATATGTATCCATGTTTCTCTATTTTTCTCCAACTGTTAGTTTTTCTTAAACTTTGATTTTACTACAAACTAATTTATATAAAAAGTGCAGGCTGTAAAATGTAGAATTAATTTTGAATGACCCACATATAAAATACTACCTCTTCTTGTGCCCACAGCAAACAAAATTCTATGGAGAACAAGGCTCAGAAATAGACTTTACAAAATATTTTTTTACAGCTATCCTGTAATGGTTGTGTACCAAATAAAGGGAATATGAAAAGTCCTTTGATTGGGAAGATTGGCAGCATCTATGTTTTTAAATCAAATGATTTTGAAATATGGATAAATTGATTCTCTTGGTTAAGTTGCTGCACAGTAAAAAGGAATGCTATTCTCTGAACAATAATTGGTCTGTCTCAGCTCTCAAATTGGGTCACAGAGAACAGACAGAATGCTCTGGTATTTCTCTCTTACTCTTTTACCTTGCTTTCTTGGAAGAGTGATTGAAACTGTAATCATTACTGCATTGAGGCACTGTACTGATAAAAAACCAGTGTTTTTCATGAATGATAGATTCTCTTCTTTTGTCCTATTTTTATGGTATTGTATTGTAGAATAGCTTAAAGAACAATGTAGAAATCTGCAGTCTCAACAAAATATGCTGGAATGCACTGAATGAGTACAGCACTCCCAGTTATTGCTGGAGTTTATTTTTGGTAATAAACACTTCACCTTCTGTATGGTGTATGCTAAAGTGAAATAAATTTGAAATATTAATATTACACTATTTTGCAGTCATCACATTCCTAAACATGCCAATTAACATTCTAAATATCCCCAAAAAAGACTGAGGGTGGGGTGAAGGTGACAATACTGTTCTACAAAGCTCATGTGCCCCATCACTTCTCTGCAGTTATATCTCCAATTGCTCCAACAATTAAATAGGTTGGGAAGAGCTTTTTAGGCGGCTGTAGCTGTTACCTTGTGAGCCAGAGCAGGAATGCTGTGAATCAGCCTTTTTACAGGAGTATGTGCACACTGAAAAAGGTACCATGGCCCTCTGAAGGATCCTCTGCCCGCTGTGAATACAGAGACCACCAGGGCAGTCAGGGAACCTTCCTCTAGGGGACACTTGAATATATAATATTAAAAATATCATACACAGCTGGTATTTATGATTTGGATAACAGTGAAAATGTATTGATGTTGAATTGCTGTGAGTACCCAGCACAGGCAGAGGAGTGAATAGTCTGCAGGAGTGTCCTCTAGTCCTCAAGTGTCAGGAGAGGACAGTGCCAGCTTCAGCCAAGGAGGGGAGCCAGTAGCTCTTGGTGGGTTGTTTCCCACTTCTGTTTCATTTCTCACCCAAGTCTTCATCTCCTGATTTCACGGGGTGACAGCTGAGGCCCTGACCTCTGCCCCAGGCTTACTGCACGGAGTTACTGTAGGAATCCTGGGAAGTGAATCCCATGGATTACACAGCAGGGGCCTCTTCAGTCCCCCTGGTTTTGGCATCAGCTGAAGGACAGGATGAATCCCCTGCTGCAGTTACCTGTCCCCAGCTACAGCTCTGGCTGGCCAGAGTGGGGAAGCAGCTCTTACACAGCTGAAGCAAGGTAAGGTGGCCCTACCTCCTCCTCACTGGCTAACACAGAGCAAGACTTAGAATTAATAAAAGGGAGAGACTAAGTTCAGCTCAGGCTTTGTAAAACAGTGACAGAAGATAATCCTTGTCTTTGTGCTGTGTTTTTAACAGCCTTGGCTTCAGTACTCGCAGAGTACTGCAAAAACCCCATTCTGCTGTGGTCATTTTATCTTTGTCTCTCACAAATACTGTCACTGGTGTCCTACCTGGAGTGCTGGTGACACGATCAGGAAATCCCTGGACAGGCAGGGTGCCCTGTGTAGGGCTGTAGATCCTGGTTTGTTAGAGCAGTATTAGCTGCCTTTCTGTACGGCTGGTCTTTTTTACTTGGAAGAAAGTGAGAAAGATTTGAATACAGATAATGCCATTACCAGTTAATTTAAAAGGCCAAACTGTGGTTTTTAACAATGCTAGACCTTTCTAAGCAATGTTTGAGAAAGATAAGGATATATTCAGAAGATGGATGTTTCAATTTCTGGCTGTCCAAAAGTGACCTAACAACATTATAAATTTAAATAGGATGAGGCTTTAATGGGTCTCCTAGAGGAAAAAAAAAGGTGTTTATTAGTAGAAATGTACTAAACTATCTGCACTTGACAAAGTGCTAGTGGAGCAAATTACTTCTAGAGAAACAAATGAAAATGTCAATTAAAAAAAAGTAATGGCTCTCTGAGTTGTGGGCTGTGGTTTTGGAGTTTTGGTTGTTGTTTTTTGGGTTTTTTTCTTGAAGAGAAGTGCTGGGTATGTTTTCTGTATTGCTTGAAAAGCTTTTGGTTTGTCTGTGTTGCCTTAGTTCTGTGAGTGTTGGGGGCTTTCTGGGGCCGCCCCTTCTGAATCTGCTGCTGCACAGTTGTATTTCATGTAGGCTGGAAGCTAGTTTAATATGCTGGTCTAATGCTTTCTCTCTATTATATGTTTTGTTTTTGCACTTTATTTAGGGAGCATTTTCCAATGAAGTGTCCACAAGCACAGTGCAGCTTAAACCACCTGGCTTTGCACTTCCATACGTGCCAGGGATGTGATGTGGTTGCTGGTAACTGCAGGATATCAGTGAAATGGAAATTCCCTCCTTACAATTTTCTGACCCCAATCAGCTTTTCTCCCTGGTGATGGGGAATCCTGAGGTGCCAGGTGATGTCTGGGTTTGCTTGGCAGGCACATGGGAACTGCTGGGTGTGTGAAGGTTGCCCTTGCTCTGAAGGATATTGCTGTGTTCAGCTGGAGGCTGCACAGAAAGGCTCAGGGAGGGCACGAGGAGAAGCAGCTTTTTGCCAGCCTTAGGCAGTGACACGATGAGTGTGAGCCTGCAGTGACACACGCACTTGTGCCATGACACACAGGGCAGCTGGGCCCTTCAAAGCAGTGAAATGTTTAGATTTTACTGCTGCTGTTGGATTTCCTTATGTTAGATGTGTCTTCAATTATTTTTTTCATAGCAGAATAAAACCAGCTATCTGAGGATAATGTCTGGAAAAACCAGACACCAGGAACCAAGTTGGTGAGCTGAGGTAAGAAGGGAATCATTGAGCAGTGACCATGGCACAGGCTGTCTGCAAATAGGGGTGGCAGGGGACACTTTACTTCTGCCAGTGTAAAATGTGATTAAGTTTTAACGAGAAATCAAGTGTTACAGTTCTGTCTCTAATCTCCAGGAGCTGAATACTGTAGCCCTATAAAAATATTACCTCTATTAAAACCTGCAAGATGAGATGCTGGACCCAAATGCACTTAAGGCAAGCAGCAGGCAAACAGAGTGTACTCAAGTCTTAATGACTTTTTGGAAAGGTTCGAAATAGTGTGTTCTTAAATTTGTTGCTCACACTGAAGCTGGCAAACCAGGATTTCTCTCAAAGACTTTGTTTTCAATCATTTGCCTCATGTTCATAGGTCTCCCCCTCAGACTGTAATTATGTAGTATTTGGTTACCTTCACAGGTTGCTCTGGTGTTCTAATGTGAATTTTCCTCATTTAGTAAGAGTCATCAAGTCCTACCTCATCCTTTTAGCAGCCTAAGAGAAACCAAAATGAACTGTGGTCACTTGATGTTTTTTAGTCTCTGCCCAGCCCACAGCAACACGAGGAATCCCTTGCTCTCTTGCTTCATCAGCACTTTGAACTGTTAGTGACATCTTTAAAGGCAGTCATATGCTGACACTGAGAGTTACAATTACCAGCCCTGCTGGAGGTACCAAAATAATGTCCTCAACATCAAAAGATGTTGTTTTAAATTATAATTAGGGTCTCCCTGGGTGAATTGTTTCATAATCTAACATATTTTATTTTTCTTGACATAAACAAGATGAAGAACAGTGACAGCAAGGACCTCTGCCATTTCAAATTAGTTAAAGCATCAGTATTAATTCTAAACTAGCTAATTACACTGTGAAAAGTGAGGAAACACAATTTGTCATTTATACTGGTAAAACCCCACAAGCCCAGCTTATTTTTGTGACTTTTTACTACATTCAGGAATGTCCAGCCACAAAAGATGGTTAATTATTTTTCTCATGATTGTATTTATGTGGCTATAAAATGTTCTCTCATTTTCCACATTCTGCTGAAAATGAGACTGTGAAAACATTCAGCTAAGCACAGGCAGATGAAGAATCAAAGCAAAATCAGTTCTTTTCTCAAGCCAGCATTACCTGTGCTCAAGCTGCTGCCGTGGGGCTGCAGTCCCCAGGTGGCCCTGTCCAGCTGCAGGTACAGGCACTGCTGCAGGGCAGTGCTGCAGAGGTGATTTTACAGGCTCAGCAGCTCCACAAATCAGCCTTGAAGGAGACTCCTTGATAAACTGTTGTGACTAAAACGTAATTAAACTGACTCTTCAGCACAGCATTTCATACCTCTCACCATATTTAAATACCTGTAATACCCTCTAGGGAACACTGTTGTATGTGAGTACATACATAAAACATGAGAGAAGGCATTAATGATGCTCACTGTGTTCCTCCCTCTTCAGGTGCCAAAGCTGCTCCAGTTCTAGATAACCCATGGCAAGGATTGAAATGTGTTCAACTACATACTTACAACTCCAGCAGGTATGAGTTAATTGCATGAAGACTTTATTTGCAACAAACTAGATACACTTGCTAAAAAAAGGTGGATTGCAGCACACCAACTATTTCAAGAATTTGTTTTTAAAGACTTCTTGCAGTGAAGAAAACATACTTTTTAGGGTTTTCAATATTCTGTAGTATTCTGTACTGCCTTACAGTAAGGCACTCTACATTGCATTTGGAAATCAAAGATCTCTGCTTGTCCAGGAATCAACAGTGACTTCTGCTTACAGTATTCTGTGCAGAATATTCCCCCATGCAACTATTCCAAGTTCCACAGCAAGAGCCAGGATATATGCTAATGGAATGGTAGTGAAATTTCAAAATAGAAGTAACTGTTTCACCTTTAGTTTCCGTCAGTGACATTTATATCAGCCTCATTTACAAACTTTTCATTATATAAAACTATATAATGGAAACTATAAAACTATATAACATTATATAAACTTTATAACTTTATAATATAACAGAAACCCAAGCTGTGACTGCAAACCAGAATGTGTCTGCTCTCCTATTGCTCCTGGCTCTGAAGAGCTAAGAAAATAAAGTGTGCGAAATGGGAGAAAATATGACCCCAAGGTAACAGGGTATGACCTTAAAGTTTCTAAAAGTCAGCAGGAGTCTGCTAATTTCACATTTTTAAAGATGTTTCTGTAAAAATGTACCCCCTTCATATTGTCCAGGAGGTATCAGAAATTACTAAATTTATTGATTTTGAAATACCTCTCAAGTTAGTTAAAGGGTCATACAGACACCAGTTTCTCTGTAATAAGAAAGTATTATCTAGGAGCAAAGTGGAAATTCTCAGAGCTGTACTTTTCAATGACACACTACCATATTAGCTCTGCTCTTCTCCCATATCCCTCACAGGTCTCATTTTCAAAAAGAAAAACGTGTCAACAACTTCCTTGTTATTTAGGACAACAACAAACTGAGAGCTGTTCTGGGACACTGCAGTCAGAAATGTGTAGTTCTGCTTGGGGAAACTTTATGGAACTGTTTATCTAATATGGAAAAACACCTCCTGACACAGCCTACTTTTCCTTATCCAAGCATATCCAGCAGCTCCTTCTCGATGCCGTGGCTGCCCAGTTCAGTTAAGCTGTAGTATTTGTGCACCACCTTCTCCTCTGTCACAACCACCACTCGAAGGCCGTGGGTATCCTGTCCCAGCTGACACCCTATGGCTGATGACACCACCATTTCCAGGCCTTTGTAGGACCCTCCAGCATTCCTGTGGTAATGCCCAGCAAATACAGCTCGGACACCTGTTACAAACAAACAAACAAACAAAAAAAGAGTGTGTATTTAGTTAGCACCTTACAGGTGTCACATTTACCTTCATTCTTTAATGGCTCATCGAGCATGAAGTTAAAACTAAGCCATTTACCCAAACTGCATTTTAAATATATAATTAGTAAACAGTAGTACATAATTCTAATAGTAATAAATGATTAATCAAACTTCATTGTGCTCCACCAGCTGCGTTTAGGGCTACTGAAGTCTGAGTTCCTTATGCCCACTGCAAGGTTTGTTTGTTGTCTCCCCACTCCTTTGCCTAGAAAGAAGGGACATTCCAGAAGCAGCTGATTAAAATATCTGCCTTGAGAATGATGGCACTGAAACACAGGTTGAAAGGCAAAGAGAACAGATCTGGATTTGTCTATCAGTATGAAGAAAATTTTTAATGACTTAAGGCTGTTCTGTTTCCTTTTTTTTTGTTTAAGGTTACTTATATTTTGGACTTTATTGGAGTAAAAAATACAGCTTTAATGAAATTTTGAAACAATCTGAAATGAAATGAATTGTGTCATGCTCACCTCCAAACTAGTAATTTCTACTTTTTGTTTCTGCTGTCTTGCAAATATAAACAAACAAATGGGTAGAAGCTGTACTCTTTAATCTGAATGGCCTTTTTGATTGTCTGTACATGTCAGATTTATGCTGCCAAATAGATTATCCTCCCCTCCCCATATTTGATAAATTTTAATGAGATGGTTTTATTACTACAAAACTATGAAATCTCCTTGAGTCTGAATAAAAACAGCCATCTGTTGCTAAGTACTTTTCTTTCCTGTCAAAGTTTGCAAACCCCCTCACAAGAGAGTTGAGAATGCAGCTTCCTCCTCAAGAGAGAACGTTCTGCCCTAGACAAAGCTTTTAATTCACAGCTTATTCCACCCTCCTTTGCCATTCGGCCTTTCCATGTTCTGCCCACAGGTACAGCTGAGCACCACACTGAACAACATTCACAGTTTGGTAAAAAAATACTCATCAGTTTTCTTGCTAATTTAAGGTAGTGCATGCTTTATTTTGAATGGAAACATGGAGTCAGTATAAACAGCTAATTTTACAAACAGGATTTGGGATTATGTTTTGGCATGCTTTGTCTAAGGTCCTTGGACCTTTGGTCCAGACCCTTAGAGCCTCCTGAAGCTGCATCTAATGCTACTTTATACTGCTGTGAAACAGAAAATTACTGGACCAGATGGCTAAAAATACTGGAAATTTTGTTGGCAGGCCAGAGAGGGGAATTAGTGAGACACTACAACCTTACATGATGTTTAAAAAATAAAAAACTAGCAACAATGGATTTTGCCTTCAGACAGCAGAAATTCTGGAAAACAGCAGAGGCAATTTAAAGCCACAGAGCTGTAATGAGGAACACACTACAACATGGAAATCCTGATTTCTCCAGCCAGAAAAAACCTTCCATATTTTCTCCTGCAGTAGATTTAGATCTCCTTCAGAGAGACAAAATGAAAAGGGAAGTAGGTAAGCCCATCTTAAGACAGCTGGCTGACATCAGTCTTTTGCTTTTGTGGGAGTGAGTGATCTGAAGACTGCTATAAAATATATAAACTTGGCTCAAAGTATAGTTAAAAATTAAGCAGCTCAGAAAGCAAAATATAAATTATTCTGCTGTGTGTCTGGTAAGAGCTACATGGGCTTTCATATTTCAAATCCAAGCCTTTCTCAAACAGCAAATGAGTCAAGGTAGAAAACAGAGAGTGAAGCCACCTTGGCACTGAGCAATGGCACATGGGCTTTGTCAGCTCCAGCTTGTCTGTTCCCCTGTTCCAGTGTATGAGGGCTGATTATCCTGCTCTGGAACCACTGCTCTGCATGCTGCAGGAGGTACACTTGCACTGCAGGACAGCTCTGGGAGCTTGCTTTGACTCAGCTGCACAAACCCAGCAAAACTGGTGAAGTGTTTTTACATGGTGGGAGAAGCCCAGCTAGAGTCCTCAAAGGCAGCAGTGGAATACCAAAGTCAGTGATGCCGATACGGTAACAAGGTAACAGGGACTTTTCAGTATTTTCCACTTTTGCTGTGGGTAAGCAGAACTACTTTAGTCTATGGAAAAATTAAGAACAAGTAAGAATCATAAACCCATAGTGAGGTGCAAACCCATGGGACACACTTTTAGTAACAGAAATAAGTACTTTGGAAGGGAATTAAGTTTTCTCTTTTTACTGGAAGAATTGTGTCCTAAAGTAGCATCTTCCCACCATCCAGAGAATTTAACATTTTGATTTAGAACAGGAAAAGGGGCCAAGACTTTGTGTCATCATATATGTAAACCAAACCCTGACTAAGTGCAATTAGAAGGACAGAGGATACAAAAGTCATAAAGGAATTGTAGTTATGCTAAAGAAAAAATGTTCCACTTGTCTGATAATTCTAGGAAAGATTTTGAGAAACCCACCCTAGGCAGAGACAGACTTCAGTTTTCAGATAGTCTTTAGTGCTAGTGCCAGTATTAACTCTTGTTACTGCTGGGTTACAGGACAGGAGACAAACAGGTCCCAGCTCCTCAGAGATGCTCACTGCTGGGGTTTTTCTGCAGGAGCACTGCTCTGTTCACTCAGCTGCACTGCACCAGCTGAACCAGTCACTGCAATAATACCAAGATGAGAAGCAGGCAATTTACTTTGCTCTTGCTTTTGATCTTTAACATAAAAAGAATCTTAGAGATGTATGCACTCCAATTTAATTTATTAATTTCAGATGTTTTTCTGAAGTAATGATGTCAAGTTGCTAGCAACAGACACCCCCACCCCTTCCCCCCAGCTCTGTGAGGAAGGAACAGTGTCCTGGCAGACCCCCTTTCTATAGCCCACTTTAATGTGTCCCCAGGTCAGTTCAATGCATCCAGCTGTACAATAAAACATGCATTCCCTTCCACTACAACAGAAGAAAAAAGGTTGAGCAGTGATTTGCTTTTACCGCTGGGTTCTTGAACAGAAGAATCAATGCTTCTTCAGAGCAGCTGGAAGAAGCATTGATATAAAAGCTGTATGAAATACTAAAAAACTCCTGTGTAAATAAATGTCCAAAGAATGGCACCTTCACAAGCGTTCATTATTTCATTTTTTATGAAATATACAGCTATTTGAATTTAAACATGACTGGAGGTTTCACAGTATCCATTTACTAAAAACAGCTAGATCCATTACTGCAAGACACTATTCATACTTAATGGATTATTCATTAAAGAAAAAATGGATTAAAAGCAGAATAAAGTAAAAAACTGTGCAGACAGTTACGCTAAAAAAAAAGCAAAACAATCCACACATCCTCATCTGATGTCAGACTGCATAAAAACATGCCACAGATTACAGAGTAACTGCTACCGAAAAAGGTCTGAACTGCCAAATCAATTTTTGATCAGGGCAGGACTGGAAGCCAGAGACACAGGGCAGGCTCCACCCAGTGCTGGCTCCCAGGTCTTCCTCTGTCTGTGCTAAAACTGTACCTGGGTCATGGAAACACCTAAACCCACCCAGCTTCGTGCCTGCTACCAAACATGAGGTCTATGAATCTGCCAATATGTGAAAAAAGTCAGTGCCTTTGTAAAAACAGGTTTAGATACAGGAATCAGTTCTGATTTTAATAAACCAAAACTGTTCTCCTGCCATGCAATTTACCATTATTTTCTGATCAAGCACAAAATGTCCTTCTTAGTTCTGATCTGAAAAAGCTGAATCTGAAAGACAGAAAGATTTTCCTTCTCCAGATCTGATGATAACCTTTCCCCTTCAGAATAATGCATCCCTACTAAAGAATGAAATACCTACTTTGGTACAAGTTCTTTGAGCCCAGAGCAGCCTACTTAGCAAAAATAATTCATGATGTAACAACAAACCCAAACAAGGATTGTTCAAGAGTCATGTGATGAGATACAATACTTAAATATGTTTATAAGCCTTAGACTTTACATCAGCTCAACCATGAAACAAGCATATAAACATTTTGGTTTTATGCTAATTCACAGACTGCGTAAGGCCACACAGTGGCTGTGGCAAGGCACGAGGGGAGTTACCAGCTCATGCAGTTCAGCATGCTGCCTTTGATGCTACCTGTTTCATAGGCAGAATCTTTACAGCACAGCCCAATTTTAACAGAATTTCAAACTAAGCTCCTATTTTAATTTGGATATCTTTTTCCAATTCTAAACTACACTACGAACACTTGACTCATGACTTCTACTGCAGACAATTTTCAAAAGGAAATTCAAAAGCACCTCTGAAGACCTTCCTCCCCTCTCTTTAGTTTCCTGTGTCTGCTTTCTAAAACCAGCTCACCAAATCAGCAGTAGAGCTTCACCAAGCTCTTTTTGATTTGCATCTTCCTCACTTTAACAACTTTGGGAAGTTGGACAATTTTTAGCAGCATTTCCCATCTTCACTTTTTCTGCTGCTTCTCTCTCTCTCTCGGCTTTATGACCCACACCAGCACCATGTATTGAAAGACGCTTTTCTTACAGAGAGGGTGTAACAGGTACTGTTCCACTGCCTCGCTGGCCTGACAGGGAAAGGGGTCTACACAAGTGTCTGAGACGTGCTCTGGATGCTGCACAGAAAAGGCTGGCACAGAAAGGGATCAGGAGGCTCCAGGGGATCCGAGCAGGCTCAGAAGCAGCTGCCTATGTACAACCATCACATCCTCACAAGCTGCAGCAGCTCGGATTTTATACAGATTATTCTCTGTAACTGTGGCCATCTTACAGCACCTCTGAGCTCCCAAGCAACCCAAAACAGAGGAATGTTCTGAAAGAAACCAAGTCCTCACTGAAATATTCACCACCTTTTTCAACCCTGGAGATACTGAAGAAAACGAGAAGAAAATTTTAGCTATCCCTGTGTTGTTAGCACACTTGATTTTATTTCTGACAAGAACCAAGTGAGAAAATACTTCATTGCACAAAAAGAAACTACAACTGAGTATTGTCCAGGAGGCAGTTTGTCTGTGTGGCCCCACAAACAGCCACACCTTTTCTATTCAGTGTTTTGACCAGCCTTTCTATTTTAGGAATAGTTAAATCACGTTAATGTCTCCATTTTAAACAAGAAATGCTAGCCAAATAATCTCTCTGCTTTATTAAACAAACAGGTGTATTCTGTAACCATGCAACAGTAAGAGTTTGTGAAACAGGTAACACCTCTTGACTTCTTGCAGAATTTACTGTTTTCTAGTTTAATTCAAGAAATACAGACTGAGCCCCAGTCTCTAGGGAAACTGAGTTGCAATGACATGGATGGAAAACAATGCACCCACGTTTACCTTGAAATATAAAAAAACCCCAAAGAAGCATGCACCTGGAAAACTATTTTTCTCACATAATCAGATAATATTGGGTTGTAATTGAATTGAACTAGTTGAAATTCCAGGGATGTCTGACTCCAATTTCTGTAATTACACTCACTTCTGTGGCTTGATTCCAAAATCCCCTGAACTCAGAAGAAGCTGTTTTCCAACTCTAGTTCCAAATATACAAACCCCATTTCTGAGGCAGGTTTGCTGTGTCCAAATTGTGACTGACCTCGCCTAGGCTGGAAATCAAACTGCTCAACCCAGCACTATGGACAGAGTAAAAATATAGGAAAAAATTACCAACATAAAAATAAACCAAAGAAAAGCAAGCAGATTTTCCAAATTAGGAGGAGAATGCCTGGAATAATCAGCATAGGCAATCAGTAGCATGCTTTATTTAGACTGAGCCTTCAATTAAATAAATGCTTTTCTCAGCAAAAGCAAATGAGACTGTAAAATAAGGAGAAGGCTAAATTAGTGCAATATGAATGACATAATAAATATGTAATGGGTACAGTACAGACCTTGCCTCTCTTCCCATGCTCTCTGTAGAGAATTTTGGGAAAAAAAGTGGTTCTTACTGAACAATGAAATTTATCACATGGTTCAGGTTATCACCTTTTAAGTGGTGATTAATGAACTATTTTTTACAGTAAGTGCATACATGAATCAATGTTCACTGCATTTCAGGTTGATGGCTCTCCATCCAGACTGCAGGTGAAGTTCAAAACAAACAAAAGGAGATATTTCTTCACAGAGCTGTGAAACATGAAATTCCCTCCTGCAGACCATTGTGAAAGCTGTCAGTTTTCACAAATCAACTGAACAAATCTAGAGAGGAATCACTAAATTGCATTATATTGACAACATCAATATGATACAGTAAGTCCTTGAAAGAAAAAATCTTGGAGGTGGGAAGAGGCCTGGAAAGAAATACCATTATGCACTCTTCTATCCTGTGCACGTCACAAGAGTTTGGAGAGCAGGGGAGCAGCAGACTGGGCTGTTGAGACCCTCATTCTGGTCCCATTACTCTGCTTTTCAGTTAATGGTAAAATTAGATTTTAAAGAGAGCTATGCTTATCCAAAAATCCCTGAGTCATCACACAATTCTAGTTCTCAGTCAAGGACTGAAGAAAGAGGACAGACTAGAAAAAGCTGATCCTAGATACATTTGTCCCCAAAGTGCAGGAGCTAGAGAGGAGCACCAGTAGAGCTGAAGTGGAAGCTAACAGGTGGAGAAGCAGTTCTGTAAAGACATTAAATTGTATTGGAGAATCTGAATGTTACCAACACTCTTGTACCCTGTCCAGGCACAGGGAGATGCCACTCTGAGATGTGTGTGTACACCCCCACACAGGTAAGAGCACACAGGTATTTTGTAAAAGGCAGTGTTTCTGGCAAATACAACCATTTAAGTCATATGGATAAATTGATCTTGAACATTTTCCCTGGAGTATCAGGCACAAACTGGCTTTTCTTTCTTCCTTTCACTTGCAGACTACAGCTGCTGTCTGAAGTGCTGAACAATGTGGTTGGTTCAAGAGTAATACCTGTTCTCACAACAATTTTGCACTCCAAAATGATGTTCTTTCAGCTTCCCTACAAGAGCCACATTACCATAGGCATTTTTTGCTGCACCTTTTTACTCCCTCAGGCACGTGGTGTACCTCATCTTTTCAAGACTCCAGTGCTACACAAGAAATGATAATATTTAGAAGTCTTTGAAAACAAAATCTCTTCAGTAGAATAGAATTGATTTTATCTCATTGCAATTTCAGAGTGCTCGCATTGCCTCATCTGCCAAGCAGGTGTTAGAGCAGCAAACAAAGATGTGAAAGCATCAGTCACTGTTAACTGCTCAGTGTTCAGGCAGTTCTCAGACTCTGTTATCAAAAAAACCTCAATAATTTCCCAACAGAGCATAAGCAGAAGGGAACAGTTCCACTGGTAAGCACTGGGGATCAACATCCTCCCTTTCATGAGCTCTTTGGCCAGCCCTCAGTAACATACAGAATTATTTTGTGTAACCCTTTGGAAGCTCTCTGTTATCCTTCCTCCTCAGAAGAGCTGTATGAATAAAAGAGAACTCAGTAATTAGAATTTACATTGCACAGCTCTATAAGCATCTCAATATAAAAATCCCATGCATTCTTTTTTGCAAACATTATCCTGCAAACGTGCAGGGAGCCTCTGCCTTAAATTTGCTTTGTACCCTAAAGAATCAGGAATTTGCCATGGCTGGTGGTCAGTGGGTCTGTGTGAGTAGGAGATGAAATATTATTTTGAGAAGTATATTTATGTCAAAAGCTTCTTTCTATAAGATAACTGTCTTTAAGACAATACTAAATAGAGCTATATAGAAAAGAATTTTAGTGTCACTTGTTTTTCCTGTATAATCAGAGGAAAAACAACAGGCACAGCCAGAGGGTGATTCCAGATCACCTAATTAGAGCACTGCTCTAAATAAGCCTTTCGAGGTCCTGTCTCTAGAGGGTCACTCTGTCCTTAAAAGTTCATTTCTGTGAATGCCTTCTGTGACCTTTCAGTGGAATTTACTTCCTGGTTTTGTTGCTGTTTTCCATTTGAAAGCGATGCTTTCTCAGAGAGCTGACACAAACCCCAAACAGTCCTGGATTGCTGTGTGCTCTACGGATCAAGAGAAAGCTTTAGCCCAGTGGACAAAACTGATTTCAAAAATTTATCCGAGAACAAACATTACTTACTGTCCTTACAGACTATGTATTTTGTACTTACTGCTGAATTTCTGAAAAAAATTTTAAAAATCTATGTCTATGTGTATCTCCACACAAGATTTACATTACCATACCTCAGGAACTGTTCTTACATAGAATATGCCAAATGTGGTCACTCTACCTGGGCCATAAGTGCATAATTGCAACTCTGAAGGAGGTTGATCTAAACCACTGAAGCTGAGAGTATTTAAATTACCTTCAATACTGACACATAAGCACTGAGATTACTCACTCAATGTATGGGCTTTGCCAAAATCAAGGTCTCAATGGCAGGAAGATGAAAATATTACTCCCCTGTCAACTCTGATTACACAACAAAGAAAATAATGAAACATAGCATATGTTGTCTGGTAAATTTTAGAAACAACAGCTTTCAACACTCCATGTCTTAATTTTGTGCTCAAATATATCTCAGCTGTGGATGTTCTGAGAGCTTCTTCTTCCTTTAACACTGCTCTCCTGTCACAACATTTCTAAGAGGAGAATATAGATATATCACACTCTTTTAATGAGTAAAGGTGTTAGAAGTTACAGCACCTCCAGTCACAAATATAATGAAAAAATACACATTTAATGAAATTAGGTTGTTATTTTTGCCCCTATGTACATATTAAGTACTTTTAACCACATCTGAAAAATTGCTTTGAAGACACTGGGATGAATTTAAAACTTTTTAATTAAAATAAACTGAAGACTGTAGGGAATTTCCTTCTGTATATTTCTATTTCTGGTCTAGTTATTTTTCTCTAAGATACATCATCTCTCAGCTACATAGATCACCTATACTCTGAAACAAGATCTTTTTTCAGCCCTGTTGGTGAAAAAACATCTATTAATTTAGATTTTATTCAACAGAGCTCCTAAGTTCAGTTAAATGCTTTAGCTGATTTGTGCTATTAAGAAACATTTATTATTATATTGTATTGACTAACATAAGTACTGCTCAGTGTGTCAATGATGGTTCTGAGGACAAAAAGTCTTTAAAAGATTGCCTACAGCTCACCAAAAATACCCATACTTTTCAGGTCATAGAAAAAATATTTAATGTCCTAAGAAAATTTTACTGGAATGAGATATATAAGACAAAGTAGGTCTTCTATTACATAAACTGCCTAATTTGAAAACTTAATTTGCTGCTTATGTTTATCAATGACACATAATTTGCAGACCAGATTTTTGGCTAGACCATTACTACTTCTTGATTTCCTCTACAATGCTATGAGGAAACCTATTTATATCAGCACTGTAAAATCCTTAAAAGCTGAATATGCATTTCATGCAGCAGAGTCGAGTGACTCCGGCAGATCTCGCAGATGAGAACGTCAGGTCAGCTCTTTCACAGTTCTTGCACACGGGCTTTTTCTGTACTTAATGTCTGCATGTAGCAGAGACAGAGCCTTTAAGCCTTTGACAACTTAGGCTTAACTTGCAGAAGTTACACCAATACACCTTCAGAAAGGTATCTCTGCAGAAATGCTAAACTCTGTTCTCAACTGAGTTGGTTTTCACTGTGACTGAAATCACATTTTCAAGGACAATAGTTGTTATAATGCATTTAAAAGAAATATGGTCTAGCAGGATTTCTTACACATGCAGCTTACAAGTATGGTTTAACTTTGCACAGTAGTAATACATATTTACAAGTGCCAGATTTTCAATTATAAATATTTATCATAAGGACATGATTTTATCTTTAATTAGCCCAACTGTTAAGGACACTTCTAATGTGAGAAATGCAATTCAGTATTTCATACCAGATGTAGCTTCTACAGCTAGTCTTTTATCTCTGCTTGTAATGAGCAGATACTTACACCAAAACCATTATGTAACATGGGAGTGATTAGAAGAGAATAACTAGAGAAGAGCTGGGCTTTGGAATTAAAATCAGAATTTTCTGAAGTTGCATACCTCAGTTTAAAGCACCTGTAACCATATCACCGTATGATCAATAGGACCATACTCTAAGTATCTGACTATTTCCTACTTGATCCATATGAATTTCCTTGTTCTCATGAAGACCTGAATGACCAGATTATCTTTCCTCTCCTGTACTTCTGTAACCTGCTGAGTTTTCTAGAAGCGTTTGACACTTCTAGAAAAAGTATAAATATGGGAACTGGGGTAATTCCAGGTTTGACCCTGGGTTATAAATAACTAGAATATGATGCCCATCTAATTCTGCCAAACACCCTAAACCATGTATGTTACTGACATAATGACACAACAAACACGGTTACAAGCGCTGAAACAGCAAGAGGCAGAGGAAGGAGAAGGCTGGAGGAGAAGAATAGCGGCAGCCTGGTGGTCTCCTAAAAAGGCAGACTGACTTTCTTTTTTCCAGAATAAATAGTTACACCAAATTTCTAAATTAAAAACAAAAGCAAAGTATGTGGGATTTCACTAGCAATATTCTGTGTTTTGATCCTCCCAGAATGTATGAAGTGAACTGGGGGAAAACCAAGTTCACATCTAATGATGTGCTAAACTTGATTATTCTTTGGCAAAGCAGAGAAAGCAAGTGGTGTCCTTGCATCTCTCTGCCTCTACCCCACCATGCCAACAGCCTCTCTGCAACCTGCTGAGACCTCTGTGGTCTCACAAAGGCTGCTCTTAAATGGAATAATAAAATGGAAACAGAATGCACCCGTTACTAAGGTAACTCTGAGCCAACTTTTGATTCAGCTCATTTTTCTCAGCAGTCTGAGTTACTGAGCTGCCTGTTCTCTGTATTCATTTCATTAGCAAAATGTTTGATTATTGGCTTGCAAATGTTACCTACTGACGCAGTGTATAGTAACGAGCATGCCAAAGAGCAGTGTTTAAACACACTCATTAAGGAACCAAACAACTTATTAGAGATGGGAATGAGGGACACAAGGAGAAATGATGGAGGGTGGCACAGAAAGGAGTTTGGGAATTCTTCCCTAGAGTTATATTGCTCACTTCCCATTCCATTCCTTTCCCCATCATTTAAAGCCTTCCCAACTTCTGGTTAAGCCTCTGGACACCTTCTAAGAAACATGAAAACATAACAACGTTACAATGATAATGTTTCTTTTACCACTTGATTAATTATGTTCCCAGTATTGAGTGTTGCCAAATGTTAGTAAATCAACTGGATGCCACAAGATCCTAGAACAGAACTGCTTTGGTTCCCACATGAATGCCAGTTTCCTGGGATACACCCATGAACTGGGATGTGCTGCAGTCCATGGTCCACAGCAGTCACAGCTGCCCAGCTCTCCAAGAGCAACACTTCCCACTAAATTAACATTGACAGAAAAATGGAAAACGATATGAAGTGTTCTCAGCATGTCTCCTTATGGGGAAAAAAACCCCACTTGTAAATCTTGAATCTGCAAGTATATCACTGCCCTGGAGAGCCCTCAGATAGCTGTGAATTTTTGCCCCACTGATTGGTAACAGTAGGAGATTGAGAGCTTGGAAATTAGGCTGAGTTGGATGAGGCCAGGCTTAACACTTAGATGGTAAATTAGGAACAAGATCATAAAAAATTTGCATTGTTCAGTAATCCAAATAATGTGCTCTCTTATAGATACAGAGAAAATGACATTCTGATGCAGAGATGGCAGGAAATTTTGAGGGACTGGCACACTCCAGGAACATGAAGGCAATTACCAGAAACAATGGGAACAGCATGGAGGAGTAGCTGTGTGCTCTGTCTGTCTCCATGGCGCTCAAGTGGCATCACGCAAAGCTGAGGGATTTGGTACAATTACTCATTTAGCACATGCTCCACCTGCCCTTCATCCCAGACATGGCCCCTATTAGAAACGGATGTGCAAAGGATGGATTTTAGCAGAGCAAGACTTGTTTTAACACTGAATAAATCTGGGGTGCATTACACTCTTGGTTTAAAATTGGCTCAGTGTGGGAGAAAGCAACCTCCAAGGTAATTGTGAATTCTGTTTCCATGTTTTATGTAAAACATAAATTCTGTATTTTTCTCCTATGGCAATACCTGATCTTCCCCTCTGTAGGCAGGAAAAACTCAGGTTGTCAGTACTTGCAAAATGGAACCCTTGCTATTTATGTTAAGGAACTTTTCATGTTTAGCTTTTTACTTTTCACTCAAAGTTTTAAATTTTGTTTGGTACTTTTTACAGGTGAGTAGATTCAGTTGATGATTTTGATCTAGGAGAAACAATGAGGCTTATAAACAGTATTCAAAAATTCCTTGAAAACAGTCCCATTTAAGTCCAATTTTGTCTGGCAGGAGAGCCATTAGCAATTTGAAACAAAAAAAGAGTAGGAAAGTTTGAGGAAATACCTGCGTTATGAAACTTTTCCATTATCTCCTGACGAACGGATTTAGGCAAGTTGAAATAATCATCGTCTTCATCAGGTTTGCTCAGAAACAGAGGGATGTGCTGAAATACAATTATGTACTTGCATTTCTGGTTTGCAGCAACAGCCAGCTGCTCATCGAGCCAGGCATCCTGAGCTTGCCTTTGCTCAGGGCACTTGGAACAATCGTAATATAGCTGAGAATTTAACACCAGAAAGAAAACACCTCCAACCCAAAAGCTGAAGAAGTCATCTCCCCAGTTCTTGCAATAATCATCTATGGTTTCTTTTGTTGGAGTATTGCCAATATCATGATTCCCACTGACTAATACCAGTGGTATGTCCTGGTCAGTGTTTTTCAGAACATTCTTTAAATCTCGCTCTTGGTCTTTTTTCCATCGGCTTCCTAAAAAAAAGAAAAATACAGAACATTAGAGTGTTTGTTTTCTTCATTTTTAGCTTTTGTTTATGGAACTATGCACAGTAAGAAAATACTGTCTATGAGATGTGATCACGAAAACATCTCCCTTTTATCCCTGTACACCCAGGCAGTGCTGTCCCTCTCTTCCCAAGGCCTCAGCCATTTCCAGCAGCTGGCCTGAAGGCAGGACCCAGCAGAGCACAGCACTGGGTGATGCCATGGTCACTGCTTTGCACCAGGAGCTTCAGCTGATTCTTTTCACCTACAGACTGATGTGGTGAAAAAATAAAATGCAGCAGCCTTGGATGGTGTAACAGCACAAGGGTAAAAACCAGGTCAACTTGTGACTTATATTTTATGGCTGTGCAACAAAATTAAGGGTTGCTACGTTTGAGGGGTTGTGGTTTTTTTCATTATAAGAACTATTTTAACAGCAAAAATTTAATCAGTGTCTTGTGGTGACTTATTTATATGATGAGTTTCTTTTAATAATAAGCATGCTATTAAATTAAAAAGTGTTTGTGTACTTTGCTAGTTTTCCCTGCATCTCTGCCTTTATATTAATATGCATATCCATCCAGATACTCTTCTGGATGTCAGGGATTTGTCCCTACCTACAAAGATTTATCTTATTGACAGACTGATTTACAATCACTGAAAAAATTCAGAAAGGAAGTTTTAAAAGGGTAGCTATTTTCTTCCAATGATGACAGAGGTTTTCCTATGTTTTCTAAAGACTAATCTTTAACTAGAGGCCAACGATATGATTATTATTATTAATGATTTAAATGAACATGTATAAATTAGTTTTGTCCCGCAATACATAACACACATCTAGCATGGGCCCATTTCACACATAATAACTCTGTTTTTTAACCAAAAGCTGTAACAGGATTTTTACAAGAACTCTGAATTCAGGTTTCTAACATACACTTGCACACAGGTCTATGCCAATCAATCAACGTATACTTTAAAATTGTGTTTATTTTCCTAACTACACACATACCTTACACACAGAAATGCATAAATGGGTTCCTGTATTGCAACTATGAGATAAAAGAGGTTTTTAGAATTTCTTCAAGATGCTTATGATGAATATGTTGACAAACGCTGACCCTTTATAACAAATATTTTGTTTTACACACCCTACAATTACAGGCTTCAGTACCACCTCATTGCTGTTACCAGAATTCTACAGCTTTAGAAAAATACTGAGAAAAAAAACATACTAGGTCTAAATTATAGTTAAATGTAAGGATATTGATATGAGGTGCATTAAGTCAAAATCCACAGCTCTCTTTGGTTTTAACTGCTGCAGAGGGTAGAAAGTTATTGTAGGAAAATCTTTGAGTAATTTGACAAATACTGGGCATATGATACCCAGGGGAGTCCAGAACATAGTGGAGAGCAGATCACTTTTTGAGGTACATTAATGGTCAGTTTAGGCTGTTCTTGTTAATCCCATGAAAAAAACTGGACAAATAATATCTATATTACTTGGAGATGCTGAGTTTTAAAAAATAAAACCAAAAATTCAAATAAACCTGGCACACTGCTGCCCGCAGGGTAAGGAACCTGGCTGAGAGTGCTGCTTTTACTGACACTTCCCATTTTGCTACGCAAGAGTTGGAAATTTCAAGCTCTGAATATGAAAACGTCTGGGGGAGGAGGGCGGGGAAATGCGAGGGGGAAGGCTCTGTTTAGATCCATGTAAACACATTACACCATGTTAAACTCCATGCTATCACTTTGGGAAATTTAGCTAACAGTTGCAGAGTATAAAGACATTTATGCAAAAGTTACAGAAATAATTTGCAGAATTATGTATACCTCTTCCCAGTGGTGAAATTCAAGCTCTAGAGACTAACACTTAGATTAGATTTGTTGAGAGCAGGGCACTGATTCCCTCATTTAATGAAATATTATTTCTATAGCAACAGAGAAACATATTCAGTGTTTATTGCAGAAAACAGATTGCAAAAAATGGAAAACAAGGTCTCTGCCCAAGAGCCTAGAAAATCCTACTAAAGAGGGACTGGTTTAGAACAATTGCCGAGATGCAGTTGTTTTAAACTTTTGCCTTCTTTCTTTCTTGGCAGAAGGTCAAAACAACTTCAAAGAAGAGAATCCTAAAGAGACAAAAGTGGGGAAAAGTGGAGGATGTCTCAGGACCTCTTGGTGCAGTGCTGGAGAGGAAGGGTTGGATGTCCCAGTGGCTCTGAGCTGCACGACCACAACACAACACACCATGTGTGCCACACACCGTGTGTGCCACACACCATGTGTGCCACAAGGAGCCCTCCTGAGGCACCTCCCCCGACTTTACATCTAAGTATCAGGTAAGGAAGGAAAAGACAGAGGTAAAGAAGGAAGCCACTGGAAAATTAAAGTGGTCCCTGTCACAGCATAAAAGATATCCTTTTAATTGGTCTCAGGCACAGAGCTATAATATCTAATTATTCCAATTTTCATGAAAAACATTTCTGTTTGATGGACATGTATTTCTTTGGCTTAGAGGGAACTTCGTTGTAGGTAAATAGGGAAATAATATAGTGGCAAAAGGCAATACAAAAAAAATATTTGTGAAGTGCCATGGTACATGCAACTGAAATAAATTTCTGTGATGTTTATCCTGGCATCATGTGCAGTGACATTTTTAAATCCCAGGCGACAATTTTCTGTCTTTATGTTAGGCTGTGTAAATAAAGTCTTGCCCTGAGATAAATGACTTCACAAATTAATAGCCCATAAAGGGCAGCTTGGCTTTTATGAAAAATATGAAAGTGAGAACTGTTGCTGGTGCAGTTGTGTGCAATTTCCCAGAGCTTCCCAGTCTATCATTTTTGAAAGCTGAGCGATGTGAACAGGAGCATGAAGGTGCAAAGTCACCGTGCCTGTTGTTTTCTGTTGTGTTTCCCTGTTTGCCTCAACAGCTCCAATGTTCTGTGCTGCACTGCTTAAAGGAGCCAAGACAACCAGCCTTCTTCACACACTGAAAGAGCACATTTCAAGACAGTATTTTACAGCATTTTTGCTGGAGCTGCCTTCAGTCAGCAGAATTACAGATTATTATGACAAAGAAATAATCCTTTAGCTACTAATCCTTAGTTACAGTTTTCTTTGGTGTTCCACAGAAGGGTGCGCCTCTCTAAGAACGGGTTAGGTTTCATTTTTGTAAGGCACCAGCTATTAAAAACAACTTAAAGCATTGCTTCCCCCCGAGCTGTATCTGCACTGCTGATGGCAATTTTTGTATAACACAATTCTACCCATACAGTAACCTCCACCAACTCTGTAACTTTTCCTCCAGAAGTATTCCAATTGAAAAATTATCAATTAATTAACAATAGCACCAGCTTTTCTACTGATGTGAATCAGGAGGGGAGAAGAGGGGGAGTTATGATGGCATTATGAGGTGGTACCCCCAGGCATTCCTGGCTTGGTGTTCAGAGAAGTCTAAGTACTCCCCTCAAGGCAGGAGGAGCCTTTAGCTCAGATATCTTCAAATAACTTAACAATATGCAAAAATGTGGCACAATAGTTTCCTGTATTTCTCATTACTTGGTCTAGTATTTTAATGTATTTTAAGTGTCTCAAACTTAGAGGAGCTGCAAACACATTGTTTTTTAACGGAAAGCACAAATTTTCAGTTTGAAGAAGAAAAAAAAGAAAAATTAAGTTTTATGCCAGCAACACTCATGAAAGGCCCTGATATGGTAACTGCAATCTGTTTAACATTTAACCCAAGAGACTGACTATCAAAGAACAAGTAAAGCTACACTGCAGACAAAAATACTACACAAAATATCAAATAGAAATTGTACCTACATTTGATAAAAGCAACATAGAAAAGTCAAAACACTACTGATGAAAACAAGATTTAGAAAAACACTGGGCCCATTCTTTCTGTAATTTATGATGATACCAGAAGTACTCTGACATTAAAAGACAACTAATTATTGTTGAAAGCAATCACATGACTTAAAAAACAACAACAGACAGATTTGTGTATTTTCCTGGGCCTTACAGTGCATCACAATTGCTTAAATCAAAGAGTCTATCTATTTTGAGCAGTTCCTGTTCTTGAGACATATGTCCTGTTTCGTGTATTTTCATGACTGCCTGCAGCTGCCCTACTCCTCCATTTAGAGGACCTCCCCTAGCCCTATTCCCTAAATTTCTAGGGAGGAGGCGAGTCCAAAGCCATACTCAAACACGCTCTTTTTTTTAGCTGCACTGGAGGAAATGTAACTGCTACCTCCATCTCTGTGGGCAAGCAGCCTCCTCCTGTGAAACCAGGACTGCCTTTCATCTCTGCTCTTGACTTGGATACCTGGCTGTCTGCTCCAGATTGAGAGGGCTACAAGCAAGATCCTACATTGTCCCTGTCTGCTCCCCCCTGCCCAAGGACAGCCCCACTGCTGCCCCTGTCACAAGTCCAAACCCAGTGTATCATCAACACCACACTGTCCTTACCAGGCTCCTTCTGCAATTGCATCTGATTGCTATGCACCAACGTGAACAAAACTCTGAGCTCTAATCTTGCCACTTCTCAAAACACCAACCCACAGCATCCCTTCAGAGCACTGATGCAGATGGAGCTTCCCCACCCCACAGCTCTGACACTGCTTCTCACTGTGCTGCCTCCTTTCCTGCCCTTCCCATCTCATCAATACAGGTGACTCCTCCTGACTGCCAGGGCCAGACTCTTCCCTCTACTCATCTGTTTACAGTTGCTCATCTCATAAAAGCAGCGATTCTCTCGTGGGCCATGAGGAGAACAAAACACCACGTTCTTTTTTGTCCCAGGATGCTACAGAAATGTGACCATGGACAGGGCACTGCATAGAAAGGAAAGACCTCTCTGGCCACCCCATTCAGCCTTACTGGTGCTCTTTGTTGTTTCTTGCTTTAAACTCAAAAACTTCCCCTCTGGTGTCTGCTGTAATGAACTAAAGCAACACACTGCGTCATACCAAATTATTACATGCACGAATAAGCTGATCCATTTTAATAAACCCATTATGGTCATGTTCTGAAATAGGTTTTTTGCTTTAGTCTGTGCTGTAATAGCTAAAATGTCTCCTCTCTCTTCTTTAGACATATATATTTCTAATCTTCAAATAGCCTGAAGACAATTTCATGATGAACAAAAATTATGCCGTTAAAAATAATGTAAATATGACTATATTCACTCCTGAACAAACTGACTGACTACTCAGTCTAACTTACAAAGCACCTCATTTCATTAGTTCCAGTGAAAAGCAGAATCTGGAAAACTCATTTGTCTACAGCTGTAAGTGACTTTTTCAGAACATTCGAAACAAGTAATAATCTGTTCTGAGACTCAAAAAGTGATCACACAAAAATTTCTTACATGAAAACACAAATTAATTTTATTATATTACTTTGAGCATTAAAACAAGAAGAAATTTTAACTCTAGTTTAAGCTAATAATGAACAATTATTACATTAAGGCAATGACAAAATCCCCAACTGAACAAGGAAGCCTATTAGGGGATCAACTGCTCCTGGTTTCAGTGCATGACATTAAATATAATGACTGCAAATGCTGACATTTTTCTGAGTGCCAGCCACACAGGTACCCACTTAACAACCTAATTCATGGCATTTACTGCTCCACGTTCTGCTGTGAAAATAAGTATTATCCTTCACTTAAGCTCAACTCTGCTCTTATCCTTACTCATCTCCCAGCAACGCTGAGCTGTCACAGCAAGCACAGGCCACCACGGCCTTTGGGTCTGTGCTTCTGATGAAATCATCACAAACAGGAAAAATACCTCAACGCTACAGTACCAAACCCAAACTTAATTAAAAGCACTTCAGACAAAGATCTAGCACTTGTACTAGATTTTTAGTACTGTCTCTCGTACTTGTATCATAAAATATAAGATCTGAGAAAATTGTGTAACTAATTACATATCCAAGATTTTAATATTAAGAGATATTGATCTGCCAGTTGGATTTCTAACTTCAACTGTAGACTAGACTAGAGAACATAGAAAATACAAATAAATATATACTTGGTGAAGATGAAACATTTGCTTCTGACAGCCCAGTGGTGTCTCTGCAATCTGAGCCTGTCTGACGTGTGTGGAGACCTCTGATGTTACCCTACTCTGTGCCGATTAGAGCAAATTTAATTTCACAGAAAGCTGTTGGAGGCTTTGAGCGCTCCATTAGGTTTTACTAGAATTGGATAATTACTACAAAACGTTTATTTATGCAACAGCAGTGGCATTTCTTGAAACAGTTATTAGATATTTAACAAATAACGTGCTGCTTACCCAAATTCTTAGCTATTGGTAATTAACACTGGTGTAAGAGTTTGGAGAAGAAAATAGCCAAGAATCATTTTGGTTTGGATTCCATCCTACCAAGCATATCAGAGTTACAGGTTACAACAGCAGAAGAAATAGATGCAGTGAGTTTATTCAGATTGAGCTACCTTGTGGTCAGGAAATTAGGTCACATCTAACACTCCCCTATTGATCAGGCAGTGACATATTAATGAAATGTTACCTTGCCTTCAAACAAATGCAACCTTTACCTATACCCTGATTCAGTATAAACATTTTAAAGCCTCTGCTTCTGCCTTGCACCTAAAAAGTCAATCTATGTCTTTTCTACTTCATGCTCTATTACAATTCTCCACTGACAAAGATTCAGGAATTGGGATTCAGCTGACAATTTTGCTGAAACTGCAAGTCACACTGGAATACAGCTGCCTCCTCCCCAGCTGTGCCACACTGCTGGGAGTTAAAAAAATACACAAACTTGCTTTTGTCAGTCAACCAAGCAGCCAGTTCAAATGGCAAAAAAAGAGCAAATACAGTAAAGGTAAAATGCTTACAGCCATTTTTAAAGGAATCCTATTTTATGACACTATTTTTTAACCTGCTCATATGCCTGCTATATGGACAAATCAAACATCAGCATTCATGCTTTTGCCTTCTAGATGAGAAAGAAATATTTCTGAGAATTTTTATATTTTTAGTTAAAATTAAAACTTGACAAAATATCTTCTTATATACATACCTCACTTAAGGACTAGCAGTGCAGCCTAATTTATGTGGCCAATTAAAAAAAAATTAATGATCCTTTGTTTTATCAAAATTGGTTATTTAATGGTAGTTTAAAAGCAGTATTAAAAGCAGTTCACAGATTTTTTTTCCTTTGTGGAATGTCTTACCAGATCACTGTATATAGCATTAAGAACTTGAATTGGACCTGACATTTCTCTGTAATTTATTCAGTTCACAAATGTATAAATGGCAGCTTGTGCATTTGCATGCAGATTTCAGCATTACATTCCTATCTCATCCTGTGTGCAAAACCCACCAGCAGCAGATCTGCAGCTCCCAACACCTCGGTGCCTGCAGTGTGACCATGCCAGTCCTGCGTGACGCAACAAAGCACGAGCGCAGCACCCGCCTCGCCAGGGACAGCTCAGCTGGCTGCAAGGCAGCTGCAAACGCGCAGCTCTGCACACCAAACGCCTGGGCAGTATCTCCCAACAAGGAAGAACACACATGGGCAAGTGACTGTGGACTTTACCTAGTGTGATAAAACCAGACTTTTCCTCAACGTTCCTTTTCAGTGGATCCTGGACCAAAAGACAGGTAGGACTTCCTGGGACGTACCAACTTCAGCTCTTACACAAACCAAGTATTCACTGACCTTTCCTGACCAGCCCAAGATGGTGTTATAAGTAAGAGAATTCAGAACATTCACAAACAGGTTTCATACAATAATGCTTTGGCTAGGAACATTTGCTGTGGTGTGTGCTTTTCCCAGTTTAGAAAATTAAGCAAATCAAAGAGGGTTTTTTAAGAGTTATCTTGTAAGGTGTTAGCAAGTATATTCTGCAGCCTTTGTCTCAAGATTTATTGTCAATAAAAACTGCACTTTTGGAGGGAGTCACGTTAAGGCACTCCATATTTAACAGAAACAAGAGACAAATATTTTGGACCATAGCAGCTGCACATCCAATTTGGGCATGGGAAAGAAGTTCAAGCTAATACAGTTGTGATTCTCCCAGGAGAGAGAATGCCTTCAGATGCTACAGTGATTATAAACAGAAATGAAGCCATACTGCTGTCTGGCCACCAGAACCATCAGCTCTGATGTTCTTCAGCTCTGCAGCTTGTCTATTCTGAATGTAAATAACTTCACTCTCCTCTGCGGATGTGTCACAGCTCATAAGAGGGACTAATTGTATAAAAGCCACTATGCCCATCTCATCTCATATTCTGATCACCAAATTGTCAAGCAGAAGTCAAATGGAGAAATACTGATTTGAAAAACTGTCACTTAATTGCTGTCTAAATATGAACTCAGAATCCCAACATTTGGCACCTGTTTTTAAAATCTTGTTGCGCATCATTGCCTGCTTTATTATATGAAGAAACACGGCATGGGAGACAGGATAGGGTATATAATTTTGAGGAGACATGCAGCCAGCAGTTTCGCTCTTCACATAAAGAACATACTGTTGCCCCAAATTGTAATTAGCTGAACTGAGCCGATGTGCCTTATTGAGGCTTTATGGAGGAGTTAAGAGCGTTAGCGGAATGTGCGAATTCCTGGGGGAAAACGCAAACCGGTGATGCGCACACCCAGAGACACACGCACAGAGCACAGCATGCAGGCAGGGGGAGCTGGCTGCCACCACAGAACGTCCCAGAAGAGCTGGGGCCACTGGAGGCAGCAGCAGAACAGCCACACAGGCAGGGGCCCTCGATGCTTGGAGAGAAAGCAGGGAGAGAGACAGAGGAAGGACACTGGGGCAGGGAGAGGACTTGCATCCCCTGTAGTCCCACAGTGATTCTGTCAGTGACAATTCTTTCCCAAATTCATGACTCCTTTTTACAGGAAGCCAGACACCGAAGGTGAGGCTGTACCTCTCACCTGCACAAGCTGCTGCAGCTCTAGGACCCTGCCTGCCTGCCTGCCTGGCTGTTTTTCCCCCACGACTCAAAGTCATGTTCTGGCAGCTCTGAAGGCTGCGGTGCCTCAATGACCACGGACACATCAGCAATGAGCTGTGTATAGTTTGGGCACCTCTGTTTTCAGCTTGTCTATTGTCAGGGCCTTTTCTGTCACCTCCTGTTTAAACTATTCACAGCAAAAACACATGCTCAGGCTCACAGCCTGAAACACACATTAGATGGCACAGTAAAAACATGAAAATATGTAACAGACACAGTCCTGGAAGATCTTACAATCCAAGTATGGCCCAACAACGAGAGTGAGAGACACAGACAGCAAGAACACCAAGGAGCAGTAAGAAAACATTATTAAATATGACTGCAGCTCTGTAAAGCTGATTGAAACAATCACGTTTTAGCTTGTTCCACACAGAAAAGATAAATTTATGAATTCACAAATGGTGAAACGTGTTATACATAATGATTTGAAAATCCTTAATTAAACAATTTAATAATATAAAACAAAGGTAGGAAAAAAGTAGAAAAATGTCACTACTTGGGCTTAATTGACAGAAAAAGCTGATGTGAGATTATAGAGCACTGCATGACCTGCTAGGGAATGTGTGTATTAGAGATTATTATACCTTCACATTAACTAAAAGAATTAGTACAAGTATTCACACTGTATTTGAAGTGCCGTAACAGTAAATTCCAGCGATTTTGATTTCTTGTAATTAACATATACACACAAATGAATTTAAAACTGCAAGCATAAACATTACTTGCTTACTGATCCATTATCACACTGTTAACAGATCAAGCTTAATCAAGTTCTATCAGGTTTTTTGTGATTATACACATTATTAGACAAGTCTCATTTCATTTAGTCTCTAAATAGTTACATTTTATTACAGTCAGAGCTAAGTAAGTCTGCAAGAGACTTGCTGTCTTGTTCTTTTACCCATGCAGCCAGAACAACTCACGAAAAAAAACCAAACACCTGGACTAAAAACATCACATAAATAACTTTCCTGGCCAGAGCTATCAAGTTACTGATAGCAGTTGCATCATTAAAAAATGCAGTTAAACAATTTCCTCTGAAGGAATTCGGCCATTTAAAAATAGTTGCTGGATTCTCAGCTTCACAGTCAGTGTTGTTTCTCAGTGGCTTCAGCAGGGTGACCTTGGCTGCCAAAGCTGAATTCTCTGCTGCTGTAACCAAAGGGGCTGAAATGCTGATGCTGTTCCCTGGACACCAACCTGCACTCAAAGTATGGGATGGAGAAGGAAGCACAGTGCTCATGTTAAACTGGAACAGGAGGGACAGGCAAGAAAGGAGGTGGGGGAGTTTGCCCCATGTTTGGAGGGCACTGTTCTATGGAACAGACACCAGCCTCACTGAACTTGAGTCAGAATCAGGGAAGAGCTCAGCCACTAAAGGCGGGATTTTGCTACAGACCACTCAAAAAGGGCAAAAGAATGGATTAAGTCTCCTATGAACAACTTGGAAAAGTCTCTAGATCACGCTGGGTCTCATGGGACACTAACCACCCTGACATCTGCTGCCAGCAATCCAGATCTGGAACCAGCAGGCAGTCTGGGACATTCCCTTGACACAGACAGGCCAACCAAGGCCCGCTCTCCTGGTCCTACTGCTACAGGAGTGCAGGGGGCTCCTGTAGGTTAATCCTGGCAGCCTTGGCTGTAGCAGCCTCCAAGGTGCAGTTCAAGATCCCAAGGGGAGCAGGAAAGGCATTGAGCACATTTGGAGCCTCAGGACAGCAGACTGGTTTGTTCAGGGGTCAGCTACAGGATCCTGTGTAAAGCTGTTCAGAAGGCCTTTGCAACTCTGAAAACTCTTGTCAACCTTCTCAAACTCTTTGAGAGGGTTGACAAGTCTTCAAAGACGTCCTACGAACACAAGGATGGTCCTTCTGGATACACAGGGAAGGCAAGGGGAGAGAGAAAGATGTAGGCTATAAGGAGAATGATCTGGCTAAATGAGGAACTCATGCCTGAGAATGAAAAAAAAAGCACACAGAAGGGAGTTGGAACCAAAGACATACTTGAAGGAAGAACACTGAAAAAGTACCTGGGTATGCAGGGCTGCTGTCAGGAAAAGCGCTCTGAGGGCTGCAACTAGCAGAGGGCAGCAAAAGCTTCTACTGCTAATTTAGCAATAAAACAATAAAGAAAATACAGCCTACTGCTGTGTGAGGCAGTGACAATGACAGTACTCATAGCCTCCTTTGCCTCCCTGCACTGAAATGCTCTCCCAGAGCTAAAGGAGCACAGGAAACACAAGGAATGGAACCAGCATCTCCTGGGAAGCTGCAACCCAGGCCAGCCCATGGGACTGACAAGATGAATCCAAGAGTACTGAGAGTGCTGGCTGATGTCACTGTGAGGCACTGCTCTGTAACCATCAAAGGGCTGTGGAGCCGGGATGCTGCAGTCTGGATGAGTGGAGAATGAGATAGGTGAGGAACTGTCACCCTGGTTTTGAAGACTTTTTTAAGCTTTCTGTTATGTTCTTCATATTGGAGTCAGAAGTTTCACCTTATCACACCTTCTACTATAAACACTGGCCATGTTTTGCTAACTGTCTTTTATTGTTTACATATTTCTAAGTAAGAAGAGAAATGTGATTGACAGTTAGCTCGACCAACGTGGATTGAGAGGTGGAATTCCATCCTCCAATCCACGAGCACCATGGCAAATGTATAAAACTGGGTTTTGTAAATAAACTCGCTCTCTTTTCCTGCTTCGCTCACCAGCGTGTCCTTGTGTAGTTCTTCCCGTGTCCACTGTGACAAGGAACTGGCTTGTGGCCTGGAACCAGACTGTTCCACTCAGATATACTCAATACACTCAGAGTGTATTGGTAATGGAACAATACCGGAAGTTTTCATAAAACCAAACAGAAGGTTCCACCTTTATATAAGAAGAGTAATATTTTTAGAAATAAACTTCCAGAGTTTTAGAAAAATGCAGTCAAATAAACACATAATCTGATCAACAACATTTTACAGATTACCATTTCTGTCATACCAAATTATATGATACTTAATGCATACAAATGCCTTCAGAAGGAAGTCCTTCATTGTCATGGTGTATCCAAGTGTAAGCATCGAGTTTGTAGAAATTATATTCAGTGACATAGTTGCACTATAAGGTATTGCTTTAAATTCTTGATGTGATTGTACCACAATATTAGTGTTACCAAGAATAGATATCCTATTCTTGATTATGTAATCAAGAAAAACTTCTGGAAATAATATTCAGAGTACAAACTACTTTTAATCAGCAGCTGAATACCAAGATATGATTACTTCGTTGCTCTAATGACATCTGTAATGGATTCCAAGTGCTGTGCCTGATTGCTTCCCAGCTGATCAGGATTCTGTTCATCACTTCTAGCTGCTGGAATTCTGAGATTTCTTGGAGTTCCTCTGCAAAAAGCTTCGGCACTGGTTCACCTAAATGGCTACAGTGCATGCTTTAAAACAGTCCATCAAAAACTTTACCCTTAGTACTCCATGATAAAACGTTTTAAGAGAAAAAAGGAAGATCTGTGTTCCCCACTTGCTTTTTACTGACAGGCACTGAATAAAAAGCTGTATAATCTCTCTGTCCTTTTAGGAAACTAGCCCAAGACTGCTAATCCACAGGTAACTGCACCAGAGCAAGTCACTGTTATCTCTATCTTCAGTTTAGACAGAAAGACAAAGGGCTGTAAAATTGTACTTTTATGTACAGCTTAATGGTTAAATTGTACTTGTATGTTTATCAACACATGGCAGAGCAAGCCATTTGTATAAACACAAAGGCAATAATGAAGTAATTGTTCCAGCTGAATATTCTACAGTTCCTTTTAATAGTGCATTTCCTTAACCACTTTATATAACTACATGATAACATAGGCTTGAAAACTATTAACATAATTTCAATCACCAAGAAATTATTAGAGAAGTTAAAAAATGATGGCTCAAGTGAGGTAATCATAGAATCATTGAATCATTTAGCCTGGAAAAGACCCTTAAGTTTACTGAGTAATGAACTGCTCCTTCTTGCAATTTCTTGGAAATTGCACAAGGCAGCTTCAAATATTTATACAAGGCACAGCACACCCATCACACAATGTAGGTGATCTCACCAGTACAATCCACTCAGTTTCTTTCACATGCCTGTTAGCAGAATGAATAATGCTAATGTTTTGCAAAGCCCTGACAGGTTTGTATTTAAAACATTACCAAGTCTGAGACACACACTAGCAAAAGGACAATAATGACTACAGAGAACCATTGCTAGGAAAATAAAAACAAATACAAGAAGTACCACGCACAAGACTTACTATATCCAGCCATTCAGTGCCCAGTGGAAGTCATAAGATTGCTGGCTCTCTAGTTCACATTTAAACTCTACCAGCAAGAAGCCTTAGAATAATGTTGTTTCAAGTCACAAGAGACAAAAGTACTCAGAACTTTGCACTGTTTTATGAATATTTGAGAAATATCCAGGTAAAAAGAAACTAACTTAGCTTCCTGGATTATTTAAATTTTTTGAGAGAAAGATCCTTTTCAACGGGATGTGTAACACTCATTATTTGTCCTGACTTTTCTTCCTCTTACAAGGGATACTCTTAAAAGGGATACTGCAACCAAAATATTTGGAACGCCTACACAAATTAGAAGTCCTAATAAAAATACTTATTAAAACTCTGCTATAGGAAGATGATTCCAAAATTAATGAAAGCACATAAGTCAATAAAACTGCATCATGGCATACTTTATGATTAAGCTACTGAAGTGTTACACAGTAGATTCAATCAAGCTCAAATCTGTTGGTTTTTACACTTCCCCACTCTTTCAGCAAAACTGTGTTCTGATCAAAAGAAAGCCTATAAATACTGTCAATCAATTTGACAGCTAAAGTCTTAAAATTAACACTGTGGGACACTGAAGGGATTAGTGAAAGGTCCCCAACGTGCTCAAAGCCCTGCTGTGTGAGCAAGGGCTGGGGAGCCGCTCCTCAGGTGCAGGTGGAGTGTGAAGCAGAGGGGAGCGCGTGGCACAGAACGTCTGCAGGCTCCCAGTGACACAGCCAGGGCTGTCTGCAGCTCTGCTGCTTATCAGGGCTAACAAATGTGAGCCACTGTGCTTAGATCTGCTTTCCAGACCACTTCTCAGCAGGAAACACCACTTCTCATTTCACTTCCAAGAAAAGTACTTCTCTTTCTTGTAACTCACCTTTCTGGATGGTTTGTTGCTCTTCACCTCAGTGTACAAAGAAACACACCGAGCTCAGAGTCCCACAGCCACAGGACAGAGTTGCTGGAGCTTGAACTCACTGACCTTCAGCATTTTAATAACTTAAATATTTGAATTTATTAAGCACTAGAAACATACAGAAATCTCTGAGCCTTACACACTTTAGGTACTCAAAAAGCCATATCTAGTATTTGCTATTTTCTTGGCATTAGTTTTCCACAGTGGCTAAAGCCCTTGTGTCATCTCAAAGCAATTTGTTTAGTAGAAAGACTTTTACTTCGAAGAAAATTTATTTTACTGAAAAGAAAGCAATTAATTAATGAAAGTACAGCCTTAAGATGAATGCTACAAGGAGTCAGATGAAGAAATCAGAATAATATCTCAAGAATCATCTACAATCACAGGATTTTTCCCCAAAACTCCAAAACAGAAACTAATACTAATGATACTTATGAAAGGCTATTTTCAAGTCAAGTAAATTAGCCTTATTGCCAATCTGAAATATATTGAAAATGAAGTTACTACCTCCATTCTGGAGGAATGGAGTTAGTATGGAGTTACTACCTCCATACTTTTAACTGCCTTACCTGGCATTCCATGGACAAGGTCTCCACACAGCACAAAGAACTTGGGTCTAGGGCTCAGTTTGTTAACGGCCTGCACTGCTTGCTCTGCTAATTTAATTTCTTCTCCCCATTCGTCATCGCCATTGTTAGTGTCTCCATGTGTCCAAGCTTTCATCAGCCCAAACTGAGGATCTGCTCCTTGGATGAAGTAGAAGGGCCCCTTCCATTGGTACTCAGCATCTAAGAAGACAAAAGAGGAAAAAAATCCCCGGTAGAGAACACTGAAAAGAGAATGAAAGCTTCTATGCATCATTAAATTGTTTGTTCTTCACCTCAGTGGTTTGACACTGCTCTAACGCAAGTACAGAATTCCATACTCATTCATACAGGACAAATATAAAGGCAGAAGTACAAAATTTTCCTCTAATGTGTAGTTGTAATAAATGAAAGTATATTAATCTAATTATACCACATAGTAATTACAGACTGATTAGAGGAGAAGTATGTGAAGAATTCAGCAAATAGTGCTGGAAATTACAAGACTACAACACAGCACAAGTGTGTAACATTAGATGTCAGTTGACTCTTTTAAGATTCCAATTATTGCTTCTTTAATTAACAAGTTAAAACATACACAAGTTTCACATTTTACAGTTTCAGTAGACTTTTTCTTAAATTATTAAGGAGTTAGATGCTGTTTGTTCTCACAGTTTTAGAGGAAACTTGGATGTAGCCCATTCTTTGGAGTCAAAACTGAAGCTGCTCAGCAGGACCAAGGTCAGCAAACACTAAACCCAGCAACACCAGAATCATCAGCAAACAATGAAAATACAAATTCACTGCTGCCACAATTGCTCCCAAGACCTATGACACAAAAGTGAGAACTCAGAAACAAATTTCCATGGCTCGAGTCTGTGTAGGCAGAGGGTAGGACAGAATCTGTACTGGTACCATTTTTGGTATACTTCTTTCTCCAGTATTGTAAAACCAAGTACAACAAACAAAGGGTGATATAAGACTACAAGCCCTATTGGAAGAAAAAATCCCAACACTGGGCAAATAAAACAACAGTTGGCTAAAAATTTGAAACAAAAATGGGTAGCCTGTTTCCTACACTTATGTCTCAAGCTGGAATTGACGTACCAACACAAGTACACTGTGGTTTCTCCAGCTGTCTATATGCATTCATTTGCAACCTGAATATTTTAGTTTTGACAGTTCTATTTGGCTTAATACATTTACTGTTATTGGAGGTTTTTAAACAGCATTTAAACTGTTAAAAACTCACTGACTACATCCATCGATATCCACCCAGCTTTTGAATCTAAAAAGAAAAGATACAAATTATTTAAAATTATAATATAATCCATAAATATACTCTCACACAATGTCAGTCTGTTCTGACATTCATTTTAAGGCAAAACTGGTCTTCTAGTAACAGTAAAGAAGTAGCATGTCCAACACATGGATGTACTTTTGATTTCCTTCCACTAGCTCTAGAACTGAAGCTTCACACTTTTCAAGGGGAGTGTGTTTCTTCCAAGGAAGGTTAGGAAACAGAGCTCAGAATTCATCTCTTGCACCATGGATATGGATAGGCTGGAGAGAGGGATGAGGAATGTAGGCAGCTCCCGGAAGCTGCTTGTAATTGTCATCTGTTGCTATGGCATCAGATCTTTTTGCCAAATGAAAGCTTCTGCACTTTAGTTAAACTAACATTTCATTTCTAAACAAAATTATTTATATACCAGCACTGACTTACTCTAAATAATAATCACGTCTTTTATAGATGGAAACTTCTAGCCACTCACTGGTTTTTAATTCTGAAATAAAATTTATTCTTCAAGTTACACAACTGTTCAGAGAAGTGAAATGATCCATCTATCCATGAGTTTGCAGTAGAAGCCTTATGGAACCAGTTGAAGGCCACAAAGTAATTCAGGTTTTTATTTTATGACTTTCATGAAAAAATACCATTGTCATAAAAGCAGCTTACATGATGCAGTAAAGACACTGTTTGTGCAGAGAAATCAACTTACAGTTTTTATAGGTGGAAAACTATAAGGAAAAAATCAGTTAAGGAAGCTTGGATCAGAAACCCTTTACAACCCCTACAAAACAAAAATGAGAAAAGGGGATGTCTGAAACAGGAACCTGGTTTAAAGGAGTGGCACAGTTTATTCATTAAATGGGGAAAAAAGATCAAACCTCTGAATAATATGGCAGGACTACTAATACCTGTCCCTTTTCTAGCAACTTGACAGTAATGATAAATCAAAGCTGAGCAAAATCTACTTGTTTTGTAGTGTTTAATCTGAAGCCAGTATTTTTACCACAGTAGCCTAAGTAAAATATAGTTACATTTATTTATTTTTACAGAGAATACTTTGAATAAAGAGCTAGTATTTGTTTTTACAGGCTGTGTTTCAAGTATGGACAGACTGTGTTACCCTCTGAGAGCCCCAGCAATGGTGTGTGGTGGGCACAGGCAGCTGGAGCACCTGGAGCAGTCCTGGCTGGGTGGCAGAGGCAGCAGGGCTGGCCCAGGGCCCTTCAGACAGAACACCTGAACATGCACAGGTCTGGCACGCAGACAGTGCACAGTCAGGGAGCAGGTGGGAAAGCCAGACTAGAGGTTATTCTAATATATGTTTCAGGGATATTTTATTTTCCTGACTTATATTCACGCCAATGCAGTAACTCTCTCGGTTTTAAGTACCTGAATGTTTCTAAGACTGTGCACAGATGCTCTGGTTTGAGTGGGTGAGTGATGGTCATGTGAGGCAAAGAGAGAGACTGATAAGATGAATTTCAAAAGAGAAGTTCAGTACACAGACAGAATCAAGAAATGGCAGAAGAAAGGAGAAACAGAAGATGCAGGGGTGGAGGTGGTGAAGAGTGGGGAGAAAAGGAAGGAGATAGGAGGTGAAAAAAGAAAGGAACTGAAAATGATGCAAAGGTATATGCTATATTCTCCTGTAGGAAAGAAAAAGATAAAACTAAGAAAGTGAAGCAGGGATATCAGAAGAGAGCCAGGAATCAGGACTACATAAATAACATTTACTTAAAATGGTAGTTTAATTAACTGGTCTTAGTCAAATAATTCCGTCAATAGCTATTTCTGTGGTATTCAATAACTAATCAAATAGTTACAAAAATAACAGTAAGGTTGAATACATATTTTCTACCTTTGTGTTGTTATTTGATCACTCAACCAGAAACACTAAAAACAAATAACCCTAAGTACTTACTGTACTTAAACAAAATTCCTTTAGCTTATTACTTATCAGCTGGTACTCACTGGTTTTTTTTTTCCATGAAACAAAAGTATATAGGAACAAAACAATATAAGGATGTTGTTTAAACTTACAATTTAACTTTTTCCTTAAAATCATCAATGTGCTTTAATTACTGTGAAGTACTATAAATATAAAAACAGAATATCATGATGAGAGTTGTAGAAGTACAGCACCACTGGTGCAAACCTGCACCTGGCACCAATCTGAAGCCTGTTCTGAATTCAGCTTGTCCAGGAGGTAATTCTTGAAAGTGCCCTCACTAGTGTGTGTTCAGAGCTGCTTTTGCAGGTTTTTCTGTCATCTGTGCAAGCCATGACACCAGTCCAGCTAAAGTTTCAAGTGCTGCTATGAGTGCAATTTCACTAATTCTGCTGGAAACCCCAGGAGTAGGTCTGCATGAGCGCTCTTCCAACACACCAATACGGTAAGAGGGAATGAGAAACAGCTGGGAAAAGCATCTTCCACTACCACAGATGGAGCCAGAAGTCTTCTGCCTCACAATGAAATGGTTTATCAATGGACCCTGTTCAGATCATTATTCTGTACCCTCCTTTCCTCCCTCACCAGCTGCTTGTTGGCATCCCAGAGCAGGTACTGTGGGCAAGCAAAGGAACCTTGTGTGCCCTGTCAGGCCCCACAAGCCCCCTTCTCTGGCCTTTGCACTGGATCTCAAGAACAGGGCTCAAGGAGATCCTTCTGCTCCCATGCTGGGGGTCTGGCCAAGCCTGGCAGAGGGGAACTAACAAACACCACTGGGCAGGAGTGGTGGGAGGGCCAACAGCAGCTTTTGCAATCCTCTAGTCATGATCCAGATCCCAGCTGCCACTTCTGAAATAACATGGACAAAGGCTATCATCCCGTCAAACACAGCAAATTACTTCTGTGGGAATAACAACAAAGGCATCCTTCTCACTAGGAGTCTGAATTTTCAAGCCTTTGGATGAGCTATGTGGTCGTATCAGATGAAGTGCATGCTAGGTAAAGCAGCAGAAGATTAGGATTCAATTAATAACTTTTTTTTGTCTTCTCCTTTCCATTACAAAATTGAATGAATCTGAGAACACCTGAAAATTGGCTCTTCACCCCTACAGACATTGAAGCTGTTTGCAATTTACAGAATTTGCCACAACAATGAAAAAACACAAATGCAGAACAAGGTTGACAAATTTCTCCAATAACTGATGTACATATGGTTTCCATTTCTGAAGGACGAACTATGTCTGTGGAGCTGCTCTTACACACCAAGCAACACAAAACTCCTATTTCAAATCAGTTTTGGTTCCAGACCTCCTTAAAAGCACAGCCGATCGCCACAGAAGAAGTCCAACTTCCAAACATGTTGTTATGCCTCAGTTTCAATAGCTTCCTACTCTTTTTCTGCTCCCATGCATGCCAAAGTACAGACAGAGGATCAATGCAATGTATTTTTAGTAGCACTGGCTGAAAAACAGTGCCAGCTTCTAATTTTATCTAAGGATTAATTCTGTGAAGGACCGAAGAAGTCAGCAGCAACTCACCAGAGAAAACCTCAGCCATCTATTGTGATCACAGGCAAAATGACACTTCAAGGACTTTGGTGGGATTTCAGCCAAATCTCCCAACTTCTAAAGGACAATAGCTAATCTCTTGCTGTGCCTTCATTTCTTCCCCTTTTGCTTTTCTTAGCTTCACCTCTCTTTTCTTTCCCCATCTCCAAGGATCACAAACACATCTATTGAGAATGCTCACAGAAACCGCTGGCCTCTGACAGTACCAGTGGGACTTCCAGGATTTCCCTGGTGGGATTTTTCATAAGTACATTGGTTGGGTTCAACAGTATTTTGGTGTTCCTCTACACTCTGCAGAATTTAATGGGAACAAATTAGTTATGGAAAGTTACTCCTGTCCATAATCTTTCTTTAGACACTGCTGTGTCAGAGCAGTCTGGGCATGGACACATCTCCAGTGCCTGCTCAGTCCATCATGGGCAGTAACAAATACAGAAATGCCCTCATTGCCACGCTGGGTTTGACAGGAGAATCAATACCACCTCTCTGAAAATCAGAGCACAGTAGAAATAGGAACATGGTTGCCTGCTCTGAGTTGTCTCTGCCTACAAAGTGTGCCAGTGACTCTTTCTGGGTAAAATAGAAAAGGAAGCACAACCTTGGTTTTCCAAATAAGCTCTATGCATGAAGGAAAATGGAATCTGTTAAGTGAAGTCAGTATGTATGCATCATAGACAACACAAACAGCAACAATTTGTGTCCATTACTCTCAGTCCTGAAATAGCTTGAGAACCAATAAAGGAATTGTGCTACATTCTTAAATAAGTCCTTGTTATATATTAAAATATTATCAATAGATATGGCTTAGAAAACTGATCATTTTTGTATGTCTAAATACAAAAGATATCAGTCCAAAGAAATGTGCATGTCTCTCAGCTGTATTTATCCATGCGTACCCAGGAGTCTACCAAAGATATGACTATGGAGGGTTATGCTGAATGACCAAGGCAACCTGTCATGAATTATACAATTTTAAGTACCAGGGGAAAAAACCCAAACCTTTGAAACAGGTATTAGAATACATTTTCAGAGAGAAAATAAAGATAATTACCTTTTAAAGAGTAATTATTCTAGAAATTATGTACTACAAAAATACTGTCAGTAGAAACACTAAATGACAATATGGTTTCTCAAATAAATGAGACACTGGTACTGTGATCAAAAGACATAGTTTTAAACTTCTTAGATAACTATCAAGGTAAGAAATGCCCCCTCAGATACAGTTTATTTGTACTGAGGGCTACAGAAGCTAAATTCTAGTCATGCCTTATGCCCACTCCCAAATTTAACATGTAAACTCATTACAAAAACTTTACAGCCCAGAACTGTAGGTGTGAAGGGGGGTGGCTTGCATAATGACAAGGTGAAGTCACAGAAAGTTTCTCAAAACCCACATAAAAATTTCCCTAATTCATATGAGAGTTGGAGACAGTACTGGGAATGGAATATGCAAGCTGGGAAGCAGTTCTGATCAGTGCTCAAAAATATTACTGTTGAAGAGCTCTAGAACAGTAATCATAATGTGCCAAGATCCAACACTCTTCTGAAAGCAAGAAATCAACTGTGGTTGTATTTAATTTCAAAGGAAGGCGAATTATATATAATTATGATGCTTTTAAAAAGTGCAAAAATCCTTGAAGGCAGCGTGGAAACTATTCAAAGACACTATCCCAGAGGCTCAGACCATATGTACAGCATTCACTAAGGACTTCAGAAAGGCCAGAAAGTATCCAGACTGTCTAAAGGACTTAAGTAACAGCCATAAGGAGGCTACTAAGAGCAGGATAGCATCCTTTGAAAAGCTAAAGCATTCAAATAAAAAAAATAGGAAAGATTTTATACACTGAGAAGGTTAGATACTAAAGCCCAAGAAATCAAGCTAAAAAAAAGTGAAGAACTGGAAACAGCATAAATCTGAGAACTAATAAAGCACTTTGTAGGGGAATTAGGAGCAGGTAGCCTGCCAGACACTCACTAAGATTAACAGATGTTCCAGACATGCAAGATGCATCCAAATATAAAGGCTGAAAAGAAGAAAAACAAGGTACATTTTTGTATCCACTTGTATTGTGAGGGAACTTGTGAAGATCTAATGTGATAATTCCTCCTGCAGACAGCACACAGATGTGTCTCAAATCAAAATACCAGTAGATGATTCAACAAATAGACCTAGGCACTAGCAAACCACTCAGGTGGAATCCACAGACCTTCCAAAAAGTGAAAACCAGTCAACTTCTGGGGAGTTATCCTTAAAACTGCCCTTGCACGAAAGGAACAGGGAGGCGGCCACTGTTACATCTACATTTAAAGGGGTTTCCTGAGCAATGTGGTAACAACTGACTGCCAAAGGGGCACCTGCACAGACAAGTGATGGAAACAAGACAACAGCTCCTGTGCTTACCGGTTCTGAAGAGAGAGCAACCAACAGCTTTCACAGGGACAAGGGAGATTCACTCCATCCCATCTCCAAGAGGCATCTAACAGTTACTCACCAGAGACTCTTAAGGATGCCAAGCTGCCTGGAAATATGGATTGAAGTCCTTGCCTGCATAGAAAACTGGTAAGAAAAACAGAAATGGACAAGACATCTAGATCCCACCTGGATCTGTACGGGGACCTGTACTGCTCAACAAACTGAAAACAACCTCTCACAGCAAATGAACGGGGAGAAAGTGGCATTTGCTAAAATTAAGCAATTTAGCAGCATGAGAATCTGGCCTGGTTGTAAAGAGCTGAGGAAAGACTTCCTATGCAGTGACTGTTCAAAAAAGGAAGAACTCCATGCTAAACAGTGCAGCACGCTGCACATGGGAAAAACACCACCAACTTCATACGAGTTTTGCCAAGTACAACCAAGAAGTCACCTCAACACTCAAAAATGGCAAAAAAATCAGAGATTGGAAAGGAACAGAGAACAAAGCAAAATGAAAATATGAGAAGTAACTGAATAAACTTTGAGGGCATGTAAAAGATTGGTATGGGAAGCATAACAGAGGAGCACAAAATCACATGGGGAACTGAGACTGTGAGGATGCAATACTGGTTATTCGCCTGTTCCACATAAAGGTTTTGGAACCATCAACTAAAACTAGCAAAAGACAGGTTCAAACAGACACTTCTCAACCAGTTAAACTGACAGGACTATCACTTGTTTAGTTACTTGAAAAAAGCGTTCCATCACTTTTCACAGAAATTCTTTGCACAGCATGCTACTGACATACTCGGGACGAAAAAAAAATTAAAAAAACCAAAGCAAAATAACCCCCTGACTTCTGGAGAGAAGTGGTGAAGACAGCACTCACCCAAACATATGGTCCCGTTTCTTCACTCAAATACTAATAGAAGGAGTAGACAGCTGAAGCAAAATTTCACATGGGTAGAAAAGAGACAGTTTCTTTTAGAAATAAAGCCAAAGTATACAAAGGTCTCTTGCCAATAAAGTCCCTACCTATTTATACACTGTTTACTAGTGTGCCTCACTGGTTATATTGATAATTTCAATCCCTCACCTCAAGCTCCTCATTCACATGTCCCATATAAAGGGCAAATTAGAGTAGGTTATGCATATAACCTCCACATTATGTAAAAGCAGACTGAAAAAATACCAGTGGGGAAGAGGGTGTGGAACAGGGACTTTGCAGAAAGGGTAGTAAGAAAAAAAGGGAATTTAGCTCTCAATAGTGGCTTTCAAATTTTAAAAGGAAACAGTGTGCCAAGCCATAGCAGTGGCAGTACATGCTTTATGTAGATATATGTTTAACAGGAGTGAAACCTTAAGACTGAGAAAAGCAACAAAACAGAGGTAACTGATTTTCCTCTTCAACTGCATGAAAATTTGCCTCACTTTTAAAAACCCTTAGTTCTCTTTTTTTCCTGTCATTTAGTTATTAAAACATTGTGTTGAACTTTAGCCTCTTAAGAAAGACCCAAGTAAATTATTTACAAAAAATATTGCACCTGAAGATGGTAGCTGGACTGTGACAGCGTAACAAATCTGAACAAGATTAAAAACAACCAACTGGTAAGAAAAAACTAATATTTAAAGAATTCCAAACAAGGATACTTCAGGAAGAAGAAGCACACATGGAAAACAGATTCCAAAATGATGTTTTCTTCCATGTTTAAGGAAATTTTCAACGAGTTAGATACAGCTTTTATTCAGAAATTTTTACACTGCTGTTGAACACCCCTTTTGTCAAAATTTCACTATACAGTTGATTTAACTAGATGGCTTGTCTGCCATCTGTCCCCTCAGCAAATGCTAGGCATTCTGTTCCAAACCAACCAGACCATCTGCAATTAATAGGTTGCCAGAAAGGCTGTACACATATACTTCACATGCTCTGAGTTGGTGATTTTTCTTTATTTGGCAACAAGCAAAGCCAAATATTTCCAGTGCAACCCAAGAAAAGACCACAAAATAGTTGGGATGGAACAGCCTTGCTGACCTCACCAAACCAAAACAATTTGAAATTCATAAATACAGAGAAATAGAAGACCTTCTATGTGTGGCCATAGGAAATGCTTTCCTAACACAGCTGTGTCCCTGAAAAACCCCAGCACGCTGTAGAACCTCCACCCTTGGGAGAATTTTACAAACAGGCAACGTGTTCAATGTGCTCCTCTGTGTCCAGCCAGCAGCGAGAACCAGCGGTAACAGGCGGGAGCCACCTCAGGCTCGGCCTCGCGTCCTCGCCCGCCTGGCGGGTGTGGAAGCGCGGCTGCCTGGGCTGGCTGGGTCTGCACTGCTGCTTCTGCACGGCGGGAAGGGCCAGCGGAGCACCTGCGCTACTGACCCGCGCCCTGAGCGAGGCCGAGCACCCCAGGGAAAGCAGCATCGTACACCAAGCTGTGAACCACCCGACGGCTGCTTTTGCTTCGAGCACCATGAACAGGGACCCAGCCGTAACCTGCTAGGTCACCCCTACAGGTACAGGAGCAGGACAGCACAGCGCTGGCACCAAGAGTTTCATGGGCTATGGAGACCCGATTCAGCAGCACGGACAAGCATTTTAAAACGAATCCGGAGCTGGACACTGCTGGCATCTTCACGGGAGCCGGAGTGCAGGGACAAATTTGGAGAGCTCCGGGCGCGCCCCGGCACAGCGGGGGCAGGGGGCGGCCGCAGCCCCGGGTCCGTCAGCGCTGTGGCGGCCCAGTGCCCCGTGTCCCTCGTTCCCCTCCACGGGCTCGCCGGCAGACGGCCCAGGCCCCGGCGCTCCACGCCTCCCTGTGCCCGGCGACAGCTCCTCCCGCCGCCGCCGCCGCCGCCGGGGAAGCCCGGGGCCTCCCTCCGCACGCCCCTCCCGCCCGGCAGCGCGGCGGGGAAGAGCCCGCAGGCGATGGCGCGGCTCGGCCGGCGCTCCCCGTACCTGGGACGAAGGCGTTCAGAGTCCTGCCGCGGGCTCTCAGGAACACGTCCTCCTCCGCCGCCGCCATCGCCCCGGCCCGCGCGGCCGCTGCCACCGCCGGGCCCGGCCGCCGGGGGGGCGGCACCGCCTCCGCCGGGGGCGGCGCCTGGCGCGGGCGGGAGGCCGCCCTGGAGGCGCGGGGGGCTGCTCTGAGGGGGCGGCGGGCAGCGGCGGCCGGGCGGCTCCGGGCCCAGCCCTGGCATGGCCCTGGCAGCGGGCGGTGCTGCGGGGCGGCTCCTGGCACCCCGTGTGCGGGGGGCGGCTTCGGGTAGAACCTGCCCCGAAGGTGCGCTGGCTTTTAAGTGAATTATAATAAAGTAATAGATTACATCATTTGCAGCTTGTTCCTAACCTGCGAACTGAAGTGATCCCGTGTCTAAAAGCATTGGCAGCCTTCCTTTCTTCCTTCATAGGTTGCTCTCGTCAGGTTTCCTCAATGTTTAAACGTGCTCCCGAATTTAGGTATCAACAGCAACTTCTCACTGAAAAAGAAAAGTTGTGCAGAAAAAGCCAAGGCCCAGTGTCTCCCTGCTGCCGGTGCCCCCGGCTCGGCCTGCGCTGCCCTGCCCGTGGGGACTGTGGCGGGCATGGCCAGCGCCCACGCAATTCCTGTTTCTGTCCGAACCAAGCTGCACAGTGAGGTGATGACTGAAACATGTGGGTGACCCTTACAAGGCAGTGTTTTCTTCATCTCTTCAGACCTAGAATCTCTTTTTGACCCGGCCATAGAGGAGCAATATGGTTGCAGTTTCCCAGCTGAACAGTCGGGACCCCATTATTCTGTGTGGTGCAACCTGCAGAGTTCTGAGTGCCTCTATTCATCGTGTGAAATCTGCAGCAATGTGCTAGGTAAGGTTAATGTTGTCAGCTAAAAGGCATTCCTATGGCTAGATGGCTTTTCCATCTGTAAAATGTGGGTATTATCCACAAGTAAAACCAGCTTCTTCAGTCCTACTTGTAAACTGCTTGATGATTATTAGATGGAAAGCGCTAGGGGAAGTCTTTTTTATTAAGTAGTTTTTGTCAATTCCCCTCTTTATGAGGCAGCATGTGGTATATTAAACAAATAAAAACTAAAGTGCATTTTTAAGTCTCAGGTGCAGCCTATCTAAATATCCCACTACTATCGTAGGAAGAGGTGATCATGGTCTCATGGTAGAAATGCTCATGCTAATATAAGAGCAGTTACCTCAGTCATGCAAAGAATTTTTTTACCTTTTCTGTTTCTTTTCCATTTTCTTCTCATCTGCCTAATAGGGCTGAGCAGCTATAAACCAGAATATATGACTGCTGCATGACTTCAGCTAAACTCAGGATTAATTCTGAAAGTGAAATAACATCAAGATCAGGCCAAAATGTGTAGGTTATTTTGGCAAGGCAACATAGTGTGGTTCTGGAGCACAAGGACATGAGATTGTGATCAACACCTGAATTACCTTTGTCTTAACCTGGATGTGTTGCTAAAGGCAACCACATTTCTTTGTCAAGTTATGCATGTCTGAAAGATTGAATCAGACCTGGCAGAGACGGGGATTGTAAGTTCTTCTACATTTATCTGAGTCTGTAATTTCACAGCTCTTTTTTTCTAGACATGTATAGGGTGCTCTCCTCTACACAATTCCACTGTCAGTATTTGATGTCTTTTCAGGATGGGTCATGGATGAGCCTCAGGATGCTCAGCTCTTTCTAGGTGATGATGATGGTGAGTGTGCAGCCTGCCCGTGTTGCCTTCTCTTCAAATGGAGTCCTTTGATCTTAAATCACCTTGAGCATTACTTAAGGTAATGAGGAGGCCACGAGAAATTTTATTTTGGTAATTTAAACACATTTTCTTGTGATTTTACAGCCTGAGTGCAGAAGTGTTTTCATCTGCCGAAGTAAAGGAACATTTGCTTATAAACGTGAGAACTGGGAATCAGCACTGTGTGTGCAGGAGGGGGATTTCAGCTCTCTCCTGCTTCTTTTACTCTGCCAAATTTGAAGTATGCATTTTTGAAGCCAAGCTCATGGACCAAATGCTATGCAGCTAAACTCATTTTACTATGACTAAGTCATTTAAAGTTACTACTGATCTATGTTGGTTTAATTATAGATTTTCATGGACTCATTCCAGATTGGGCCTAGATAAAGCATCAGAATTTTGTCATAGGACTTGATTTGTTACACAAAGTGTCATGAATATAATGGCACTGAATAAATAATTTACAGTAGCACGTGTCTCCTCTTATTTATGGAGTATAAATTGACAGTTTTACCAATTTTATAAAGTTAGTGTGAAGATACAGAGGGAAATGTACCATTCTGGGAGGGCATGCAGTATATTGAAAATAAGAGATTAAAAGTGGGAAATGTAGGCATTGAAAATAAAATTCTTATATAAGGTTTAGCTTAGTAAGGACTGTGAATAGAATAGTGCAGATCTGTGGAGTCCAGATCTTGTAAGACTTACTCAAGTGTGCTTTAGATCATGCTGCCAACACTTACAGTTCTTGGAAGTTCTGAAAAATCCAGTAACAGACATGCTACCTTATTTTTTACTGCAGTTTAAAGTAAGACTGTGTGCACCTTGAGAGACCTAGATAAAGTACTAATAAAACAAGTAAATGATTCCAGAATTTACTATCTCTATTGAGAAATTAAAATAAAGAGCAAAATAGTCAAGGCAGTGGTTGAAGAAGGGGAATCTTTTTTCTAATCTCAGCAAATGACAAGACGACAAAAAAAAAACTGGAAGAATACAAAAGGTGAAAAGGACGTAACAAGGTTGGTCTAGATATTGAACTTAAAATTACAAAGCACAGGCAGATATGCAGATTTGAAACTAAACCATTTTAATCTTATATATAGAATAGAATGACTATGTACCATCTGGAATTCAGGGAATCCAATGAAAGTTGGAGGTGTAAACAACACACACAGCAGTATCAACATCTGTTTTCAGTGCCTGCTGAGATATATGAGTCCTTGAGGGATAAGCTGGAGAAAATAATGGAAATTGATACAACCTAATGATATAAAAAGGATCACACATAATAGTATTTGCTTAGAAAGAATATGGATTTACTCACACTAAAAATAAATAGTGCATACAATATATTGTCTGTTTTTTAAGAACCTCTTCTCCTTGTATGTCCTTGAACAGGCCAGCAGTCATAGCAGATGCAACATTTTGGAAGGTTTGGCATAGGATACAGCTCCCCTACTTCCCCAAGAAGAGCTAATGGATAAAAATCAGTAAGTTCTGAAAACCCACAGTAGTAACTTTTACGAGTAAACTCCGATGTCCTGCTGCGTTGCTGAGAGTGAGGCTCCAGGATGGCTATGCCATTACAGGTAAATTTAGCAATCTGAGCCTAAAACATTACAGAGTATGATAAAACATAAGATCTGATGTTCAATACAAACAAAAATGAATTACTACACTAAAAAGTAATTTCTGCTTGCAATGAGTGCTAGCAATGTTAAAAAAACAGGCTCTGTTAATATTTGGCCTTGATACCAAATGGCCTTCCATTTTCAAAGGGCCCACAGAATAATATCAAATATATTAAAAATGTTTTGCACAAACCAGCTTAAAAGGATTGGTTGACCAGGACCAACATTTTGTTGCTAGGAAGGGAAGAATGATGACATTGATTATTTCCACAGCTAAAAATCCACAATGTAATTGATTTTTATCTGACTCATTTAGTGTGGGCAGGCTCCATTTGTTCAAGAAACCTGTAATATATTCCTTGAATCACTGTAACTATGAGAGATATAAAAGTTGATGTAATGAGTTAAACACACTATTTAACTCAATTTGTTTTGCATACTGAATTCCAATTTCTGACACAGATACAGGTTCTATCTAGAGCTACTGCTCATTTTTTAAGATGTCTTTTTAATTTTCTGTGCTCCCAAATATTCAAGAGTTCTGCTTTATTCAGGGTGCCTCAGATTTTAGAATTCCCTGTCCTGAGATTTCGTTTTCAGGTACCCTGAGAACTTGCACCTTTCATTGAGGGATTGAGATCTGGGCTACCAGCAAATTTGAAAGTCGTGACTAGTAAGACTCCAGTAAATGAGGGAGCCAGACTAGGAGGAGTTATTTGATCTGGTGCATATCTTTGACACATTCAGCGTCTGCTCCTGAAAAGTCGTGGATATTTGGGTCATTTTGGATATTTGAGTTTGTATTGAAACTTCTAGAGAGAGAAAGATTTCATGGGAGTCCGGCAGGGCTAGAGCTGATGAAAAAAAAAATCAGTCTTTTAATGGAAGTATCCATTTTTAGAATTATGCAGAATATTTGTGATTGATTGCCACCTCATCCTGAACTATCCAAGGACTTTCTGACTTAACTGTTCTCCAGAATCTTTCCAGTTGGAACTGGGCAGCAGTTGCCCACTATCTAAGGTTTATGATTCCTGCTGCTCATCAAGACCTGTCTAGTCACAAATGGAAGGGAATTAGGAATATAAATAGATTTGAATAAACTATTTATTATATATGTCCACGTACATGTCTGCGTGTTTTTAGAATACTACAGGTTTCAGGTTTGACATGGTCTAAGAAGAAAATCTAGGTTTAAAAACTTTTATTTCACAACGTGGTCTCACATTTGGACTTGTTGGACTTTTCCTATTTTAAACAAATAGATTTTCCATTAATGTACAACCAAAACAGAAAACTGGAAGAAAAATTAGTATTTAGTTTATGCATCTGTATGGATGACTCTTGAGATTCCTTTCTCCTTTGCTGATAAATGACATTTTATTAGAAAAAATAAAACTCCAATGATCATTGACCACAGTTGCTATTTCTGCCAAAAAAAACCCCAAAACAATCTTTCAAGTATTAAAATTCAATAAACAATCACAGCACTTTGATACTTTTCAGCTAGGCATACAACAAAGTAATTGGTCTTTTCCTGTTACACTGGTCAATCCAGAATGTGTTGCAAATACACTGGGTGAATCTCTTTGTTTCCTTGCTCAAAGCATTTTTTTTTCAGACTGGAAAACCTCATTTTTGCATATGAGGTGACATACAAGCAATTTGGGTGTTTTGAAAAAACCTGATATGTCCTTTTTCTTTCCTTCTCTAAAGGGGTTTCATACTCTTTCAGAAAAGGGGAATTTTCTTTGTTCACCTAAATTTTAACCAAGTATATTTTTCAGAAGCACATGTACATCACCATCTGACAGGATATAACAAACTGGATGTAAAGAAACAGTGACATCAGATGACTCTGAGAAGAAAAAAGTGACTACAAAAAAACTGTGAAACAGAACCCATTGTCCTACAACTTTGCAAAGATCAGCTTCTCCTACAGAGTGAAGTTTGACACCACAGAAATGTCCTGTAATTGGACAAGGTTCCACTTAGTTTTTCTGAAGTGGAAAAAGTAGTTGTATATTAATGAGGCAAATAAATCCTCTTGTTGATTCCTGAGTCCCATTCTGCCACTACTTTCCCCTCAAAATAGAGCCTAATAAATTGCATCAATGGTTCAGAGAATCTTTGCTACTTTGGAGAATGATTTATGTTCTCTAAACTCTTCATAGAACTCTTGCACACATTAGTATTCACTCATACTGTGTGCCAGGTTTTGCATGTGAAGTAGATCTTAAAATTGACTTTACCATCTGTGATGTCACTAATATAGCAGTCACTGAACCTCCTGAAATAGGATGACTATGAAGGATGCATCTATTTTGCCACAGATTTCTATAAAACAAAATGTTTTTCAGTAATTAAAGCTGGAGGTGAACAAAGGAGGTACTCTGGGAAAAACACAGATTAATTTAACCATAAATGACCCATTTGAGTTTTTTTTTTCACTCAAGTAATGACTGAAGAAAATTAGTTCAGAGACTGATGAAGGATGCTGAATAGGTAATTATCGCTATTACAAACCTCTTATTTTAATTTGTAGGAAATGTGATTTGAAAATTAAATAGTACTTGATTTTTTTTAGGTTTCAGTGTGGACTCTCTTTTAGCTGTGTCTAGCACTTTTGTTTCGCAGAATTTCAAGGACCTTTCTTTTCCCATTAATGATGGTATTAGATACCCAGAAGGATTCATTTTTCAACAGTATTATCTCAGCAATAAATTATATTTTCCACTTCCCTCAGATTCCTGGTCGAAAGATCTGTAGGTGGTTTACAGGGCTTGGGTAAAAAGAGATAACGAAAAATTTGGACCCAGGTAGAGGCACACAGAGGCTGATTTATGAGTGAAGACATAACATGCACCACAAAGCTTCTACTTCTAAAATTAATAATGGATGAGGAAAAGACTGCATGCCCTACAAGGCAGATGTAATCCACCTGTTTTGTACTACCCTTCACTTTGACTACCAGCCTCCTTCCCCGTGTTTGCAATGATTTTTTTCAGATTTCTTCCAGTTGTACTTATTCGTAACAACTAAGTCAATGACAGAAAACACTGTCTGTATTCCCAGAGTGTTCTTTCAAATTTTTAACGCTCCAGTAATTTTCAAATCTCTGTTACAAATGTAACAGAGTCCAATGTCCAAGCATAAAAATCCAGACTAATTGACACTACAACAGTGGCTTTCCCACTCTTTGAATTTCTTCTGGTTTTGACACAGGGGAGAAGTAAAATTTTATTCATGAAGATATTGCTTGGTCTTATTGATGCATTCCTACATTTGCTGCAGGATGATCACAATAAAGATATGTCCCCTGTACCTCAGGCAAAAGACAGAAATTAACTCAAGTGCCTCTTCTGCAGATGATTTGGAACCTTTAAAGATCATTTTGCTGTTTGCCAGTTGGTTGCAGGAGTACACAGTAAGGAATTGCAGAATGCTGTGTAAACAGTAGGCTACAAATGAGAAGATGCTGCATCCAACCCTTCCAAATCTACTCTGTGGCTAATAAACCCAGTTTCCTTGCAAAATGAACTGTGCCACCCATTTCTGCTTCAGACACTCTAGCTTTAAAATCAGATGGAACTAAGACCTTCCTGCCATGAAGCGTAGTCAGGTTTATTCAAAAAGCAGGGTGGAGATTGCACACTGTCCCAGAGTGGGCCTGAGAGTGAGCAAATGGCACAAGGCCAATCCACCGGGCAGGGACACTGGAGGCCGTTTGCCTGTGGAGATGTCCTCACCACAGAGATGGAACAGAGCCTCTCTGGCCATGACATCCTGACAGCGCCCACTTGACAACACAAGTCTGGCCACAAACCCATGGTCGTTAACCTATCCTGTGCACTTACTTTACAGACCATGGTACTGGAATGAGTGGGAAACCAGAAACAGCTCAAAAACAGTGAAGTGTGATTAGCATTTTTGTGGAATGCAATTGGATGGATTCATCAGCCGTAACAATTTGTTTGGAACAATTAATAGTTCTGAATTTTTCATTAAAATAAAAGCACAACATTCATATGGAGTAATTACTGCGGTGTGAAACACGTTTGAGTTAGAACAAGATGACTTTGTCATTGGGTAGGTAAATTCACAGTGCCAGGAAATGTTCTCCTCCCCAGGTTCTAAGAATCATGTGCCTAACAGTCTCCTGCAGCACACAGTACAAGCTACTATTAATAATATATCTAGAGCTGAACATAAGGTATGGAGGGAGTATTTAAAATGTTTAATTATTCAAATGAAAGAATTAATTGACTGTGCCTTTTTTGCAGTTCCACAATATTTCTAAACATCTTAAGACCTCAGCATGCTAAGAAGAATATAATAATGTATCTGAATCTGCACTTCATTTATTCTCCAAGACAAGCACTACGGAAAAACATTTTAAAATAAGACATTTGGAACAGAGCAACTGACTTTGGGATGAAGCTTATCTATGCATATATAATGTATATATACACAAAATATGTATATTATAAAAACTGTGATTAATTGGATTCAATGGCTGTACTATGCCTATTTGATGTACAAAATGTGATGTAATACTGTATCAACAAGCTGCACTTCACTACAATATTTATGACAGTTCCTTTAAAATTCATCAATTCTCAAGCAATTCTAATCTAATTTAGTCTCATCTATGATAATTTCTGCAAAAAGTATTAAAGAATTCTGAACTGGTAAGAATTTGCCAGTGCTGAACTTCTAGCAAAAGAGCATTCATTATTATACTTCCAGGGTTACCTAGATGGAGATCATTGCATTCCTTGCTGGAACAGGCAGGTGGGAAAGCAAATACTCCATTTGCTTCTCTAAAAACCTTCAAGACCAATTTGTCTCCAGAGAAGGTCAAACTTAACTGAAAACCAGGTTGATGTACATATTTATTTTCAGGCAAACTATAACTGTAACTTCTGTTTGCCCTGAGTTTTCTCCAACAAATTTTTTGGGGTTGAACAAACTATTTCTTTAAGGCTAAATTCTTTCCTGTGCAGGTGCAGTTTTGTAAGCCAGTACTGTTAAACTGAAGTAGGGCCCCTCCCACTGTGCATTTTAAAGGATTGAGAGATCTGCACGTGGGCTGTTCCTGCCCTTGATGTGCCACAGTAATTGAAGTCCAGCCAGTGTGAAAAAGGATGGAAAGCTTGCCTGGGAACAGGTTGGGAAGCCCTGACCTGAAGAAGCATCTGTTACTTTGCTGTCAGCCAGAAATAATTATATTATAAGGAGGCTGGTACTAGAATTTCCAGTCTTTTCTCTTACCTCCTTGTAAGTTTAAAATAGCAGTGTTTACTATTTAAAACTTAGAGTTAGTAAATATCTTGAGAAAGAGGTAGTGAATCGATGAGACTGTTACTATTTTTCACACTTTTCCTGTAAGAAAAGAGAATTGTAATATTTCTGGGTTCTTACATAACCTAGTCTAGCAAGTATTTATTTCATCTTCTAGATAAAAAATCAAGCCCCCTCATCCTTAAGTAAATCTGATGTAAACAGAAAAAGTACAAGGTAGAAGTTAACTTTGAAGATTTTCTGTTTGAGCCTCTGAACAATAAATCTCACCAGAACAAATATAATAATACCATCCTGGGTAAAACTTTCAAAATTGACTGAGCAGACAGGTATATATTTTTTTCCCCATGAAGGAGAATTCACATTTATTTATCAGCTAGGGTTTTAGAGGAGGTTTTTTTTCAAGAGAATATATCATATGGGTGTCATTTCTGAAGAAAATCGTGCACCTCTCATACAGCCTAGACTAAATCAAAGTGAAGAGAGCATTTTGTGATTTCTGCAAGTAAATTCATAAAGACCAACAGGACTCAACAGATTTTTAGGACAAAATCATAAACTTGTTGTGGTGAACACCATGATGTGTGGGGGAGGAGGGAGAGGTGCCAGCTGGATCCATCATCTATCTTGGCATTTATGCTGTGTTCATCACCATGGTATCAAAACACCTTTACAAGTTCTAAGTGTAACCACAGTAAAGGATCTGTAGCTTCTCCTTGAGTCCTAGGAGGGATGGCTTTGTTGTTGTTGCTGTTGTTGCTATTGATATTTTTATTGAACACGCAAGTGAAAATAAGAGATTTTACATTTTATTCTTAAGGAGCTGAGGTTCCTCAGGGAATCACCTCCACAGCTGTATGTCAGTTGCCAAGAAAATTGTATCTGCACATGTTAGAGAGATGGCCCTTCTCTTGTCCCAGAAAATTCCAGCTGGACCTAGTGAAAGGTCATGAAGGAGCCCTCATCCTGTTACACAGGGCACAGAGAAGATGCTTAGGATGGCTGGAGGCAGGGAGGTGGAAACAAGAGTTGTTGAGTACACTGCTGATTTTTCTTGGTTTCCCCAGCAGTGCGGTTCCTTGAGCGTATGTGCCAGAGAGTCTCCGTGTCCCTGTGCCAGCAGAACGGGCTCCCTTGGGCTTCCAGGGATTGATGCACAGAGACACCTGAGAGCTGGCTGAATACATTTTCAGGAACATACAGCAGATGCACTGCAGCTTAAAGCTGTACTGTATGTGGAAATATTACTGCCTTAAATATTTCTGCATTTTCTCACACAACGAGCATCAGATTGTGGCCTTTGTATTTTTGTCTTTAACTTTTCCTGTATCTTTTTTTTCTACAGCCTTTAATGTTAGATTTTGAGTTTGCTTTCACTATGAAGAACACTAGCATTATAAAATTACCCCATTGAAACAAATAGAATATTATGTTCTATCAAGAACATCTCAATGAGAATAAATGTATAAAATCTTGCTCCTTACAGTAAAATCTACACTCAGTTGGATTTAATCCTAATAATTCCTGCTAATAATGAATCAAGACTTTGCATACAGCTATCAATAATTAATTATTGATAGTCAACAGAGCTAATACTAAAAACATCCTGTGCAATGAGACAAAAAAAAAAATTGGAAACTGGACCTAGGCTGATCCTCCATCCTTTACATAGAAGATCTATTTCTGATCTTGCTGTGCAAGTGTTTTAGTGTTTTCTATTTTTTGTTAACTTCAGCTAAACATTATGACAGAAACAAGTGAAATAATTGGGTATTATGAGATATCTGCTCTTTTTCACTTATGGTCATTTTATGTGTTGAAATATTTGCATTGTTTATGTAGGGATGTGATCCTATTGTTCAGCCATCTAAATTATCTCTGTTAATCATATTATCAAGGCCCATGTCAACTGTTCTAGTTTGCATGGAAATTATGAGCAATTTCGTTTTACATTTTGTTGTTTTTTCTTTTTAAAGAAGATCAATCCCTAAATTCACAGGGAGAATTTGTTAAACTGGAAAATCTTATTTAAGGGTTCAAGGTGTATAGAAATTAGAAAATTGCTTTTAAAAAGACCAGCTTTCTGTCAGGTGTGTGGGAGTGAGTGACCACGTACACCCAAGAAAATAGTGAGTTGTCCTCTTACCAAGTATTCTGTTACAACTGGTCCTATAGATGTGTCTCTGTGGGTATATATAGATATGTAACTATATATATAAGTATATACATATAAATATCATTTTCATAATTCACTGAAATATTTCTTTTTCAGCTTCTTTACATTTTACTCCTGAGTTACTTGCCTATATTGATTACAGATTAAACTATTTATTCTGAAAGTTTACTCTCAGATACCAGTGTTTTGTGATAAAACTGTGTTTAACATTATTGTACTCTGCAAAAATCTCCAAAATATATGTATTAGGGAACAGATATCCTAAATATGTTATTAACATTAGATTATATTTAGCAGGTTAGAGATAATCTGCAGATTTAAGTAAGCACTACAACAAAAAGATACCACAAGAATCTGCTGTCAGCACCTTTTTGCAGCTCTTGTTACGACTCCCTGATGTGCATTTCACATTGCAGTTAAAATCCTTTTATTTGTCCTATTATTTAGCCAGCTGTGGGATCACTGCACTTTCACAAGAATAAAAAAAATCTTCAGGCAAATATATGCTATAAAACAAAAAAACAAAAAACAAAAAACAAAAAACAACAGCAACAAAAAAACCCAAAAATTTAAAAATGTTCTTCTACACATTATTTACTCTAAACATTAATTTTTCATTTCATATTGGCTTTATGCAAAGAGCAAGGAAATTAGATTGATGCCTTTTCATTCAAGATAGTATAACAGAGTACCTAGACAGATGTTCTAGATATTGCATTTATGCAGGTGTAACATAGTTGCACAGTGTTCAGAAATATCAAGGATGAATGCTGTTAGCATTATCAGGATGCTGTCTAGAAAGAAAACATAAGGAATGGCATTTACTCTTCCACCTTGAAACCTTCCTGGGTTTTTGACCCATTTGTCAGTATACCTGGTTAATAGGTTATTTCTTCTCACTGGCTATCATGCTAAAGGACAGAGAAGCAAATCCCTTTGGAGCCAGTTTTAGCACTGCTCTATAGTTGGCTGTCAAGTGGAGTCAAGAAGGGACAGTTGCTACCATCTGCCTAAAAGTGTGGTCTGGAACCTGTGTGTGTGTTTGTGCACGTCAACAGCTTTCCAACATATGGGCCTAAATTTAGTTTCTGAATTCATTACTGGGCTTTCAAATATGTGACCCGGTTTTCAGTTGTACTGACCACTCAGACATCTGGTGGTTTCATGGAAACTGTGATTATTCAGCATCTCTTGAGCAAAATCACTCAGTGCAGCGCAGTTTCCATTTTAAATCAGTGAGAAGACAGTTGTCAAATTTAGTAGATACTGAGTTGTTCCGTGGATGTTTAACCTTTGGCAACCACATCTGACACTCTTGGCCGGGCCCACAGTCACATAAGTGAACCTGACAGCCACGTGAAAACTGGTGACAGCATCACCTGACACTGATAACTGTGTCATAGATACTGAAAAGGTATCACAGAACTCTGACCAGTATTAGTTTGTACCACTTATTTAATCTGTCTCATGACTTAGCATTTTAAAATCCTGAGCATCTTTTTAACAGTTAGCATCCTTTAAAAATGGAACTGTCAAGAGAAATTTTCTTATTCATAAACCTGAAAGTTCCTGCATCTATATATTAGTGCTATATGTAAGACTCAAAATACATCAGGCTCCTGATGGGCATGTTGTGACAGTGATACAGGGAGACATCATTAAAGCTTATTATCAGGGAAGCACACTAGAAAGGTCTAATTTTCAGTAAGAATTTTTGATTTTGGTTGCTTGACGGAACATTTTGGAAGACATGTGAAATATATGGTGGCTAAAATATTTATTAGTTAAGTAATACAGCAACTTTACATTTCTGGGAAGGGCAAGTTGTTCACTTCTGAGGTTTGCAGCTCACTTCTATAGCCCCTGAGGGTTATTAGTGCTGAAACTGGCAGACTTCACTGACTCATTGATTTGACTTCTTGTTCTGCCTTCCATCCATGGATGTTTCAGGCCTGAAGAGTGCACACTGTAGACTAAACTTGTCTACCTCTTGATCTCAGTTGTTGAGGAGTTTTAGAAGAGGTATTGGTTAGATCAGCTCCTCAGCTGGTCTAACGTATGCCAGAGTCAAAGAGCAGAGGATCAGAAAATTTTCTCTCCTATGTGTCCTGTTCTATATCCAAGCAGAGCTTCTCTATGCTCAGGCACAGTATACAGCCTGTGATACTCACTTTAACCTTGACAATTTTTAATGCTATTTTAGGCCTGTTTAGAAAGACTTCCTTTCTGCCTTGAAAATTTGAACTCATGGGAACAAAGGTGGTTTTCTTTTCAGCTGGAAAGATACAAAAGCAGTTCAAATTTTTTTGATCCTGTGTAGCCTTTTTCTTCCCCCCCCCGCTTTTTTTTTTGTTAACAAGATCTTGTTGGCAAAAGTTTGCAATGATCTGTAGAGCCTTCTTTGTCAGCTGCAGTAATCCTCAATCATTCCAGATCTAAATTCTGTGTCAGTCTAATTGATAACATGCAGAAACCTACCTTGTTCACAGGTACTTGCAATATTGCTACAATTCACAAGTAACCTCAATTTTGCAAAAGAGAGGAAGTGGCTGTCAGCTTCCCTTGTTCAGGATCAGAGCAGGAGCTGTGCAACAGGCAAACCCAAGGGCACAGCTCATTTTTCAGCTACTGCTGCAAGCTGCTTTAGACATGTTGGCATGTTTTTCCCGCTGCTGTATACTGAAGACATTTACACTATATGTGTATTTCCTCTTGTATATTTGTTTGCAAGTACTCTGTTTACCTTCTACATTTATCTCATTTTTTCTGAATTTCCTTTGAATTAAGCTGAAGCTACAAGAACTCTTGAGATTTCATGAAGTCCACTCCAAATGTGTTTGCTGTTACTGCCTGCCTCAAAACCCAACCCATGAAATTACTACAGTTTAAGTTTTACAAGAAAACTGAAGAGAAAAATGTTAGGTTATAAAGGTAATTTCTACATTATAGAGTTGCAATAGATTATATATTTTCCTCAGTAAACCATAAAATGAAGTTTCTCATGGTTTTTCACTCATGCTATGCCTCTTGGCTCATTAAAATCTCTTGATGGTGATCCCTTTGCTACATGCAAAGTGTATTATTTGAGATCTGATGACAATAACAAAGAAGTGCTCAATATTTGTGAGATGTTCCTGTTAAAATTGCAATGAATCCATGAAATTATAAGAACAAGCTGCTTCTGTCCTAGTCCATATGTGCATCTTTTTTAATGGAAAAGGAAAGGTTATTTAGAAGATGAGTGCTCACTATTTATAAAAGCAGAAGTGTATTTAGTGTCAACACAGTGCAGGCTGGGATTTCACACATTGCTGTACTGATACACTAATGATTGCAGTTATTGGTTAAAAGAGCAAAGGCTTATGAAGTGTTTCCTGTGTAATAAAACCAGTGCATTTTAACCACCCAGAAAGACTAATACCACTGGGGAAGGACACTGCTCATAGAGGAGTGACAGAACTTGGTAGAAGCAAATGGGGCTGTCTGATCTATGTGAATTCAAGAACGTAGAGCTGCTCAAAACAAACTCCTGTGTTGTGTGATTCAGGGTGTTCACAGTATTTGTGAATCATAGGACTTTTTTCAGTATCTATAAACATTACGTCGCTTGTAGCCTCCTTGGTAAAACACACTTCTTGAACTCACTGTTGAAAGAGTTCTTTAACTCATGTCTGCTAAAACACTTCTTCAGGTCTCAAGCTTCCCTAGTGCTGCCCAGAAGACATCTTCCACCACGGAACTGTTCTTTTGAACACAGTGATTGCAAACCTGCTGCCACTTGGCCTGGCACAGGAGAATCATCACCTCTTCTGTTCTCCAGCCACAAAACATTTTGTATCTACATCCAGACACCCCACTACAGCATGAAATGAAACAAGGAAACAGACATTGACTGCTTCATTCCAGTTTCCACATGACATTCTTATCACAAAATAGCTTTCACATCAATACTGCCTGAGATCAGGCCTGTCTAGCTGCTTTTTTTGACAGATATTCACAGCTCTGGAATGTCTGTTAATAATAATGATTGAGCTATAGGGCATTGCTTGGGAATTAATGATTGGCTAGAAAGCTCCATTGACTCAGTACTCAGCAAAGGACTATTCTCTCTGTCAGGTAATCAGTCCCACAGAAATTCTCAAAGGTTGCATCAACACTTATTATCAACAAAAATTAAATTCAGAATTTTGAACATAATAATTGCAATTGCTCCGTATGGTCTAATTGTTCTGCATTCTTCATATTTGCCACCACCTCAACATTCAGGTTAACTCACTGACTTTCTCTCCTAATTTTAATCTTTTGCAAACTCTCTTATTTTCATAAAAACACCTGCAGGAATCAGTTCTATGTACAATTCCACACAGAAATCAAGAAATAGAGTATGACTGTATTTGCAGCTTCCACGTGTCATGAGTATACATTGCTACTGAATTTACCAGAAAAGGTGCCTATTTTCTAGGTTAAAGTTGAACTACAAGCACTGCCATTGATCTACATCATCTTAGTGAAAACAAGACAAAGAAATTAGAGGGAAACTATAACAAGAATTTTGTATACAGATAGTGCCTAAAATAAGAATTCCACTTAATTAAATGGATATGCACTTGAGTAAAGAGAACTCTTTATGTTCAGGTTGAAGCATTTATCCTCTCAGTTATTTCAGAAGCAAAGAGCATTCCTTATGGGATAAATCTGTAGAAAAGTAGGTAATTATCACTTGCCTTAAAGCAATGTCAAAAAGAGAAGTCTTGAAATTCTTGCAGTTTTCAAAGTGGAAGATGATGGTGTGGATGTTTCTCAACTTGTTCAGCACAACTGCAATAAATGAGACATTTATTGACTGACGTTTTTGTGAAAAGCTTTATAAAATCCCACAATGACCCAAGATACTCAATACTGTGTGTAATACTAATTTCTCTCAACTACTTTTATTTCCGTTATTGTAACTGATGGGTTTATAGTTTTTTCCAAAGCACATGCCACCTAGGGTTGAGTTCTGACCTCATGGACCTGAGTCCCACAGATGTCAGGTTCTAACCTAAATCCTTTGGGCTTTTTCTTTGTCGAGAAATTGTTAAGGAAAACCCTAAGAACTCAGCAAAACAAGAAACTTGTACCATATTTACTCAGGATTAATAAACAATAAAATAAATCTGGTTTGGATGTTACTATTTCCACACATGTATAGCATTAATCATCCAAAATATTTAAACAGCTTTTTAGCCATCAAATCAACAGGGAAACTTGCATAATCTTAAGTGCTTAACAGACTGGACCTTAAATGTCTCTAGGTGCAATAATAAGTATGGGAAAGATTCATTTTGTGCAGTATTTTCAGCACAAACTGCATCACAAAGTGTTAAATAATAAATAATAGCAGAGAGAAGTATACACAAGGGAGGAATGATATGATTTCAGAGGAGACTTGAAAGGGGATGTTGATGAGGTGGAGGTTTTAAAATTAAATATTAAAACCCAGAAAGGCTGGGTTTTGGCTGGAACTGATTGTTTTTCTCCACTGAGAAATAAAGGGGCTTTCTAACCTATCTCCTGGACGAAGTTGCCAGGCTTACTGTCAAACTGTTCAGTGGAATCATCACTGTACTTAGAGTCTATTTTTAAGAGAAGACAAAGGATCGCAATTAGCTAACTGCAGCCCTCTCCGATTCCAAACGTCTGCTTTGTCCTCTGCCTCACCTTTCCGTTTATTTACCGTGTAACAACTCCACACGGACTTGGCCCAAGTTCCTGAAGAGCGCCAGGGATGCAGAGGGAGAGGCAGGGGAGAGGCAGGGCAGCCTGGCATGGCAGAGCCCCAGCACCCCAGGCTTCCCCAGAGCCAAGGGCAGCCCACGGGGCCGCGGCCAGGCACTCACAGAGTGCCCCGAGGAAAAGGGAAGCGGCTTTCAGCACCAGCCCACTCTGTTAAATCACGCCACAGTGGGCTTAGTTCCTACATTTGGTGGCAGCATAGTATTCAGGATAATATTATTGCTACTTGCACAGGTTACCGCCGAATCAAACGACAGAGATGAGAGAGTTAAGTAACAGGGATGGAGAGCGAATCACTAAAGTCTTTCCCAGAGTCAGTTCTATGTTTGGGGGAAGTTATTTCAATTCTGTATCTCGCGAACAACCCGCTGCCTCACCGTGTCCTCTGGAGCCGACTGACTGACATTTTAAGGAGATTTTTAAATAAATGATGTGCAGGAGCAGCTCATGTTTAGCAGACAAAGCCCTGCTCGGCAGCACACACTGCGAGCACCACTGTACCTGTGCTCGGCACGCCGGGGCCGGGGCAGCGCCCGCTCCCGCCCGGCCTTAGCGGAGGCGCGGCCCCATGGGCGCCGCTCCGCCCGCGGCACCTGCCTTAGCCTCGCAGGTGAGTGCGCCTCCGGAGAGCGCTCGGAGAGGAGTTCCCTGGAGAAGGAGCGCTCTACTTATCGGCAGAGGAGCTCTCCTGCCGCGGAGCTGCCCCTGGCTCGCCCAGCCCAGCCCGGCTGCCCCCTACCCCGCTCGGCGCGGGGCGGCCTGAGGGAGGCAGGGGACGAGGAGGAGCTCCCGCGCTTTTGGGGACGCACCTGTGGGGAGCGCCCGCCGGGCGGGAAATCTCTTATGTAAGGGATGGAGGGGAGCGGGTGAGGGGGGCGAGGAGGGGGTCGGCTCTGCGGCGGGGCTGATGCGAGGAGGGAGAGCCCCACAGAGGGGCTGGGAGGGAGGAAGAGAGAGGGAGGGAGGGAGAAAGGGAGAAGTCATCGGCCCCTCAGCGGGGCTGCCGGAGGGGACAGGCGGGCGGGCAGCCCCGTCTCTGGCACGCAGCTTCCCGCGGCCGCCTCAGAGCACGGGCTGGGCTCTCCGCGCTCGCCCGCCCGCCCCGGCGCATCTCCCTTCCCCGGCGGCTGCATGCCGCCGCGGGTCCGTCCAGCCTCCCGCGCCCTGCCCTGGCAGCCCGGCCCCGGGCGGGGCTCGGCGGGCGCCGCGGCTGCCTGAGGGAGTTGTGCGAGAGAGCGCGGCGGGCTCCGCGGGGGAGCGGAAGGTGGGTGCCCCCGGCGCCTCACGCCGGCCCCGGGCTGCGCGGGGAGGCTCCTCGCTCGCCCTCTCTCCTCCTCCCGCCCCTGCGGCGCCCTCGCCTCAGCCCTCCCGCTTGGCGGCCCCTCCACGCCCCTCTCGCCAGCCCGGCGCTGTGCCCCGCACGCCGCCGCCACCTCCACCCCTCGGTCCTCCTCTTCCTCCTCCTCCTCCTCCTCCTCCTCCCGCGCTCCCCCTCACGCGCACTCCGCTCCACAAGTGCCGTGCGCTCGCTGCTCCGGAGCGGAGCGGGGCCGGGCTGCGGACCCTGCGCGGGGGCTGCGGACCCTGCCCGGCCCGTTCGGGGCTGTCCGTGGTGCTGGAGGCGAGCGCGGGCTGAGCGGACGCCCGGCCCCTGACGGAGCCCCTTTATGTTCAGCTCCTGGCGCAGCGCAGCATCCAGCAGCTCGAGCGGCGGCGGCAGCAGCATCGCTGAGCCGGGGCTGGGAGGCAGAATGGAAGGCTTTATTCGGCTGCTCTTCGGCTACTTGGTGGCGGACCTTCTCACGCTGGTGTGTCGGGCTCAGGAGAAAGCTGGCCAGCAGCTGGGGAGCTTTGTGGTGCTCTCGGGAGGAAACCACTCCAGCCTCGGGGAACAGATAGACCCCTCCGAGCCACCTCCCACCCCAGACTTCTGCAGGGGCTACTTTGACGTGATGGGGCAGTGGGACCCCCCCTTTAACTGCAGCTCGGGGGAGTTCATCTTCTGCTGTGGCACTTGTGGCTTCAGGTTTTGCTGCAAGTTCAAGAAGACAAGGCTGGATCAAAGCACCTGCACAAACTATGAGACGCCGTTGTGGATGAACACTGGGAAGCCTCCTTCCCGCATAGACGACCCTCTGCATGACCCTACCCGGGATAAAACCAACCTTATTGTCTACATCATCTGTGGGGTTGTAGCAGTCATGGTGCTGGTGGGGATCTTCACCAAACTAGGGCTGGAGAAGGCACACAGACCCCAGCGGGAGCACATGTCCAGGTAAGGCTGGGTGCCAGGCAGCAGGGTCCCCTTCCCCCCTACCTCCTGCCCAGCCCCTAGAGAGCAGCCCATGTGTCCCTGCCAAACAAACAGCTCCTGCCAGGCAGGCTGCATTCCCCTGCGAGGCGACCGAGAGAGACCAACTTTGCTGAGCAGAGCTCCTGTGGTGCCCCCAGCCCGGGTTATCGCAGAACATGCATATTGAGGAAGACTAGGGGTAATTGTGGAGTCTGCACAGACAGTAGTCCATTTTTATCTGCAGTGCCTGACCCTCTCCCTAACAAGATCCAGCAAGTGTTCCCAGATATACTGTGCATAAATAGAAAAACAAAAAAATTCTGAAACCAGCAACACTGAATTATAGAAAGCCTGATGCATTCCCTCTTCCAACAGTTTCAAAGATTGGAAGATGTTTTTACTTCTCAACAGAAGGATGTAAACAAATGCCATCTCACCCTCCCTCTCCAGCTGCAAAATGGTTTTGGCAGGACCTTCCCTACTCCTCCAGCCCTTGCAAGTGTGCGAGCTATTTGTAAAATTTCTAAGCTGTGAAAATGAGTCAGGGTGGAAGGGAAGAGGAAGACACAAAAAGAGAAAGCTATTGTAGAATTTCTTAACATTTTTTCAGTTACTGTTGAGAGGTAAAAAATGGAATATGAAAGTCTTGCCTCATCCATGTGTGTGTGTGTGTTCTAACTCTGTCTCCACGGTGTAATGGCTGAGTTATATCAAAGAGAACCTCCCCCACCTAGAGTTAGGCATGCTGTGTACCATCTACTCCAGCTCCTGGCTGCCTAGTGGTGGATAGGCAGGTGGGCAACTCGGGACAGAGCCCAGTGTCTTTAACAACATATTCCAAAGCCAGATTGTCACAGCAGTTCAAAATCAAGGCATAACACATTTGTCAAGTTTGCAGCCTGTCTGATTCTTTATGCTAATCCCAGGCACATGAAAGTAAAGCAGATGGGGGAAAGGCATTAAAAAAGGCAAACAGATCCATTAAAGAGTCTAAATAGATTCCAGCATATTGGGAAACTGTAGTGATGAAATGCAATGAAAGGATACCTTCTACTGGATGTGCAGTGTGGCAGAAAACTTGCTCTTGCCCTGACTGCTAGTGGTGTAGCTCACTATCTTCAAGGCTTAGATGAAGAGTCATCCTTTGAAAGACAGTCCAAGAGATCAACTCAACATCTGGAGCCTCATTTTTACTGAAGTTTCTGCATGAGTTTTTGATTAACTGCTTATCCTGAAATGAACAGAGAAAGTCACAGAAATACACCTGAAAATGCATCACCAGTCTATAAGCTATTATTTGCTATTTATAAACTGGCTGATATGGATATGCTTTACTATTGAGGAAAAAAGCACATTGCAGAAATTTCAGTCAAAAGCGTGTGTCAGTGATACTTCTGCAAAGGTGGTTTTTGATGAGGAAAGTATGATAATCCTTTAGACATTTTGAATATAAATTGAGAAAAACAATACATGGGTCCCAATTTTTTTTAAATTAATCTACAGAACTTGTTTGCAAAAAGCTCACCCTACCTTCAGTCCTTTTCTATAGTGTCTTTGTGCAGGCAAAAAAGGAGGGCTCGTAACAGTCACAAAGCCCAGAACAGAGTGAAGTTATAGCCATCCCTGCAAATTATGGCTTAAATAGCTCCTGCTTCTGTGACTAGAAATATTTGCCATGTAAAGTACAGGTGTGAAGTATTCTGAAAGGATATCTGTCTCAGTTTATGGAAGTAGAATTCTGAGGGATTGGAAAATCATTCTTATATCCTTCAGTCATGTATGCATAAAGATTAGGTTTCTGAAGTGGGTCTTAGCAAAGGTCGTCTGTTACCTTGATTACTTAACAGCGTCTGTGATCTTGTACGTGAAACTGTTCAAGCAGGATTATATAGAAACTTGGAAAGTCATGATCACATGGAAAAACAGTCACCCACTCAGTACACATAATAGCTAGTCATGTTCTGGAAAAGAAGGTCTATAGCTTTTTTTTTAAGTTCTCTCTTATTCCAATTGTGAGATGAGTTTAACCTTAATTTGAGAAGGAATTAGATTTGTAAATCCCTTTGGCAATCTATAAATATATTCATTGAGTGGAGAATTGAAGTAACCCTATAGTCCTCAAGTGAGTGGTTAACTAAAATATTCTATTCTAGCTCATTTTACACAACTAATGTTCTGAAAAAAGGCTGCAATGCTTAAAAAACAATTTATCTGTTCAAACAGTTAATAGTACCAACAATTGATACAATATGTAGGCTGTGTTCATCGTCACCTTCTTTTATAACATCACTACAATATCAGAAAAACAAAACAAAAAAGAACACCTCCTACGTTTTTTTCTATACTGAACCTTATTAATAAGCAGAAGTTTAATGCATCGAGAGTGTTAGGTAGGCCAAAGCAAAAGTGCTAAGTGTTACTCCATTTTGGCTGGCAGCAAGAAACACCCAGAGAATGATTTGTCATCTATTTCCTTAGCTAAGGTTGTCTCCTTTCCCTTGCCTAACCAATGGCTACACAAAACATTTGAATCCCCTTCATTTCTATAAACAAATTCGCCTAGGAAAGGGATAGTACTGCTTATCAAAAAAGACAATGCATAATGGAAACTGATTTTTTTATGGGGGCTGGTTTTTTAAGAAAAATGAACAACTGAGTACAACTGATGTAAATGATATATTTCCAGTGTTGATTTACTAGAAATATTTCAAAATATAAACAGAGACCTGATACATGGGAATAAAAACATTGACTTCTAAATAGGAAGCAAAACTGTGCCACAATTTTTAATTCTTTCCATTGCTTCATCTTGCAGTCAGTATCTGCTGTTGAAGTAAGACACTGGTGTGTGTAAGAGTGGTACAATGTTAATGAAGAAAACTTTCTTTATTAACTGAGCATAGTTTCCATACAGATGCCTTTCACTACTATACCAAAACGAGTCAAGAACACTCCATTAACTTCACTGAATTTTCGTGAAATATTTGACAATGAAAAAAGCATTGTGGAAATGTATTTAATTAGTGAAAAAATCCTTAGAAAAAGTCTCTATTGTGCAAGTCCCTTTAGAAAAAAGTCAAGACTTGTCCTTTGTTAGAGAGCTTGTTACTTCCTTTTGTTTTGAGGAAACAGGCCAGGTATGGCACTGTTGACATTTTCTTTCTGTTGGCACAGAGCTGTAAATCTGGAAGATGACCATGGAGAGGGGAGTACAGAATTAACTCTGCATGGTGTATTTCATTTTAGACCTTGCATGTTTTGTTTCTCCTCATTTTAAAATTTGTTCCTTGATGTTAAAAGGAGATGAGTATTCCCTTCAGCTACAGTGCCCAAGACTAAGCAGCAATAGTAGTATCCAGAGTATCTCTTCCTTTCCCCTCCTGGTTTTGAGGACAATGAGGAAATCAGATGGTGTAGGAGGGAGCTGTGGCAGAGGAGGGAACGTGGCAGTGTTGTGCATGAGAGGACACAGATTGGATCTGCCTGCTGAAGCAGACCAGGAGCTTTGTTAGGCATATGAGGGCAGCACGTTCTTGCTGCTTGAGACTACACCAATGGGCCTGCCAGGCTCCATCAGTTCAAGTGGAGAATTCTCTCTCAAAAATGAATAGAAAATGAAAAAGCTTTACCTCTGTTGCATGGAGGAGATTATTCTGTAAATACAAGTGCGCCTTTGTCTTCTTCCTTAATCCTTTTGAAAAATGTGCAAACAAACCAAGAACTGAAAGAACGATGTTTACAATCGTGCTCTTATGCTGTAACTCCAGTTTTTTAAAACAGTGCTTCTGACAGTGTGGTAGCAGTCTTCCAAATATTGTGAACCATCTGAGCTCTTCTTCCTTCCTTCACAAGGAAGAAAGTGCCCAGTGCTGAGCTCAAGAGTGAAGTCTTTTATTGATAATTTCAAAGACGTATAGTTGGGGCCAAAAATAGCCTGATTTGCCAAAATCCTGAATCCTATGTGTGAAATTATTTCCCTATGGGTTTTGACCCAGTTTTGGAGACAAAATATGACAAGTGACCTTTTATGAAATAACTTGTGTTTCAGCTTCTTTCAGCTTGTACCCATAAGTGAAATACCTGGCTCCACATGCTTTATAACACCCCAAACCAGTATTACATATCCAAAAAGAAAAATCCTATGGCAAGAGAAATGCTGAAGTTCTGTGATATTTGGATAGTTCAGGGTCATGAACTCCTATGTAGGTAACACCTCTCCACTTTTGTAATACTACAATCAATATCACTGCACAGGTCTTAATGATACTGCTCCCTGATTAGAAGGTTATCTTGCATTTTGCATTTCTTTAAGAAAATCATCCAGTATATCAATAAGTGTAGGTAAAGACCCTCTGTGTAAGTTTAATTTTTCAGTGGGACTGACTAGGACAATTTCTTCAGAAAATAAACAAAATCTATATGACTATACTTAGGTGAGACAAATGCAAGAAAGTATTTTAAAAGTCTCCTAGCCTATGTGGAATTTTTCAAAGCAAACATCTGTTCAAGGATTTTGTCATGTACTGGGGAACAAGCCTACCTTTATCCATTTCATTATATGGGCAAATCCCTAAAAGAACAAAATGCAGGTACAGCATTTCCTTTGTACTTCAGTGAGTCTGAAGCTGTTACACATTTTTGACTCTCTCTGACATCAGTGGAGGATAAGGACATGCTCTCGGTTATATGAGAAGATTGTACAACTTTGGCTAACACTGTAGAGATGCTCTGTTATTAGAAACAGATGGTAGTTCATCTTTTCTTAATACAGAAGAAGGAATTGGACATATAATTCCTTGAAAACCATTTGAAAAAGGCCACCCTGAACTGGTAGAAAACTTAGCACTTTCATGGAAAGGCAGTAGTTCATCTGTCATCACATAGGGTGTTATTTAAAGTCTGCTGCAAACAATATTTACCATCAGATTAAGGGCAATGAGGAAAGGATTTCTGAAAATTGACTGTCACAAAGTTGGGAAATACTTAGATCTCACAGTTTTAACTCCTACACTGGAGTTAGAAATTTTCATTTACTTTTTTTTCCCTTCCTAGTAATGTGTCCAGCTGCCTCTGGAATTAGAATTAATATTGATGTCAGTAATTTCCTCTGTATAGAAACATATGTGCATAAATCAGCTACATATTAATGGCTTTGATCCCCACCTATTTTAAATTGTTTCTGCAATATAATGCTTTCCTTTTGCATCCTTTTCCTTTCTACATGTCTTTGTGAAATCTCTTCTGTTGAATTTTTATTATTCTGCTATGTAGGCCAGCTCTGCTATTTGTGCTGTATAAGCACTGCTTCAAATGGGAGCATTACTCTGATACCATTAATCATGTGGTTACTGTCTTCTGACCTTTTCCAGGATCAACAGATCATTCTCTAACATGTTGATCACAACTGTAACTAATATTTTAATAACATAATGTTAGACATAAACAAAAGAAAATATCAGCATTGTTCAGCTGTGTACCCAATCTGAAAGCAAGATCCAGCTCAGGATTTCTCTCTGTGACTTAAATAAAGCTACCTGCTTTTAAATATTTAAAAGTATAGTGCTGCTTGATTGAGAAATCATAATGTCACAGAAGTACAGTGGAGGAGCTGCATGGCACTTGCCATGGCTTTCATCATAGAATGTGTTATTTTATTTATTTATTTATTAGTTTATAAACTAGTATTTCTTGATGCAGCATCTGGGACACTGTATATAATTTTGCAGAAAATTAAACTATACTGGACATAGTGCCCAGAAAATGTATCCACACCCTTAAGAAATTGCTCAAGAGGTCTAAAAATTAAAAACAATAAAACAAAAAGGAGGTAAATAATGGCCCATGGTGCATTGACCTGAATAGAAAACATTTGCACTGAGCCCTGAAGACACTGTAACACATACTACAACTTTCCTTGCCTAAGGCAACAACTTCTGCAGGTGGGCCAATTATTTCCTAGTGCACAGTAGTTCAGCAAGTGGTTCTGGCACATAGCTGAGGGCTCATCCTGCTCCTGTGGAACTCTGGCAAAGCAGCACAGACTCACAGACACGGTTCGATATTGCCATGCTGGGAGTCTCAGAGCTGAAGGCTTGGTCAGGAGCTCTGGCTCCACAGGGCTGATCCAGGTGTGTGTGTGTGTTTATCCGTGTGCCCAGGGATGGCCCTGCCCTCACAGGACACCCGGCAGTGGGATGGTCCCTGCACAGTCACCAGGGCAGGGTGGCTCTGCCAGCCTGCCTGGAGCTCTGCAGGGCAGGCCCACAGCCAGCCCCAGGCTGGGCCTGCCCTAACGCAGGAACCTTTGCTTACTCCCCCTTTGCTAGCACAGAGCTTTCATCCTGTTTCCGAACTGCCTTCAAAGGAGCAGGGAGTGCTCCTGTGCAAGCTCTGCTCTATGTTAAAGACTAGGACACTCACAGAAGTTAGAAAAAGACTTTTTTGATCTCCCCATCTGGATGAGAAATCATTAAACTCCATGCTTGCTGGATTTCTGCATGGAAGTTATATGACTTTTCAACCTGAGTGACGTTTTTGAATAAAAACTGTGGAGACCGCTGTGTTGTATATTCTAACTGCAAATGCACGTGTGAGAATTTCCTTTGAAATTAGTAATCTAGGTGTGAAGATAAGCAGTTTGTGAAAGGTGTAGCCATGGGCCAGGTGCTGAGGTGTTCAGCTTAACCAAGATATCAATAATGTTACTGAGCACATGCAGTGGCAGAACTCAACAAGGCTCAAGGAGTTTAAATTATGTTCCTCCAAAGCCAAGACACCTAAAGAGCTTAATATGTTTCTGTATTTTACTTCTAGCACAGTAAGACAACCTAAAAAGAGCCTTAGGTGTGAAGTCTCACAATGAATTTACTTCCCTGCATTTACTGTGAGGGGGGCTGGTTCCTCCAGCAGACATTATGATCAACTGCATTGCAAACTGAAATAGATCTTGGAACATATTGTTAATGTCTTGGAGATTTTGCAGATTCATTCTGGTTTGTTTGGTTTTCAGGGCTCTTGCTGATGTTATGCGACCTCAAGGTCCTTGTACAACAGATCATATGGAAAGAGATCTAAACATTGTAGTACACGTGCAGCATTATGAAAACATGGAGACGAGACCTCCTCCAAACAACTTACGTAAGTTGCATTTTAACTTTATCAATAGCTGGAATACTGGCACTGAAAAGAGCATTTTGAAATGAATATTGCTGAATGTCAAATGAGGATCAACAGTACAGGGGTTCTTGCAAATTAGAAATATGCATTTTCTCGGAATCAGAAAATTTTAGTTTCCTACTGCAAATTAGTGCAACAGTGAGAGAAATAAATTTTGAATAGAAAAATCAGTTATTATATTTAGTTGAAATTAGTTTTCTTGGTTGACTATTGGTTTTGTGCCTTTGTCTTATTCTGTGTTTTGCTATACCAAAATACAAACTGTTACGGTTACAGCTGAATTTAACAATATGTTTCATAGGGCTGTAACATCCAGTAGCAAAGTGGCCTCATTAGGCTGTTAGATCATATCCACTGGTATAATAATTAAATACTTCCTTAGATAGCATCAAGTTGTATGCGGTTTTCATTTTCTCAAGGGAAAGATGAGAAGATTATTATTTGAAGTTTTACATAATATTTTTATTCTATATCTGCTGTTACATGTCTGTGTTTTTGAAGGCAAGAAAAAAGTGAACCTTGGAGCTTCAGATGAGATCTGCTAGATTCCAAGTGGTTCTGAAGTCCTAGATAACTTATTTCCCAGTCTCTATTAGAGCACAGTACAGATCTTTCTCATGCTCAGGATATATGTTCCTCTTGTGATAAACAATGCCACTGCAAATTTAATTCTGATACTTATTTTTGTAACTTATATTCAACTATATCTTTAAAACATACATATAGAAATGCTTAATTTATGTATATATTGGCAAAATCAAGTTCAATATATTTATAAAATAAAAAGGTATAATTCAGGAAAGTTTAGACTGTTAGGCAGTGGGTGGCTTTTTGATGTGCAGATCAGTGTAGATGTGCATTTTACTACAAATATACTTTTACTGCACTGGTATTTTTCATTTTGAAACATTTAAAGTATGTGCACTCATCTTTTCCTTAACTATAGAAGGAAAGTTTGCTTATATTTGGAGTTTTATTTGGACTGCTTTGTGCAGTTATTGGTGCTTTGTTTTTTGGAAGGGTGTAAAGACAATGGGAGAAGGAGCAGCTCCAGGTGCGGCCTGCACTGCTGGTGCCTGCTGTGTGGGAGAGGCTGATGGCCATTCCTCATGGCATCCTTACAGAGCAATGGGAGAGAATTAAAGCTGTGCCCTCCAATAAAGGTGCCACACACAGGGAGATGTGACACCTCATCATGTGGCACCTCCTCTGTCTGCCCTGCTCTCCAGCAAAGAGCTCCCACCTGGGGCTCCGCAGATGTGCAGTGCAGAGAGGGAAGCACACACCCTACCTGTGTAAAAATATCCCTTCTGGAGGGAAACCCAGGCTGCTCCCTCAGCCAGAGCTGCTCTAGCACCCTGCAGCTTGCCCTCTGAAGGGTTAATGAGGATGGCAATGTGCACTGCATCTCTGTGCTCTGTCAGCTCCTTGCTGATGTCTGATCCTTCCCATGACCATGTTGGAATGGTACCAAATACTAACGAAGTTTGGGCCCATCATTTTCTCTCACATGTGAAGTGTTTATTCAGAATCCTAGCTACGGAAGGAGCCAGAAAGTAAAGAGGTTCTTGCTGCATTGGTTTTATCTAGATTTTTGTAATGATCACACTGATATATTTTGCTTAAAACTCTTTGTATATACTACAATGTACAACATAACACAGCAAGCCTTTAAACTCATTGTTTCTTGGATTTGAATCCAGATTTAAACCTTGCTTCTAGGACCTCTTGCATATAAATGCAACTCAGAGCCACATAGGTACTGCATCAAGGAAAAAAAAAAGTACATGTTTAATGGGATGTTGATTCATGCTGACCCCAGACATCCATACCCCCTCTGTCTCACAATATGGCCCTCTGCATAGAGGGAAGAATTACATGTGAAGCAGCTCTTGCACCACTGCAATTTACAGCACAGAAGCACTGCTGCTGCTTTGGAGCTGTCCTGATCTTTTGGATCATGTGGAGGGGCAGTCCCACCAATGCTTCTTACTCATCTCAGGCGTTCCTGCTACAGAAGGAAACCTCAGAAGCCAGCAGCTCTGATGGTAATTGTTTCAGTTTTTAATCAACTTTATGCATTAAGTCAATAATTTTAGATTGTTAAGTGCAAAGCTTCAAGTGGTGAAATTACTCAGGGCATTTTATAACCAGTATTGCATACATTTACTTCATAGCAAGTGGATTTTTCTGTATTTGTTGCCATTTTATTCTCATAAACGCATGTAAAACATGACTAAATGACCTATTAGAATTAGCCACAACATCACAAGTGATTGAAATCTGTTGAAAATGTTCATTTATGGCATAGGAAAAAAATCTTTATATAAAGACAAAACTATTAAGACAAAATTTCCAAGGTCAGTATCTTAGCAAATCAGAATTTATTGGGAAGTTCTGAAATACTGCAGGAGTGGATATTACAGACAGAAACTTTGGCAGTGAAGCATTACCTACTGCCTACTGGAAAAATGGCAGGCTTTTTCAGGGTACTTTAAAATAACCAAATAAACCAAACTGAATCACAGCTTTCATAGAAATTCTATTCCAGATGTTTATTTATGCGGAGAAAATGAAATTGTGTAAAACTATTGCATCATAAATGTTAATACTCATTTTTAAAGTTTTCTAAGTTACCACTTTGTACCTACTTGCTATCTTATAATGAGACTTAAATACTTGAGGCTGATGTACTTCTCACACTGATCCATAAATACGAAGAGGGCAGGAGGAATTTCTTGGTCATTACATATCCCTTCCATACTGTGTCTTTCAGACAAACTGTTGAAAGCCAAACATTATTAAAAATGTTCTAATTCGAATGTTCATTTGCTCTTTCTGTCCTCTTGAAAACATTTTGCTGATGTTGCCAACACGTTCTGAAAGTGTTTGTGAAGGGAAGCTCTTTTGTCAAAATGACAAACTTCACACGATCTCTGACTCTGAAAATGAGTGTGTTTCTGTTTCTGGACTGTTTGTTACCAGAGGACAAGGATTTTCTCTGGTGCCTGCAGCTATTTGCCAGAATTCACAGCCAGTAGAAGACCAAAAGCTCTTTTCAGAGTCTTGCAGTTTACCCAGACACTTGTCCTCTCTTTTTTGATATTCAGAAAAGAACAGACATTTTGGAGATTCCCAAAAAACACAGGTTTTTCCTTTGCACATGTGAATCCAAATAACCTAGCTGATTTTTAGTAAAAGCTATTTTGTCCTTTGTATTTGTTGTCATAATTATCTTCCAGTTCTGTGCTTTCCTTAGGATTGCTTTTCTATTATTCTCCTTCATTCATACACATTAGAATATATATGCAGTGGTGTTTTGTAAACAAGCAGATATCTATCAAAATGTAGCATTTAAGTCTTCTAACATGAGGTGTTAAAAGAAAGTAAAAAAATATGTTAAAAACATCAAACCAAAAGCAAACCTTTCTGCAGAATTTGAGTTGTTGTGTTAATCTCTGACTTTAAGGTATCTTAAAAAACCAGCAGCATTCAAGGTATTATTTTCTCTTCTTGTTTTTTGTTGTGTTTTTTTTTTTTTTTCTACTTATTGTGTTAGAAGCAAGGGATTTATTTAACTTGTTGGGATTATAACACTGATGGAGTGGGAGTTAGGAGGCTTCATAGTTACATCCTCATTTCTGAAACGTGATTACTGCTATTATTTCTGATTCATGATCTGTGATAGCAGAGTGAAAAACTGCTTCAGTTGGTGCAATTCACAGTCACTTTTCCTAATGATCAGTAAAAGCTCTGTTACTCTTTCTCAAGAACCAGCCTTGCACTAGTAAATTTAAGCAATTTATGCAGGCTCCCAAGATAAAGGTGATTTTAATAGTAAGCCAATTATAGATTGAGGAGCTTTTTAAGATGAAAAATGCTTTTAGTTAGTTTCACATGTATGAATTGTTTCTTTATTTTGAATTTAACTTTTAAAAAGTGGATTTTAAACACATGATCCAAAGAGAGAAGTGTTGCACTGTTTCAAATGGCCAAGTTTAATACTGGCTAAAGATTTGCAGCACATGTGATTAAAATGACCTTTTAAAAATATATTCAGAGTTGTGTTTGCTGCTGCATTTGATTGTCAGTTGTCCTGGATACTGACTAACAACAAATGCTAATGCTGAAAACAAAACTATACCATCTCTATAACTGGTGCCTTATGATAAGTTAACTTTTGTTTTTTCTTTATTTCTGTGTTGAGACAGTAGGCATTTAAATAGGAGGGTATTTTTTGAAATCCTTGTACATTGGAATAAAAATTCTATATTGCATATCCCTGTTCTTCTCCCCATTTCTTCTCATAGAAGCTCAGCCTGTGTTTTCCAGTGACAGGAACTGTCACAAGTTTGACATTGTGAAAACAGAATTTTCAAGAATATTTTTCAGTCTTTCATCACTAGTGAATAAGCTTTTTTTGTTGTTGTTGTCTTTGGCAAACTAATTATTTTTGTGTTTAACATAAATAACGTGTTTAAATCAGATGATTCATTGTTTTGTATTGCCTAAATATAATTCCTACCATTGGTCATTCGAAATAAGCAGGGAGACTAACTAAGAAACTTCAGTAAAGAGAAGTCCTGTTGTTCAAAATGTAAAGCTCATGGAACATATCAAAAATGAGAACTGATTTGCTTACCCAGTGGACAATTAATTGCATGATATTGAAGAAGAGGTTGTTGAGGGTGTGCAGCATTGCTGTAACGTGGCAGCAATGGTGGCAGGGGCCTGGCAACTCCACCAAACCCCTTGTTTGGACAGAGGGCTGCAAAATGCAAAGAACTGAGCAAATAACATCGTTTGGCTTCTTTGGTGTCTGGGTTGTTTGATTACAGTCAGATGCTTTTTTAGGCCTGGCTTTGTGCATGGGTCTAGCCCCGAGGAGTTGCACTGTTTTCTTCATAAACTTTAACTGGTTGTTAATCTGCTCGCTTAGAAAGAAAAGAGACTGAAAAGTTGAGCTGTGCAGACAGGGCCGTGTTCTAAAAGATGGACAGCACCAGTGAGTTTTCAGGCAAGAAAAAGATGGTTTGAGCAGATTGCCAGGAGTGAAGAAGTGTTGCTGATGGAGCGCTCCAGGGAAGAACGAGGGAGGATAAACTGGGCAGCTTAACTGGGGATGTCCTTAGTGCACAGGGTCTGCAGTGCTGTGACACAGGGGACTGTAGTCAGCAGTACTGGAACTTGATTACCTTTAAAGACTTATTATTCACTGCCAGTGTGCAAAACTCATTTTACTGGGGTTTCTGTGTTGAAAAACAGGAAACAACATTAAAATAATCAGATAATTTAGATTAAAATCCTGAGCTAAATACAAGTTTAGCTTTCAGCTAACCATGGGAGAGAGCTGCTTATGGCATTCTGATTGTAATACACAGCTAAGAGGACAAAGTCCACATTTAAATGATGCATTTTACAAACTAATCATCCAAGTAAAAGCCCACACTACTATCACTAGCCATGTCAAAAGAAATATTGCATATTTAAATATAAGTTCCGTTTGAGTTTAAAAGCTGCAAGCTGCTTTGTCACAGCTATCTTAAGAATTTTTTAAACCTTTAAATTAATTTCTACTTGCTGACTTAAACTGAAATCTTGCTACAAGTACAACTTCAAGGCATTAGCAAATTAATGATAGAATTTTTGTTAACATAAGCACAGCTATAGCAATGCATTCCAGATATCCAGAGCTTCCATGCTGGAAACCAAATTTCCCATATAAATACAGAGTCTGAAAATCCATTCCTCTTGCAACTCAGTCACTGAAAGACAGTAATGTTTAATCAGTTCTGAATGTGTGTTTAGCCTCACAATCATTAATATAAAATGTTTCTAATTTACATTCAGATTTTAATTCAGATGCATGATGCTGATTTATGAGAAGATGCTCTGAAACTTCTTGAAACACCAATGAATATTTTCAAGGAAGTTAATTACAACCTGAGAATAAGAGATTCTGGGGTTCTTTAGGAGAGACAAAAAGTTAAACAAATGAAATATCTCATCTCTCACTGACTGTTGGTAGATTTCTGCAATTAAGTTTTTAAAAAAACAGGATGATTTTGAAAATGTTACCATATATCATACACAATATCTATTTATTTATAATCACACCAACCTTCATAAAGTGTACTATGTCTGGCATTGCTCCTACCAAACAGTTAATTCCATGCCTTTGGAATCATCCTGTTTGCTTCATCTGGCAAATGAAAAAAATGGAAAGTAAAAGCAATAGTAAATATAATTTTTGGGTGAACAGGACTGAGGAATTTGGTTTGTAATAAAATCAAACTGTGAACTTAACATCATTCCATATGTCCAGTAGGTCTCTTCTTTGTTCTAAAATATTTCCTGTTAGATTTTATTGGAAATTCTGTTATGGATCCTACGTGCAAGTTTGAGTTGTATTGGGTAGGTCTTCATAAGCTCTGCTGCATATAAAGGATTTCCATTAGAACTGCACAGTGAAGTTTTTGCTCCATCTTTCTTCATTTATTGTACAATAAGAACAATGAGATTGGATTACTGCCTTGCATCCTATCATTTACTTCTATTCAGCTTTTAATTCAGAGAAATCATTTGACATATCTTAATAAACATATTCATCAATGTGAAATGTATTTGGGAGAAATATAGTCAGTCACTGACATTATCCTTTATTGCAAGAATTAACATTATGCCGATAAAAATATTAAGAAAATATTTTTGCATTTTATACTGCAGTTAAAAGGCAAAATGATTATTTAATAAAATAGAAGTATTGGTATGACAAAAGAGAGCCTTGCTGTACTGGGCTGTTATATAGCTGCTTTGAGTCACACACCAGCAGACTTCAATAACACATCTGAAGGATGAGACTCATTTTGCTGTCATTGGGGTGCAGAGTTGTGCTTTGAAATGTTGCCTGATGGTGCAGGGATGTATTTACCATCCACAAAATGAAAAGTTCAACATCTTTGGAAAACAGTGATGTGTTTTCCTTGTGATTTCACTTTTGCTCTGCAATCTAAATTTTACTTAAATTTGATTAATGCAGCACTATTCCTATTCTATACTACTGAATTTAATATATAAAATTGTATTTTGTCATCAGACAGGCACCCCAAATAACAGTATTTTTTTCTTTGTTGAGTAACTTCCAGTGCCAAATATTCCCACTACTAACCACAGCTGTCAGCAATATCAATCATCAGTGCTTCATGCTTGTTGTAATCTTTCATGTCACTGGGATTCCTGATGTCAAAAACTAGTACAGAACACCCTGCCAAACTAGGAGGAATCATATTTTGAAAAAACACCACAAATGATCAACACAACCTTTTTATGTTTGCATTCATCTGGATTTCTGCTCATCAAAATGAAGAAGGATAGACTGGTACACCTTATTTTTTAACATGGTAAGAGTCACCTCACTGAAAGGCAAACAAAAACTACCTTTTGCTTTCGTTGTTGGTTTGCCCTCACACAAACTATGTCTGCATTTTTCATGCCAAAACAATATTTTTCTTAACTGTTGACTTAGAGCTTAATCATCTTTCTAGATCCTTGAACTTTCACCCTCATATTTTGTCTCAAAAGTCATGGATTTGTAATAAAAATGGCAAAAATGTAAATTCACAAATAGATCAGTTCTGTCTGCATATGCAGGTGCAAGCATTAAACTGGTATATTCACAGCTATAAAGATAATTTTTTATCATTTTGGCTGTGTAAATCTTTGATACTGTATTTTAGATGTTAAAATGCTCTCATCAGAAATGTAACATTCTGTAAAATCAATTCCCTCCTAATTTTTCAATCAGTCATCCCAACTTTCCCAAGCAGAATCAGTGCAGTGGTTACACAATAAAGAAGAAGAGGTTGGCTGCATACATTAAAAAGCTTATGAATACAAATCCCAATATTATGATGCAATTGTGAGATGCTACTCAGGGAGAGACTTGGAAGACCAACTTCAATCTACAGTTTCAATCATAAATGATTTTCAGTACTTTGTTCTATGTTCTCTGCTTTACATTATAAATCTCCTTGAAATGTACATATTGGCTCTGATTCCAGTTTTATTATCACAAGATAAAGTCAAGAAGGGAACTGAGCGTGTTGAATATTTATGAACTAACTTTTTTGTTGATTTTTATAATAGAAAAAATAGTTGGAAAAAATCTTTGGAACCATGTTCAAAACTGCATTGATAATCATTCCCAGATGATTACAATGTGGATTTGAATTTAATCTTGACCTTTTAGTTATCACATCTAAATAGCTTTTAAGATTCATTCAGTAACATAATTTTGGTTTCAGCTCATACATTTAAGCAACATGTCTGTTCACCCCAGCTTAAGGCTATAACTATACTTCTGAATCTGTAGGGAACTTGCAACATAATTCAAAATAATCCAATTTCCTTTTACCATTCACTCCATGTCAATTAGGGAAATGCACATTTGATAAATAGCTGTCTATACACAGCCATTAGCATACACAAAAGAGAATGTACATAACAAAGTTTGGACATTATTTGAGTTAGCACTTGTTAAGCTGGAGGTGTCCACAATAAACTCTAAAGCGGAGCAGTTTTTACCCTGAAAGTTTGTTTTCGTTGTGTTAGTTCACCCTTTACACTGCACAGCATCAGCCAAGAGAAAAAACCTCCAGCCTTTGCCGTGTAGACCCTTGCTCTTCAAGGGCTAATCTGATCACGTTTGAGCTGCTTTATTATTTTCTCTCACCACCTTCTTTGCACATCCTGACCCTCGTGCCCCCGTGGCTGTGAGGAGCTGCTCAGAGCCTGGGTGCCGGTGCTGGGCTGGATTGTTTCAGGCAGCCTGCAGTCAGCCCTTCTGGCCAGCACAGCGAGGAATGCCACAGCACAGAAAGTGCAGAGGATGCCCGCCAGCACTTCATTTATCAGCAGGGGACTGCAAACCAGTGATTCCAGCCCTGGAGCACAGAATGGTTGTGGGTGTGACTCTGATGTGGGGGTAGGAACAGTCTCTGAGCCTTGCAACAAAACCAGGATTTTGGCAGTGCTTAGAGTAATGGCCAGTTTATGCCAATTAGATTAAATTGTGATTGGTCAAAAGTCCTAGTAAAGCTCTCATCCTCTTTAATGGCTCAAGGATTTTACCCAGGGGCATTACAATTCACTTAGGACCTCATATGTGCTTTATTGAGGGGAATTGTGTTTTTGTTGCTAATCTGGAGTAAGGAGTGAGATAAAGGGATATGCAGGAAGTTTATCTTACAGCTTTGCAAAAAAAGAAAAAAAGAGACACAGCTGAAACAGTTCAGTGTTGGAAAAGGAAAAATGTTCACTGCCAAGAGCAATAGAAGTTAGTTAGGAAAAGTGCAGTGAAAACTACCAAATAATTTACCAAATTGGACCTACCTGAAGAGCATTTTGAGAAGCCAGGAGGCTGGAAGGAGTTTTCAGATAAATGTGCTTTCCATTTTTGTTCTGATTTCAGGGAAATTTGGGCATCTGCAAATGAGGAAAAAGTCCATGCCCTTGGCACACAGGGGCAAGGGAACTTCTCGTGCTCCCCTTTCATGCTCGTGCCCTTTGGCAGCACAGCTGCTGTAGTTGAACAACTGTTGTCAGCCCCAGTGGGCAGGACAGGCCCCTTGGAGAGTTTGTGCTGATACTGAATCCCCAGCCACTGAACCCTGGCACAAAATACAGTCACAGGTGGCAGCTTTCCCTTTTGTAAACGGTAGGAAATCTTTCTGGAATGTTGTGTGAGTAGGGCTCTGAGCACTGTGGACTTCTTCAAGAATCCATAGAAAATCAGAAGGGATAAGATATTTGCAGGGGATTTCTTCCTAAATGTTTAACTAGAATCAAGGTCTCTTTAAGACCTATAATGGCAAAATTCACTTATAAAGCCACCTCTTTACTATGTTTCTGGGATTAATCTTGTGTCTAAAGGTTTTTGCATCAAAGTCAATAAATTCAAATTTTACCTTAACCCTGCAAAGGTATTATTGTGGTGATGGAGAGACCAGACACTAAGTCTGGATAAAGACATTTGTGGCAAAACCAGTAACAAATACCAGAAACTTCTGAATCGTTAAGAATATTAAAACTAAAATTTTTGGTGTTTCCTTGAAAATGTCCAAATTTGAGCAGATATAGAGGATAAGTGTATAAAATACAATTTATACTATTAAGCTGTCTCTTTCTACAGTTTGATCATTATATTAATAATTTTATTCACTAATCAAATAATTAGCTGACTAATTTTTTCTGACAGTGATCTTATGCCGCTCATAACAAGGTCTAAATAACTTTATGCAAATATATTAGGTTTATTTCCTCTCAGAGTAAGAAAGTTACAGAAAAGAACAGCAGTGCTGTGGGGTTCCTTTCAAACACATACAAATGACACACTTTATAATACGATGATCTCGTATTGTCATAGTCTAGCATTTTAGAGCCATTAACATTTCCTTGTGAAAATCTGCTTTGAAATATTTATTTGCAAGCTACACTTTGTTTGCTAGGTGACACCTTTTCCATCATTTCTACAAACATAGGGAGATAGATGAAGATGTTTCTGGAGCCAGAGACACAGAATTAGAGCTATACTGCAAAGTGTGAATCACCTATCTGCCCTATGCATAAGGAAGGATTTTCAGATTTTATAAACGTCAAAATCACCCAAACATTTTTAGAAAGGAAGACAAGTGGTCCATGAAAATCTGGTCTCTGTAACTTAGAGCTTTGCTCTGCTGAAATTGTCCACTGGAATAACACTAAAGTTCCCCTTTCTTGTTTGCCACCTCTCAGGTCTGTTCATCAGGAGGAGGGAGGATTGTCCCTCTCCCGTCAGCCCCTCTCAATAACCCACATGCAGTACCTCAGGTTCCTCCTGTGTTCCTTGATTTTGTTTGGCCAAAGAATAATCTCGGATTCTTTCAGAGTTGCCCATCCTAGGTTACATATCCTGGCTGATCAACAAGCAGAACAAGCCAGGCAAACAACTTCAATGACTGTGGTTCAGCCTTTTGTCTCCGTTGAGCATTTGATTTGCTAGCAGCTGTAGAAACATCTCATCCTTGAGATCTCAATAACACCAAAAAGGGCAAAGGAGTTAAAAGCTACTAGAGGGGGTAACAGACAGCTAGACAAAATAAAAATCACATTACTCTTGTTCTCTTTTAAGAGCAACAAACCTTGAGTTATTTAGTGAGCACAATAAAATGCTACAGGGCATTGCTAGCACGAAGTTTGGATCTATAAATCACGTAAATATTGAGATGCTGCTCTGAGAGACTGCAATCATCAAACACTGAGATCTAGTCATCAAAGTCTGGGAATGCCAGGAAAACAAGAAAAGAAGGATAGAATAATCCATGGTACATCCTTTTCCATGTGGATCAAAGAACTTACTTCTCAGGAACATTTCTACCTGCTTTGTAGTGTCTAAATTAATTGTCCAGAAAAGTCTGGAAGAGGTCAGGATATGTCAGAAGGTCAGATCATGGAGGAAAATACAAGCTCAAAACTTGACAGATGGTTTATTAGCTGCTAACTATTCTTATTTCTACTTTACATGATATTAAGTGTGTGCTAGAAGCTTCCAAGTGGAAAATACTCACAATAGTTAATGGAGTTCAAAGGCTTCATTAATTCTCCTTTATGGCTTGTGGCACTCTTGGGAAGGAAAGTTCTGCACAGCTTCAAGGATGCAAAGGTGTAAAGCAACCTGAGGCTGAATAGCAAATTACAAAGGGCAAAGGCCTTAGGTGCATATTTCCCCATGGAAAATCTCTGTATTATAAATGGATTAACTTCGCCTCTATACCTGTAGCTTATTCAGAGTTTGAGATCAGAGCACCCTGCAAGTTGGTGACCCTGCAAGTTGGTGACCATGAGCTGGTAACATTAAGAAAACTCTTCTCATACAGATCCTGATGAGGCTTGTCAGATTGGAAGGAATTAAAAGAAGAGGAATAATTTAATCTAAATTATCAGACCAGTAAATTTAAAGTAGAATGTATGCATGTTGTAGTCCAACATCACATGCATGACTGAATCCTGGCAGTCAGGATGTCATGATCAATACTGCATCATCTGAAGAATCCTTTTGAACTATTCTCACTGTAACTTGCAGCCTTGGATTTCCCCAGACCTGACCTGTGTGAGATAACTGTGAGCAGCCTGAGACTGCTTGCTCTGTTCTGTGGAATTGCTATCAGTGAAAGCTCCTAACTGCCATTCTCACCAGCTATCCCCTGATTAAGACATGGAGAGCTTTTTTACATCATGCACAGGACTAAAAAACGTACATCATTCCTATGTTGAAACAGTTCCTGACACCCCCTCCATATAAGAAATGATCAGGCCCTACAGCTGGAGCTGTGGCAATTTAAGCAAACCTGAGCTTTTTTGCCTGCCTGCAAGCTGAATATCTCTGAGCATCAGATTATCTTTGTGCCTGGTATTGTAGAACAGTGTTGCAGAGCCAGAGCAGAGCTGGCTGTGGTCCAGCATTATCATATTTATGTTCAGATACCAACAACTGGCTTGCATAGATTGCTGCTGCCACTGCTGTCTGAAGTGGTGTGCTCTGCTATCACCAGCAGTCAGAGCGAACGAGGGTTGGCAAACTGCAGGATCCAATATCAGCCAGCCTGGCAGATCCAATTCACGAATGAGGATCAGCATAGCCTTAACATAAAGGAGTGCCAGATGAAAAGGTAAATTGCTCAGAGCGGATGTATTGAACATACGAGATGAGAGAAACTGTCAAAGGAAGATGACAATGAAGAGCCACGATTCACAAAGGAGATGTCAGAAGGCGCACGGAGGGAGTCAGTTCTATTTAGGATGTTCCAGGGATTGTTTTTTAAGAAAGCATTCAAAATTTCAGAGCTAGGTAGTGCGGTGCACCTGGAGCAGCCTGCACAGCCCACTGAACTTTCAGAACAGAGAGAATCTGCAGAACATTCATTACCCACATGGGTAAAATTACCTGGATTGGATTGGATTTTGACCCTGTATCAACTTAACTCGTTCAGTAGAGGTTAGGATAATAGCGATATTATATTTTTCTTTTTAAGCCACAGTTCAATAATACCAGAAAATGAGTAAGCAAAAATAAGCCCGAAAACCAGCATCATCATATATACAATGTAATAATAACTGAGCCAGCAGGCCAGGCAAAGTCTCATTCTCCACACCCCACAGAGTATCTCGTGGATGATGCCATTGTTTCAGCACTCTCTCTCCCAGTCTCTTTCTTGCCCATCAAAGCTTTTCCTGCCTTCATGTTTGTGATTCTGCCTTTCTGTGCCTGACAGTTGTAATGAATTCATGCCACTCTGGTGACAAGGCAAGTATTCTAGAGAAATCCTGGCAGAAGAGATGAAATAGTTAATACCTGACATTGGGTTCTGGAAGTGATTGCCTATATATGAATTTATGTAATGCTCTGTAATTTACAGGAAAAAACATACTTGTTTAGAGGTCACCATTAATTTAAAAAAACAGTGAAAACACTTATAAATGCATGGAAGAAAACAACTTCTTATTAAAATGTCATTGCAGCATAAGGATCCATAAAGGTGATATGGGAAGAGTCAGCATATGTTTGACTCAGCTTCAACATCAACTCTAGCTGAAAAAGTGTTACGAATTTTTAAAAGCTTGAAGTTGCACTACTTGACTTGGAATAACAAATATGGAGTTTTTAAACAAATAATTGTGTTTTCTTACACATTTTAATGTTCTTATCACTTCAGGATACCTGCAAGTCTATATGTGTTCTACAATAGAATATGACATTCCACTTCAAATTTCTGAATTTAGGCCACTTACACACAAGGTGTGTTTAAGCTGCCACAGTTTACATAGCAGCATTCATTGATCTATATCCCCATATGTGCTGTGCAATATGTAACATGCAGGGCACGTTACATTCTCAGTGCAGCATTGACATTGGAGCATTTTTCCTCAGCTATGGAAGCAATCCTTGTCTTGCTATCAACTTGGCTTAAAGTGTTAGTGGGGAAAGAACCTTTTTATGAATATATAAACAAAAGTGCCTTCTGAGAGATAAATTTTCTGTTATATTCTGCTGCTACAATCACAAGAGGCCCTGGATGAACTCATTGCACATTTTGAAGCAAACAAATGTATTTTAGCAGCAGCAGCAGCAGCAGTGTGATCTTTTCACCCATTATTTACAATGCTTTATAATTATGGTAACTATTAACTCTACAGGCACAGAAAAGTCAAGAAATTTGTGTCATCTGATTTTAGGATTTAGTGCAGCATAATGTGAAGGTTACAATAGCATTCTCATCCTGATACAAAACCGAGGACAGTCAGGTATTGTCTTTCCTTGCCTTTGACAGTCTTTCAATTCCATTCTCTGTATCTTAAAAAAATGTGCTTGACGTGCAGCTGTGTAATTTGTATCAGCATAATACTATAATAATTCCAGAACTATAATGCAATAAACACTATCATTGTTTAGAAAGTCAAGATAGTCCCATCTCATAATCCAAGGATGCTTGTAACAATCTGCTGTAACTCACATTAACATCATCACCTACCCTGGAGACACTGAAATGTAATTTAAAACAGAAACAACAGAGTATTGGGGATAAGGAAATGCTGATCAAAACCTTAAGGATTTCTAGAGGTCACAAACATCCTGGCAGTCTGCCACAATCACGGTTGCTGACTAGAGAACACTTTGCAGTTTCCTTGCAATTCCAGGTTAACACAGTTATTAAAATAAAAATGTCAAAAAATTAGGAGTTGGTACTAATCAGGAACTCATTTTAGGGTGAGAATGGGAGAACCTTAAGTTTTCCAATATCCATAAAACTTCAAATAAGAGTATTATAATATTTTAAAAGTGTAAAATAATTTCCAAGGCTAATTTATTACTTTTTATGCGATTCACTGAAGAAATTAGCTTAGTTATTATTGGTGGTTCAAAAATCAGGTATAAAATCCTACCACTGAAATGGATGTAGGCATTGGCAATGGATATAGGCACTGACAATGGATGTAGGCATTGTCTTACTGCTGCAGGGAAAAAAAGAGCCTTAAGAGACTGGATGATGAAATAGAACGTGTGGATCCCCAGTTTAAAAACAGTTATAGTGAGCATAACAGTGGCCAGTTTGTAAGTCTGCAGCCTAAACTATGTGTCACTAGATTTCCAATCCTTTGAGCATTAAATAATCGGGAAAGAAATGAGTTTCCCAGTTTCTTAATAGTGTCAGTAACCTGTTCTCTTAAGCAGACAGACTTGCTAAAACAGGGGTGAGAATGTTTATTAGTAAATGTTTAATTTATTAATACACTCTGTCTTACTGAAGAAAATAGAGGTTTTTTAAACAGAAGCATGCTATCTTTACTGATGGACAGCATTTCAGGTGGAGTTGTTACTGGGGGAAGTGGCTCTGTGGCAGGCTGGCAGAGTCCCTGGGCTCTTGGGGAAAGTGGAGTCCCGGTGCTTTCTCTTCTCCCTGTTGTTACAATGGGCTTTAAGCTAAAGCAATTTCAGCACTGAATTCCCTTGCTGGGAAGAGAAAAAAGGGAAAAGTGAATGGGTAGAGCTGTGATGCACAGCAGTGTGTTCACACTGGCCAGCCTCCATCTCTGACCACGTCCCAAACACATGGACTGGGTGGGTTCATGGGATTAAGGGAGAAATTAGTTCCATTAGATCTGTGATCTATCCAGATACCCTCTGTAATTCCCAAGTCCTATAATTTTGCCCGGTAGCTCCTATAATCAGATGTGGGCTGTGAAGCCAGACTGCTGCTATGTTTCTGTACCAGGAGTCAGATTTTAGTGACAATTTTTTTTTCATAAATACATGTTTAATTTTTTCTTTACTTCCTTTGGTAGAATATAATAATACAAACTCGAAGTGTAAAATATACTTATAATCCTGAGAGTTCTGTTAAACCCTAAGTGATAACAGGAAAAAGGAGAAGAATGCTAATGGAAAGAGCATATACTGAAGATTTTGCTTTCATGTGAAGGCAATTAGAGCTTTTCCCTTAAGCTAATAGGATAAGTAACTATATGAGGAAATCCACAGACAGTGCAAATGTGCAGGAGGGAGTAGTGTTTGCTTGGTGTTCAATGGTCCATGTGTAATAAGCTGACAGTTCCATCTAGTTCCTACTGGACAAATGTGTACATCAGAAATTCCTGTTTCTCCCTTCCTCCAGCTGCACATTTGGGAGTTTCAGCAGTGAAGCCAAGAGCTGAATTAAGAGAGACATGGCTACATTTTCAAAGCTCTTTTATTTTTCTCTATCTTTTTTTGTAGGTGACTGTATGCACACAATAAATACATTCCTATTACATATGTGAGATTCAGGATATCAGTTGATTTCCTGAACTTCTGTGCATGACTGATCAATTCACATGCCTTCCTCAAATTATTCTAGGAGATCTATTCTGATATTCCTTAACTTTGAGGTTTTCCTAAATGCATTTGCCAACCTGATAACGGCAGCCCCAGGAAGTACTTTAACTCCAGGAGCCAGGATGGCGTTACTTTGAGGCTGCTATAAAGCACATTGTGAAAATACAGAAGTCTCTTCAGCTTTTTCTTTAGTTATGGACAGTTGTAAATGACAAGGAACTGTAAATATTTCATACACGTGATAGGGATATGGAACTCAACAACAACAACAAAAGCTGTTAGCAGTCTTTAATGCCTTTTTGAAAAAAAATCTTAACATACTAGTAGAACCATAAGTTTCAAAAAAGATTCTTAATGGAAAGGTTCTTTTCCTGTAAAATGTTTCAAGCACTATATATGTTCTTCTTTCTCATGAGACAATGGCTGCTGACTCTCAAATGCCTTCTGCTGCAGCAAAAGATCCACAATTCTCTATTCAGTCTGTAAATAGCTTCGTGCTTGTTATATCATTTTTTTGTCCTCCAACATTCTTTTTAGTGCCTATATGAGATCCCTGTGTGCATCTGATACTACTGATCTAACCCGGAATTTACACTTTTCGTCCTCACTTGCAGGTTTCAAACAACATTTGGCATAGTTGGAAGAGGGGACATTAATATCATTGGCCCTTTTGTTAGTGGGTCATTGACCCTATAAATGGTCCCTACTCTATGGAATGTGTTTTAATCTGCAGACAATATCTTGCTAACCTGACTCCCACTTTCCTATGGAATTTCACAAATCTGAACCCCATTCTGTGGAATCTCTCTGATTGTTTGGATGCAGAGTGACTTGTCATTTGCATCCCATAACAGCTACAATTAAACTATGCCACATGGCTTCATCATACTTCCCCCAAAATACCTTTGCCATCGACATTTCCCAGAGTGGCAGTTCTCCTGAGCTTTCCAGAATTTATAGGTCACAGGTAAAACAGCATGTTCTCTGCAAATGTTAATGAGTTTACAAACTGCTGAGTATTATAATGATAAATTTGATCATATTTCTCTACTGATTTAGCATGGTCTTGGTGCTGCAATATTTTTAGCTTATATCTGCTCTCAAAGGGCCCAATCCAAAGCTCATTGAAGTCAAGGAAAAGAGGTATATTAAGATTAGCAGCTCTTGATCAAGCCTGAGACAGTCAGTGCCATAAAAACATTATCTGTGCACATCCCTTATTCGCCACTGACATCTCCTTGCACCACTGCGAGTCACTGAATCTCATTTTCTTTGCAGCTTTTTGCCTGATCAGGGAATCTATTAAGTCCAGGCAGTCAAGGCAGCTGTCTTGAGTCAGATAATTTTCAGCTTCCTACATAAAGGGATCTAATATAATATCTACTTTGTGCCCACATCACTGTCATAACTCACGTGGTACTGTGGAGGGCTTTCAGGGAGAAGAGCAGAAAGTGAGCAGTGATCTCTAAAGCCCTGGTCAATCCTCTGCTTCTGCAATAGACTCTCTGTCCTTTTTCCTACCTGCTTTTACAGGAACTTTCACCAACCTCCTTGGGCCCAGGTAATTGCTGCAGCTCTCAAATTCATCCTTTCACACCTGAAAGGCTGTGCTGCAGGCTGGGAACAAGGTTGCATTTTTGTTTAATGTCTCTTCTGATACAGGTATGGACAGGGAGCCATAGTCTGATGGCTTCCTTGGGCATTTTAAAGCTTTTACAGATAGAAAGTGACCTGTTTATTACAGGAGGGTGCAGCGTTCTTGTTATAGTATATGATGGCATTAATATGTATAATTTGAAGTTCTAATAACCAGATCTAGCACTACTTTTAGGGAGAGAAAAAACTGTTTATAGTGCTTTGGCAAACAATGTTCCACATGTTCACTTAAAAATACAGATGACAAAACTAACATTTTTGAGATGAGAATCTTCATGAAATACAAACTAAGTACTGAAAATGCCTAATGACCGTGTATCATCTGTCCTTGTCACTGAAAAATGTGTCTTAGACACTCAGGCCCCTTAGGTTAGTCTTCTATCACAAGGCCAATAACAAAATCACTAAATCTGTAAAGGATTTTTCATTGTTGCTTGAAGTTATTAGTACATAGGTGTGAAAAAAAATATTTAGTAGTTCAGTCTGATGCTCTCCATTAGTCAAAATTTCAAATTCACGTGCCTTTTTTGTGTAGAAAGTGATTTAAAATCTGCCTTGTCTCTGACATTTAAAAATGGGGAATCTATACCATTCATTTATTACCAAGCCAAATAGAGGTTAATGGAAGATGAGCAAAGTAAAGCACACTCTATGGGAACAAATCAAATCTTTGGAAAGGAATGAATATATATGAATACTTCTGGAATATTTTTTCTTTTCATATTTTTGCAAGTCGTTAAGTTTACTTCTACACAGCTTGTGGACTAATAAGTTGATACAAGTTACTGGAAGCACCTGTCACCCCTGCCAAAACTGTTCCCTGTTAATGAAACAGAATTTTGTGAGGGTTTGTGTCACACAGCTGGATGTCACCTGTGGCAAAGGTCATTATCTAACAACACCAAATGTTATCACACAAACAAAGTCTCAGCCAGTATCAGAAACCTCACTTCAGGTCACCAGAGAACAAGATCGTTGATGTTTGTTTTGGGCACTAGATGGACTTCTTGAGAGGGCTACGGAGCATTTAAGTAACAGCTTTATCTTTATGATGAAACTGGTTTTGAAGTACTTTACTGTACAAGCCCCAGGTGTTTCTGAAGTGCAATTCAATGAGTATTTTACAGTTTCATAAGAGTCTACTCGCTTTGTAAGAGAAAGGCAAGAGATGACATTTTCTGTTTTCCAGTTTTACTAACACTCTTGGTATAAAGAGTAACACAAGCTGTAGTTCTTTCTATGCAAAAATAATAGAAGACTCTCTTCAAAGGACAACACTAATCCTTCCCTCGTCCATTCTACTTAGTTACAGTGAAAAAATACAAAATCAAGCAATTTATCAATAATGGAAGAAATTAAAATTACATTTTCTGATCTCTTGTATTTTCTTTCCTCCAAAGCCTGTGCTCTGGTCAGTGTGATATATTGTGTGAAAACACAATATACACACTCCACATACTTTCTGAAAATCTGGTGAAATGGCTGTTTGATTTTTCAGCACATAGGATGAATGTGCAGTGAACTCACAGGAAAAGTTGCATATAGGATCTCTTGATAGATGTAACTTATTTTTTATTTACAATTTATATGGCTCCTAGTTTTTATTTTCTCTTCTCCCCTGCTGTCTGAATTCAATATCAAATAAATTTGCAATCCCACAATGTTGCTTCGAGCTTTACAAAAATGGACTGCAGCCAGTGCCAATTTTGGGCAACTATCCAAAATTATACACCAACCACATAGTGCAAAGTAGTTTTTGTTACCTTTGTATCATGTAGCCACAAATTTCTTTTTATTCTCTCCATTCCCTGGAGGAATGACCTCCTTGTCTGCGTTGCCCCTACCTAGGAAGTGTGCTAATTATTATTGCTTAGTTTCCTGACATGAATTGTATTAATCCTATCCCTGCTGAAGGCCTGAATAGGAGTTTCATGCACATCACGTAATATTTGGAAATGTAAAGCATAAGGGCAGATCTAGGTAGCATATGGCTCATGGCCCTTTTAGCTCTTTGTTTTGATGGGGAACTTCAGGAGAATGGTATTCATTATTTTCTATTGCAGTGTATTAGAAAATTTTGTTGAGTTTTGGAAATATACTAGAGCTTCCACAGTTCTGACATCTTTAAACACAGCTTCATCAGGGAACTAAACAAGTCAGCAACATACACAGCAGGAGCAATGCTGCTGTTTCAGTAACAATAGGAAGAGTGTTTTGAGTCTATACCAATCTTGATTTTGTAAACACAAATAAATACAACAAATATAGTCTATTATTCCAACATATATGTAAAATGTACTGTATTGTGTAATGTATTGTTTGAATTAAAAAGAGCAAATAATTGCATTTAATGAATGATCACTGGATTTAAAAATATTTTGAAGGCAATATATTTTTAATAACAATTTTATATGGCAGGGTAATTACAGAAGTGGGAACATCAAATAATCAGTTTATGATCATATGCCTTGTACTTCTCAATAATTTTATGGCCATAGTTTATTACATCTGTGACATATCAGTGAATTGCTTCTTTCTACAGTGGTCAGGTTAGTGTTTTAAATATGAAATATCAGAGAATTAGAAAGGTGAACAAGCACCAATGTTTCTCAAATGATTAAGAGACTTTTCAGAAGGTCTGTAGCAAGTCCATATGTAATAAAATCAGTAATCACATGAACCTCAGACATGTAACTTGTAAGTTTAGCTAAAAGATCCTCTGCTTCACAGCAACTGATACTTGACAGCTTTTAAAAAATATTAATCAAGCCATGAATTACTAACATTTCAGCAGAATTTTGTTGTGAATTAATGTAACTGAAAATATTTCAGCATATCTAATTCCATAGTCCATTTCTGTCCAGTTCTTTTCAATAACTGAATTCTTTTCAATTCAAACAATTTGGCCAGTGGTTCATGGAGAACTGCAGGTGCTTCCCATGGGAATATGCAGGAGCCAGTCCAAGCCCAGCAGGAGCCAGTGATGCCCATACCAAAACGTTCAGTCTGGAGCAGGTTAAGAACTTGAGCTGGAAGCAGAAAACACAGCTTAGGGAGTAAAACCACTGTGTCTAAGTTGGGTTTAAGAATGCCGTCCTTCTGAAACACCAGTGCTTCTTCCCCTGCTCCTCCTGCAAAGCTAAGCAGAACTTTATTTTTGATGTAGATTTTGTTGAGGACTGTGAGGGGGTAGTGTGCCTTCCATTTATAGTACACCCACAGGTTTTGTTATTGCTCTTTTATTAAAGGCAGGGTGGATGGAATCATTAACTGTGCAGATGATTTCTTGCATAAGGAGAAGACAGCGTCATGCTGTGATGGTCCAGGGGTGACCAGCAGTGCTGGTGCTGCCCTGCAGCTGCCAGACCCTGCTGCTGCCACTGGCTCATTCCACTTTTCTTCTGCATCACAAGGCTTTGCATCACCTGTTTCCATCACCCTGCTGTGAGCCTGCAGCAGTGTGGGGTGTGATGGGTCTCTGACAGCTCCCCCCAAGCTGCCCTCTTGTACATCCTGCAGTCCCATTGCTTCTTGGACAGGCAGAACTCCAGGCTTTCCTGCCTGCTCCCACTGCCTCCTGACTCCTATGCTGGCATACACCACACTGTCTTCTACAATCCTGTGAGTCCAACAATCCACAGGAGCTCTTTTGACATTTCTTAACACAGAGAAAGAGAGAAACCTGGAAAAAATATTGAAATTATGTGTGCCTGGCTCATTTTTTTCTTAAGAGCTCAGTGGCTGCCCGTGGCTCAGGTACATGCCAGGAAGCCTGTGGTTTGGGCAAATTGTGTCCTATTCTTCACGGCTGTAGTATCACCAGACTGCACTTTCAGCAGTGGCACCACTCACAGTGTGCCCATTTCAAGCCCTGGCCATTTGCCTTTTTCTGCCTCCTGTTGCAGAGCGTCACCCTCCTCCTTCCCCCACTGCAATCTCCTCACTGCTTCATGGCTCTCTTCAGAGTCAGACTGTAATGACTTCAAAATAACTGCAGTCCTGCTGTGTGTGAGTTAGAGTCAGCTCTGTTCCCCTCGCAGAGTCCTCAGGGTGGCTTCCCACAGCGGGGCTGGAGGACCACTGGGGCAGCTGGCTGCAGCCTGGGGCCATGAACCAGCTCCTTTGTGGCATCTCTCCACTGCTAGCTGCAGCCAGCTCGTATTTCTTCTGTAGACACAAGCTTTGTTTTCAACAATTAATGTCCTTCTGAGTTTGAAATATGAGAGAAATAAGCTTGCTAATATATTTGAGGCAAGAAGTGGGCACCCTTAAAGTAATAGCTATTTTCTAAAGGACTCTTAATTCCTTTAAGGACCTCTGTTTTCCTTTCTTACTGATTTCTCAATAGCTCAGAATTAAACCAAAGCAAATCCATTCACATATTTCAATATACCAACAGAAGTTGTATAGGAATAAAGAAACTGTACATTAATCTGGTGTTCTTCAAGTATGTATACAGACATAATAGACTAAGCAAGTAATTCCTCCTAGAAGAGATAATCAAAGGTTCTAATTTAAACAGTTCATTTTACACTCATCTTTTCTGTTTTGTCAGCCTAATACACCTATTAAAAATTTAATCTCTTCATTGTTTTAGTAATGTGAACCAATGTTTTACAAGTACTTGATTGATGGACGTAGCCAAATGAAACAACATGTTTGCTTGCCCTCACAGGGATTTTAAATAACTGTTTTCATTCTATGCCTTCAATAAAATAGTTTCTTTCCTCAACAAAACAAGGGACGAACAAGAGAAATGTGATGCCTGTGTTTTTTTCTCCCTTAATTTTCTGATATTGGCTTAGAAACCTTTCAATATAAATAACTCCCATTAGATGCATAAATTGTTTACCATGCAGTGGTTTTGTTGGGTCTCCTAGGAGCTCTGCAAGGCAGGTTTGGGAAAAGGAGTGCAATAAACCCCGCAAATAACCCTGTTTTTGTAACTGAAAAACATGAAGAATCCTCCAAACAGTGGTCAATAGAAATGAAGTTTCAATCCAAAAGGCATAAAAGACTGAGTGGGAAACAAAGTGCTATTTCTTTCACAGCCAATGACCTTTTATTTATGGCCAGCAGAGCCCCAGCAGTGGTGGTGCAGGCCCAAGGAAGGAGTGGAAGGGCTGCACACTTCAGTGTGACAAGGCTTTGTCCATCAGAAGCTTTCACAGAACACACTGAAAATAAGTAAATAGTGCCCTTGCTGTGCAGCCCGTGCATAAAGAAAACTGTCAGCCTTGTTGCCCTTTATTTTGGAAGATGCAAACTTGGTCTTTTTCATTATTTTTGTCTTTTCTCTCAGCCCTGCAGGCAATCAGGCAATCATGGAAGGAATGGAACATCTCAATGACCACACTGTGGAAAGCAGATATTCAGTCTTTCCTGTATAATGATTTGCACAATAATGTTTTCTAAACAAAAAACAATAGATTCCTTCCTTTCCCCTCTCTTCCCCTCTCTCTCTCTTTTTTTTTTTTTTTTTTTTTTTTCTTCTTCTTCTTCTTGTCAGACAAGCCTTTCTAATGACATTTTTGAAAGTGTTGGTAACTTTTGGACTTATTCTACCCCAGCATTTGCAGCATGGCTGTTATTACCAAGGAACATACTTATGACAGAGGATCTTCTTTCCATTATACTTTCTAGTAGCAAATTTTGTAAAGATGTTGATTTTAATTAATTGATAAGATTAATAGCAGAGCATTAAATACAATCATCTGATGAATGGAGAACGTCCAATAAGCCATTCATGACTCAAGTCGGGTTCAGACCAATTTAAACCCAGAGAACTGAAAGTCCCCTTTGTTCTGTGCTGTCAGGCTACAAGATGCATCACCCTGACAAAACCAAAATTGCAGACATACAGCATTTGCTGTCAAAAAAGCTGCCTACAGTTAAGGTCTTTTGGCACCAACAGTGACAATAAGAGTAGAAACAGGAATATATTCAATTACCATGAAATGTAGTCAGGTATAATTTTCCCTCTCATTTTATATATTAGTATAAAGGAATTAGATCAGCTTCTCTCAAGAAAAGTTCTTGAATATTATATTCTTTTATATTATATGTGGCTATTTGATACTATGTTTATCAGCTGTGCAGAATATATTAAATTACTAAATACTCTAATTTAATATGTGTACACAGACATAGATTTATGCATAAATTTATATGAAAATAATCCTACTGAGACTTTAATGGATGGACTTAATTTCAGAAAAGTTATCAATCCATGGTCAAAACATGCATTTTAGAAAAGTTTTTTCACAGTGTGAAAAGCACACATTGAAAGTAGATACATATATTTAAAAGTAAGACACTTGTTATTACTGTTAATAGATTTTCTGTTATCTTTTAGTGGTGATGTAACATTCCATGCCTGTCCTGTGAATACAAAATTCTGTCTTTTGCAGTGTTCTTAAAGACATTGTAACTAAAGCAAATTAGTTTTAAGACGTATTTTCAATTCTCCTTTTTCACAGGCTCTACTTGTTGCAGAAGATGCCCATAATATCAGTCAAAAAATCCAATTCAGGCCCATTAGGTAGCTGAGCAGACCAAAACCACTGATTGTTATTTAACAACTTTGCAGAGCTGCTGCGTAAAATTAATAAATGATTTAATAGCTTATAGGAAAAAGTTAGAATGGTTGACTTCAGTTCCTAAAATTTTTATAACTGGCTTTATGCTTTCTAGTAATGCTGAGCTTGTAATCCTATTAGTCAGCTCTCTTTTTCAAGGTACACTAATTTGAACGCTTTCATTATTTTTTCTTGACTATGTGGATTCTGTGGGCACAGTTTCAGGTCTGTTCCCGTTGGTTTGTGTCCCTGTGCTCCTGCAGCTGGAGATGGCATTTCTGGGAAAGCAGGTGTGTGGCCAGAACATCCCCGTGACTCAGTAATCCCTGGCTGCCAGATCCACCTCCCAGGACTTTGGCTGCCAGTTGGCATTATATTTAAATCCGCTATTCTTCTGTGAGGAAAAGACCCAAACCTTGCCAGGCTGGGCTGAAGATACACCTGGATGAGCAGATTATATTTGCACAGCACACAGAAGGATGTCGGCTGTATTACAAAAGGTTGCTTGGTATCAATTCAGAATATTCACAGGCGAGTTGCACAAAGCACTGCAAGTGGGGATCAAATATTACGAGATGAAAGGAGAGTAGTGAACAATTTGCTACAGGTCACTTGTTTCAAGAAGACCTTTACTTCTGGTGGTATAGAGTAACACCTGGAGGGTCATAGCACCAAAACTTGCCATGAAGTCACTTATTTCAGGATTTCATTACTTATTATTTTAAAGGAGAATCTTTAAATTGATAAAGCTCATTCTTTAAAATGAGAAGTCCATTTTCAAGGGCTGTGGATTTTAGAGGCTTTTCATATTTCTTTCACATTCTTCTCATACAGTTAATGTTATGTTGCCTTTTTATTGCATCAAAGGTGCACAAAAGCACCGATCAGTATTTTAGTGAGAAATTATAAAAAATGTTTATGCCACTACCCTGGAGATAAAGTCAGTCAAGTGGTCCTTTTTCAGAGTGGGAAGAGTTTTCTAACTCCCAGAAAAAAAAGAAATAAAATTACATTGTAGTAGCCATACCATAGATCTGTGCATAATAACTACTTAAACTAAAATCAACTTCGAAGATGCTGCATTCTTTGAAGTCTTCATGCATACAAAATGCACTATACAACAAGCAATACAAAGTCATAGAACCAAAATTTATTGTGCAAGGGACCTTTAGAGGCTAGTTTGATCCTTTGCTCAGAGCAAGTCTAAATAGGTCAGGTTGCAAAGAGCCATGTCCAGCTGTCTTGGGCACCTCAGGGGACAGAGATTCTCCAGCCTTGGTGGGAACCCTGTTGCAATATTTAACACTTTCCTGCAGAGCAGCATCTGCAGCTTGTGCTGCTGCCTGAGATCCCTTCAGAGATGGAAGATACCCTCCTTGCTCTTGCAGGATTGAATGGGGTTCTGCTCAGCCCATTTCCCCAGCCTGCCCAGGTCTCTGAGGGGCAGCCTCTTTCTCCAGAGTTCACTGCTGATCCTGATCTGGGGCCATGCACATCCTTGCTGAGAGGGCGCTCCATCGCCTTCTCCTGCTCACTGCTGAACACATTAAATGACATTGATCCCACTGCTTATCCTCAAGGGACCCCCCATTTGTCACAGAGCTTTGCTTGTAGCACTGCAGCCAGTTTTTCCCCCATCCCTGTCTCATCCTTATCTCATGAGTTTGGTTTTAAGGACACCATGACAGACTGGGTCAAAGGCCTTGCTGGAAAATAAATCATACAACATCCACTGTCCTCCCATGCTCTACGTGGTTGGTAACCCTGTCTGAGAAAGAGCCAATCCCCTTAAGAGCTGTAACTTTACCAGGATGAAGCAAATCATGATTTTATTGCAATAAGTTGAGTTGTTACTGTTTCACTTGCATTCAGTAAAGAGGAAAAAATTAAATCTGACACTGAATAAGTTCCTGGTAAGTTGAATGTGCTTTAGTACTACACATCAGTGGCTTTGAGTATATAAAAAAGCTACAGACAGGTTTGTAGTGAGAAACATCTCCCTGACTGAAGAGAGACAGAAGCAGCTTATTATCAAATATACAAATATACATGAGTCAGTTATTTCACAGACTGTTATAATGGAGGTATTTTGCTACTAGTGTGCAAAAATTATTGAGTACTGTATTAAAAGGCAGGTAAATAACATTTCATTTCTTTTCTGAGGATATGTAAATAGGAAACACAGTTAAAAAATCCAACCTAAATCACTGTTAGTCTTTGGGACTCATTCTGTAAAGTGCTGAACAAACACTTACTGAATGAAATGTGCCTCAGTGAATAAAATTCTAATTAGAGTAATTGAGCTTTGATAACTGCTATGTCATTAAACATAGATTGGCTTTAAACTAATTGTATTTGCATTGTATTATGATTTCTATTAATTAATGCATTAATGTTCATATTCTGCAAACTCTTTTGAAGTAAATCATTAAAGTCTGTACCACTTAATCTAAAGTGAAATGCACTTTGAATCCAAACCTGGCATGTCACTAGTAGGAATGGTTCTTTAATGGAATATGGTGCAGACCTTCCCTGTCTGTGGCTGAGATCAGCTGAGGACAGGGGGCTGTGGCTTTTTGGCCTCCCTCCCTCCTGGAACTCTGGGGGATTTGTGCCAGGTGCAGCAGTCCTGCAGTGCCCCCTAAGCTGCCTCCCCTCACTACAGCAGAACCACCTGCCCGAGCAGTCCCAAAGCATCCCAAAGCATCCCAAAGCGTCCCAAAGCATCCCAAAGCAGTCCCAAAGCATCCCAAAGCATCCCAAAGCATTCCAAAGCATCCCAAAGCATCCCAAAGCAGTCCCAGAGCAGTCCCAAAGCAGTCCCAAAGCATCCCAAAGCAGTCCCAAAGCATCCCAAAGCATCCCAAAGCATCCCAAAGCGTCCCAAAGCATCCCAAAGCAGTCCCAAAGCATCCCAAAGCATCCCAAAGCATCCCAAAGCATCCCAAAGCATCCCAAAGCGTCCCAATGCAGTCCCAAAGCAGTCCCAAAGCATGCCAAAGCAGTCCCAAAGCATCCCAAAGCATGCCAAAGCATGCCAAAGCAGTCCCAAAGCAGTCCCAAAGCATCCCAAAGCAGTCCCAAAGCATCCCAAAGCATCCCAAAGCAGTCCCAAAGCAGTCCCAAAGCATCCCAAAGCATCCCAAAGCAGTCCCAGAGCAGTCCCAAAGCATCCCAGAGCAGTCCCAGAGCAGTCCCAGAGCAGTCCCAGAGCAGTCCCAAAGCATCCCAAAGCGTCCCAAAGCATCCCAAAGCAGTCCCAGAGCAGTCCCAGAGCAGTCCCAGAGCAGTCCCAAAGCGTCCCAAAGCAGTCCCAGAGCAGTCCCAGAGCAGTCCCAGAGCAGTCCCAAAGCAGTCCCAAAGCAGTCCCAAAGCGTCCCAAAGCATCCCAAAGCATCCCAAAGCATCCCAAAGCAGTCCCAGAGCAGTCCCAAAGCAGTCCCAGAGCAGTCCCAGAGCAGTCCCAAAGCATCCCAAAGCAGTCCCAAAGCGTCCCAAAGCAGTCCCAAAGCAGTCCCAGAGCAGTACCAAAGCATCCCAGAGCAGTCCCAGAGCAGTCCCAAAGCATCCCAAAGCATCCCAAAGCAGTCCCAGAGCAGTCCCAAAGCATCCCAAAGCAGTCCCAAAGCATCCCAAAGCAGTCCCAGAGCAGTCCAAGAGCAGTCCCAGAGCAGTCCCAAAGCAGTCCCAGAGAGAGCTGCAGTGGTGCTGAGCAGCCCGAGGAGCCCCTGCTGTTCCTTCAGGGGCACTGGGGGTGCTGTGCCGTGCAGTCAGTGCTGACACAGACCCCTCCTGTTGTGCCAGTCAGGAATGCTCCATTCCTGTGTGGTGCCCATGGCTAGGAAAACCCCCTAACCAACCAACAAACAGCACACTAACCCCAAATGAGCCCAATGCAGTTTTAACCTGACAGGGAACCCGAGGCTGTGCACACTGGAGTGTTCAGAATGGCTGTCAGCAACTGTTAGCTGTGAGAATTCCACTTTACACAGAAAACCTTCTTTTGTAGAATTGTTCTGGCCTCATTTCATTTCAGTTCTATCAACAGTCAATAGTCAACAAATCATTTCCTAAAGCCCACTTTCAGGAGCTGGCATTTCAAAATTCAAGTAGACTAAAATGAAATAATTAGTTATATGTCAGCTGACCATTAATTTTATTTAATAAACCGAATCTTCCAGTCTTCTGATTCATATACATTTAATATTCAGTGGCTTCCTATAATTCTAGAATGGAAGGCAATGTTACGAAGATTACTTTTTTCCTAAATAATTCTTAGCAGCTGGAATATCTGAAACTCCATTTGCCAGACAACAGCACATGTCCAAGAGCTTGCAATGCCTCACATACTGCAGGACAGGTCTCACTGCTTCTGTACTGAACACCTACTGGTGCTCAAGTATTTCTTTTAAGCCTTTCAAAATAATTCTAATTCACTAACTGTACACTGGTACTTCACACTAGTGCTGGTATTTGGACTTCTGGAAATCTGGAGTCTCTCTTTTTGCCTAGATATCTCCTGCATGTTCTATTCTACACAATGTGAGTAGTTCTCTGTAAACTCAGACCAAAAATAATCCTCTGTGGAGGTGAGCTTTATCTCCAGGGTTTGGATCAAAGCTGAATGTGAACTTCTCTGGAACTCAGACCTTGCAGGGAGGTTTTGATTTATATTCACCTGATATTCTTAACCATGTGTGGGGAGATAAGGTTGGTTATTACTGTCACAAATGATAAATCCAAAGGTAAAGATGGGAATCTCTTGAAAAATTGGTGCTGTACATTTTTAACTTTTAGATGGGAAAATCCCAAACAATTAACATCTTTTATTTATTTTCTGTACTTATTTTACTTGCAGAGTTTCATTTGCTGTCTCAATATTTTTGACTTTTAAGGTTTTTTATCCTATTATAGTGAAGTTTCACTTATTCAAGCCACTGCACATAATGGTGAAGAACTGAGGGGCACGCAGACCCCAGCTCCCTCTGGCTGATGCATTCCACCTTAGGGATGCAGGAAGCTGTCTTGGAAACCTGAGGGGAAGCGTAGAGGTGGACATTCTTAAAGGTTTGATGCCTTTAAGATCTATTGAAGTCACAGTGCAATTTACTGCTCTGTGTTTGCTCCTGAGTTCCTTTCAGCATGAGCTGGACATACTGTGGACTTGACTTCCTACTTGACTTCAGAGATCTGAAGATCTAGGATGATAGGATAAATCTCTCTTGTTCTTAAACAATATTTTCCTGTGTCTCTAGGAACCTCACTGAGTGAATTGCCAGATGGATATTTGTGTATAGATGGAGTTAAAGTGGTGGAATCATCAAGTCTCCCAGCATTTTAAAAATTACGTGTCCAGTGGTATAAGAATACTTTTCATTCCTTCTGCAAACTCAGGTTGCCTTCATAACAAGGATTCCTCTTCTAGAATTATACTCTACATTCCACTAGATAGCTTTGGATAATTGCACATTATTGGCTATTTTAAACATAAAGCAACATAACCAAACATAATAATGTAGTTTAAGTGTAATGACTTACTTTTACTTTTTGTCCTTTTGACATCTGGCAATTTTTTAAAGTGCTATTTGTCTAAGACAGTGCCAAGAAGTTATTTTTCAAATTAATCTCTCTCCTCTGCCAGAAACACAAAGTGTTTATTTAGTTCATTACAGTATGGGTGTCTGTCTAAGTGATCCTTCATGTGTTCTTCAAATATGCAAATAGCATAATCCTTATACATAAAGAAATACCTACATATCCTATTTCAAAATAGAAATGTATTCTTACTGCAGCAAAAAAACCAAGACTCCCTACAGTGTTCAGAATAACAGCTCTGTTGTTTTTACACAGTTGAAGTTGTGATTAAAGCAGTACAGGAAAAACTGTGACAGACCTTACACACCATAGATGTAAGAATTTATCACTTTTTCATCATGAAAAAGGCTAAACACTATGAATACTTCACACCCAATAACAAAGACAAAACTAGTTATTGTCATTTGCAACGTGGCCACAGTAGGGCAAAGGATTCTTAAAATTTACAAGGGGACCAACTGAATGAAGGAATTCTGGGTGAAAAATGTGCTGCAAACAGAACTCGAGAGATGAGAGAGTGCAGGAGGAAAAGTGTCTTGGTGCCTCGGTGTCTTGTCAGCCATCCTATTCCACAGTCACTTCTACAGCCCTTATGCAAAACCACAGGAATTCTGCTTTCTGGGGTATGGATCTGTTAGCTAGATGACCAGAATTCTTCATAACAAATAAAAACCTTCTATTTAGAAGGACAGTTTTAACAACAAAATGGGAAATGCAAATGGTCTATACAATACTGTAAGGAGATTAAAGGTGACAGAAATATATTCAAGTTCAACAGATCTTCTTGTAGTGAAAAAAACTCTGAACAATACTTTAGGTACTGAATAAAATGTTTTGTGACAGAAATTTCCCACAAAGGAAAAATTGGAGGAGGCATGTTTCCAGTGTAGGGTGCATATATTTGACATACTGTAAAATTCACAAGTATTTAATTGTGTTAGTGAAATATATTCAGTGAGCTCCCTGTGGCTTTCAGCCAGTGTCTTGTCTGATTAGGCTTTTTCGAGGTAAATGTTTCAAAGTCAAGGGCAGCCTTTGCTAAATGGTGATAATCAGCCCTACCTGCTGATTCTCAGTGACTTCCCTGGCTGGAGCACTGGCTGGCTCTGGGATATGGAGCCCTTTGGGCTTTGCTCACACTGGAGTTACCCCACAGGAGTTTGCTCATTGCAAAGGACAGGAGGATCCCACAACTTGGGGGAGTCTCAGCTCTTGCCTCACAGTGGAAATTTGGCATTAATTAGGGAGGGGAAACTGTAGCTTGTCAAACAAAGCTAATTTGAGGGTAATTTGGTTCACAAGCTGGATCATCTGGTAAAAGGTAACTTTCATCTAGCCTTTGGGCATTGCACTTCCTTTGCACGTGTCTGGGAGGAAACAAGAACGTAACAGGTTATAAAGAAAGTAAAGTAATCTGCCAATAGATTTTCTGTCTTTTATTAAATGTCTTGAATTCAGATAGATTGCTTTGTAAATGTAATTATTTTTTCCTATCAGTATTAGAAAAGGAATGTAAGCAGGATTTATGAGACACTTTAGAAGAGGATTCGAAGCAGACTGATTTGTGTATCAGTCTTAATTATAATGTAAACTAAATAATATGAAATAATTATCCGTTGTTTTCAGACCAAAGAATCAATACACAGACTGGAAGTTAATCTTTTCCCCTGCACTTATGTCAAGAAATGAAGACAGCTTCATATAGTTCTAGGATAGTTCTGGAATTTGTCAATTAAATTAAAACAACCAAAATACTATTCCTCCAAAATAAAAGCAAGAAACTTCAGAACTAAACACTTGACTGCTTTGTTAATTGAACTTTTAAATATAATTCATTTTCCCTTGCTTCTTCCAATGGTAAATAAAAAGCATAAATAATTTAATTGCAAAAGTAAATTAAAGAGAATCAATTTGTGACAGATTTATGAATGCATATAATGGCTCTTAACAAAATATTGAGCAGTCATACTTAATTAAAACCCAGATTTCCTGCATGATCAAAACGGACCTTTCCAGAAAAATTATTTGGGTTTTTTTACTTCTCTCATCCTGGGTTCTCTTTTCTTATTCATACCATGAAACCGTATCCAGAAATCTCAGCCCTGCAGAAGATTCTGATTCAAATGGGGAACTTGATGCCCAAGGAAGATATTCTCCACACTTTAGCTCTTAGACCTGCAGCTGATTTTTTCCTCTAAGTCCAGGAATGAAACCCTTTCCACTGGTGTTTCTCCTGCCAGTTTCAGTCCTTTTTCTCTAGGACTGTAAGACTTGAAGCTATGCCCCAGATATGCTGAGGTGCTCTTCAGCTCTCCTGGCACACCAGTGGAACAGGGTGCACCACCCTGCCTGTGCTACAGAGTGATTGTTCTCAATGTGCAGCAGAATTTTGCACAAAGAGAGCTCAACGTTCAGGTTTCTAGAAGATCCTGTGTGGATTAGGGACTGATGTACAGGATTTCACTGTGGTTTGCAGTGGTAGAGAAGGTGAGGCAGAATAATGCAGGTGAGCTGCCAAATAGGAAAGCAAAAATGTTCAGCATAGACAAAACCCTTAACCCTAAAACTCTACAGTAAATGGAATGAACTGAGAATAATTTTCTGCCTTGAGGTCAATGGGATGATCAAACCCACACCCACACAGCTCAATATTCTCCCATCCCAGCTGGAGTGGCACCATCCAGACTGATCCTGGGGGCAGTGTGTGGCCTGGGCTGTCCCCAGGCCATGCCCAGACAGAGTGTTGGTGCTGCTGCCCAGGGCAGCTCGGTGCAAGCTGTGACCACTATGGACAGAGCATTCACAGAATTAAGCAGAAAGCCCCAGCAGATTTTCACAACAAAGTATAACTACACTAGCCTAATATTATCCCAAGTAAATTTTAATCTCTTCAGAATTCCATGTGGAGATTTTGTGGTAAATGGTGTCCCAGGGCACTCACACCCAGGAGTCCAAATTAACCAGAGCCAGCGCCAGCACGGGTCCTCTTTGGTAGATTATTCTATTAACAGCAGCAGGTTTTGTGGCTCCCACTGCCCTCTGGGGCTGGCTCAGGACAAGCCAGGGAGACCACAGCACTGAGGGTGCCTCCTCCGTGCTGCTCCAGCCCTTCCCTCCTCCCACCCCGGTGCTGCAGCACGGCCTCTCTCAAGGTCAGCCATCCAGCCTCAGAAGCACTAAGGTTTTGTGACTAGGACTTGGCATTTAAATAGCTTTTATTTAATTTTCAAGGCAACATTTTTTTTGGTTTTTCACTTAAAGTATCAGTTACTTGAAAATGTCAGAGACAATATCCAAGGAAAAATATATATTTTTTCCTCTCCCTGTCTCTCTGTATACATGGTCAGAGAACCATTTTTCTCTATATTCTTTTCTTTTACAGGTTGGGGTTATTGGTTCATTTGTTCAGCCAATTTTGCAGAACTGTCCTTGGCATACAGGGACAAATGATTCTTTCCAATCAGCAAAAGGGAGACAAAAGAGATAATCCAATACAGCATTAGATTTGCAAGCAGTTCAGGGTCTTACGAGGCTTATGATCACTTCGGGTTTTTTTAGAGAGATGTAGAGGTTTCTCAAAGAATTATATAGAACATTCTAAATTTGAAATAAAAAGTTATAAGTGTGGAGACAGCAGAGCAGAGGAAGTGTATGATTTTCTTCCAGATTCTGATGACCTTATCACTGTAATTATGAGCAAGCAGTCCATTATAGTTATGTATTTAAAAAGACAAAAATTGCCTCTACATTTCTTGAGTGCCAAAGGGAGTTCAATATTCTTTTATAAAGTACTTGGAAAAACTTGTACGTGGATACACTTCCAGATTCTGAGGTTAAGCTGCTGAAAGAAAAGATATCAGTACATTTTCAAGCTACCAGCCTTGGGCCAAGATAGGTCTTAAGAAAAAAAAATCCCTGAAAGAAACAAAGATGTAGATGCCATTATTAATGTGCCAATAGATTTTTTTTTTTAATAGCAAAGAATTTCCTTCAATTAAGAGTTAAATACATCACTGAATTAACATGAAAAGCAGTAAGGAATTGCTTAGGAAAACAGGGACTAGGCCTGAAAGTGTCAACCATCCTTCCTTTCCATTGGCTTTTGGTGCTCAGCATTTCACAAGGTTTGACCAAGACTAAATTAATCCCTTTCATCCAAATGCCTGCATTGTGCCACTCCAGTTTATAGATGTCATCCTTATACACGAAGGAAAGCCTGAAAAGAGTTGCATCATGTACAGTGAGAGTGAAAAAAGTAGCTGAAGCCCCAATCAGATCTTGAAATTAAATACTTTCTCCCTCTCCTGCCTGCCTCTTAGCACCTGCAAAATTTTCTTTGAACTTCTAAACACAGAGAGATCAATTTAAAGACAACATAAACATAGGTGGAGTAGCCATTGGAGTAGCAGTAGCTCACTTGGACAAAATTCCTATTTATCTTGAATTTGGTGTGAAAAAGAATAATTGTCACTGAGATGGCCTTGGCTGCTGGCTCGTGCTGGTGGCCAGTGCAGGGTCTGTGCCTCAGGGATCTCTAAAGGCAGGTTCAGCTGGAGCTGGACCCCTTCTCTCCTGGCAGCACAAACTGTCCAGACGGAAATCAAGCCCTGTCAAGATGCTGTGTAGTCCATGAGTCTCTGTCTGCTACAGCAAGGTCCCCCTACCACACACACACAGACCCTTTTTTAATACTTTAAAAATAAAATGTTGAGCCTTCTAAATATTTTTAAGGCAACAAGGTTAGAATAAAACAAATGAAAATAAAGCACAAGGTGGGAGGTTTTACCTCCCCTTGTATGACTCCATTTATGGATGGATCTTGCTCTTTTTCATACATTTATTGGCATAGTGTAAACCAACAATAAACCTGCTTAACAAAAGTTTAGCCTTCATACCTGGCAGATAGAATTGTACCTGTGAAGCTGCATGTAACTTCTTTCATGGAAAAGAAGAAAATCAGCTAAATGATTTATGAAGCTTCATTTATTTTTGAGAATTAAAACAGAGAGGTGTAGTGATGTGATGGTGATGTGAAAGGTATTCCATCTTTTTCAGGACTGCATGTTTGAAACAGAAATATACATGTATGAACATTTTCTGATTATTTGAATTATATATTTGAATATTTTTTACCCAAATCACTGAAATATTAGAATAAAATAAATCTTTAGTATGCATTGTGTGAGGTAGATGCACATTTGCAGCATTTTGAGGTCTTCATAATTCCTTTCATTCCAATGGCCTGACTCCGACACTTCCTTTTAGCTGTGTGTTTGAAGCTCTTCGTTAAAGGTTGACCTAAACTGGAATTCTTTGTCTAAGAAAGACTCATCCAACCTTCCATTTATGAATGAAAATAGATTTTTCCTCAGCCCTTTCTCTTCTGAGTGACAGAAAATTCCTGTTTCTGCTTGTGAAGAGACTGGTGTCAGAGAAGTTTCCAAGGAAATGAAATGGTGAGCTGTAAAAAAAGAGAGATGCCTTGTGAGATAAAATCCATAGTCAAGAGAACAATACAGTTTTCAGGTCTCCAGTATTACCCTTTTCAGGTGAAAACAAATCTTCTAATACCAAAAATAAGATTTAGCTACTGATCCTGGAAAGAAATATGAAAATGGGAGTGCTTTCGAAGATCCATATCCGATTCTATAAAGTTGTTTTCCAAGCACTTGAAAATGTGACTAAGGTTTAAAAATTCCCATCCTTTTAATGAAAAATTACTTGTTTTAAATTTTCTAAATATTAGATATAATATGGATTTGCTTTATTTAAGAAGAGGGCTTAAAATACAAAGGAATACTTTTAGCTAAGGTTTCAAAAGTAAGCTCTTCAGCTTGGAGATGCATCTCTCCCTCAGGCTCTGGATCAGGCTTCACTGCAAGTTTGGAAACAGGAAATGTTTCTATTGAGGGACTCTATTGCTACCTTACTGCAAACAGCTACATTTCTAAACATAAAGGGTTACAACTTTCTGCAATGAGCAGTAAACCCTCAAAAGAGTGCATTAAAATTGTCTTTCTGAGCAGATTTGTGTTGGTGTGCATTCCTTTCATCTGGAGATACTTGAGTCCAGCAGGATTTGTCTGCTGTGTGAAATCCAGTTTTGATCTCAAGAACCCCAGAGGTTTATCAGAGCATGTAATACTAAACTATATCTTTTATTAGGCAAATCTAGGGTGAAAAACCCAAGCTTTTGCACCTTCTACATTTTGTTGGACCACCCAGGGTCACGCCTAGGCTTTTAGCAGGCTCTTTGTTTCATCTGCTGATCCTGGAAGTTGCTACTTCCTTCAATGAAAAGTTTGGTGATTACACTATATCACAAAATCCCATTCAGCTCTTCATAAAAGGAGTAAGTGATGTAAGCTCTGTTGAAGATTCAGTTCTTGTTCCTGGCTTTTTTGTCAGCTGGTTGTGACTGTGGGCAGCTCAGGGAGGCCACCTCCCTCAAGGGCTCCCAAAACTTTTGCTGTCCTGGGCAACAAGATGCAGTTTGTGTTAATGGTTCCAGATGGTTACTGGAGATTAGTGTTGCTCAGCTATATTGCATTGCTGATCATTCTCAGAGCAGGCAAGCAGTAATTAATTGATTCCATCTGTATCTACATCGGGGCAGAAAGTAATTTATAATGACCATCCCTACAAAGCAGCAGAGGGCATAAGATTAACAAGTCAGCCCTGATGGGCCACAGGGATGTGGAGAGACTGACACGAATTTCCATAAGAACATTCATATGTGCAAGTTAGGCTACTGCAGAGAACTTACTGTAGCTTCAAGTTTGAATCCAAAACACACATAGAACCTTGTTGTGCTATTCAAATGTAAGAATCACTTCATGAGAAAATTTGTCCAAGTACAGAGTCACTGAAAACAATATCTGAAACTACTCTTGAGTAATTTTCAGTTAGAAGGTCACATCGTCTCAGAGAAGTAAAGCACTTTCTATCAAGGTTTACCATATAATATTGAACCAGAGATTCTCTGTCTGTGACCTATTTTAGGAAACACAGAGTACAAGTATTACAGTGCATTATATACAGTATTATAGAAGTTGTCTTTCATTATTATTTTTGAAGTACTTATTATTCTGCTATTATAATTACATATTCATGAAAGAACAATGTAACTTTTCCTGACTGCTACAGAAGTTTCAGTATTTACTGTAAGTAAGGAAGTTCTAGAGATCAGAGTTCAGACTATTCAAAACTTGGTCTCATAACTGTCACTATTGATGGTCAGAGTTATGATCCCTACGACATAATGTTCTTATTTTGAATAATCCAGGTGATTTAAAGGCTTTATGCAATTTACAGAGTTTTGATGCATTTCATCCTTTGTTTTCATAGGATGAATCCAGAACTGTTCTCATTACTGATGACAGTTTTTCCTCAAAGAAAAATTTGCTGGGATTAGTATTTAAGTACAGTCAGTGATTCTAGACTGAAGGGCAAATTTTGCCTCATGAAGGTTGAAATTTGTTTCATCATTTTTCAAATGTGTTTTTCCTGAATAGTCTGTACATTTTGAGTACATTTGTCTAATTTATTCTGTATGTGGATTTGCTTGATCAGAAATCTGCTAAGAAGAGCCAGGTGATAATTTGATGTTTGAATACAAGTTACCATTGTGAAGGCTCTATCTTTTACACAGGCAAACAGAGCTCATTCTATTATTTACCACTGTTTTGCAGTCCTAGTACAGGATAGGTGACTGTAGTATTTCAGTCTAGGCCTATCTATAATTAAAATAAACTTGCAAGTAATCTACTCTGACTGTGCTGTAGTAACAGCTGTCAGATTGAGCAGCACTTTGTAAATCACCTTCTGTTTAACGTGCAAGTGTTAGAGTTATTTATAACTATGCCATATAAACGTCACAAAGGATGTTTGGTGATTCACAGTTGATAACAAAGAACATACTGTGGGACAGACAGAGAAGAGAAAGCATTTTTTTTTTTAGACAGAACCATTTGGAGTTCTTCACACTATTCCAGAGCAGTCCCTTAGAGTATCAGCATCACCACTGGATTGGATTTCTACTCGCTTTGCCTGAAAACCCAGCTCTGCTGAAGTCAGCAAGAATTTTACCCTTGTTTTTCCAAGGGCCAAATTTTCACTGATGGCTTTATGTGACAATTAATACATATTAATATGCAGAAAAATGGAGGGAAAATTTCAGTCTGGCGGGTTTGCATCAAGTGAAATAACTCCCCAGGTTTTATCTGCCTCTGCACCATCAGGCACTGCTCATATGAGTGACTAAGTGACACATGTGCTATTTCACTAAATGCGTTGTAGATGACAGCAAAAAGCTGGCCCAGGGGTTCCACCAGCCTGAGGGGAAAAAGGCAGGTTCTGGCAAACTCACCTGAAAGTGTGCAAAGCAAATATTTCTAATTTGACAACTGAGCTCTCTTTAATGTCAGGATTTTTACAAAGTTAGCAAAGACTTAAAAAAAAAAGTCTGTCAGAATATTCTAGGAAAGAAAGTCCAACTTTATTCAAAGCTTGATACAGCCCAGCTTTCCTCCTTTCAGCTTTTTGACCAGAGGAATTATTTGCTCTGTGATATTGACACCACTACCTAGAGAGCCAACCTTTGAATATATAGGATAATTCAGGACAAGTGTCTCATCAGACTTTCAAAATATTATGTAACTAGCTCCATGATTATATATTGCTGATTGTTGGGGAAGGGAATTTACAAATATATTTAACTTTTAGTCTAAAGGCCTTTGGTTTTGGTCTTGTGCCTGGTGACCTTAAACCTCTCTCCTGACTGTGGTCTGTGCTTTGTGATTGATGATCATCATATGCAGCTAAAACATAATAATTTTAAAAGCACTGATAAGTCTAAAATCACTTTAGCCATATTGAATTGATTGCTGGAGATTTAAGCTCTGATGAACATGGAAAATCTTTCTTCCTGGTTCCAGGGGCTCTCACCCCTTCAGCTGTTTGTGACATTTGATCGATTGCTTCACTCGGGAATGACTGAATCTGTCAAAAGTGGTAGAAGTTAGATTTACACAGAAGTTTATTCTATAACTTTGGCAATGAGCTGGATTAACTGGAACCATGGACCAAAATTTTGCTGGAGCTTTTAGGGAGGAAAGCTTGTGGACTGGTTTTCCCATACTATGATAGTAAATAATCTGTGTGGGACCCCCAGCCAGCAGCTCAGAGCAGGTAACTCTGCATCCTCAATCCCTGACCTGATCAGCTTTCTACCAAAGCCCCAATAAAAGGTATAGAACCATATATGCATGTGCTGCTTTTTCAGATATGAAAGCTTTTCCAGTGACAACTAAACCTGGTCAGCCCATGTAGAACAATGAATAATTATTAGAGAGATGAGAAATTTCTGCTTATTGGTCAATTTTATACAATTGATCATAGAGAGAAACATCATTTTAGTCTCCAGGCTCCTTGTCATGCTTTAGTCTTGTATAGCCTACATATTTCAAATGTAAAGCAGGCCTACAGAGAGGAGTAAAGTAGTATGGCAAATGCAAAAGCAATAGAAAGAAGATTTTGCTTTAAAAAGTAAATATTTATTAGTTTAAAATGTTTCTAACCAGAGACACATGAATATTTGCACTGCTTTAAGCCCAGTAGGGCTGTAATATTTTGTCACAAGCATTGGAAACAATGGCAGTTCCTAGTCACTGAATGAACCTCGTTAGTTCTCTGTGCTTGACAGTGTATTTTGACTGTAGTTACTCGAGATTGCACTGTGGAAGATTCCAACGGCAAAAAAATACCTGAGCCAAAAATTACAGGTGAAAAAAATACTTGGTATTAGACCTACAATTCATTGATAGACATTAAAATTTTCTTTATGATTGTTATGTAACAGAAAAATCTACTGCTGCGTCCAGACCTTTTTTAAAGTTTTCTTTTCAATTTCAGGGTTTTTTTTCCATTTACCCTTCTGGTTTACTTCTGTTATGTAGCAGCTCTCAGAGAAATCATATTACAATAAATCCATCTTTTCAGAGTCCCCCTAAAATGTTGTACCTGGTAGCTGATACAAATCTATTCCGCTCATGTGGCATAAATTTTAATTGCTTATTGAAATAATAGATTGTCATTGGTTTTGACCAGCATAACTAAAACTGCATTCTCAAAAACCACTCACAGAACAAGTAAAGGCCCCATAGGCTTTATAAAGGCAGAAACAGTCAATCAGATCTTCATAAAGCAGACCATCTAAATGTTATGTTTATTTAAATTCTTCACACTCTTTCTTTGAAATGAAGACACAGTGTCCACATATCCTTCACAGTTCATTAATCTTACCAGGATCCAGTGGCATATTAATCAAAGCTCCTGAAAGGAATGCTGTCTGCAGCTGGCTGTAGTACACACAAGTTGTCTCATTGCATTTCGTTGGAGAAGCACATTGATCCAGCACAGTATCCTTAAGGATTTAATTGCTAACTTTGGCATCCCCTACATTCGCCAAAATAAAACACGAAGGGTCTTCTGTCAAGAATTCTTTTGTTTACTGAGGGTAACTTTGATCTTGAAGAAGAAAACCAAAACAAACCAAAATTAAAATTCTCTGTTGCATTTCTTATATTTCACCCAGGAGTTAATTTATACCTTCAGTGGGCTGGTGAAAAAGAGACGAGCTGGTGACACCTGCTGATTAGGTGTCTCACAATTAAAGAAAACAAAAATGACTATTAGAAGCAAAACTATTTGTACAGCTTGATAATTGAAGAGTGTATATTCAAATATGCAATTTTGGAGTGTACCCTGGAGTTGACAGACTAACTATGATACAGAGGCTCAGGAAGAATAATGATAACAGATGCTTTGGCTTTGCTTTCAGCACCTTGACTGATGACTGGAAATCAATACCACAGCTGCCATAGGAAGTAATGCCATTGACTGGGTGTTCACTGCTTTTTCCATCTTCAGGAAATAGACTTTTGAAGTTGCATGTTATCAATCATACTTTAATCACAGTTTTGTGTTTTATCAAACAATAGATATTGACACTGGACGTTCTGAATTTTTAATGGAGTTTTAATTCCTGAGAGTTCTCTGCACTCGTCATAACAATACTTAGAACTAGACTTTAAAGAAAGCATGTGCACACTTTTAATTCTTGCAACAGCATGCTCCAGACTGCACCTACTTTACTGTATTTCTTTGGTTTCAGAAGTGTCCCTTTCCTGTCTCCTCTCCCCATTTTAAAGTTTCACATTGCTGCTGTGTCTGTCTTTCCCAGGACTCCACACCAGCAGTCTCGAGCAAGTCCTGATACCAGGCATTCCTCAAACTGGTTTTCTGTACATTAAGATCACAGTTATAGTGCTTATGTTAATAAGACTTTTCCAGTGTCTTATAAATCCCAAACAACCAGTAAAAGAAGTGCTATAGTATTCTGGAGTTTTCACAATTAAATATAGGTGAAATATTCAGAATCCACTTGGATAGAGGGATAGTGTTTTGGCACAGGTGTTGCAGTACTAAACAACTAAAATAAAAACAAAGGCAAAATAAGAAAAATACCCCACCAGGGATGAATTTTGCTGAGAGCTGCTTCTCTGACTTGGAGCTTCCATGACCTGTTCCTGACTGAGGGAGCCCTGCACAAAGTGCCCTCCTCACCCTCCCCTCATGGTCCACCCCCCAGACACCTGGAACTAGACTCAGCCAAATGAATGGGAGGACTCTGAACTCGGTAGGCAGTAATTAAATCAAAATAGCATTGGGCTTCCTCTCTTTTTATTGAGATTTGAGAGATACTGGAAGAGAGTAGAGTCACAAAACGGAGATATAACAGGATAAAAAGCAGTATAAAAGCTATATGAAAACAAACCTGCAGTGTAGAAATAAGGTAATATCCAAGGTGTTTGGGCTCTTTTATCTGATATTTAGAGTCTTTATTCAAAGAATGTTTTTCAATCACCAAAGGCTCCATACCCATGTTCTGAGTAATGGGGATATTTAGAAACTGAGAATTTATTCTTAAAACATACATAAGTTCCTCTGGTTGCATCTTGTACTAGATGTACATCTTGTACTAGATGTATAATAGAGCATATATAGGTGCAATTCTTGTATAATTTCTCAAAATTTAAAAAAATCTCTAGATTGATATCTGCAGGCATATGTTATATTTTAAATGTGTTCTGTGATTTTCCTTTTAAGAACAAAAACAAAAAGGGGAAAATGTTTTTAATTTTAGTTCCTGTGTTGTTGGGATTAAAGTTCAACTGGTTCAAAGGATGTACAGGCCGATGAAGACTGGTTTATGGTAGGAACGACTGAATGAGTTTCTATGTTTAATCTAACTGAAGAACAACTCCTTCTGAAAAACTGTCCTTAAATCCAGTTCCTCTGGAAGGAGAGTGAGAGCAGGAGGCTGCAGCTGTTCTGAAATGCAGCTCCTGGGCTGCATTGCATTGCATTTGTTTGCAGAAAGACAAGTCACAGGGTCCCTTAGACATTTCCCTACTCTGCTGCTTTGCATCTTTAGCATAATAATGGATGTAATACCTCACCTCTTGTAGATTTTGTAAGTACCAGGGAGCGCTATTCAGTAAATGCAATAAAGCCGGAGTGCAGAGAATGTGGACAAGATCAACTCATGTTTTAGTCACATGAATGAATCACTGCTTTCTTGGAATTGTTAATCAGAGCTGCATTACAGAACTGTTTGGTGGAAATCTGTGTTGGTAAAGAAACAGACTTGTTTTACCTGCAGGACAGAAGAAGGGATGGGGTCAAGTGACCCTTTCCTTGCCCAGCTTGTGTCTTTGAGGAGCTCTTCCAGCCCTGGCACAGCTCTGGTGCGTCCCTCCCTGATGCTCAGGGTTCCTCCTCCTCCTCCCCTGCCCGATGGGGCAGCCAGGAGAGGTGTCTGGCGCCAGGGAGGCGGTGCTGTGCCCTTTCTCAGTGTCCCTGAGGAGCTGTGTCCCCGGAGCCCCAGCCGAAGCCCTGCGGTGACCGCGGCGCCTTTGTCCAGCCCGGTCCGGTTCACTCCGCAGCCTGAGGAAAGGCTGGAACGCCTGGGGGGCAGCACCATTGCTTGGAAATATTTATCCATCACCTTTTCATAGAGGGAACTCTGTCAGCCAAACACATAAGGAAATATGGTGATGGTATAAGGAAAGAAGACACTATTTTCCAACTCATGAATCATCTAATGAGTGTTGGCATTTAACTACTGGAAATAACCAATCCTCCAATCAACAAAAAAGGTAGATAAATGGCAAATATTATTTTCAAATCACATCAAATTTAGGCATGTTGAACGAAGAAATCTGTGTGTATGTGCTACTGTATTTTGTTTACCTGTGTTGTTATAGTTCTCTAGCATATGTTTTTCTGTTTATATGGCAATGCACTTGTAAACCAGAATATGGATTTTATCCAACTGCTGCATAGAGATTCCCATTAATTCATGCTAATTTTTCTTTTAAAATCTTTATTTCAACAGAATGAATGTTTGATATGGCTAGCAGTGGATTCTCTCATATAACATTTTTTTTTTCATTCATTACCTCCAGAGTTTTCTGCCCTTCAAGCCTGCAGTTTATTTGTAGTTACTAATTTTATCTGCTATAAAATTTACCCTTAGGTCCTCTGCACAACAAATGTTTTGGGGTAATAATAAAAAATAACCCAATTCACTTATCTAAAATGTAAAATATTGATGTTGCTCTATTCTTGCCCACAAAAAAAAAAAAAAAAAAAAAAAAAAAAAAAAAAAAAAAAAAAAAATCAGTCGTTTAATGGAAGCAAATATTCAAAAGAGATAAGTGCTATGTTATGCCAAGGATATAATCACTGACAACTGGTATCCAGTTGCTACCTTTTAAAAGTAAAAATGACTTAGGAAGTATTCCTAATATGTAAGCAGTAGAATTTTACTGGGTTTTTAGTCCCAATTCTAAGAAAATAGTTTTGGTGGTTTTATGTTAGTCTCTTTACTTTCAAGTATCAGACAAATCAAATGCAGCCACATAGAACCCCACACTCACTCTGACATGAACATCATTATCGAGGCCTGGAGATAATACATGCCTGTTTAGGAATTAGGACACCAGAAACTTCTTGCCAGAGGTAAAACGATCTGCCACAGACAAGGGAGATTTAAACATGAGTTTAAATTACTCACAGAGAAAGCCTTGGACTCTTGTTTCTGACTCTCTTTGTATTGCTCAAACATGAACACTGGAACTCAAAAGAGAGTTGGTCTTGGCTCAACCTTGTACTGTCAGATTTTTTTATTGCATCTTTACTGGCTTTTGTATCTCCGTTTATCCAGAAAAAATGTTTGGAAAAATTAAATTAGAAATAATTTAAATTGAAATTATAAAAATATTCTTTCTTCCTTAAAGAACCCTGTAGAACCTGACCTTGGCATATTTTGGCCAAGGTATCCTTTTAGCTGGTACAAAGAATACCAATAGAGGAAGGATCTGCCCTTCCTCGCCAGCAGGCTGACACATTTCACAGACTGAAAGGTGGACAAAAGTGCACACAACTCAAACTTTCCAGATGTTAGTCAGTATTGAAATTTTTGTGCTCTTTTATTTGAGGTGAAAATGATTAACAAGTTGCCTGGATATCTGTTCAGGGAGCTTTTCATCAGAGCTTGCTTTTAGGTGGTTCTTCCATGGAGCAGCTGAACAGTTGCCCAAGGCAGCAAAGTGGGACAAGAAAAGAGCTGTGTCCCTCCTGTTCACTTTCCTCCCCCAGAGCTCTGAGAGGCAGGCGGGCTCTGCTCTTAGCAATGTGAGAAAGATTTGACAAACTGATGTGTAGGCTACAGCAGCCACCACACAGGAGGCCTCTCCTTTCTCAGGGAAGAGGACTAAGCCCATTAGAAGGAGGCAACAGGTTGGGGTTTAAAGAGAATTTCCTGCTGGGCAGACTGGAGCTTGCCTGGAGAGAGACCCCGCTGCAGCGCTGCTGGGCTTGGTGGGAGCAGTGGGCACTCTGGAAAACCCACCCTGGCATGAAACACCACGGGCTCCTTCTGTCAGTGGATCCCAAATGTGTGGAGGGAGACATGGGGCTTCATGGAGGCCAGGAGCATCTCCCTCCAGAGGCAGGACCTTGGGGTCTGGTTGGGAGCAGTGGCCGGAGCAGGAGGCGTTTGCAGCAGCCCAGGGCAGTTCCCAGCAGAGGGGACTGCAGCAGTGGTCAGGGTGGGAACCTGCTGTGGACATTGTTCACAGCTGGTGCTATTTACTGAGCCTCCCAGCACAGCCTTTGTGGCTCCCTCTCTGGTACTATACCACAGAGCAGGAGCAGACGTGTTTCCTCCTGATGTCACTTCCAATTCTAATTTCACAGAGCTGCGAGGGGAGAATGTATCAGAGGAAGGCTCCTCCTGCTACCTCCCACCCCAGTGTGTGGGTTGGTACGTCATCCTTCAGTTTCTTGGGAAGGAAAAAGGAGCATGCTGGAGATGTGCTACACTGGCTTTTGTATTTTAATTTTCTTTTCCATGATATGCCTCTGTATGTCTCCTGGGATCACTGAGTGATTAGCCACAAACTCTGGTTGATGATGCCTTTAAAAGCAGCTTGCTGTACTCCTCTAGAAAACCAGACTATCCTTCAGGCAAAAGCAGCATATACAAAATATGATGTATTTGCAAAAAATGTGCCTTTCCCTCTTTGAAGCTGCCTGTAATTACATATCCAGGGAATTGTTTGATGTTTACATTTTCAAGTGTGCGACTGCTTGTATTTAGCATAACATTTTTCATCTTTTCCCTTTCTTGTTTCATTTTTTTGTGGTCATAAATTAAATTACATTATGTTGCAAAAAGAATGAGGATAGAGAGCAAGTCACAGCAGTCCTGAAACAAGAGGCCAGTAGCCAGGAAGGCACTTTTAGGTGGTGGCCATGTCCCCCGAGCCTTTGGAAGGAGATGCCAGCTGGCTTGCTCTAGCAGCTCCCATTCAGAAGAGAGCCTGGCTCTTTCCCATGATGTCTGATGCCCAAAGGGATGCACTGACTAGTCTGACATCACTTCTTGGGGAGAAAAACTGGGCAGCTGCCACAGGCTCTCCCCCCTGCAGCCAGACCAAATGTCTCCTGCTCAGTAAAGCCGGCTTTGGGCCCTTGGGTTAAATTCTTCTCCTGGATTTAGGAGCATGGATTCTGAAAACCTTAGTTGGTTTCAAAGGAGATATTATGGATTTACACCAGTTTCCTTGTGATCAGAAGCCAAAGTGACATCTAGAGTACATAAAATAAATCCAGGCTTTTGGTCTAAATTTATAAGGTTACTTTAGAAAGCCTTCAAACAAGATTCATCCTCTGGTCCAAAATACATTTCAGTTGACTTCATCCTTGTCAGCCAGTGAACAACATCCTAAAAATCTTCTTTTGTCCCTAACACAACATTTACATATATATATAATATACATAATATATGTGTATTCGTGTAAACAGCACCATGGAAATAATTTCTACTATAAATTTACTGTCTTCTTTAAAAAAATTATTGTGGCTTTCTGACTATTCTTGAACTCATTTATTGCTCTCACAAACACTTTATAAAATTTTAATAGAGCAATTTATACTCTTTAGGTTGGGAGTTAATTTTCTTCACACAAATAGACTATTAATGCAACTTTATGGTTGCAGACACGAGCCCCAAAGAATGGACTCTAGAAACAATGCTCTGACATCAATGGGATTTGTGTGTTTCTGCAGGCAGAATTATGCTGTTAATTTTTGAGCAATATTTCTTTGTATGTTTTGGTTGTCAATATCTTGAACATTACAATTACAGAAGCTTTATGACGATTATTATAACTAGAGCCATTGCATACTTAAAATATTCTTTAACTATTTTCATGTATTGTCTGGAACAATTCCTGCTTCAGGTGTTTTATTGGACGGTCAGTACATGTGCTGTCTTGTGCTATGGTGGGCATCAGCTGCTTGGGACAACATTTGGGACTCCTGGACATTTTTGAAGGGATGCTATTGGTGTGTTAGTGGGTTTGTTTCTTGTTAGGGTTGTTTAATTCTGCTTTGTGAGTGTGTTCTCTACTGCAAACACTGAGAAACTTCAACCACGTGAGTTGTGTTTTCCCTACTCGACTTCAGAAGACTTATTTTTAGCTAGAGAAGGCTTTAGACAGAGTCTAGCTCAGCTAAAAGGTGGGAGAAAGGCACAGGAAGTGCAAGTGGGGATGGGAAAAAGTGGGAACTTGAGGGAAGGAAACTAATTTGGGAGACATTACTGGGAAGAGGAAAGGCAGCTCAGAGGACTATGGAGGAAGGTGTTATACTGACCAGTGAAGTCTGTGTTAAAATAAAGGACTTTAAACTGGAGTCCTGGAAAGTGAGCTGACAGAAATGGAATAGGACTGCATGAGGAAGCAGAACCCATGGAAGCAAGTTCTGGAGGACAGAGCAAGCCTTGGAAGTGGTTTCTAGGAGGACTTGCTGCAGGACCTTTCCATGGATTGCAGTGAGCCTGTAACGCCCTGGATCATCCTTCTTTGAAGAGAAAAAAGTCCCAGTGGGAAGCTCTCCTGCCCACTGCAGTGTTTCCAGGCTGGCAGGCAGTGCCTTGCAGTGACCTCTGTGCTCCCTCAGCGCTCGTGCCCACAGCCTGTCCTGTCTCATGCCCTGCTTGTTTCAGTGCTCCCTAACCTGGCCTTCCCCACCAAGGGGGAGCCTTGCTCCAAACCTTCCCAGTGGTCTCACAGTGGGATTCCTGAGGGAAGGGCTCAGCAGTAAAGTTAAGAGGCAAAGAAGGTTATTGAACACAACAGGCTTTCCATGTCCTTTGTCACCAGGGCCCCAGCTCCATTCAGTGCTGGTATTAGGCTTTCTCCTGTTCCATGCTGAGGTACTTGTAGAAGCCTTTCTGCTTAAACTCCAGGTAGCTCAGCAGACTGAGCTCTAGGTGAGCTTTGGCTTTCCTAACCCCAGCCTTACAAGCTTGGACAGAATCTCTTTGGGTCAGCTGTCTCTGCTTCCATTTCCTGCATGCCTCTCCTTTATGGTTGTGTTTATCAGGAGCTCCTTGACCATCGATGTAGGCTTCCTGCTGCCTTTGCTTAATTTTCTGCTCGCAGAAATGGACTGACCATTCTTTAATTTGGAGGTGGTGATCTTTGAAAATGTGGCAGAGGAGTTGTTGGAAGAGAAAACAGATCCTAAATGTTAAATGCTGCCTCAGAAAAATCACATTTTATAGCTCTGCATCTGTCAAGGGTTTTCTGTCCTCCTCTCATTAAGTGAGGCATTTTAACCAAATTTTTCATTGCCATTCATTTATTTTCTAGGTGTTTATCCTGAGTTTAAGTTCTGATTGACAGAAATGCTGAGCACTATTTATTGCAGCTGAGATGAATAATTTGTAATTTGAACATTAAAAGATTTATTGTTTCAAGCACCACGTTCAGAGTATCTCAGCAACACCTTCACGTTAAAGGATACTTTTGACCTTCATCTCTCTGTGCCTCAATTAAATGCCATTCCTTATCTCACAAGACTTTGTGAAGTTAAATTAATTAGTCATTGTGAAGCCCTCAGAGACAGCCATGATAAATGAGACAGAAAAGTCTATGCAGGAACTATTGCTCTTCTGAGAGGGTTTGAACAGTGAGAAACAAACAAGACTGGTGCCACACACAGCATAGAAATTGTGCCAGAGGGTGCCGAGGAGCTCTCTGTGAGAACCGCTCACCCTTGGCACTTAAAAAGGCCAACGTCCTATGCAAAAAGTGCTGAGAGATTATGAAAAGTGTATGTGTAGGAAATACAAATACAGCTATGCAGATAATCTTAAATTTTGGCATTTCCCAATTTTTAAATGATGATTTTGCCAACTTTGAAGCATTTCTACACACAGCTATGGCAGTGTATTCAGTACCTCAGCAGAACAGGTGGTGACATCAGAAGGGTTTGTTGTGTGTCACAGCCCTACAGTTTTTCTTTAATTTGTTACTCATACTTTCATTAGTATGCTCTCTAAATTAACACTCAGAAGGTTTTCCACTAATGAAACGACAAGAGAGTCTCTGCTAGAATAAGAAATGGTCTCATTAGAAATAACAGATTTCTTAGACATAATACTGAACTCACTATATAGGTAATTATCTGTGGTTTTCTCTGAAGTGAAATATATATCTTAAATGGTCTGTAATCACACATTTCACTCAGTGCATATATTGATTACTGACAAAAAACATGATGGAAAACATCTATATTGCAAGGAAAAATTCCTATTTTCATTAACATAATCGAACAGGCTTTCTATAAAATTATGGTTCTGAAACCACTGCACCTTTGTCACATATTTTGTTATGTTCCTTTATTTTCACAAGTTTAGAGCTTGGCTATAAGCCTAAACTAAAAAATTAAAATGTGAACACTCTCTCCTGTTATCTTTCCAAAAATCAGATTTTCTAGTGCCAACTTTTGAAGTTCCAACCACACAAAGTTATCTTCTTTCTAAAAGATGGAACATGCCCTTCTGATCCAGTACTTGCCATTCAGACAGCAAAGAATTTTTGCTTCTATTCACTTCAAAGAGATTTAAAATTAATGAACTTCACAACTGAGAATACAAGATATTTGAAATTTTGCTGTGGTTAAAACCCAGCTGAAACCATGGAGTCAGCATGTTTTTACAGAAAGCTGAGGCTGAAACAAATGGGATGAGACAGTGCCCACATGCTGCTGGACCTTTGGCACTTCTCGTGTCCGTCGAAACGTGTCTGACACGACTGTGGGCTTGTTCCACAACCAACCTGCTCTGCTAGCTGGAAAACTGCCTCTAATCCCTCTGTTGCCACAACTGCTTTAGTGCTGTCCCTTCTTCCTCTGTGCTGTTTACTTTGTGGTATATTTTCCAAGAGTAATTGTACCAACTCTCAGATTTCTTTTGTGGAGCCTTAATTGTTAAACTCTCACGGTCTAGACTGTGTACCTGTTCTGTTGGAAAGCCCTCTCTGCATGTCCCCTGTTTCAAATTCAAGATTTTGACATGGATTTCCACAACAATAGTGTGGTGAAAGTTCTCATAAATACTTCTCATAGCAACAGTGATAGTAGCCCTTTTCCAGCTGCAAAACATTTCATCTGTACTTGCAAACACTCCACTACCTCGTAAAAGGTATGTTTTCACCAACAGTGGCATGTGAAGGTTTACAGGTATCCTAAATTTGACACATCTTTTTGCTCATCTGCTACTCCAGCAGAGAAGAGGACACTGGAGAGTACCTTAAAGCAAAGCTTTCAGAAACACAAACTGTGTGCAGTGAAACTCTGAACCAGACCAAAATTCTTCTCACCAAAGTCAAAGCAACTCATTCTTTACTGCAAAAAGAGTGGGAATGAAGATATGATCAGATAACCTATAGGAATATTCTGTAATACTTAAAATCCCTCTGAAAATTTATGCTTAGTGCCTAGTAATGGTAAGGGTGAAATTTTAGAAATGAGCCTACAGAAAGCCAGGCTATCACTGCCAAATGCATTGGGGAGGTGGGGAATGCTGGGGATGGGAGCAGGATCCACATTCCATTGCTTCTGTTAAATTTTGGGAGATCAGAATCATGCTTAGCACAGCTCCCCAGGCAGCCTGGCCATGGTCCAGCTCGCAGTGCCCACCAGCACTGCCCTGCCCTGCTGGCAGCAGGCCTGGGTGAGCTCTGTGAGCTCTGCATGCCTGAGGAGCTGCAGGACTGACTGCACCTCTCCCTGCGACCCAGCAATCGCCACCATGGGAGCTTTACACTTTTCTGTCATTTACACACTGAAAACTATTATTCGGAATTATGACAACTGTCAATTTCCACGTAATTAAAGAGGGCTCAATGTAGCAGAAAAAATGAATGTTTGCACTTGTGTTCGCTCGTCTCTGCCCCCTCCTGAGAAGCGAATATTTAATTTCATCAGATTCTTTATGAGAGAAAAAGTGGTACTCAGAGGCAGCTGGAACCTGAACCTGCAAGTTTAGCATGACAGCATGAAAAATAATTTTTCATTAAAGACGAGAAGTATCTGGTAGATGTGTCAGGCACTTCGTAATCTGAAATATTGTTAAAAATCTAACCAACCACGGGAAGTTTCAAGAGGAATCTGTATGTATGGTGTGCTTCAGTTGATGACAGAAATAAATTTTTTACATACAATGTCAAAGGCAGAATTCTGCAGCCTACACAGACACAATGAAAAGCAGGATGATCCTAGATGATATTTTTAAGTCTGTACCACTATTCAGGATTACACAATCGTTCATTTGACTTACGAATTACTGAGAGGTGCAGAGAAGAGAAGACCAAAGGAAGGGATGAGGTCTTCACAGCTGTCTGGTTTATTAAAAGTAGCAAAATACTGTCTGAAAAAGCAATACAATTAAGAGAATCAGAGAACAGTGAATTTAGTTAAAAAATGGTTTGGTCTTTACAAGCCTCATAGTCCCTTTTAACAGTTGTGTAAAATAACTTTCCTTTATGGGGGCTTCTAACAATTTTTAATGAATTATTTTTATTCCTGACAAAACTACATGTCTTGTGGGCAGCAAGGTCACAGTCCTGTCTTCAGGAAAGTATTCTAAATGTTCACACATTTCTTCTATGGGAAAAACCCAACCCTCCTTTGCAAAAACATTTTGTTGCTGTCAACAGGTTTTAGTGAATTTTGTTGAAGTCAGAGATGATTTTGCAGGAGTACTTTTTAGTTTGTTCTGTGCCATCTGTCAGGGAGGGATGGGCAGAGAACATGGACTGGGACTGCCCCGTGGCGTGGGGGTGGCCCATGGCAGCCCAGGAGGACACACTGCTCGCCTCGCTCCAGGGGTGCAGGAGCAGGATTTGCTTGTGTGAGATGATCAGAGGGAAGGTTTGGTTTGTTGTTTTGATCTGGTGCTAACGTACAGGGCTGTTCCAGATGGTGCCTGTGGTTTGTACCTTAATATCCCTTTTTCATTTCCCAGACTTTTTACCACCCACTTCCTCCACCCTGGTCTCCTTCCCAACACTCACCTAATCACTTCTTTCCCCATTGCTCCCAGTTTTGCTGCATCCATCCCAAATTTGTCGGTTCTGATACGATCACCCAGGCCTTCTGTGGTCTTAGTGAAGCAGTTACCTTGGTGCCTTGCTAGATGTTACTCCCCCAAAGGTCTGCAGAACACCTGCCCGATTATCTGTGAAGTTGGGCCTTCTGTTCCATTTCTCACAAACTCCCCCTTCACCACCTGTGAAACCCAGCCCTCCTGCATGGTGCTATCTGTAACTTTAGTCATTTTCTCACTTTCTTATCAACCATGTCCAGCACTTTCTCATGTAATGTCCAGTAATTTTCCACATCTTGTTCCCTCACTGAACTTCGGGCTGGGGCTTAGTCAGTGACTCAGTTATTTGATCTAATGTTGATACCCCAAAATAGGTTTTCCATATTCCTCTTTCCAATCCGTCACTCAATCCAGATTGATCCTCTTCATTTTCAAACCCCACTGCATGATTTACCTACAAGCTTCTTCCTTATCTTTCCTCCTGCTCAGCAGATTCACTTGTTCCCTTGATTAGGGAGGTTACAGGATGAATATTTCTTACTCTTTACTCCTCCTATCAGTCTGTCATAATCTAAAGACACTTGTTGAAAGAAGAACTAACCACAAAGACCCCAGCGAAGAGAGGAGTCCTACTGTCAAGGGGAAGCAAATGCAAGTGCTGATCTTGAGAACAGTGACACGGCCATAGCTCTTCCTAGTGCCCCTGCTGTCTGTTCTTGAGGACAAAAGTACAGACTACGAGGCAAGGGAACAGATAATATTGATTTAAGATTAAAATTCAGGTATCCCTCACCTGAAAGCACTTCGAACTCCCCTTTTTTTCCTACATAAAGGTCTCAAATTCATGTCTCTTCTGAGGATTTTGAGTTAGGAATCCAAAAATGGACGTGTCCAGAATAACTTGGACTTTAAAGATTTTGTTAATAACAGTGAAGTATTAAAAACTATTGTCATGTACTCCCAGCACAGTGCAGGACTGGGACACCACAGCACTCCACAGTCCAGCTTTTTGTCGCTTTGTATTTACTGTCAAAGCTGGATCCAACCAGAGCTGCAAGCCTGTGCTGTGCTGAGCTGAACACAGCACTCCAGCAGCAAGGAGAGGATCTGCAGAGTAGGAGGAGGCAACACAATGTGCTTGGAAGTAGATGTCATCCTGATGGGACTGCTTGGGTAATTAAAGTGAGCAGGGAAGCTGAAGTGATAATATAGGCATCAGGATGACTCCAGTGAATCTGAGATTGTTATATTGTGTTGGGATCCATCTCGCAATTTTCTCCTTTTCAGTGCTCCCTCTTCCAATTTATACAGTGGGACAAAGATTTGAGAAATTAATTATTCAGTTTGCATTAATTTCTTTGGCTAAAAGTGCACAGCTTTTTTTTTGGCTGAAAGAAAAAAAATTGTAACTTTTGGATGATCTGTAATGTTGTAGGTTTTGATGATTCATAACTTTGAGTTGGTTCCATACAACTTAAATCTCAACATTTCATGTACAACCACATATTTTCATTCCCCCACTCTGCAGAAATATTATTTTCTTGTTTTTTAGCAACTACTGCATTTTTTTTTCTGTTAGGTGTGGATTTACCACTGCAGCACATACTTCCTTATATCATATCGAAGTGGAGCAGCCATAGGATGGTTCTGCTTCTTATTCAGAGGAGGCTGCATTCTACTCCGTCATTAATTATCCAGAGCTGTGAGAACATCCCCTTTTTAACTGCACTGTTAAATTTTGTTATATTCTGAACAAAACTGCATTAAAACCCCCACTCAAAACACAAAGTAATGATGCTCTCTCTTAAACGTGCTTGGAATTTCACTGCCATGAACTTTATATCAGTTAGGATCTCTTATTACTATCCTTTATTTACATTGGGCTAGGAGATAAAGATGGAATTGAAAAAGGAGAATAAAATCATTTTCATCATTTTATCTTCAGATTCACCAGCCCAAATCTGCCTCTCATTTCTCTCAGCCTGCACAAGAGAACGTGGCTGGTACAGGAAGGGAAATCTCCTGAACAGGAGGGCTTCGACATGAACAAATCCAGAGGCTCAAAAGGCTTTCAAACTTCATGACAACACAGTGTTCTGAGACGCCTTTCATGGGGGTAACCACGGCAGGGTGATGGGGATGGTTGTAGCTTTGCCTGCAGCAATCCTGTTTCTTGTCTCAAGTCAGCTGAAAGCCAGATCAGGAAACTCCAAGAAGTGGTTCATTGGTGGGCGGGAAAACTGACATTAGCATTGAGTTAGGGGCCTCGGATGAAACAATCTGCCACCAGAGGTTAGAGCGGCCAGGAAGCTTTGATGTAGCTGGAGCAGGGATCCTTTGTTTTCTGTTTGTAAAAAGCTCCCCTGTGGAGTTTTTGTTTGGGTTGTTAAAATCTGTTTAACTCAAAGAGCTGACACTAAGCACTTGGGAGCAAAACTGTCTCTTTGAAAGTCTTTTTGCTGTTCAACTGCATTGGCCAGCCCTGCCAATTTATAGCTCTGTTGGCTTGCACAGCTCCGGAGGCTGCTTAAGCAAACAATTAAGCTTTGCTGAACACTCTGAACACCCCAGTGGCAAAATGTGCACTTTTTCTATAGCCTAGAAGATACCCAGAACAAAACCATTTTTTATAGTCACTGTTTCCGAAGCCATGGCATTAGGCAGCTTGAGGTTCCTGGGATTAGTAGTCAAGGGCAACCTGTACTTAGCAAGGACTTAATTTCAGGTGTAGCAGGGCTCTGAACTAAGAGCAAAGCAATTATGGCAAGGATTAAAGATGGGTGTCATTTTACACTTGGTGTTCCTTGAGGAAGGCCATGTCTGCTCAATGCCTAACACAGTCTGTTTTGATCTCTGATCAAGGTTGTTACACCCCCACAGCAACTGATTTGATCAGCGTTACTCATTATTTCCAAAATAAACTGAGGTCCCTGCCTCATGTTCTCAGCCAATGCAAGCTGACTCTTTCTTTTGCCAGGGCCTGTATAATGGGCAAAGATGACTGGGTCACCACTGGCTGCACCTTGTGCCTTTAAACCTGAAACAGGGAAGGTTCAGATGCAGCACAGCAGCCAGAGAATGTGTGATAAAGGGGTCAGTGCACTCCAGGTGCCCTCTGTGGTGGGATACCCGTGTGCCACGTCAGCTCTCACATGGGCACCTCCAGCACAGGACTCACCCTTCAGGCACACGCCAGTGCCATCCCCTTCCTGCCTAAGGCAGCCTCAGAAAATAAGCTTTGGATGTGTGTACAAGCAGAAAGATTTGCTCCAAGGTGTATGCCATATATAATAATGTGTATTATCCAAACTGACTAGATTGAAATAGTCCACAGTTGTTCTAGGTTCAATATAACAATATTAATGATACAGAATTAAAAGATGGTCTCCAAAGTTTACTGTTTGTTCTGAAAAGTCTTCTGGGAAATTGGCGACATTGTACTACTGTAAAACCAAAACAAGATAAGGTCTGTGAGACCACCTGATTTTCCATGGGAAAACATCTTTGGAAGAAAGCCAAACTTTGACAAGTTTTTCAACCATATCTAAACAACATGAATTTAATAAATTCAATCTCTACTAGATTTGAGGCTGGCTTTTTCTCTCAGCCTGAGACATGTAGTATAGTACCATTGCAGCCTCTTCTCCACACTCTTCCAGTTCCCATTTACTCAGGGTACCATGGCTAGAAAAAAATGTAAAGAGTGACTAGTATCTGCTGCTTGCCTTGGTACCAGGGCCACTTTTCCTCTATAAACAGCAACAGAAAGAAGTGATTGAGAGTGAACTTTCTATGCTGTAATTCTCATGGAAACGAGCAAAGGGCCCCTTGGAGTTTGTCTGTGCTCAAGTTCCTGTGCAGATTTGTAAGCAGCACTGATTACTTTACTTTCCTCATGGTTAAAGAACCTATTCCCACTGCAGAAGACACTGGATGGAAAGTCACTACATAGCAGTTGTTTGAAAAAGAAATAAAGAAGGAATTTTGCTTAATAATTTTATACTGCTTTTATCTACCAAGAATGGCAGCACTTTTTAGAACATTTGGAGAAGGCAGGAGGTGTTTTGTGGGAAGTAGTAATGAAAAATTCATGAAGGATTAAAAATAGTTGGATTTTTTTGGGTTTAATTCAGAATCTCTTTATATTTCCCTTAGTTTCCTTCCCTATTTTTATTGAATATAAACAAAGAACTTGTTCTAAAAAAGTTAGATGAATGGGAATGAACTAGAGTGAGATAAGATATAAATCCAATAATTCCTGAAGTAGGTGGTTGAACTCTAGACCTTACATTTGTACCCAAGTGTTGAAGTGGTATGGTTTGTTCAGATGTTCAGACTATCCCCAGATTTATCCACAGCTACAAGGAATTTGTAGGTGACAAATTCCCTGACAATCTGTCTATTTTCACTTTTTACCTGAGGAGTGATGGCCTGAGAGAGTGCAGTTGCATTTAGCTTTATCCAAGCCTTTCACCAAGCCTGCATGCCTTCTCTTTCACACTGCTCAAATAAAGTGTTCCTATAATACAGGGCTGTGGAGACTATAGGGAAAGGGATGGAGAAATTCAAGAACAGAGATAATTGATGTTATTCTGAATCATGTTATCTGGAAGATCTCTTCAACTGTAACCCACTAGATGATACCAAGAGGAGCACTTTAAGTGCTGTTCTCTAGTGCAGGCACCCTGACACACTCTTACAATTATTCCTCCCAATTTACTCAGACAATTCCAAGCGTTCAGAAAAACTGCAGCAATGAGGTAGCAAGGGAATGGAGAATACACTGCCACTCTTTAGAGGCACATAAAGCCCCTGAAGAAGAGTGTCAATCCCTGCTGAGCCAGGTTTATATAACGCCGGAGCACAGGGTGACAGGAGCACAGGAAGATGTCTGAGGGGTAATTTCCAAACTGGAACCTCTTTCTATGACTAGAAATGCATACTAGAAATTCATAGATGACCATTTTCTGCATCATCCCCACTCGGGTTAGGTCTTAGAGCTAAACAAATATGCCATCTTTTTTCTGGTTTTCTTCTATTAAAATCCAGTTATATTTGGTCACATTGACCCAAACAAAAGCTAGATATTTGGTAATTTCATATAAAGCTGAGGTTGAAAGCCTACCTTCAATTACTATTTCCCCAGTAACATTTTCAAGGATTTTTATAGAAGGCTACAAACCCCACCCCCTCTGACTTAGGTTACTCTTTCAACCTCTAAATTTCAGAAAGGTTTCAGGGTTAATATTAGTTTTGCTTGTTTTCTTTTTCTCACTATAAATACGATGAGCAGAAAGATGTTGCCATGGTGAGATTTTATAACATACTTAAAAGCACTTTTTACAGTTATGTACCACAGAGCCACCTTCACTTATGTGTGAATTGTAAAGACAAATGAAAAGCCACCCCAAAGAAGTAGAGTCTGTCTCAGATGTTTGCAATATTACTTAAAGCACAGATGTCACAAACATTTTAGCAGCCACTATATTATTTCGAAACCTATTCCTTTACAGTGAGAAATGGGGAAATGGTTGAACCAAGTGAATGCACGTTACACTTAAAGTGTCATCATTATCTGTAGTCCAGCTCTGTAGTAAGCTGAATGAGATATTACAAATTAAAATTAACACAGGGCTTTTGCAATCTGAGTTGCTGAGTCCTAGCCATGTGCTGGAGGAATCTTTGCACAGGGCTGTGTAAGGTGCTTTGAGCACTATTTTGCTGCTGCAAAAGGCAGAGCTCTGACGAATTACTGAGATATGGCATCATAGGTCCTTCTCCCAGGAAAGCAGCAGCCTGGAGGCCTGGGCTGCACTTCAGCTAGGTCTGTGCTGCTCTGAAAATAGCAGGCTCTGGAGCAGACACGGGCACCAGGCTCTGCCTCCTGCCCATTTGACTTTCTTACTGACATCTGGAACAAACCTGTGGGCACCGTGCCCAGGCACTGCTGGTGGCTTCCTTGTTCTCTTGGCATGCTCGAGCATTTCCCTCGAGTCTGAACTTGAAGGTTCATTGTCTGTATAGCTTTTAAGTCTGAGAAATTCTGGGGCTCAGCTTAAACAGATAACATGGGCTTGTGCCCTGGAATTTCTCCAAGGACTCGAGAGCCCCTAAACCTCTGGCATGCCTGCAGCATGTCCATACTGCTGCTTTGTCTGGGATAGAGCTGAATGGCTCCCACCAGAAAAGAGGAACTTTAATTAACATCCCTTTTAAGCAAGCATTTTAAGCACACACAGTAATGCTTTCTAACTAACCACAGAAAGAAGTGTACCCATCCCGAGCATATCACTAGCTAAAATGAAGTGTCACACCAGTCTGAGTCCAGTTGGGAAAGGGGAAACAAAGCTCAAAACAGTATTTTCTGTGAGCTGGATCCATTTATAGTCTGAAGAAGGCCCTGCAATTCCTTGCTTGTTCTGTGAGTGCTAATGTGTGCCAAGCAGTGCTATTGGAAAGAATAAACTCCCTGAATTTCCAAAGAAGTGCCTCTTCTAAGGTTATGGACTCAGTTGTGCATCCACGAGTGGGGCAGCAGCAGAAGGCAGCAGGGTACCTTCACCTGGAATTTTGCATAGGCCACAGCAAAAGGAGTCACATTGATGTGCTTCCTTTCACCAGCACTGTTGGCTCCACATTGACTCAAGAGTCAGCCAGACCAAAATACCCAAGTCCTGAAGGAAAAACCCCTCAGAACCCACAGGCAGTCACTGTCAGAATCAGGGGCTTCAAAAGCTCCAGCAAAATTCTGGACATTTGTACAGTATTTGTGGATGAGGCACAGTGGCCTCCTATATCAAACTAAAGTCATATATACACACCTGTAATACACTGTTATCTACTTTATGATCCATCATATTGTATATATATTTCTGGAATTTACTCAGTTTTCAAAAGGTTTCATCAGTTTTTGAAACTAGCATTTCAAATGTAAACACTGCTTTGGAAAAGGGAAAAAGGTGCTAAACAAACTTAGAGTACCAACCTAAACCTGTAGCACTTTGCCGATAGAATTTCTAAGGTTGCCTGGTCTATATGCTATATTTTAGAGCTCTGAAATATTTGAATTAAAGAAAAAATAAATCAAATCACTGGTTATATTCACTTTCAATACTTATGAATCATTTAGTTCAAAAGCAGGTACTCATTTAATGACTGTGTGTGATATACCCCCTGTGAAGATAAAACCTAAACACCAATTATTGCTAATAAGTGAGGTTAAATCTCCACCAAAAGCTTACAAGCAGGTGTAAACGCTCCTGGAGGCCTGTGCTCAGGTCTGGTGTCAGTCTGAGAGCAACAGGGACTGCACTGTTACTGCAGTCCAGTGACACGAGACAAAAATGTGCCCAAAAGTTAATAACTGAAAAGAACAAAACGATCATTTTAGAGGTAGGGATGGCTTTAGTTGTAACGCTGACTCTGTGCAGATACAATAAAGTCATCACACACGAGTGCAAGCATCCATCCAGAGACAGCCACTGCTACAGCTGCAGCCACAGGGGATGCAGCCACAGCTCACTGGCACTCCCACAGAAGAGAAGTGCTCTTGGCTTGGGTAGAACTTTGGATTTGACTTGCAGTTTAGCATTTAGAATCTGGGTAAGTACAGGATATTTTTATAATCACACACCATGGCCTTTGCCCTTCCTTCTGCTGGAATCAGGGAGACTTGTGTGGAACAGTGCTAAGAGATGAGGGCACAGGATGAGGTTGTAAGAGATCAGTTTAGATTCTATTACCAGACAAATATAAAACATTGCATTTAATCACAGACATCTGACAAAAATAAGAATGCCAAGTGTGCCTGGAAAAATGAGAATTACAAATCCCTTTCGCTTTCAGAATATATGCATATACCATTTATATACATTACCATCTCAAATGTGTTTCAAAAATTTGCCAGGACATGCCCAATTTGAGACAAACTTTTATTTTCTATCTTTGTACTGATTATAATGGAGTGGCAATTTCTGCATAGTGAGTAAAAGACATTACCTGTAGCAGATGTGTATAGCAATTATTTACTAAAAAACTCACACATATCCAAATAACCTCTTTTGAACATTTTGTATAAAAATGGAGTACAAAGATTTTGAGGAAAAAAGGAGTTTCCTGTCAAACCAAAGTTAAGAGTAGTATCTGATAATATGCAGAGAGACCACAATAGGAAGAATATCAATAGTAATTCCCTCAATTGTCCTAATTTACCCCAGTCTACTCCAATTCTGATTAAAAAATAAAAAATTAAGGAAATCTGGCCTACAGCTGTGCATTGTTGCATAATATTTTTAGATGAAAACACCTTGTTACCTGATAATCTGCAACTTTTTCTGATTATGTGCAACCTATATTTGGTCTGAATAAGTCAATTTCTACACTGCTATAGTAAAAACAATAGAAACTTGGATCATGTGTTTTGAAAGAAGCAGGAAAAAGTTTTAAAAATTCTATTTGAACACATACATGCCAGCTAAAAAGAAGAAAAAACCCCACAGATGAATAAATTAAAAAAAGAGAGGAGAGACAACAATGATTGTGTAGAAGAAAACTATGCTTAGGAGGGCAGGAAGTTTTTAAAAGTTCAGAACTTTGTATTTCTTTATGAAATATGTATAAGCTGTAACAGCCCCTTCCCAGCTACATGCAGCTGTATTTGAAGTATTAAACCAAGGACACTTCTATTCTCTACAGGAGAAAGAAACTGAACAGATCTTCAAAAGTGTGAGTTGACGTATTTTATTTATGGCCACAATTCTCAGAAATGGCTGCATTGGTATTTTATTTCCCCAAACTTTTAAAACAAGTCATTTTTGGAAGTGCACCTTCCATCCAGCTCAGCGTTCAGCAGTCCCAGCAGGCTGGAGGAGGGCCCAGCTGCACCGGGGCCTTCTGCAGCTCCCAGTCAGCTGCAGAGCTGGTGGGGCAGTGTAAAACTGACTCTCCTTTACAAACCACCTGCAAACTGTGCCTTTTTTCCCTGAGGTATGGTGGAAATCAGTCCCAGGTTAGTCTGTAATTTAAATAGTCTGTAATTTTAGTCTTCCATTTCCAACTTCCTGCATAATCCCTCCAACGTGTACATGGCAATGCATCTTTGTCAAACTGGCCATGTGTCCAGCTCCTTGGGAAGAGAAATCTTGGCACAACTGAGAGCAGATGAAAGGACATCTCCCTCTGTTGTGCTCAGCAGACCCTGTTTTTCATCCCTGCCCTCAGTCCTTCTGGAGAGACATGAATGTGACACTCCTCAGTTCATTCAGGGTCACAGAATCACAGAATCATGGGGTTGTTAGGGTTGGAAGGGTCCTCTGGAGATCCAGGCAGGGTTACTTGGAGCAGGTGACACAGGAACATGTCCAGGTGGGTTTGGGATGTCTCCAGAGAGGGAGACTCTGGAACTTGCCTGGACATCTCTGCCACCCTCAGTGGGAGGAAGTTCATCCTTACCAGATCCTCAGTGATCAGCTATGAAATCCTTCTCTCCTGCCCTGGCTGATAGATTCTTTCATTTCCCTTTATCCTCTGTTGTGGAGAAACAGCTCCTATACAAGGACATGAAGACAAGGAACAGCCATGTGGAAATTTTAATAATAATAATTGTAATAGCAAAATGTAATATGAATGTTCCCCCTTGCAAAATGCATATCATATTTTAAGGTTACTATACTGTTGTTTTAAATCAGTAATCTCTTTCAAGCAGACTAGTGAAATAAGTACATATAGACATTCAAACAGATGCAGAAACGAGGAACACAATATATATAAAGAAAGAAACCACTATCTTATGCATTTACTTCTTTCAATTGCTCAGACTAAATCAAAAGCATGAGACCAGGCACGTTATACACCAGTATTTATGGTGCACTATCCAGTCCACTGTGACGTACATGCACAGTTTTGTACTCATAATTTCGACACATATGCATTAGATATGCGTCCTATTTTTATCCTGTTGTACAAGCAAAGGAAAAGATAAACACGGAGCTGTTTCCCTGACAAACCAAACAGCGGAGACAGGACCATTATCTCTGCGCCATCCATCTCGAGCGCTGTTTGGCACAAACGGCAATGGCTTTCAGTATTGCCTTTTCTGCTTCCCCCCTCCCTGTGTTTTTAGCAATTTTAAAGTATTTTCACAAGTGGAAGAGCGGCTCTGTTTCCCCGGCCCCCTCGTTTCCATGGATGCGCTCTGCGCGGTTGCCGTGGGGACGCGGCGCTGGGGGGGTTCGATCCCGCTCGGGGGGCGGCGCGGGGGGGTCTGGCACTTGTAATGGGTGAGAAGTTTAATTGAAAATTAAGTGGGTGCTTCTTTTGAAGTGAGTCATGTGCTAGTGGATTTATTTTGCAGGAGCAGAAGAGTCCCGACTGCAGGGAGCAGGAGGTACGGGGAGATGAATTGCACAGAAGTGTTGTGATGATTCAGACTCGGTGCAGGTTTCTGTGTTGAAAGCCTTGCCCGTTTCTGTAGTAGTGCTTGAAAGGATTACAATGGGATGCTGCTTCCAGAACTGGGCAAGTGAGCAGAAGCATGTTGAAAAGCGTATAAAAAAGCAATACTCAGGCGTAGGTTGCACCGCAGCAGCCCAGGGAAACAAAAAGGCTGCGGCTCACGCTCTGCCTCTCGGCAGGACTCAGGATTAATCCGCAAGGCAGCGACGCTGCCTGAGATCACCTCCAGAGGTACACCAGGCAGGTTAGCCGTGCTTTTGTACATTTTTGTACAACGCACTAAATATTGGGTATCTTCAGGAAGTCTCATCAAGCAGCTGCATAGAGCGTCATGTGATCTTTCCTTGGCCCGAGGTTTCTCTGTGAGCAGTTCCGTTGCTTCCACTAAGTTTCCGTGGACAATAAAGTGGAGCTGGATGGCAAACTCTTGGGGAAGACATTACAAAATCAAATGCAATGAGCCTTCAAAATAGCTTAGGACTCCTAATTGCTCTGACAATTCTTCTTGTGGTGTCAGGATAAGTAATAACAACAGATTGGAAGTGCTTTTGAGCAGAGCAAGGTGAGGTAACTTCCGCAAAGGAAATGGATAATGAGGGCTGCACTTAGAGATGGTGTCGCAGCTGCCACTTCTTGTGAAAAAAATTATTATACAATTTTTCCTTCTTACCCAAATAGATTGATTCAAATAAGAATTTACATTGGCTGACAACAGTAAATATTTGTATTTCCAATGTATTTTAAAGGTGTTCCAGAGTAAATTGGATAGATAATTTAACTCTTACTAAGGCTTATTAAAAAAAAAATGTAAAAAAAAATCCATGAAATCATTGCAAGTCATTATCAATCAGGATTTTGCCAGCTTTCCAGCCACCTCCACTGAGCCCACCCTGAGTCCTGGCACAGCTGCATGCTGTTGGACAAACATTATAATACTTACCTATTTTTAATTCTCGCAAGCACCTCCCCAGTGGAATTTCTGGGATATTCTCAATAATCTTACCATTTCCACTTCGAATTCAAACTGCTCCCTAGGTCGTTTCCAGGACACACAAAAAGACTGTCCCTATTTGTGGAACTTGCAGGACAGATCATTAATCAATTTTAGAGGAATCAAAACTAGACAGTTTATGTACAGTTTGAGTTTATTATGAAATAAGAGTCAAATGAATTCCAGCAACAGAAAGTCCAGCACTACTGTTGTATCTGTGTTCTAAAGTTGGAGCCTTGTTCTTTTTATACCTCATATTTTGGTTTGAAAAGCCAGCACAGTTCTTAGAGCAATATTGCAGGTGTCCCTCATGCAACAAGACCATCCCCAAACCCTTGCACTGCCTTTGGCAGTCAACAGGAAATAAATACCCACATGTGACTCAGTATTGTACCAGTGCCTCGTGCTAGCCTCTGTCTGTCTGTCTGTCTGTCTCTCAGCAGTATTTCTGGGGCACCACACTATGGGAATGCTAAAAATTGTCCTTGACAGGAGCTGAACCCACACATGCTCCGCTTCTGAAGGAGCACTGTAAATTCTGGTACCAGAATGCCACTTCTAATTCTGGAAGAATGAATCCTGCTAGATAAAATAATTGACCAGCATGGTAGCCCCACACTTGAAGTGGGCTTAAGCCAGAACTCTGCTCCAGTCTTCAAAGTCTGGTAGCTGATCCAAATTTTTTATTTTTCCTCCCACCCCCACAACTCATTTTTCTACTTTAGGATCAGGGAAGGGACCTAAAATACCACCAAATACACATTTCTCAGGAGTAGTGGGCTGCAACCCAGATCCTCTAGATTTTACATAACACTGCACAAAACTGAGTACATCTCTGGACATTTTTTAGATCCTCACATTGGTATTTCTTAGCAATATATGCTCAAAAACCTATCTGAGAATAGCAACTACAGGAAAATAAAGCAAATACCACGCATGGCAATAAAAATAATTGGCACTTTATATACTATATTCCCCTAAGTTCAGATATGGTCATATTTTGATGTTAATGGGAACATGAATGGAAAATGAGCAGAGGCTCATGCTCTTATAATTTTAGTGTGCTCTAAAAACAGTTATGTGTGTGTCATTACAGAGAAGAATGACTTGGCTTCACAGACCTTGTCTTCACTTTAAAAAAAGACTTTTTTTTTCATTGCAGGGCTAACAAATTAAGAATTTTATGTGTTATAACATTTCTAGAGAAGCAGACATTCTAAGTCACTTGAAGGAAAGCTAATCCTTATGGTTTACAATTTAAAACCACTGCACAGATTCCAATCCCCAGTTTGGCTGAAGGTATGGGTTCTTTCCCTAGACAACAGAGAGGGATGGGATCCTTAAAACTCTGATTGGGAACAGGATGTGGAACATACATTCTGGATGTCTACAGTGATTGCTTTGAAACCAGCCCAAATTTTAGACTATGATGCATGTGTTGGTATTTTGTAACCCTTTGCATTGATTCCTGCCAGTATGCTACAGTAGCAGCAACAAAACCACTCAAGAAACCACAGTTACTATTTGCTAATAGGATTTGTGAGAGCGAGCAGGGAAAATTTTAGTTAATAATGTACACAAGTTAGCCTATGGAAAGAAAATTCAGATTTTGAGGTCAGGGCTAATAAACATGCAAATGTGAATATTAGAGGAGAAAAATCTTTTCTACATACACCACAATATATTGCCTGATAATGGTCTGAATTTTGGGAGAAATTGGCTTCCTGGGTAATCAAGAATGCAATCTCTGCATGAAACCCACACAATATTCTGTTGCTACAGCACTGATAAAGGGCCACGTTCTACTTCCCGTACAGAGAGGCTGAGACAGGTCCTGCCCTCTTTACACAGCTCCAGGAAGAGCTGCCTGTGGTTCTATCTGTCCATAGCCTCTGTCCATCCCTTCCTAAGTTGCTCTTTTCTAGACTTGGCACAAGAGCAGAGCCCAGGGAAGCAGCCGGGGTTACTTGTGCTGGTACCAGTGGGTTTTACTGTGGGTCCCCGGAGGAGAAAGAGAATTACAACAGGCAGAATTTAAATCTTTTTTTCACATCCCTAATATCCTTACAGTTGCAAGTTACCTACTTTTTTTTCAGTTGCATACTATAAAGCTCCTAGAAATTAACAAAGTATTTTCCATTTCTCTTGGGGAAAAAATAAATTAGTAAAAATAAGCAAAATAAATAAACATTGCAAGTCAACAAGGAATGAGGTAAGACTTCAGGCAGCACTCTGGAGCCCTGTGGGCCAGGTTCCTATCAGGACCCACCCTAGGGGAATGTTACCAGCTGGCAGATCAGAGGAAACTGAAAGGGGTAACAGAACATGTTCAAGGCACTAAATTTAAATGTCAGTCATACTGGCATTCAAATACATCAAACACACTTATTTGTGCAAAGGGTTTGACTGTTTAATATCTTATTGTGGAAATAAAATCAATTTCACCATTATATAAACGAAGGCATAGAATGACTCCAAACCCATTGGTCACAGGAATGGAATTAAAATCCCTTGTGTTGACACAGTAGTGGAAAATACTATGCTACATTTTACGTTTCTGTGAACAGGAATGCAAAACATATAGAAATAAAACATGTTTAGCAATTCTGGTACGTGTATACACCATATTATTCATGGCTTGGAAGTCTGGATGCTACAGGAAGAGCAGCTAAGCTATGTTACTGTGTTAGTCAGGTCTGTCCCACCCAGCTCTCCAGACAAAGATCAGAGGCAGTAGCTCATGCAAATGTTGCATTTCCAAAGGGGCTGCATAGACAGTAAAATGCAAATCAACTTGAAACATCTACAACATTATAATATATATATATAAATATTATTCACAGGTCCCATTCTCTCAACTGCAGTTAAAAGGCAATCTGTGAAATAATGAGCAATAAAGTAGTCAGTATTTTTTTCTGCTGGAAGCAATTGCTCCATGTGGCTCTGAGTCCTTTTTAGCACTTCTGCTCCATATATTTAAAAATTCTTTTTTTAAAAAAACTCTGCAGCTTGCCCTGTTCTTTGCTAATGGAGATTGAATGATGAATAATGTAATTGTTGAATAAAATCATTGCTGATAGAACAGTCTCAGCTATTACCTAATTAGTAGAAATTTGGTGATGTTATTCTCTACTTGCATATCCATTACATAAATGTGACGAAGGATGTCTGACTTTCCCCTTCTAAAATTTATTTTCAATTTGCCTAAATTCTGTGGCAGATAAATAAATGTGGCAGATTACTGACAATTTTCAAATTGACACAGCAGGAGATGAGGAGTTGAAGAAGGATATAGAAGGGTGAGATGGTCGGAGAAAGGTAGAAAGATAACTTTACACAAATATTACTGAAAGGAAGAACGAAATCAGATAAAATTACTGAGCAAGGTGCTTCCATATGATGTACATGAGAAGAATCAGCAGCAATCCCCTTAATTTTTATGCCCATTACATCACTCTGTAAGCAATAGGCTTTTTTCAGAGGACTCACAGTCTCCAGTCAGTATTTATTCCAGCTGATATTCGACTGATCTACTTAACAGTGAATGACACGGTAGATCAAAGGAAAGGATAAAAACCCAACCCCCAAGAAAACCAGACTAAATCAACCTCCCACTGATCAAAGAGCAGTTCTGGCAAATGGGAAGTGTCTTGCACCAGGCTGTCAGGAGGGGATGCAGCCGAGCCCTGCCTGAGCACAGCAGAGGTGTGGGCTCAGACTGCCCCGGGCTGGCAGCTGGAGCCTGGACACCGGGCGGGGACAAAGTGAGCACTGGTCTGTGAACCCAGGGACATCCTGCAGGCACAGCCTGGCTGCAGTGGGACAGGCTGTTCTTGCATGGCACTCAGCAGCCTCCTGCACTGACAGAGGGGTGAGTGTTGGGGGGTCTCATTTGCCTGTTGGTGAGGAATGACTCCTCCTGGGATGTAACCCCTGCAGGGAATTCTGCTGCAGCAGCTCAGCAATAGATAGAATGGAAATTTTTCAGTGTTCAAATGAGAAGACTTGGAGTGAACACTGTTCTCTGGTGAAATAATGTTTTGTTCTCCAGTTCATGCAGAAGGTTTTGAAACAACAGTAAGAAACTCATGGAAGTGATGGATTAAGTAACAAAAAGGAATATCTAACTGAGCAGTTCCCAGAACTTCCCAATTCCATGAGTACAATCCTCCCTTGTAAAGAATCGTATTGTATTTTACAGACAAAAATACCACTTAGGCATGGAAATGGAAGAAAAATGCATGTTTTTACTAGAGAAACACTCTTTTATTTCCCATGAAAGCATCAAAAATCTCTTCAAATTAGCCACACATCTGGCACTGACACACCAAGTTAGAAGAGACTGCTAAAGGGAGCTGGCTGGAGTTCCAATGAACAATAACCAGACAATGCTGACACAAAGACAGAAGGTGACTTCCTGAGCTGCATCTCTTGAGATGCACCCCCAGCAGCAGTGGCTGGACCTGAGCAGCAGCCAGGGCAGCTGGGAGAGCCCAGCCCCAGCAGCCTTGGGAGGCTGGAGAGAGCAGGGCTGGCAGGGCTTGGTGGAGCCTGGGCAGCAGCAGCCTCCAGCCTTTGGGTCACTGCCCTGCACTGAGACCCAGGGTGAGCACCAAGCTAACGAGGGAATGGAAGATGGGGAGACTGGGAGCTCAATCTTTGGGGCAATTAGCATATTATAGACAGGTTATTGTGAAGGGAAAATTTGTGTGGTGGAAGGGGAGGACAAGAAATGTAAAGTCAAAAGTGTCAATGGTCTGATTGCTCAGATTAAGGAACTCCTGGTGGAACAGCACTCGATGATTTGCCTGTGGTGGGTGATGGGCCAGGCCTCCAGTGAGCTCTGTGTGTGGCATTCCCACACAGACTGACTTTCTACAATTGCTTTTCTCCCAGTGGCAGTGGCACAGGTCTTCTCTCAAATGTACACTTCACAAAAATGAGCACGAATCCCATAGTTCATAATTGATTACAATTCCATTAGGAAACAGCAATATCTGCAAGTCTTACATAACCTAAAGATGAATCAATTCTAAGTATATTAGTGCTTTTAACAATTCCAAATTCTGAGTTAAATGCTTTACAAATTATGAAATTGTCATTTAATTACTTTAATAAATCTTGTTTACAGATTACTGTGAAAATCAGTGAAAACTAATTCACTTTGACTGTTCTGTGTGCAGTGCTGACAAAAATAGAACAATTTTTCTTTTTACTAGGGTCTGGAAAGTGGAGAAAAAAGCTTTAATTGAATATAATCACAATATGCTAGCAGCACATGTTATTTTCCCACTATTATAACTTGATATTTTTAAGTTTGAGGAAGTAATGCTCTTTATGGGAAAGGACTTCAGTCTCATTTATTATGGGAAATAAACATTGAATATAAACCTGGTAACATATTTTATTTTAGCTTAGAAGATTTGAATTTTGAACATGCTTGTCTATCTTAACCGTATCAATGTCCAAGACATTTACTGCATGAGTTCATCTGTTGCAGTCATTTGTTGATGGTTAGTGATCAAAATACAGAAGGATTTGGTCTGGTGTGTTTACAAAGCTCTGGCAGCCCCTGGGCCATACAAACCCACTAAACATTTTGATCCTGGCTCTCCAGAACCAAGAAGAGCATCCTAGCCCAAAGGCAAGGATGCCACTGAAGCATAGAGGAAACACAGTCAAGGACTGTGAGTTGTTAATGACAGAGATCACAACGTTCCCTACTTCACCATTTCTGTCTTGTCCGTGTTCTTGATTGTCAACAGGCTTCTGAGAAAATCATCAAGTTCTGTACTTTTAAGTAAACAAACATGCAGGATAGGAGGTTTCTTCTTCATGGGGATGTGGCTCAGCCTACAGGCGAGGTTTTCCTCCCTTTTAGGGTCTCATGTAGAGCTTACCTCACTCTATAGCAGGATTCTCGTTGACACTGCTGAAACAAATGCAACCATGTAATCCTTAGAGGAACACAGCTCCAGGTTAAATGCTGGTAAGCACAAGGACTATTTCCCACTTTGGCTCATTACTGATTTTCCTTCTGGAACCCAGTTAAGCCGAAACAAGCCACACACAGCATGGCACAGAGGCAATAAAAAGAGAATTGGACCATATGCACTTCCACAAAACATGAGCATCAAACCAAGAAAAACCAAACCCCATTAACATTCTCTTCAACTTCCTTCCTGATACATGAATTACCAACTTTCCCAGGAACCCAAGCTCCTCTCAAATGGGTAGAAACCAGGCTTAATCAAAACTAACATGCACTACCTCTCCAGTAAATATTGGTGTAAATCTCATGGGTGTGAGGTATGCCTAAGGACAGGGAGCTTAGTCATCTCTTTATACTGACACCCATCCAGAAAACACCTTCCAACCTCTCTCTCTTTTGAAGGGTATAATTTCTGTTGTCATACCCTTCAGAAAGGAGGATCTCCAGTGTAATAGCCTTTGTCATTTCACAGTCACGTAGACACTCTTAGAGTGCACAGATTCAGAAGTCTGAACCTTTCAATTATTGTCTTCTGATTTAAACTATTCAATTATTTCAACTATTGGCTTATCATTTCTTACTGACCTAGTTCCACCTGAAGCAGATCTGTTGCCAGCACTGTGTTTATCAGAACCACTCCTTTGGAGGGCTTAGTAAAAATAGTTATGAATACAGTTGTTTTCTGTCAATGTATTTGGAGATTATTTCACCACTCAGAAGATTGTTTCTATAAATGAAAACAGTATTCAGTTAATAGCTGACACATTTTTGTATGTAGTAGGGCACAACATACACACACAATAGGTTTCCTAATTGCTGCACAGTACCATTATCATCATATTGCATGCACAGTATTACAATTCAAAAGCATTTTAAGCAGTATCATTTTCTTCAGGCTTGGCACAGCTTTTTTCTTTTGATTCCTGAAATCTGAACCCTGATGTGAGGAAGTGAGGGCTGTGGACACTTCCATTGTTCAGCAGCAGGAACAGGATTTGCATTCAAATGAACCAAAAAAAAAAAAAAAAGAAAGAGAAGAGGTCTGTAATTAAGACAGTGCATACAGAGTTTAGTTGATAAAAACTCTAAAAGCTGACGATATTTTAAAGGAATACATACCCAAAGATAGGGTTCAAGCACACTAGAGCCTTTCCAGTGAAGCATTTGACAGGATGCCCATTTGAAGTGACCCAGCTGAAACCAGCGTGCCTAACCAGACTGACTCGATTGGTGAAGATGAGGATGAGAGCTGGATTCACTTAATACGGTTTAAAAAGTGCCTGTACTGACCTGACAGCAGCCTCAGTGAGAGCTGGTGCTGGTGAAAAATTTGCCTCTGCAAATTAAGCAATATGGTATTTAAAACATCTGGCAATGATAGGCATCTGTATAGAGGAAGAAAGTTGGAGCTTTGGGAAGTAAAGGAAACAAAGTTCTGAAACTTGATGTAAAAGGTCATTCTTCCAAAAAAATGTTAAATATGAGAAAAAACTCCATGAAAGCTCTAAAGCAAGAGGACTCATTGTCACAAGCCTGAGTGATCAAAATTGTCCACAAAAATATATTTCTTGGATATATTATATAACCCCCCCATAATCTATGGGAACAAACAGTTGGTTCCAGCAAAATTCCTGCCAGTCACAAGCTGAGGAGAGGACACCATTATTTTTAAAACTGAATTTTGTCCTGAGAAATTGTGAGTCTGCTTTGCATCTGGGAGGAGGAAGAGTCACTACTGGTCTGCAATCTGTTATATATCAACGTATTACCTGGTGCTGTGAAGAACATTGTGCCAAGCTAAGACTCACATTCAAGGAATTAAGAAGAATTTGAAAGAGTGACAAGAGTGTTGGTATTTAAGTGTTGCTATTTTATAACTTTTTAGTCCTTTTCTTTCCAAGGAAGACACTGCTTTCTGCAATAGGCACTGGGGTGTCTGTTTACGTGTGAGGTTGTGGTGTAAGTCTGTGAGAATGAATTTTATTGCATCAGCCAGAGGCTATTAAACTGTCATGATAGAAAATTGGAGCATTATCTTTTAAAGAGCATTTTTTCAACCATTACTCAGGTATTTTCCTTCTCCTTGCCATCACCAGAAACACAGGATTCTCACATTTAATCAGTGATTTCCTTTAGAGTGGACCTGAGCAACTAAAATGCCCTGATTAATTTTAATGATGGGCTACAAGAGTTTTGCAATAATATTTTCCTTCTATTCATGGATTATGTTGGCTTGTTTGACCTTCTCATGGAGACAGAGTTGAAATGCTTTAGATATTAAGAGCCATTATCTCTAATTTCAGAATCTACAACACACATAATACTGGTGCTGAATTTCTTAGTGATTGCTCATTTTGTGCATTGGGTCTCTGAGCTTATTTTGTCCTTGTATGGTGGATGAGAATTTGGTATTTTATCCCTCAAATAAAATCCTCCAGAACTGTGTGAATTTCATACATTGTTAGTTGGAAATCTACAGGGTAGAGCCCAGTTCCCATCAGGTTTTGTGACTCCTAACAAAACGTTGGAGCATTTTCCAAGACGTTTGGAAGTGCAGGGACATTGATCGTCATGGTTTGCACAGTGATGCTCTGTCATCTGCTTGAGGGCAAGTCTGACCCCACTGACTGAAGCCCACAGACCACAGTCTTGCCTTTATATTGCTCTACCTAATAGTAAAAAATACTACTTTCAAGAGAAATGTATAAAGGAAATGATTAAACGCCTTTGACAACCTCAGAAGTTTTCGGTCCTCCAGCAATCTCACTTCGAATAATGCTTATAGAAACGCTCCTGTATTTCAGCTGGATCAGATTATCCTATTCCCAGTCTGTAATTTCCCAAAACAATAGCACATTTGTGCTTTTTCACTTTGAGACTCTGCATGAAAATATTGCAGTGTTATAAATTACATGTTTGCAATTTGAGAATAGCATTATTTGCACCCCATGTATAAGCCAAAGAATTACTCCATCCAAGTAAATCTCAATTATCAGTGTTTCCTGAAAAACAGTATTGGGGAGCTCTGTGTGAATTGTTTCTATGTTCTCCTAATTTCAGTTACAAGCTGGCTTTCTATCTTTCTGTGCTTTAAATTCAGACCGTGATATGTCTGTTAGGTTTTTTAAACTTTATCCAGACTTTAAAAGAAAAATGTTGCTTTAAACATAACATAATGTTTCTACTGAAAATGCATTAGCCAAAACAGCACTCAGTTCTTTCTTACAGAGATGTCTTATTCTGCTAGAAACAAATAACATGTGGAAACAAATCTGTTTAAAAAGTTCACAGCTTTGCATGGTTATTCAACTATCTTTGACTGTGCTCTAAATTCCTGGAGTTTTATTTTATGTAGAAACTGATTTGCAGAAAATTTGGATTCAGGTGAACTTGTGTAAGCTGAGAAATCAGGGTTCTGCTTTCTCCAGAGTACCCTGGAATGGGTCTCAGCCCAGGTCTGGTCAGAACCACCAGGGAAACAATGACCATGACAAAGCTTTCCTCAAGTGCTGTGTTTGCGGTGTGCGGTGGAGGAAAATGACCTCTGTGGCAGATAAATGCTCCTGCTGAGGTTTATATCCCCTTGTCTGAATGGAGGAGCAGTTCTGGCTGCTTTGTGCTGCACTGTAAATAGGTCAGGTGCTCTCCAGTCTGGCTGCCAGCTTGGGCACCAACAGCCCCCCACAGCCAGACTGGCGTTTGTGGTGCCCACCTACAGCACATACTTGGGTTACATTTCAGCATGCTAAACAGATCAATACATATACATTTTATATATTAAACAAGCCTGTAATCATTTCCTCTTTCTAAAGAAACAAGTGCTTTCAAGCAAATGTTATTTGCAAATTAGTGCTCGGAAATCTGGATATAGGAATGTTAAGTGAATAGTCTGTTCCTGTTAAGTGTACAGCAAAGACAGCAAAGAAAGTGGTTTGATGTTTTGATCACAAAACCATCCATCTGTTCTCATGGAATACCACCACCTACCCTAAATTTGGCTATCTTTGTTAAGAAAGAGTAACTCCTGAACTTTGAATGCTTCTTGATGAACTCAAACCTAACCCCCCATTAAAGAGCAGTGGAAAACATGTGAGACAGTTTGCTCCTTTAAATCCTTTCCTAATACGTGCTTATATCTGAATTATTCTACTTTTCATTCCATTCAGCAGCTCTCACAGATACTACCTGTTGATGGATTTATGATAATCCCATACATTATTAACAACTCCAGAATTTTTCAGCAAACGAGATAGCGAGTACTGTGATAGTTGGAATAACGCAGAGCAGTGTGTTGGAACAGCCCTGCCTTAGGAGCTGTTCATCTTTCCATGTGACATGCTTAATTCCATTGATAGTGGACAACTGGTACACAGATATTACCTGTGTTTAGTTGGTATGAACACTGTGTATTTCCATAGCACAGTGACACTCAATCCACTCACATAAGGAGCACATATGGAATTAGCAGGAGTCCTGTACGTTTTGCACGTCACTCAACTCGTCATAAGCAAGGGCACAGAAAGTGCATCCTACAGATTCCCTAGAAATTGAGCAGACCTTCATCTTAACCTCTGTCGTCATTCCCTCTTGCTTGGTGTCCTGGTTGTTTATATCAGGAAGTTTCTTTGTGCATTTTTCCTTCATTGTGGAATGTTTCCTAAATGGCTATGAGATAGTCCGTAGCAAATAACTGCAGTTATACTTTTAAAGGGCAAGGGAATTAATTTTTTCACTAAAAACATGGAGCTGAATGTAACTTATCAGTTCATGTAAATCAGTCAAGCTTCATTAAACGCAGAGAAGTTGCATCAGATTTGCCAAGGTGAAGACCAGACCCTTAATTATTCTCTCAGTAATAGACTTTGACCCTCTACCTTAAAACTGTGGCCACCAGGAGGTTTTTAAACCTCCGCTTTTCATAAGCAGCTGGGATTTCACTCAGAGGAGCTCAGATATTAAATGAAAATTAAGATGTGTGTTGGGGATTCTCACTGTACACTCTAAGCATTTAATGCCACATTTAGACTTTTTATTCTTACTTAGTTGAAAATAATTTCTTTTCTTACCTGTATAGTTTCATTGAGGCTGCTTCTTTAACCTTATTATTTCTAATTGAAATCAACAGTAACAGTTCTGGTGTACACAGATTTAAAATACCTGTTTACAAAGAAACAAATGCTTTAGTCTGAAATTTAAAATAAATTATCCTGGTCCTGTTTGCTTTTCAGAAATACATGTCTCCTTGTATTCCTTAGAGGAAATACTCAGTGCAGAAAACACAGGTAGCTGGCAGTGGACAAAAGACTAAGTAGCTCCCAAAGGATTATATTTTAGATTTTTCCAAGATCTAGAAGCTGTAATGGAATCAGATTAGCTTCCAAAACACCAAGCTGGTTTGGTTTCATCAAATTAGAGATTACAGAGTGTTCAAGTGTTCCAGACACTGTCTGATGGGACACCTGTGTGGAAGTGGTGCAGGCACTGTCCCCTCTGCACTGCCTTGCTCCTCCTTGAGCCGGGAGCAGGTCCCTGGGCACCCACACCACCCTGTGCTAATTCACTCCCAGCTTCCTTTCTGAAGTCACCAACTGGCTTTCTCTAAGAGAGAGAACAGCCCCAGAACAGCTGCTATGGTATTTTTCTCTTTCCTCCACCAGACAGGCCCTGTGGAGACTGCTCCTGTTCTGTTCAGTCCTCCACGGACAAATTCTCAGGAATCGCCCTTGTGCCAATGCGTGCCCTCACAGCAGTGGACACGTAATACACACCTGGCATCATACAATACGAGCACAATCTTAAGAGCTTTTTAGGCACTTTGAATGCAAAAGACTTATTAAACAGTAATTATGTCCCCAGGTCTTAAGGGAACTTGCACAGCAAGCACTTGATCTGCTTCTGTTGAATAAATGAGGGCTGAGGACTGATCCCTGGAGCCGGCGCCGGCGGCACTCAGCAGCTCCCGGCCGTGCTGCGGAGAGCAGAGTCAGAGAAACGATCCCCATGGAACGGCCTCTGAACCAGGGAGCAACAGGATTGCTGGGAAATGGAGCAACCATCCACTAATGCCCTGACTGCTCTCAAGTGCTATCCAGGCTAGATGGTGTTAGTTTAACCCAGTGCTCACTGGTGCTGAGCACCGGGATGTAATTCATCAGCGGGGATCCCAAAGGACAGCTCAGGAACAGATTGTAAAGGATCAGAGATGTGACACATCTCCTAGAACCGCGGCTTACACTAATTTAGGGCACATAAGCCATGAGCTTCTACTGTGCCCATGAAAGCAGTTACTCACTCTTCCAAGAGTGGTGTGCACTAAAAACTAATTAGTGACATGACGCATTTTAAACCCAAAGTCGTCATTGATGTTATGGAGGAGCACAGGACAGCTGTTTCTTTTGCAAGTTATAAAAATGATTTGTCTCTTTTTCAGTTTGGCAAGGAAAAAAAAAAATCCTATAAAAATGTTTTCAAATTTGCCTGCTAAATTCAACTAAGATTTCTAAGAAAGGATAATTCATGTTTTAGAGAAAAGAAACTGGACTTCAGAAGGCAAACCAAAGTTTCTGTGTTTGCAATTACTATTTAAGATGGACAACTCAGGACTTGTTAGAAATATAGAGTGGATAAGAACTGCAGGTCATCTTGAAAGCAAATATTGGGCTGCAGGGACTTCACATGGAAAATTCCGTAAGAGCCCATGTGAAGGCTGGCTGTATTTGATCTTCTCATTACAAAAATATAAAATGTCTAGGGGTGCTAATTGAATCTGCAGAAGACAAAAGGTGAGAAATAGATGCCATATGGGAGAGAGCAGTATCGTGCAAGAAGCGTGACCTTCAGGATTGAAATTACAAAAATCAGACAGACTCTGCCAGTATTAACTAGAATGCTGGTACCTGGTGACTTAAAGTTCTGCTGAAATCTAGGGGCTATTAATGAGGCATGATGTGTTCATGCTGTGGCCCAAGGCAGAAAAAGGCTTCTTGGGTACTTGTGACACAGCTCTGGTCATCCGGTCCTGAGCAAGCAAGGTACACCAATATAAAGTGCAGCAATGAGAAGAAGGACTATGAGAGAGGTCAAGGAAAATAAATATCTCCTTTACAGAATAAGATTTAAGAGGAGCTGGTGTGGCAACCCAAGCAAGAAGACAAGAGGCAAAACTGCTTTTGGCATAGGTGTCTTGGGAGGAAACCTCAAGCAGAAGTGCTGTTTGGGCTAAAGAACAAACCCAGTGCGAGTACAAATGGTACAGGCTGGCTTGCATATACAGAGGTGGTGAATAATAGATTTCTAATCATTAAAGGAGTGAGAGGTCAAAACAATTTATCTTTCAGAGTAAGGAAAGCAATTGGCCTCAATGCAAATGTGAGCCATTTATCCCAGAGTTGCCCTAGAAAGTAAATAAAAAGATTTTATAATACAGAAAATCTTGTCCTATCTTATTTTCATTTTTCTGCCATGGTAATGCAGTGATGAGAAAGGTGTTTTCATTTCAATGCCATAGAATATTTGTGATACATAAATGTATAAGTTCATGTCCAAGGTTTTGATCCCAGGAAAGAAAATGGGAAACACCTCCAGTTAAAAGCTGCAGCTCTCTTATAGGTACTTGGATCGATACAAGGATATTTTACCTTAAACTGAACTGAACAGCAGCAACTTGTTGTCAGGACAAATTAAACAGTGACAAAGACCTTCTAGTTTGTGCATGAGCTGTATACATGTTTCTTACTGACTCTATACTTACTAAAAGCTTAAAATAGCCCAATGTGAAACAGAAGCTGTCAGGTGGTTTATGCCCAAAATTCAAATCAACCTTGAAGTTTGTACAGAATGTCCTCCACATTTAAGCTCTATGTATTTTAAGTTCATAGCCTGCTTGTCGAGGGAGAACACCAACTGGCAATAAACACTGCTTGTATTTTTTAGTCTACTACTGCAATAGCTGCAGAAGGTACCTTGATTAACTATAAAAAACAACCCTGGCACCATTAGTGTAAACAGGAAAGCAAAGAGGAATTACATACATTTCTAAACAGCTTCTGACACCACGAATTCTCTGCATGGGAAGAAAGCCCAAGGGATGTCTGTGGCACAAAGATCTTGAATCAGTGCTGACAACACAAGCCCTGGGACTAGAAGGAATTGTGGCCTGCTGACGTTGTGAGCCAATTCTGCACGAAACCGGAGAAAATTATACACCTTTTCAGAGTGCCACACTAATACAGAGTCACCCTGGGTTAGGGTGAGCTGGTACTCAGAGGTACCTCTGAAGATGTGGGGATTTTGGACCTGAGCCTGCACTGGTGAGGGAAATGTGCCTATTAAATTCAAGAAAAGGAAGTTCTGCACTTGAATTCATCTTCCATTCTTCCATTTGAAATGTATAGTCCAAGTCAGCGTCCACGGATCTACTTGTCTGATTAGGAAAAAATATACCTTTTTGAAATACTGCTCAATCATTGTCCACAAGAGAGGAAGTGGAAATATCATTGGTGACTTGCCAGGCCAATCAGTTCCTTTTTCTACTGCAAATGTTTCTTAGGAAAGTTGTTACCACCAGACTTCCATTTTACCTTCTTTATGCTGAAAAAGCAGTTTTCTGTACCTGCTTTGGGAGCTTTAGGAAGGTATGGATTCAGTTAAGCTGTTAGTGAGAAGCAGGAGCAATTCCTGCCGTCCTTACTGCAAGGAGTCCTAGGTCAGAGTCACACTGCAAATAAAATTTCTAGCACAGGTTTTTTATGTTGTATTGAAAACAGCAATATTATTTCCTCTCTTGCTTCAAACTTGTTGAGGAAACAGTGAGTAAAAGAGAGAGAATGAAAAAACCCACCAAATCCCCAAAGATTCAACAAGGGAAAGCCATCCTTGGCAGATAAATTTAGGGACAAACTAAATGAAGAACAGAGGTACCTAGAGCAGAACTTAGACACATTTTCAGCAATTAAAGCTAAAGGAAAGAGCAGAAAATAAAAGCAGAAGAAATGAGCATTTTTCAAATGGAAATCTTATTTTAATCATCCGTATTCTGAAAGAAATAAACAGACATTTGGTTTCTACTTCAGTGCAATGCTGGGTTAATCAACTGTATGTAAGTCACCTTCAGCAATTCAGAGTACACGGATCAGGAGAGGGACACTTGTTCTCCCTCCTCTTGGAACTGTGCACTGCAAATAGGAAAGGCAGAATCAGAGGGAAATCATGACAGTGATTAAACGTGTAAGTTCCACACTTTGCAGGAGGGAGCTGTTGATGTAAATGGTGTTGGGAGCAACGCTGGATTTCCTGTCCAAAAGGCTCAGTGCAGATGTCCATGTATGAAGTTAAACCAGAGCAGTTCTGCACTGCCTGTTCACAGTGTAAGGTTGGGAACATTCACTGAACAAGACAGCATCAAGAATAACAAGGATTAGGAAGCATTAACATTTCTAATAATCCAATTTACAACTATTTTAAAGCCATTTTCTGCTAACAGAGCAGTCCAAAGGGCCTTTAATGTAAACAAGGCCCTGTATCTCAGACACTATTTCAGCTCATGCATCTGTACAATCATAAAAACTTAATTACCTCCAGGATTGTTTTGGGGCCTAATTAATAATGTGAGTAAAGTGCTCCGAGATCCCTTGGATGAAAGATAGCACAGAAGAGCAAAGTACAAAATATATCATGTGAAACTTAAAGTTTTAGAAACCAAAATAAAGCAAAGCCAGGGATACCAAACAATATGACTTCCTTGCCAGTTTTCATATCCTGATATCTTCTGTGTTCCCCTGGTAGGTCAGAGTTACATGACTGAACCATGCCTAGCACAGCTGGATGATGTCACCCTAGAGGACAGAGCAGCAAAGGTGTGGCCAAACCTTTGAACAGTGCACAGGGAGCTCCCCCTCAGCCCTGCACAGGGCTTTGGTGTTGCTCTGCATGTTCTCCCAACCCTGTGCACCAGTCTGCCAGAGAAAGCACCCAGTGCCCTGGGCTGACACCTGCCTTGGCACTCCTGCTCACTCAGAGGAGGAGAGAGGTGTTCTCTGTCAGAGGGGAAGTGCCCTCCATAACCTCCAGGGAGGGCAGAAAATCTCCCTTTTGTACCCAAGTATATGGATTTGCTTCCACATCCCTCAGTTTCTTTGCTGCTGTTCTCACAATTTGAATTAGTAACTATTATTATGACCTCTTTTCTCATAAATGTAGCAACCTTCGGGTATTTTCCAAGCATTTTTAAAATTAAAAGATGATTTATTTTTAAGAAACAAACTATATCACAGTAACATAGGAAGTCAGACAATTCTGGATCACTCAGGCCAGGATGGCTATCCATCTAGAAATCCAACCATCAAAAAATTACAGCTCCATAGAAGACTGAATAGCAAATAAAACCCAAACAACCAACCAACCAAAAACTCCCAAAACAAAACCCCAAAAAGGAAACAAACCCCTCACCAAACAAAAAACTCAAAACCAACCAAAAAAACCCACCCTTTTTTTTTTTCATTTAATAGATGTACCTATCTTATAGTGCTATGTGTTTAAAAGCAGTCCCAGTTATAAATGATCCCTATCAGCTCCTGTTACAAAGTACATGGCTGTGATTCAGCAGAGGTGAAGGGAACAGGGAGTACCAGGCAGGAGACTGTGCAGAGAGGTTTTACATCACTGCCAAGGTCAGCCCCGCCGGGTGCTGTTCTGGCAGCACTGATGCCATGTCTACATGGGGAAAGATAAGCAGTAAAACAAACCAGAATTAATTAAACAGTGTCATTTTAAAGTATCTTCCATATAGCCTGGAGTTCATGTGGATACTGTAATTCAGAAATAAAACCTTAGTGTAAGTAAAGTGAAATGAAATTTACTTAAAGATAACTTGTTTCTGTTATTATAGAAAGGGATACTTAAAATAAATGTATGAATATTGCAGTAAATTAATTTGGCCTAATTTTGCTTATGTGACTCTGTCTAGATATGGTTTTAGCTTTCACACCTGTAGTAAACTTGTAGAACAAAATATCTTTTAAAATCTTTGAGTGTATTTCTTTACCTTTGAATAACAGCAGGAAACGATAGAAGTGCAGTCATGTTCAATGTCCATTGGGAAGGTTAGATTTTTAACAGAGGACTGTAGTTTTGTAGGTGAAATTCTCTGTTGCCAATTGTATTAAAGTAAATCAACATTCTGACTCTTCAACTAAGTGTGGATTTAACTAACCAGAACAAACCACAGCTGCCCAGGCAGTAAAACCTGAATCACAGAAAAAGGCAGCGTGTGAGTCCCCTCTGTATTTCAGAATAACTGCAGCACTTCAGCTAAACAAGGCACCTTTTTGTGAGAATGGACAGAACTCTCCAGCCATCAGCCCTGCACATCATGAGATAAGGTTGTGTTAAAGGTTTCATGCTGGGCTGCGGCTTAAATCGTATGGGCTTGGCCTCTTAATGGCTCTGTGACCGTTTTTGTAAGGCAAATCTGCTTTCTTGCCAATAAGTATTTATTTGTGGTGGTATAAAATCAGGCAGGAGCAGGGAAGGGTGAAGGGTGAGAAGGGTGGAGGAGCAGGACTTGCAGGGGGCAGAGCAGGGGGGCTCCCAGGAACCCCCCTGGAGGCAGAGGCTGCTGCCAGACTGATGATGATGATGCCAGGCATTTAGGACCAACCTCAGCCAGACACACCTTTGGAAGCTGACCCAATACAGAGAAACTTTTTGGAGCCATTCCTGAATTTTGAAGAAACTGTTTCACAATGCAGAGCAGGTGCAGGATACTTTAAGAAGCAATGATGTTAGCCTTAGAAGGTGAAGCATTCGTAGGTTTTTCGTGTAGGCTGAACACAAAAGCTTTTCTCTTGCCAGCAGTCTGATCCCATGCTTAGTGAGGCTCACTGGGCAGTTTATATATTCATGGTGAATGATTTTTTTTAAGACAAACTCTTGTGTTCTCATTTATGTTGATTTGAATGAGAAATAAATGTATCGTGAAGTTAATACGGAACTCTGGACAAATGTGTGGAATATAATTTCTTTTATTTGTATAAAAATGTTTAAGACATGGTGCTAGGAGGCTGAATTTTAATGTAATACACTGTGTGCTGGCTAGAAAACCAGAGAAAAATGGAAGGAAAGGAAGAAAGAGAATGATCCTTGTGAAGCAAGGTCATTATATATGATCAATGTCCATTTGGATAGCTCACAGATGCCCCAGTGCACGTATGAATTCATCTGAGTAGTTTAAAAGACAGTTGAAAATCGATAGCTGAACACTCTGTTAAGTGCTTAAGTGGATGTAAGGAGCGTGCACACTGTTCTCAAGCATTTGACATGGTAAACAGGAGAAAGATTGCTTCACTAATGTCACCAGGAAGGGGTGGACAGCGTTTTCACATATGCTTTCTTTTGGTTATTGAGTGGAAAGGATTAAACCTGTAAAATCTGAAATGAAGAAATGGCACAGGACTACATCACCTGCTACAGAGGGTGTTAAATTATTGAGCAGTGCAGTTGTCAGAGAGGTTTTATGTTAACTGCAAGGGAGCCATGCTATTACTATTTTGTGGAAGATTTTGAGTAAAACTGCTCTGTGTATTTGTTTACCTTAGGCTATTTCTGTCACTTACCACAACTGCAGTGACATGAATTTTCTTTTCATCAGAAAAAAAAAGCAAACTCACAACCTGGCAGGTTTTGGCAAGCTTAACCAAGTGCAAGAGAAGCTTTTCTTGTCACATTTCCATGTCTTTCCATAGCGTTATCTGTATAGTAGATGATAACAGCATGTGTCACATACAGCTGCATCATACAAGCAAAAGTACATACAATAGGAATTGTATGCTGAAAAGTTTTGGTGGAAAGCTCTTTCTATTCAGCTAGGCTGTGGCAAAGAAGGTTTTTGCATTTTCAGCTTCACAGAGGTATAACTGTGATATCTGTAGAGATTTGAACTAAATTTATAGTGTGGATCATTACCTGTAACATACCTCTTAGGCACCATTGATTCTTGTTGCAGCAAGACTCTCTTTAATTATATTTGTTACATTGTAAACAGTAAACAAATTTAAATTGAATCCCCAAATTATTTCTTTTGGTAACAGAAAAATTAATATGTTTGCCAGTCAGTGTACAGGCTTGAGTTTAGCTTGGCTGTATTACTCCTTGAAGAAGTGTAAGTCAAATGATGAAGAAGAGTTTTCTCTTGCAGTTGTAATTCAGATATGAATGTGCCTGGATGTGGATGAAGGCAAGGCTCTCACTGTCCCCCCCACAGCCCTGCACAGTGAAACTGTTGTGGTATTTCAGGTGCTGCTGGTGAGGGGGTCCAGAGTTCAGGGTCTAGTGGGTGGTGTGGTGGCTGCTTGTAAGACACAAAGGAGAAAAAACTAAAAATCCTAAACTTTGTACTCCCAGAAAAACTCACAGCTGTAGTATTATAAACATTTACAAAAACTAAATTCAGCATCATCTTCTTAGGGCGACTGTTTCATTCCACATAAACAAAAATGAAGAGTTCTCATTTGTCATACAAAGAAGACACCAAAAGGAGCTGATTCCATGCAAGGTTAACTGAGGGGGCTTGAGGATTCTGTGGGCATTAAGCACATGAAAATGAACTTGTACAAAAATTAACTGACAAACTAATGCAAAAGATTCCCAAGGGCACAGGAGGGCTGTCAGCACTGGGTTGTATATCATGAGCACTTCCATATTTCAGTATGAAGCTGCATCATATTTCTCCCCTCCATTTTTTGTAAGCTATTGTAGATGGTCCCTAGAGGTGTCAAACAGAGCTCCACTCCACTGCCAGCTTCCATGTATATAGTATGTCACTCCTGCCACATGATTAATGTTCAAATTCCTAAAAGTAAATGCATTTCTCTACTTCAAATTCTATAGCAGGAGATAATATTTTAAAGGATGGCAGTCCTAGTTGTTTGCAGTTAATAAATGCATTGATCTTTATTTTTAAGGAAGGATTGAAATTTAATAATGGTGCATAGTGGGAACTGAGAGATTTATTTACTTTGTTAGAAATGATTTATGAAAGTCTTGTTATGGGAGAGAAACTGACTGCAGCTGAAGGTGACTTATTGTTCACGGTTTAACCACATAACATCTTAAGCACATGTTAAAATATAAATGACAGCTTTAAGGTTCTGATGGAAGGAAACAGAGTTGAGGTTGTCAAATCCGCTGGGAACATGTCAGTATTTTAAGTCTCTCCTGAAGCTCAGACTAAAGCGAAACTTTTCTTTAGCACTAATTCAAGGACTGTTCTTCCTATTCTCCATCTGTTATAACATGGAAAACTTCTAAGTTTCTAATGAGGACTTTAGGACAGATGTATTTAGATTAAATATTTAAAAAGAATTGTAGACCCATGGTCACTGGAGCAAGTCAGCACTTGGGGAGTGCTGAAATTCAGACCTGAAGAGATTATTTCTGGGGCTAGCTGCCATACACCTCAAGGAGTAAAGATAGTTTTGTTACTATTTCTTATTAATTGAAGACTGAAACAGGAGAAATCCATAAAACTGGAGTGCAAACAAACAGAGCACAGTGTAAAGGTAGCAGGTATCTAAGAACACCCCAAGCACCAGCAGTTCCCTGGCAATCTGTACCTCTGGGAGGGGGAGCACTAGGGTTGCCACAAAGAGGAATCTCCAAGAGCCAGAGCAGATGACAGTGGGACAGCTGTGGGCTGCAGGGCAACAGGGGAAGAGAAGAGAAGAGAAGAGAGAGAGAGAAGAGAAGAGAAGAGAAGAGAAGAGAAGAGAAGAGAAGAGAAGAGAAGAGAAGAGAAGAGAAGAGAAGAGAAGAGAGAAGAGAAGAGAAGAGAAGAGAAGAGAAGAGAAGAGAAGAGAAGAGAAGAGAAGAGAAGAGAAGAGAAGAGAAGAGAAGAGAAGAGAAGAGAAGAGAAGAGAAGAGAAGAGAAGAGAAGAGAAGAGAAGAGAAGAGAAGAGAAGAGAAGAGAAGAGAAGAGAAGAGAAGAGAAGAGAAGAGAAGAGTGGTGCAATGCAGACACTGCTGAGCAAGGCAGTAATCTGGCACTTTCGCAGTCCCAGGGATTTCACTTGTTTCTTGGCATTTGGTGATAGAATTCCATGTTGCTTCCTGATTAATTAAGATCTTAAATAATTAATTAACTTTCCATGTAATAGCATCTCATCTGTGCTTTTGAGGGAGAGCAGGTATGGCATAAAGTCCAGGAATCTTCTTTCCTGCCATTTGCAGCTGAAGACAGCAGAGCTCACCCTGCTGATGAGCACGCAGCAGTCACAGCTGTCCGGAGCAGCTTGGTGCCATCCATTGGCACTCTTGGAAGGAATTCCCACCTGCCTTTTCCTTCCTTTCCATGGGAAAAGGGAACTTACTGCAACGCAGGGCTTCCTAGCAATGTGCCAGGTAAAGCAAGGCCCCACACAGCATATGAGCCTTTGCCTCTGCTCTTTAACCTACAGAAGTTGTTTTCAGGCGCTGAAGACCGGCAGAAAGGCAGAGGGGTGAGCAAAGCTGTTGTTGCCATTATTGCTCAATGACTTGGAAAGGACAGCAGAGGGAGTTTTGTCATCTTGAAGTGTACTTGTGCTATCTGTCCTGCTGATACGTGTTTTAGATTAGCTGTTTGTAAGGGTGAAGAAATTCTTAACATTTTTTTTCAAGGAATATAAGTATTAAGAGATGTAGGTGCTGGAATATAGAAAGAAAAAAGTTCCAGACGAGCCTCTGTAATGTATGTGAAGTTTGCAAGTCAAGAGCACAGATTGTGTTTTGAATAATGCATTTTGTATAGAAAGTGCTCTAAATAACTCGGCAGAGAACACAGTGTATAAGTAAGACAATTAAGCAATTTTACCAATTAAGCTATGGTCTACCTAAAGATGAGAGTCATTATTTACAGCTGAGATTGAACACTGGTAATATTTCTGAAACAACAAGTTTAAAGGGGGCTGGAAGAAAGCTATTTCCTTTAGTGCATGTAAAAAGTAGATCAGCCTTGGTTATGAAATAAACAATAGGCCAAAATAGTCTAACCTAGATAAATATGATGTGTTCACATCCAAGGATCCTTCTGTGTGAGTGGCCTAATTGCATTTTATGAATCCCAGGGAAATAAAATGGGAGCTGCACTCAGCCCCTTGAAAGTTGTATCATTTTTATTTAGGGTGCCTAAGATGATATTTCTACACTATGAAGGGAGCTTCAGGATTGGCATCTGGAGGGAGTGGGGCCAGGCCAACCAATAGTGACAGAGCTGGGACAGGACTTCAGAAAGATGCTATTTTTGTCCTCTTGTGACTGCAAAGGTGTGATTTGGAAATCAAAGATATCTTCTACTTTTATTGCTAAATATAGACCCAGCAGAAAAGAGAGCTTAGAGAGATGAAGTCTCAGGTATTTGTTAACTTAAGTGATAATCAGAAGGGGTAAACATGCTCTGGCAGAGTTTAGCCAAAGTAAAAGGGAATGGCAAGACAGAACTGCAAGCAGAACTCAGGAGTTCCTAATGAGACAGAGAGAGTGGGGGTCTGCCTCTTGTAACTTTAGATGGAGAAGGAACAGTGCTGAAGACAAGTCAGGAGGAAAGCCTGAGATATTTTATCAGTCAGTACTAAGTATCTACCGAGGTATTGGTTTAAAAAAGATAACTTGATATTTACTGTCATATAACTATCATATAAATAATAATAGACATTATAGCTGGGCACATGAATACCCCCCACCAGTGCTATTGACATGTCTTTAAACAGAGAAGATGGTGCATTGAAAAATTCATATAAAACCTAAAATCATGAAATTAAATAACAAACTCTCACTTTTCAAAGTATATTCTGTAGAATTTGCTGGGCTTCTTCCCTTTCCTATTTTATTTTCTTGTCAAAGCTAACTCAGTATTGGAGATCTTTAGCTTTTGATGCAAAATTCTCTTAAAGAAAAAAACCTCCAACCAAGTTCATAACCAGGATTGCAGGAAGATAGATGAAATTCACCAAATACTGAGAATTAGAGAGTTGTGCAGCTTCAGAAAATGTAAACTATAATATGCCCAAACAACTTTTCATGGTTTACACAGCGGCAAAAACTAGAAATAAACTAGTGAAAACAAACTAGTTGGAAATGCTTGATAACGCCTGCCCTGGGACTCTTCCTGAGCTATAATTATTGCTTTGAGATTGATTAACTTGAACCAGAGTCCCAGATATAGGAGTCCTTATTGTCTTATTGATCTTTTATCCTATTCTGCCAATCCAAAATAGAAAATCTATGTAACCAAAAGAAGAAAGATTGTTTCTGCTGAGAAATTATTGGTTTTTTGTTCCTGTGGCTGTGGAGGAATATAGTGGAAGAAGAAAAGGCATATCCACACTGTCCCTGTGGCCTGTGGATTACAGACTGCCTCTCAAAGGATGGTGACAAAAACTTCAATTTATAATTACTGTCGAGTTGCCAAGACACTGAGGGCCTTCACTGGCAGTAGCAAATGTCTGTTTGCATGATCCTAAATTTCAGTGGAATTAAGAAAATAATATTCTCTATATCAGAAGGGGGATTAGTCCCTCTTTCATTCGGATTCTTGTTTTATAGAGTAAGTTGTAAATATTTACTATTCGTATATTAATATCTACCTTACTAAATCATATGTCTCTGTTAAAGAGCAGTACAGGAATCTTTTGTACAGCAAATATTTTATCACAGAATCATGGAATGGTTTGGGCTGAGACCCTCCAAGTTGCAAGTGCCCTGCTGTGGGGGATCTTTGATTCTTGGTGGAGGGACACTGATGAAATACAAAAAAATGTATTCCAGTGGAATTTACTTAAACACTCCTTGAATGGAGGATGTAAATCCTTTTAGCCAGCTCACAATTTAAGAGACTTCAAAAGATAGTCTTTGAAGTTCAGAAAAGACCTTTGAAGTGGCTGCATATGCAAAAAAGAAATTAGTGTATAGCACAAAGTACCGAACTTCATTAAGTGCTTTTGTCAATTAGAAAATACAGCAGATTTTGCATAGCAAAAGAAGAAAATTAGGGCATCCTGTTAACAAAGGCTTAGGCTGTGTCCTGACAGAGGCTCTGAAGTTACCCAGTGGCTACAGACTACCAGGTAGCCCCGTGGGGGATACACAGGCTGGACACCTCTTCCTTCTGGAGAGGACCAGGCTCTCAGATAAGGAAACAATTTGTGTTCTTAGGAGCCAGTGTGGGATGTGCTCCTGCCCAAGGGACAGAGCTGCAGCTTCACAGAGCCCTGTGTGGTTCCCTCTTCTGCATTTGCTTAGATCAGGGCAGCATCTGCAGCATCTGACACAAATACTTTGAGCCATGGTCATGCTTTGATAAATCTGGAAGCCTGAGCTGATTTCACTTTTGTTGACTCCCTCTTTAGGCAGGAGGGTGGTGCATTATGTTTTGCATTTCATGAAACACACCTTTTCTCTCTTTTGTAAATAAACATCAGTAGGCTGAAAAGGTTTCCTTTAGGTTCCAACACATGGGTTGGTGAGGGGGTGCTGGTCACATCTGAGATGGAAACTGCCCCCTGCCACGTGCAGACACAGGGACAGCAGGAGTGGATGTCTCCAGGAGCAGCTGTAGGGACAGCTACTGGGATAAGTCTGCACAAACGTGTTCCATCTGCTCGTCCTGGCCAGCAAAGTCACTGTCAGCTCTCAGGATGTGAGGGACATCGCCCAGCCTGACAGGGGCTTGGTGAAAGCTCAAGCCCCAGTAAATCCTCTTGCAGTGAGCTTTATGTCCCTTGCAGAGCGCACCTGACAGTCCTTGCTTTTCTCACTCCTTCAGTCATCCTAACTCTGGGGGAAGAGGCAGAACAACCTTCCCTCAGGAAACCTTTAAAACAGAACCCAATTTACATCAACAGATTCTGTCTATAACTCATTGGTAGCTATGAATACACAAGTAGCTGGTGAATATGTTATGTTGAACTGGGAAACTTTCCCAGCCTGGTGTTTCTCTCTGCTTGACCAAAGCACTGAAGTTTTGTGTTTGTGCTGCTTTGGTCTGCTGGTTTTACAGCTTCTAATCCTCTCTTAAGATAGAGTAATTAAGTAAGGCACGTTTCTTTATGAAACTGCTTCTATCAAAAAAGAGAGATGAGAATGTTGTTATTGTTGATGTCTACACTGTATTCCTGTAACATCTACATAATCATGGTCAGGAGCTGTCACGGGGAATATCACCCAGGCGTAAGAAAGAGGCAACAGATGGATTCAGGAAATACATGGGGAGTCAAATGCCACAGTGAGACAATATTTGGTGAAAAGAAAAGGAGAGGTCAAAGCATACCAGCTGCATAATCACTCAAAATTTTCTGTCATCATATGGGAAAATGACTTTAGGAAGGATATGAAGGCAGGCAACAATTAGCTCTGTGACTGCTGATAGGAAGCTCGTGTTAAGCATGAGGATCTGTGTTTGACAACATAACAGAGGAGTTATCAGGCTGATGTCACTGGAACAGGAGGGGTTGGGAGCTGATGTATTGAGAACATCAGCACTGACAGGTGAGACAAGGATGCAGCATAAAAATGATGAGATACATGTTGGAACATTTTAAGGCCTTCCCACATGGAATCCCTTGATAAACAAAGAAAAAAGTGTGAAACATCAGTTCTAAAAGAGGGAAAACAACACCATAGACAGGAATAACACCTTGTTCTAGCACTAAAATAGGGAAAATGGCCCTGATAAAATGAATACAGATACTTGAAATGAATTTCTTGCCCAGATAATATCTTTTAGAGGGTAGCCAACATCTATGGAACACTTGTTTTGTCTGTCATAATACTTTAGGCTACATCTAAGAATAGAATTGGCAGCTTGAAAGGAAGCAATAAAACAAATGGTGTATTTTTATGGTATTTTAGTCCAGACAAGAGCAAAAGGCACTAAACACACAATAAAAAATGATGCCAACAATTTCAAACTGATAGCTTAGATTAGTCCTTGCAGATTTGAGTCCATGACAGAACCAGAACTTGGAAAGGTCACATACAGAGGTTTAAAAATCTGAAGCAGGAAACAGAGATGGCAGAGGGTCCTCTCATCGTAGGCTCATCTTCACCCCTGCTAGGTGGAGATGAAACCCAAAGCATCAGGCCACAAGGTTGTGCAACAGCCAGCAGAGGCTTTTAGGCCATTGTCTACCATATAAGCCTTAACACCACCCACAATTCAACACTGTCTTATAAAGCTAAATAAAGATCAGATAAAGAAGATATTGGAAAGTTAAAAAAAAAAAAGTATCAATTTTATTTTTTTTTAATCTTTCAACACTTTTACATCTAGAAGGAATACACATATAACTTTGGACAGTATCATTTCATGGCTAATTTTGTAGAAATTTGGAAGCTAGCCTGCCCAATGAAAAAGGGATTTGGCTATGACTTACAAATTTTGACTTAGATTGCCAGAATTTCAGATAATGTAAATAGTTGCAGCTTTGGTGACTTCATACATCCTATGCTCCTTTGTCAATGGAGCAAAAATGAGTTTCACTTGCTGAAGATCTCACCTCCACTGTTCCAAACTATATGGAAGAGTCAGAAGTGTAAATGCTCAACATTTAAATTTGCCCAATGGCTATAAATGGATATTTAGATCTTTCCAGGCACTTGGATCACAGAGAACATCATTTGAAGGACATGGATGATATGTTTTCAGTAATTGCCATCTAATTTCAATCTGTCTCTCTCCATTTAGTTCTTTTTTATTGCTTCCTCTTCCTCCTGTCAATCCCACCCTCAGCCTCAGGGACCTTTATATTTCTCTCCTTGGCTGGCCCCCCTTAATAAGGCCATGCCTTGTTATTTTATTACTCCCTAAGTGGTCCCCTGTGTTTGGGAGCATTTGCTCTGCAAATCTGACTTCATCTTCTAAAGCTGAAACATGAAAGTCTTTGGGCAGGATTTGTTCTGAGGGAGGTTAAGAGGCACAGTTGGACTGACCATCAGCTGCCTGTCTAAAGCAGCCACTGCTGATGTCACCCAGTGACAACCAGAAAGGGTTTTCTGTGTAAAAATGTCCCTTTTCATCCTGTAGATTTTTGTAAGTTTTGCTTGTAGATGTCTCGATTGTGGAGATATATCAGGTGTAGCTGTTCATATTATTCAACATTTGGAATATTATAAGAAGTTAGAGTCAAGTCCTACTTGCATTTAAGTTATAGCAGACACATCACTGACTTTAATAACTGCAATATCAGACCCTGGAGTGTTATTTTTGGTCAACCTTATGCACGTTTTTGTAAATGTACACAATGCATAACAGTTTCACTGAAATTGCTTTATGTTTTATGCAGTCCAATTATTATCTCTGCTCAGTGTCTCCAATTTTCAAATCAGCTATGTCTACTTTTTGACTTTCTAAACTTGCTGAATCATTGCAATGCCTGAGTCATGCTTGGCATTACTGTATTATATTGTCAGATGTAAGAAAAGAAAAATAATACCATTTATCTAAACATAGATTTTTAAATCTATCATATACAAGTAATGATTATGTGTTCTCAGTAATATTGCTTTAGACAAGAAACAGTCACAAAAAGATTTCCTGATTCTTATAAAAGAGTGTAAACTCAAACCAAATACTTGATACATTTGTAGGCACTACTCTCCCATTTATCTTTCCACAACTTGGACAGGAGTACTCAGGATCTGATGTGTTTTATGAGGAGGTGAGGGTGTGACTTGGTATCCTGGGGCACACCTTTTCCAGCCCTTATAGACCTGTGTTTGTTAAGGGTCACTTTTATCCTAAAGGTGACTGCTGAATGTAGTGAGGGAAGGAGTGTGACTTCTCTACAAACCCCCCACATTGATGAGATTGTTTTACACAATTGTCATACCTAAAATCTGGCATTTCTTTTTGACAGGACAGAAATAACAGTCCTTTGGAAAGGAAAGGGAAACATAAATAATACTTAATATGCACTAGATGGCTTGCATATCTTTAATTCCTTCCTGTTCATCTTTGGTTGCAATCCCTTATTCATTTTTTGAATTTTGGCTATTCAGACTGATATACATATCTGGTATAAATCAAGCCAGTTCTCTAATTCACATTAGAGTCATAAAGCTCTTGTAGAATTTAAAATTTCCACTGAAGAAATATATTTCTAAGAAAGAGACACAGGAAAACCTGCTTGCATCCTGAGGGGAATCCAGTATGGGAGAGAGCTATTACTGTGCTTTAGGAGGAACTCTGGCTAATGTGAAATATCCCAGCCGCGTTTGTATTTCTCAGCCACATTCCCCATCCATCAGCACTGTCCTGTACAGTCTGTGCCAAAGGCTGTGCCACAGCCCTGCAGTGCCACCCTCCCCACAGGCACCCTCAGACTGCTCCCACCCATCTCCCCTCCCAGCCTTCAGCACTCTGCTGCAGCTCCCAAGCACTCTGTATGACACAAGAGGGGTGACAAGAACCTGTGTAATGAGATTCCTCAGCAACAAGAGAAAAAAGAATTTGCTTTCCTCCCAGCAGTCAGATAGGTTAAACTCAGGCTTATGGGGATAACACAGCACTGAATGAGTTAAAAGTTTCCTTCCTGCACCCCCAGAGTCTCTGCTATTGAATTAGCAGATGTATTTATACACCCTCACCTGAAAAGCTGAATGAATTGTTAGCACTAGGAAAATACAGAAAACACAACGTGTTTGTGTGATTAAATATTACCTTATAATGCATTCAATGAGCCAACTAGACAAAGGGTTCTTCTTCATTTCTGCATGCTTGGTTTTTCAACCTTAATCATCTTTTAATATCTTTGCCTGTAGCCTTTTCTGAAGCAAAAAATGTCCTATTGAGTGATAATTTTCAAAGTGAGGATGATATTATAGGCATTTGTAAGGTAAGCTTATGGGACTGTGTCCTTCCTGTACTTGCTGGTCACAGTCAGTGCAGCCCTATTATGCCTAAACCAGCTTGATATTTATGCTATTCCTAAATTGTTCTTTCCACCAATAGACAACCAATTATTATGAACCAGGAGAATGTTTTCAGCCTCATGCTTCTAAGAAGTATTTCCAAGAAAGACATTTAGTCACAGCCTTGTGAGCAGCCCCGAGTGATGGTTGTAGCAGAAATCCTGAGCAAGCTTCTCAGACTTTGACTAATTGCTGACTGCTGACTGCTCACTTTGTGAAGCCAGAGCTGAGCCACAAACACACACAGCTCTGCAGGGATATGAATCAGAGCAGGAGCAATTAGTTAAAAAAAAAATAATCAGAAGCGGTTAAAAATAAAACACGTGATATTTTTTGAACTTAATTGTCCAAAATTATGCATCTTCAATCTTTGCCCTGTATTTAGTCACTGGTGGAATGAAACATGCATCAATTTTCTTTGTGATAATAGGCACTTGTGTCTAGAGTCTTGATTTGCACGTGTTAGTTCAGGTTTGTGTGTAGAAAATAGAAAATGTCGTGTGAACACTTGGGGTACAGACTGTGATTTTTAGCTACTATTACGATTATAAATTACTGAAGGTGAACATAAGATGTGATAAAGAGACAAAAACAAACCCCAAAAAACCCCCAAAAACCACCAAAATATCCATGAAAAAATATTCATCTCTGTTGGAAAAGAGAGAGGATAAGGACATGAGGAATCCATGTGACATCTCACTACAGGATCCCGAAGAAAACAGAACACCTCATCAACTGAAACGAAGTTAAAGCCTGTTTAAAATGGCAGCAGAACCCCTTGCTGCCACACAGAAACCCAAATAATACTAACAAGGCCCCAGCAGACATTTGTCCCCTGTAGTTCAGGGAAAGCCTTTCAGAGTGATGAGGTGAAGAGAGGCTGCCCGAGGGCAGGGCAGAGGCTTGGGCTGGAGGAGTCACCCGCAGCAGGACACGGGAGATGCCTTGCACTGCAGCCAAGGCTCCTGGAGAGCTGTGCTGGGACACCTGGGAATGCTGTGCTGGGACACCTGGGAATGCTGTGCTGGGACACCTGGGAATGCTGTGCTGGGACAACTGGGAATGCTGTACTGGGAACACCTGGGAATGCTGTACTGGAACCTCTGGGAATGCTGTACTGGAACCTCTGGGAATGCTGTACTGGAACCTCTGGGAATGCTGTACTGGGACACCTGGGAATGCTGTGCTGGGAACACCTGGGAATGCTGTGCTGGGAACACCTGGGAATGCTGTACTGGAACCTCTGGGAATGCTGTACTGGGACACCTGGGAATGCTGTACTGGGAACACCTGGGAATGCTGTACTGGAACCTCTGGGAATGCTGTACTGGGAACACCTGGGAATGCTGTACTGGAACCTCTGGGAATGCTGTACTGGGAATACCTGGGAATGCTGTACTGGTACCTCTGGGAATGCTGTGCTGGTACCTCTGGGAGTGCTGGGGACAGGAGGCAGGGCGGGAGCAGCAGCCTCAGTGCCCCAGGCCCAGGCAGGGTGTCACAAGTGGCTCCAGAGCAGTGACTTCCCTTGGCTCAGCACTGGCAGCCCCCAAGGAGAGCAGCACCACCCAATGTAGCAAACACTGCACCACGGCAAACAAATCTGCTGCTCCCAGAACAGAAAAACGAAAAAGAGAAAAGAAAACAAACCAGAAAGCTTGAAAGCTGCAAAATATGAAAGTGTTATTTGAGACACGAACATTAATCCCTCAAGGTATTTTCCTACTTCATCCTCCTTTCCCCTACTTTTCCTCAAACTTTCAGATGCTTTATGAAAAGGATGAAAAAAATCTTAAAAGTTCTATTTTGGACTGAAAATTCCTTTCTTTCTCACTGCCCCAGGATGTATTTGATTCCAATAAACTACATGAAAAATCTATTTGGGATTTTCTGATATTCTCTCTGTCCTGACCTATTATTGTATCCTCTTTCAACACTTTGTGAGGACAGCAATGCAATAAGTGGATATTTGGAGACTCCCTGCATACCTGGAGCTCAGATGCAGCTGCTGACCAGCAAAAATCAGGTTGTTGCTTACAGTGAGGGATGAAGGTTTTTTGGTTTGGGATTTTTTTTAGTTACATAAGGAGTATTCATAGAAGAATAAAATTATTTAACAAACATCAAGACTTCAAGATCTATAGACTGAGATCTTGTCTGACTGAGGGACAGAACAGAGGCAGCCAGAAATTCTCAGTTTTTTAAACTGGAGGTAGGCAAATAAACCCATTACTTGGATTCTCATCCCAAGGTTTGCTCTAGGCTCTTGTCGGGGAATCCTGTTCTTAATTCTTTGGGTTTTTTTCCTCACACTATTATTCCCAAAGTGCCTCTTCCCAGCTGAAGGTCAGGAATTAGTTTTGTTATTTTCCAAAAGTGTTTGTCCTCAGACAAATACTCCTTGCCACCATCTCCAGTTATCATGAATAAAGATAAATGAAGTTGGCATGAGAGTGTAAGGAAGGACAAAAGTAATAAATAATAGAGCAGAAAATAAATATATTTAAGCGCTGCAGGATGCAATAGGTTGGAGAGGATTTATAGCATTTTCTTAAAAGATATGCAGCTTTCCAAAAATAGCTGGGTGGCTACTGTCATCTGATTTTTCTAAACATTTTCAAATTAAGAAATACAAGTTTTGTGTCACTTGATACAAAAAAAAAAAAAAAAAAAAAAAAAAAAAAAAAAAAAAAAAAAAAAATTCCATTTAAAATGTTTGTTCATTGAAATTGACTTTTCTAGCTCATTCTGTTCTTTGAAGTTTTCAAATAAAAAAAAAAAAGTGAAAAAAAGGATATTTATTCTCCAAAGATCAACATTTGGAATGCAAGTGCTTTGTATACGGATAAGAGTTTTGCTGCATTTAGTTCTCCCAGCTAAGTGCAGGTCTGGCTGTGGCTCCTGCACTTCATTTCTCAGTGGCAGAGTTCTGCAGAAGCTCCATTCAAATCTCCCAATAGGAAATTCCCTGACCATGCTGGAGAACCACAAGAATTCTTTGTATAAAGGTTTTAAAATTCACATTTTGGTGTGGTTCTGTTTCCCAATTTAAGATTTTTTTTTAGATTGATTCAAAGTCTTTATAAGGTTAAATATTAGCCAATTATCACTAACATCTCCATTATGATAGATTAGCTCATTCAGTTCCTGTTATATAAATATGTATAATATGTATTACATAAACATGTATACACACCCATTCATACAAATCCTTTCTAGAAGTACTTCTGGGGAAATAACAGATTTGAGTTTTAACCCCTTTCAATTTTCTTTGCATTTTTATAGGCATTTGAAATGTTCCATTTTTTAAAACCCGTCTTTGAACTCACACAAGGGGATTAGCTCTTTAAATTGAAATCACACATTAGGTGCATGTGAATTAATTAGCAATGAAGGGAGTACCTTTCAAAGGGAATTAATTCCTTTTGACAGAAATCAAGCTCCTTTAGAACAGGTTGGGGGTTTTTTTAACTTCTTCATATAATATTTCTCTTTTTGGCTTTAGCAAGTACTCTTTCCCTAGTCAGCACATCCCAGTGGGGCAGAAAGTCCTTTGCAGGGAAACTTGACACTTTATTACACTGCATCAAGCCAAGCTCCTGATGCAGAGTGTCACACATCTCCATATAAGAGCCCCACAATTTTGAAAATATGGCTATATATGTATACAGATTTTAGCATATATTTTGAAGAAAACATTGTGGCTTAATGCACTTTGAAAATCCTCCTATTTCTGGAACTTGCAATAAAGATTAATGGGTTCAATTAAAAACTCAATTATTTTATGATAAGTATTCAATTCTCAGTATATTATCACTTGGAAAGTGAAGTATTGCAGGTAAAGGCAGTCACAGAATGTGCAGGCACCAACTGCTGAGAATTTAATTATTAACAGGCTTGATCTGTAACTTGAACCATTAAAAACCTTTTTCCTTTCCCTCAAAACACCAAGTTTGGCTTCCATCGAGAGCAGAGCCCATGTCCATGTCCACTGAATTCCTTTCTCCCTCAGCTGCCCACAGAGATTCACTGAGCAGTGAAGGAGCTTTGCCTTCCATGTGATTTCTAATCCATTCCTCACTTCTGATTTCACTGTGGAGACCTGGAGGAAAGCAGTTTATCTAGACAGTGACATAATAGTCTATCCAGACTAGTCATAATAGCTCCTACTAATTTACATTAAAATGCACACATGTATTTTAAATTACTTTTGACTAATCTCTCATGTCCTCAAATATTATTCTTATTTTTATTATTCATTTAGATATAAAAAATTAATGGACTTTTATTCACAAAGTGGTTGTACTCAGAGCATCTCTTCTCAGGTAAGGCAGGACAGTAAGAAAAAAAATGTTGCTTCTAATTTACTGAGCCTGAGGGGGTGTACAGGTCAAAGCAAGCACTTTTAAACTCAATTAGAGACAGAGGTTTTAGGATCCCTGACTGCTGCTAAGCTATAAACTCAGGAAAAAAATGACTTTACTACCACCATTCCTGTGTAGCTGCTTCTTTAAACTCTGGGTCCCCTGATCTTTGCTGAGCAGGACATTGGGGAGCTCTCCCCAATATTTACTGAATGGTGTCTGAGCTTTCTCACCAGTGCTGGACCAGCTGAAGCTAAATCTCCATGGCACAGCTTCCCAGCACTTTTCCAGCTGGGAGAAAAACCGAGGTGTAAGGTAGGTCCATCATGACCCTGCCCAGGCCATTCCACTGCATGTGGGCTCCTGATACAATAATGTAGCAGGCAGGGTTAAAAATATGTGAATCCCCCCTCTGAAATCCCACAGGAGGAATGAAAACTTGTACCAGTCACAAAACTCCTTGGAAAGACAAATATGAAAATGTTACAAAACCTCCTTTAGGTCAAATGAAAAATTTACATTCAAAATACAGGTAAAAGAAAAGGCATTTGTGTGGGGAGTTTGCCAGATAAACCAAACTATTGAGAAAGATGACATGGCATTATTTCCAAAGTTCTAATCCAAACTGGCGCATAACTAAAACAAATCTGACCTGCTTTTCTCTTAGCCTTGTTCTTGTGAGTTTGCTTACCACTAAGAGGTTCCTGGTTTGAGAGAAAGCCCTGTTTTGACACTTCATCCTAAATTAATGTCACTTTGCCAGTCAGTCATATTGTTTCTATGACATGCTGTGATAAAATGTGTTGGGAAGACATGAATTTTTAAAATAGAAGCAGACATCTCCCAAAACTAGTCCCTTTCAAATTCTGAGGAATCCTGAATACCAAGAAACTTTACTTTTTCTGAGAGGGATGACTTATACTGGCTTTGCTGATATGGGATTTAGAAGACTTCTGTTTGATTTGTGGCAGATGCAGGTCTGCTATGGTTCACCAGAAGTTATTTAATGCCCTCAGCCTCAGTCTGAGGGAAGGGAACCCTCACTCAGGCAAGTTTAGAAACTGCACTGAGCAGAGTGCAGCACTCAGATAAATGAGGATGCAAACCAACCTGCCCCCTATGCAGTTTTGCCCGGATTTAATAGCACTGCTTTTGACCTAAGTAGACAAATATTTCAAAATCTGTTGTACAGGAGATATTCTAACCTGTGGTGGTAATGGTCATTTGTGGGAGCACAGTGGCCGAGTGCCATGGAGAACCTGCCTCAGTGTACTGGAAACACATCAGGCAGTGAGTGCTCCTTGTCAGAACAGGACCTGTATTAGAGACCAGGCTTTGGTCTGAAGTGGAAGCAGCCATCAGCCTCCAGGATGTGGTGAAAGAGCCACAACCCCAAAGTAAACCAGATTTAACATAGAGGGGTAACAGCTATATGGCCATGAACAAGTAAGGGTTAAGTGTAAATACAGCAATTTTTTATTGTCCAGATTAATGTTCTGAGGAGCAAAGTGAGTAAGTCCACAGTGGAAGGATTCCATGGACATCGCTTAGAGGACAGCTGGTGACAGGAACGCCACCACTCTCAGTGCATCCCTACTGATTAAAAATTCTAATCAAAATTTGAAGCAGAAGAAAGAAGTGCTGAAAAGTTACAACATTTAGGGGGAAAAAAAGACATTCAGGAAAAGTTGGTGTCCTGCTTAATACAGAGACAGCAAATCCACTCATCCTTATAATAAGAGATGTTCAAGGAAGGAATGGATAAAGTAAGACTAGATGCACAAATGGATAAAAGTAGAAGGGAAATTAAGAAATAATAGTGATGGACCCAGTGACCTTTGCTGTTCCAGTAATTACAGTTATTATGTTCCTAAGTTATGCAATTCTCTCATGGTTGTGGCTTGGATTCTATGAATAGGACCCTTAGTGTTAAAGTAAATCAGGACTTGCACTATTTTTGGTTCTAAGCTAATAATTAAACAAACTAAAATAAACCCCCGACATTCTACATTCAAATCCTGCCTCCATGCTTGAATAATAGAATGAGATGCAAGCTGCCAAAAATGGAGATACTCAGATATGAAGCTGCTACTTTGTGCTAAAATCTTCCCCTCTCTGTATATACCTCAGCAAGAGAGTAATGATTCAGCCCTGGTATTTATTGAAGAACAAAGCCAAGGTTTCAAAAATTAGCTAGACCTCAAAAAAATTCTAAAGAATGGCACTGGATCAATTTAAAATAACATTTTTTTAAAGCATACATTTTGGAGGTTTTTTTCCTATTTACATTTTTAATCTTTAGGATATACTTTCTGTTGCAATCTCTTTGAATAAGTAAGACCCCTCTTCCTCACACATCTTTAGATGAGTTTCTTCTGGACAAGAGCTGGAATTCTAATATAAGTGCAATTTCAGAAACTGAAGCTTTGGAGTTGAGAGTTTTAAGATATTTGGCACCTCAATACAAAGCCCAACATGTAATGTGATTTTCTACTTCTCTGGGCACCTCGATAGTTTTAAAAACCTGTCCCTGCTGCCTGTTTGCTCCTATCAGGGGTGCTACAGCTACAATGAAAAGACAAGGGCACATCTGACCAAAGCAAGTAATTCCTGCTACAGAAGTGTGAGCAGCACCAGGTGGTATCTGCGTTCAGCAGAAGGCTGAAATTCTAGGACAGTCATCTGTCTTCTGGACTGCAGTCAGTGTGTGTTGGAAGCAGTCCATGGTGGAGCCTGCTGTGAGGCTCTGCTGCCACAGCCTGGGCTGGCAACTGGTGCTGAAGGGCAGCAGGGGCAGAACAGCCCCTCTGGCACCATGTGGGGAAGGACCAGCTCACCCTGCAGGATCAGGAGGGGCTGGAAGGGACATCACTCAAAGGCAAAGAAGAAATTTGGCTATTTGAGTTGAAGACAAGACAGAAGGGCAGGTACCTCTCCTGCTCAGCTTGTTGCCTCTCTCTTCTCCACACAATAGACAACTCAAACCATTTTTGTACATACACTTTATCCCTCAGTGTATCCCTTATTATTCTTTCTTGACATGCAGCTAAGTTAGGTTCCTGGGATCAGGCTACATAACACAAAATTAATTTTAAATGACAATTAAGTTAATTAGTGATTTTAATCTGTATCACAGCACTGCAACTCCTGCTTTATTTCAGCCTTGTAGAAAGCTATAGGTTTCCCATTGCACTACTCCCTCCTCAAACATATGGCAAGGTGCCTGAGGCCAAGGCTTTACTGGGAGAAGGATTAATTGCCAAGCAACTTTGAATAGTTAAAAATTTGGGCTCTGCTGAGTCATGTCTAACACACAAACAACCTATTCTTACTACAGTGTCTTTTACTGTTATTATATGTTCTTCCTGCTCCATAAGTGGTTTTGAAATCAATGGTGCAGAAGCTCTATTCATTTCAACAGGAATGAGTAAACGATTGAAAGCAGCATGCAGAGTGCTAACTGCTCAGGGAAGGGTTGAAGGATCTTCCATGGAAGGAAGATTATCCCATGAGATCCATCAGTACCAAGTTCTTTCTGGCCAAGTTCTTATTGTACAGTTTCCTTGGTATATATTGCTATATATACATTCCTTGTAACTGTAACACAGGTTCTCATTGAGTGTCTCCAAAGGCTTTTCTTTAACACAACCCGCTGTTATTTGCAAGTGGAGTTCTGATTCCCACAGAAGATCCCAGACCTGATCCCCCACCAATATCTTTCTCCTTTCGTATCAGCAAATACAGCACTTGCTAAAAGCACAGCAGATGCTTTGTCTGTAGAAATTGGATTAGTGAAGGGAATTGACAGTCTGGAGAATTTCCATGTTGACAGAGCTTTTTAGTTTCACATGAATGACAAGGGTCTGTGGAACAGGGCTTGTGCATTTAGCTGAGTTGAGAGGAAGAGAGAAAATGGAACAAGCACTTCATACCTTCTGTTTCCATGCAGTTTAAAAGCATTTTGACTGTTTTCAGGACCTGTATAACCCATAATGAGAACTCTTCTAAGCAGAAAGTTTAAAATGCAAACAATATGCTGTATAGTGTTTATTACTATTACGCAAAAATCCTACTGAAAAGCAGCAAATTTTCCATTAATTTCAAAGCCAGCTTTCCATTTACCAATCATTTTGAAAGCCTCTGTGCCAAGGTGTCTTGTACAGCCACAGAAGCTGGCAATTATATAATGTTACACATGAAACCCATTTCATCAAACACGCGGAGTCTTTCAGGTGACAGATAAAGGAGCAGATCGTCTGTGAGATAGACTGAAACAGCAATTGTGAAAGCACCGTGCTCTTCTGAACTATCACAGTTCATTTTGCAAAGTTCTTTGGTGTTACTGGAACACGTTCCAAAACCCAGGAAGGCAAAACTCACCTCCCTGGTAACCATCTCACACAATATAATTCTTTATTGCTTTGATTTTAGCTTATCTAGACGGCACAAAGCACTGCATTCCTGAGAATTCTGTGCTGAAATCAAGCAGTACATCAAAAAATGACTGCTTTAACATTTTTGTTAGAAGTTGAATGCAAATTGCATCACAGTGACAATCTGCACAGAAATTTCAGGCCATGGTGACATATTCCAGCTCTGATATTATTCTACTTCCACTGTCACAAGAAATACCATATAATATAATGCCATATTAACTGACTCCTTAGTGCAGCAGCATTTACAATGGGTGGCACTCTAAAAAAAAAGGTTGCAAACTTTATACCATGGCATTTTCAAATTGACAGAAGTGATGATTTAAAAGAACTGCTACAAATATTACAGCTGTCCAAAGATGTCCAAGTCAGGGAAACATTAATACCGGGAGATTGTTTATCTGGATAAAGCTTGACATTAACACCTCTGCATGAAAAAACCAAAATCTTTTGAGATGCTTTTTTCAAACCAGGATCCAGGCTTTCCAAACAGCTCAGCTTTTATCTACACTTTCAAATAAACTAACCAGATACCAAGGACTCATTTAGGAAAATATAGGCAGATAGCAAAACAAGGCACAGTGTCTCCCCTCAAAAAACCCTTTAGTCTGTATTAGGAAAACTTAGGAACCAAGAACAGAAGTAAAGAGGGTCGGACCTTTGTGAAAAAAATGTTTATAATGACACTGAAAACTTCCTTACTATTGATTTTTTTCAACTCATACTGTTTCTTGGGTTCAGGTTGTATTCAAAAGTGCATTTTGGTACTGCATATGAGCTGCACTGTGCAGTTATTAAAGACTCTGGGATGAAGACTGGGGCCTGATTTCTTTTTTCCCAACAGCCAAAGAAAAAAAAAAAAAGAAAGTAGTAAAGGTCAGCAAAAACTTATCATGTGTCATGAATGAGATTTTTCCTTGATTTCTTAATTTTGCGAGCCCTGATTATGGAACAGCATGAGAGATGAAAGGAGAGGCAAAGAGTTAAAAGAGGCAGCAGTTCTGCCAAGCTCACCTATGTTTAGAAAAAGTAGGATAATATTCCAATTATGCCCATTTATTTTCTAACTGAGCATTGCACTGGGCATGAGGAGTTTAGCTCACGTGCACACGATAGGTGTAATCTCATTCCTAAACTCACATCTACAGAAAATAACCGTGACCCACGACTGCACATTGCAAGACATTTCTCCCCATCTTTGCCTTATTTCTACAGGACATCTCTGGATCACCTGCCACAGCATCACATAAAATAAACAGATGAAGCCTTTACCTTTAATAATATATTCTGCTGTTCTGTAAGAGTTCATTGGTAATAACAGGAAAACAGCTGGGAATTGTCAGTTCCTACAAATCCAGAATTCATCAAGATTTCAGCTTTGTTTTCCAGATTTCTCAGGACTCTGCACTGCTCTGTATCAGAGGGTTTCCAGGATAGAGCAGAGCTTTGAGAAGATGCTGATTTACTGAGGGAGTTTAGAAGCAAGAAATCAAAGCATTACAATAACTGTAGCACAGTGGTTCCTGTGCTACAAAGAAATAATTAAAATATTGAAGCCAGCATTTCCAATCCAGAGGAGCTGATCAGCTCCTTTTCTCTGCTTAGAGCTGGAAGAGATCCAAGAAAGAGGAGGTGTATTACTTGCATATTCTACACTGGAGCATCGTATTTGAGATTCAGAGGGTGGGAAAGAGGAGCAGATTTATTTTAGAAATTAGCATAGGAGAATACTTTGGGGGAGTTCAGTGTCTTTCAGTACAATGATCACATCACCTTTTTGAGATTAATGACCAACATGTGATCAAAGCTCCTTCGTTGTCCTCTGTCTCCCATTCCAATAAACAAGCTGCACACACCTCCAAGACTGGTTCAGCCAAAACTTGAAAACCAGAGCCCAAATTCTCAGAATCACAGAATGGGTCAGGTTGGAAGGGACCACAGTGAATCATCTGGTCCTGTTTCCTGCTCAAATGGGGCAGGAAATAAGGTACATAAAGTGTGACTTGAAATTACCAGTTAATTTTAAAGGAAAATGCTTGAAATACCAGTGGGGGCATAATCTGCTCTGGAAAGTTAGTGATGTGATTGATTTCTGCTGCTATCTCATTATAAGATTTTATTTTCATCATTTACTATATTTATCCTATAGGACTTCTACAGGATTTAATATTATTGCTTGTTCAGCTACAGCAAGTGGTGGTAAAAGATTTATTTCAAAATACTCTTGTACCACTTAAAGAACCTTAATAATTTCTGCAACAAGAGCTGTGAGTTGGCCATGTCGCTGAAACTCACAATGGAGAAGTATCAGCAGAGTTTGTTTTATGTGCTGTGATGACAGCTGAAGTTAAACCAGAACTGTCTGAGCTGGTCCTGGGGACTTTCAAATGAAGCTGGCCATCACAGGACATGGATATTTATGTCCTTTGAAGACTAGCTGGTATTGCTGTCTTAAATGTCTTCTACTCAAAAAAAGGAGCTTTTTCTGGGACCAGATCAAAATGTTACCATGAAATGATGAACAGTTGAAATGATGGCATTTTTCCCAGAAAGTGTGATTATTCATGGATTTGTCCAAGCAAAGGACAAATAAATGATTTCCAAAATCTCTGTGAAAAGCTCAGCCTGATCAGAAATCTCAGCATTCGATTTTCCTTAGTGAATGACACATTTTAAAATGAGAAGCAAAGCTCTATTTTTCAAAATCTGACTGACTGCACTTAAAATGTTTAAAAAATGTAAAAATGTGGAGGCAATATAGCTAATGAACCATGCAAAAGCATTTGACAGATCTCAGTTACTTACTGCTGTTTCTTTTGAAGAAAAATAGAGAGGTGTTGTCAGGACTCATATACTTGAATAATAGTGGTATTTGTATAGATTTCCTTTTGCATTTCTCAAGCTGTGTTTTATTTTAAAATCTAATGTTATAGAAAAATGATCAAATTTTCTAGGTTTATGTCAAATTGGGTACCATGGAGAAAACCACTGATTGGACATTACTTCATATAAATAATGTGGCAAACTCATCCCATACACTGTGGAATTATGGCCTCATAGTATTTATGTGACTTGGAAAATTACTCTTAGAAATGTGAATTCAAGATTAGAGCTTTTAAGAAGTTGTGTAAGCTTTCTTTAAAATTAAATACTATCAACACTACTTGTTCAAAATATTTCTGAATAAGAACAGTGAGGCAAAATTCAGATTTTGCCCAGGTAGAGTTAAAGCAATGGTATAAGAAAACAAGTGGGAGTGTTCCTTGACAACATCCACCAAGGAACAACAAATCCCTCCTTTATAAAATGATTTCAAACTGCAGTTCAGAACGCTTGGGATAAGAACGGTACAAGATCACTATAATGGGCAAATGCTGCAGTTCAACAATTACACAAAACATTTTTGCTCTTAGATCTTTAGGATTTTAACTGAAACAGAAGTGTTTTTGTTGAACTGCATCATGAACAAGACAGGACTAAACTGCATGAAACAAACATTCATTAAAACTTCATGGAAACACTGCAAAAAGCATAGCAAACACCCATGGAAAGAGAGCAGCTGCACTAAAACTGTGAAGTCCACTAAATGCGAGTCCTGAGGTTTGTGTTACTGATTCACCCCAAAACTTTGAGTCCGAGGATCACACATGAAGGGCCTATGTGACATAATGCCCCTCTGAGAGTCTCTGAAGGGATTACAATAGATTTACTGGACCAACACACATGTCACAGTTACAGTTACTTAATTTCCCAAGTGAGCTCGAGCAGAGAGTTCTTATTTGAATAACACTGACAACTTGGAGCTCTAAAAGCTTCAGTTCTGCAGTGATTTACCTGGGAAACTCAGTTAAAGAGTGATTGCAATTTATAGTCAAAACAGTACCTCAGCCAGTTCTGACAGACCCGAAGGTGCATTGAATTGTTCTGGGGCTCAGATTTGTAAAATAAAGGAAGCGTGCTCACAGGCCTATTCTTATTCAGGTCAGTGATTAGAATTGCAGAGTAAGTCAGGTTAGAATGACCTTGAGAGCTCTAACCCTGTGCTCAAAGCAGAGTGAACTTGAATCCAATTGCTCAAGACCTTGTCCAGTCAAATTCAGAGCTACCTCCAATGATGGAGATTCCACAGTTCCTCTGGAAATCCTCCTACACTACATCCCTCACAGTGACTTTTTTTCAAAACCAGAATATCTCATGTTGCAACTTTTGCTGATTGCCTCTTGCTCTTTTTCTCCCCTCAAGAGTCTGGCTTTACCTTCTCTCCACTGTTGGGGAGCTGCAGACTCCTCTTAGGCTCCTTCCCCTGAACGAGCCCAGTGCATCCCCGCGGTCTCCTCAGCCCCCGTGCTCTGCTCACTCTGGGGGCCACAGCATCTTCTGTGTGCTGGGGAGCCTCAGCCTGTACATGGTGGTCCAGCTACACTTTACAAGTGTGTAACAGAGAGGAATAACTGCTCTTAAAACCCATTTTAGTCACTGTATCTGTCACAGATTTGCAGCAATTTGCAGATTTTGAAGCCAGGCCTGTGGTGTTTCCCGAACAAGAGTGGATGCAGTAGATTTTGCATTTTGTCAGAGAGCAACAGAAGGAGGAGACTCTGCAATAGGAGAAAAAAGGCTCAAGGTGTGACTTCTGAAACTGATTCCTTTACAGGAAAACTTCCTTTACAGGAAGGTCAGAGCTACTACTCCTCAGCTATGACATCTGGGTGGAATTCATCTTCCTGAACATATGCATCTCTATTTTTAGACACCTTACAGTGGCTGCCACACCTTCATGAGCCTGGCAGGTAGACAAAGGCTTACAAGACCTGAGTGTTTGTAGGAAGGCAGGAAACCCTTACCAGCAGAGATGGTGCCTGCAGTGGCAGCAGTGTCACTGTGACCAGCTGTGGAGGCAGGGTGGCTGCACAGAGCCCCAGGGAGGACCTCTCTGACCTGTACCCTGTGCAGCACCACAGCGCTCCCAGGCACGCCTGCCTTTGGTGCTTGGGGCTGGTGTGGAGCACTGGCAGCACATGGCAGGCAGCAGCTCCAGGTACAGCTGAATAAACGACATCAGATGCACAAGCCCACGATTCCCTGGTCACAACAAATATCACTGCTACTCAACACAAGAGGGAAGAAGGAGGGGAATGGCTCAGTCTGTTTGGCTTCTTCCCTGTTGCCTTGGAAGGGCTGTAACAGGGATACTGTCAGCTTGGGAATTCACTTATCTGAGCTGACTTTACGCACCAAGCCAGACCTGTGTGTCCTGTACATTCAACCACTGCTCCAGAATCACATCCTGAAGACAGCAGCTCATAAGTGCCTTTGACATTTGCCTTTCACAGCAATGTGAGTGCTCTGACTGTTTGAGTCCTGCTTTTTATGCTGCTTTAAATGACAGTAGTATCAGAACTGTGCTCTGAATATATCCATTTACAAGAGAATGTCACCTCAGTAGAATGAAGATTTTCAAAGGGCTTACAGCAATATAACAATAGTTATTTATTCTGTACATTTATTTTGTGTAACTTATTGTTTATGCTAGTTCAATAAACAGTTTACAAATGGTGACTCATAAGTAGTTCAGACAATATGATGTCTCACAGTCTACGCACTCCTGAATAAAGCCCCACCAATTGAAAAGATAAGCAATGAGTACAAACTCAGAGAAAAAAACATAACCCCATCTCCTTTCCTCCACCTCCAACCACCTGAGAAACTGCTCTGTACCTGGGGAATGGAATACAGAAGTCACAAAGATGAGAAAACAAAAAGTGTATTACAGACTTATCCAATTGCCACATGAATAACATTTTCATGAGTGCATCTCAAGGAAAGCATTTGCATTTTTAAAGTCTTAATTAATTTTAAAAGTGTACAATACCTACACTGATCCTGGATTTTTCAATTTCACAAAAAACCCCAATGATTTGTAAGCATTTTAATTTCAGAGTTTTAGTTCCTTTGAGAAAGAATTTTAATCAGCTGAAATCAATTCCAGAATATGTTTTTAGGAAAGTAAAAATGAGCAGAAAGGTGCATCACAGAGCAGAAGACAGGAATGTGACTGTAAGCAGTTTCCAGAATTAGCCATGGGCATTCTATGACTTTGGTGCCCTGTCCCTCCTGGAGGGACCCATTGGTTGAATTCTAACAGCACTAAATTCTGGATGGTTCTACACAAATATTGAAAGTCTGGCAGGCCTGATGTTTATTTCTTACTCCAGCATTCCTGCAGTGACAATCTTTCACCACTCAGTGCCTCTCTCCAGACGGGATTAGTTTTAAATAGTGATTTTCCCCTTAGCTAGGAACACTTCTAAGTGTAACTCTCTGTTTAGGTGAATCTTCTGACATTTTGGTTTCCCTGTCAGGATCAAATTTACAATCAGCATCTTTTTAAAACAAAACATTCAATGAACCAAACATGAAGGCTATGACACCGTTTTAAAAAGACAAGTATCAATGAAACTCCTGAGAGTTTTGCTCACTCCATTTCACTTACAAAGTGTATAGGTTTATTAAAAACTCTTCCATCTGAACAGTTGTCTCTCTGAGGTTTCTAGTAATTACTGAGTCACATCATATTAGAGTTTACAAAATGCTTAGGAAGGGATTTTAAAACTTTATTAATCTCCTGGTCCCATCTCTGCCATATTACAGAGATGTTTAGGGGCTGACAACCTCCAATAAAATAGGGAACTCTGAAACAAGGTACAGCTGCTAAATCTTGTCCTGCACATTTTGTAACATGCTGGAAGACAATAATGAAAAAGCAGTTAGAGAGCTTACACTTAACCTAATGAGCATCCCATTCACTCCAGTCCTTCAGGAAATTCAGTGGCATGCATTGGTGGAGCTGCTTTCCAGGACACACAGACACTAGCCAAAGAGAAAAATCAGTTCTTGAGCTCAGACTTGTATCTGGGACCAGGCAGCTATCAGAACAGTGGAAAACCAGGAGGTATTTCTCCTGGCTTTCCTTCTTCATGCCTCAACCATTTGTTCCTTTTGTCAACAAAATGCCTCCAACATATTTAATTGGTGCATGTAGAGACGCACATGGACACAAAAAGTACAAAGAATCCCTTCTCCCTCTCTGCCACAGGGGAACTAATACCAGCAACAAATCCAGTAAATCTTTGTCTGCTATATGTCTCTCAAACTAATGGGCACGAATGCTTTTTCTTTTTCCCTTTTCTTTCAATCCATATCGGAGGTTCAGACAACATGCAGCCTTATGTTTTCAAATGAATATTGTGTGAAAGCTCACAACAGAGCTAGAAGCAAAATGCATGAGCTTTTCTTTTCCCAGCCCCATGTCTTATTCCAAATCCTAACATTTTTCTTCTCTTTCCCCCACATAAGATGGACACAGTCAACTTCTAGCTGTGAATGAATTATAAGCATCACACAGACGGATTAGGCTGCTGTTCTCTAAACAGATGCACTTACAAACTCTGCTGACCTCTGACAGGGAAATGGATTTTGCTAAGCCGCCAGTTTACTGCACTGCTTGTGCCTAGTGACACAGTGAAGCTGCAATTTGCCTCTTAGAGTTCTGTCAGGAACTGCTGCAGAAAGTAAAGCTGCAGAGCTGTGGTCAGTGAACTCCAGCTCATCCTCCCCTTGCTTTGTCACAGGAGCTGTGGATCTTGCTGTACAGAGCTTGAGGAAATGCATTTTGTTGAACCTAAATAGTGGGAGGTTAGTCAAGCACATAATGCCTCCCAAACAGGCACAGCAGTAGTGCTACAGGAAACACAAAGTGATTCCAGGCAAGGAAAGTGAAAGAAATATTTGAAACTTCGCTCAAACCACAGCAAGTTGGAATGATTGCTGCCACCAACTGCAAAGGCATGGAAAACATTTTTTAGCTGCTTAAAAAACTTTCCATTTTCACAGCGAATGTAGAGTGGTTTGGACTTCCCTGCTACTTGACCAGCCCTTTTTTTTAGTATCTTTGATAATCATTCAGGTAAATACTGGCAAAAAGAAGAGTAAGAGAAAAGCAGAAGACAAGATGTTAAATAGACTTGGTAGAAGGGTGCTTGACCCCTCCTGCCTTATGGCTATGTCATTTTGCTTCATGCTACCCCATACCTCTCTTGTACCACTTTGTGTCCTCCCAGAATTTCCAGTGATCCCACAGATATTCCCACTACCACTTGTCAGTCCTGATCTCAACCTCAGACCACTTTTCAGTGACTGTTCTGTTCCAGTTCTGCTGCCAACTTTTCTGTTGCATCCTTAAGCCTGTGCAACTATTTTTAATGTTCAAGAAATAAAAGAACAGGGGAGGAACGCTGGTCAAGTTTGCTAGTACCGGAAGAAATGTGATGTTAGTTACATCTGTTTTACTTTTTCCTGTAGGTTTCTCATCCTATTATTTAAACATTGCACAGACAAATTAGCTCTGCACAGTGAACTCGGGGCTCTCGGCTTCCTGCGCCTTTTTGTTCTTCAATTCATCTGTCTCAGAGTTCTCCACCAGCACCCGTCACCATAGAAACTGAGCACGTTTCAGTGATTATGTTGGGAGTGTTATATAAACTTCAGATATAGAAAGAGAGCTCTGTGAAAGGGTTGTAAGAGGGCCTCAAAGACAATCAGCATGTGAGGGTCCATTCCCCAGTGAGCCCAGTCGTCTGTGCGCTGTCACCTCAGGCTTGGCAGCCTCTGGGACTGGCACAGGCCTGGCTGATGTGGTGAAGTGAGCTCTGCTGCAGTAGCTTAACCTGCTGGCCACTGACAAGATTAATATCAGACAGGGGAAGTGGCTGGGAGCCAGGGGCTGGATCAGAACTCACAGTGGGATGCATGTGGAAAACTATCTTAAGAAGACATCAGGCCCCTACCAGCTCTTGAAAGCGCTGTAGCATCAGCACAAAGGGCTTTGTCAAAGTGAGTAGTGCTGTGACTGTCATCAGCATGTTGACAGTCTTGTGGACACGGGGGAAAGCAGCCACCCAAGCAGCATTTCTGCTGTTACTGGTGTCACCATGGCTCTCAGTATGAAAAGTGCTGTATTGTAGTGACTCAGATCCTATCTCAGTTATCAGCAGCTCATGGTTGCTAATACAGAAACTGTGCAAAGGTCAGGTAGCCTGTGCTGCTATTCAGACTCTTATCTGCAGCCAGGAGGATTTTATGGTGGTCTCCATAAAATCAGCTTCCATTTAACAAGGAGTTTAGGCACATGCTTGACTAAGCAGGTGATTAATACCACCAACTTCAGGCTCTTCAGTGACAAAAACACTACAAAGGACCCAGCTCTGCGAGTCTTACCAACCTGTACAAAGAGTATGCTTGCAGTATAACGGTGGAACAATAAAACAAATACTAATGTGAATATTAATTGTGCAGTCAGGCCCCAGGCAGGTGAAAGAACTGCATGGAGGAGCAATTGAGTCTGCTCTCACAGGACCCTGATGCTGCACATAGGTGCTGCGTTCCTGCAACTTGCCAAAAGCTGTAGGAGTAACACAGCTGCTCATATATTTCAGCTTAACAAAACAGATAATCTCAAGGCTATTATTAAAGTAATTTGAAGTGGATGTAAAAGCAATCCTTAATTAATGAGAATGATTCAGTGTGTACTTTTGTGGAATACCAGTCTATACTTATTTTTTAACCATAAGAAGAAAAATGTCAGAGTTGAGAAGTATGTTGCTCAATTCATCTTGTATGGAATATATTACTTAGAAGAATAGGGAGATGAAGACAGAAAACTATAAATAGAAATGTATGCCACTGTTTTCTGGTCAAGCACATGAAACTCCCCCTGTATGGCAAAATAGGTGTGGGAATACCAAGGTGATGTTCTCCAAATTTTTTATTTGGGATGTTTTAACATTTCCAAGAAATATTTTATATTGTACTAGCAGCTTTGACATTTTTTAATATCATTTCTACTTAGACAATTTTCCTGAGGCCTCTATTGAGTGAGCCAAGAAAATGCTTCATATGCATTAAGTAAAACCAAAGGAAATTAAAAAAAAAATAATTTTTTTCTCAACTACTAATTCCCAACAAGTTCCACAGCAGTTCCATTTCATATGGGATGGTAATCATGTCATCAGCATTTGTGTTATTCTGTGGGCCAGAATCTGACTGGCTGCAAGTGGGAAATAGGAACCTTAGTGCAGTATTGAGAGAATTAAACAAAGAGTGGAAACTCAGTATTTTAGTGTTGAATCTAAATTATACTGAGGTAAACAAACCTCTTTGTGACCATTAAACATGCATCTGAAATTTCATAGGTAATTAGTGACATTACACACACATTAACCATTTCTCAAAATAAAATATCTCCAGCAGTTACATGTTTTGATCATTTGTATTAGTGAAAGAAGTTAATGTTCTAAGCAGTTGAATTTAAACATCTGTCTCCAGGGAAGAAGGTACTTTAGATACAGGTTGATAAATTGCCCCACCACTCAGTAGAACAACAAGCCCTGGGTGCAAACCACTGCCAGATCAATATGTGAGATGTGCTCTGTCCTGGCAGACTTTAGAGGATTTATGGCAAGGACAAAAGATGAGCCCCCAGCAGCCCCAGCTCTAGGACACCCAGCCCGGGGTGAACCTGGGGACTCCACACCCATGGGCAGCACAGCCCTGCCACGGCTCCCGGGCAGGGTCAGCTCTGCTCCGGGGCACAGGGGGGCTGGGCAGGACAGGGGAGGGGGAAAGGAATTCCCCAGGGTAGGGAACCACCCCGACAAAGCCAGGAGGGCTCACTGTTCTCCCCTAGCTCCCGTGGGGGATGTCCTGCACTGCTGTGCACAGTCCTGGCTGTGCCTGCCCCGGTGCTGGAACTGTGCAGTGGTGTCCATTGCCAGAGCTGTGTGGGCTGATCCTTTTGCTTGCTTTTCCTAATGAGAGGTGAAACAATAGCTGGGGACCCTCCACCTTTCCTTCCAGAGATGGAGGAAAGAGAGGGAAACCTCTCCTGTTTTGCTTTCCTCGTATCCCTCAGTCTCCAGTTTGTGACATGGGGTGAGGGTGAAGCCGTTTCAACTTAAATTGGACCTTACACTGAAGCCCAATGCCACTGTCAGTGAACATGAAACTAAATTCCTTCTAACAGAATAAGTAGAGCTTCAGATGCCTGTTTGAGTGCAACGAGCCCCCAAACCTGCCTGCAGGAGTTAGCACTGCAGAAGTTACAGTGACGTGGACTTCAGTCTGCCACAACAAACTATTGCAACCATTGAGGCAGATAAAACCAGCTTGTTTACAGCTCGTAGAGGTCTAGTGGATAAAAAAAACCCCAACAACTTCTGATTCATACTGCAAGTTGGATACCATATATTTGATATAAAAACTGAGGCAAAAATATTGGATGTTGTAGCATCACCTTTCCAAATACAATGAACTATGAAGTATTTTAGTAACTCAGTAAAGAATTCAGAACTACAGACATGGACATTTACAACAGATCTGTATTTCTGTGTGTTATTGCCATTGTTACCCTAAAAAACTTAAAGGACCTGCAAAAAGGATCAAGAGAAAGTAAAAAATCAAAACAGGATGAAGACTAAATAGTAGAGAGCCTCAATCTCTTCTCTGTGTAAGGGAAGATGTAGGTCACTACACAAAACTGAGGTAGAAAATGAGCCTCCTGCCTTCTGAAAAGGAGGAATAAAAAGAAAGCAGATGCAAGGCACTGAGACTGGGTGCTGGAATGCAAATCATCTGAGAATTAAATGAAGCAGAATTTCCTGTAACAACCCTGAGAATCTTCTGCATTTTGCATTGGGAGACAGAGGGAAGCACAGGATAATAATTCAATTGTACAGTCCAAAGCAGAGTAAAGCAACTAGAGTGAGTTTATTGATCTAAAGAGAAAGATAAAACAATAAGGTAGACAGGAACATTTCTTTTTGTTGCTGTCATGAATTCAACACATTTAGTGACCATCCAAGTTAAAGACTGTCTTCATTATCTCCCTAACACCATTCTATTCACACTCCTTACTCACTTTGATGTAATGCACTCTAGATGCACAAAACACAAGGAAATATAAATATCACTTCCACGCAGCCATTTCATTTGTCTGGCTAATGGGAGGGACAGATTCTCCATTCTTACTGATGGAGGAATGGAACAGCAAATGCACAGCAGTAAATGTGGCACTGTTGTAGAAGTCTGGATGCAATAGGGGTATTGACGAGTCTCTCAAGGTTTATAAATGTTTTAGAACCTCCCTTTTAAAATGTAACAGCTTAAAACCCAACGTAGTTGCTCACCCAGACATTTTATCAACATTTAATTGCAAATCCACCTGTGACAGCATTTTGTCTGCCAAGAGTGCCTGTGTCATATGATTCATTGGACAGAAGACAAAAGAAAGTTATCAAAGGAGAGTGTCAGTATTTTCTGAGCAATAAAGCTCAGTGTCCTCAATAACCTGCACACAGAGCTCTCGAAACTCTTCCATGAAACAAATAAAAAATCATTGGCTGTTAAATCAAAGCTTGATGGGATTGCCAGAGAGAGCACTGCAAAGTCGAGAAGCTCAAGAAAATCAGAAGTTCACAATTACAAGGATGAGCAGAGCTCACTGGGGTTGGGCTGATTTGCTGCTGTCTTCCTTATCATAGCAGGGTTCTCACCACAAAAAATAACCTCATTAGATAGAGCTCTGTGAAGGAAAAAAATTAAAGCAATATTCTATTTTTTAAAAGGGAAATGACTCAACAAAGTCGAATAAATGAATGACAGCGTGATAGACTCAGTCCTGCAGGTATTTTGTGTGAGAACTTGTGATGGTATGCAGTACATAGAGCACCCCTGGGAACACACAGTATTTACATGTACTGGAAAGTGAGAAAGAAAATGACAAAATACCAGAAGTGAAAGACAGGAAGCAGTGCTGGAAGGTGAAGTTCTTGTAGACACCTTCTGATTGGGTGTCTCCTGAGGCCAAAACCAGGCCCAAAGTTTGTCATCCCCAGCCTCACTTTCCCCTGGGCTGTACAACTGCAGTGGCTCTTCCCTGGCAGAGTGGGGGTTCAGTTTGTGCCACCAAGAGGAACCTGCTTAGCACAGAGGTGAAACCTAACAGGGAGCTGCTGCTGCCCTGAGGCCTGGATCTTTGCAGTGGGAATATGCACCAAAGGCGAGTGCTTGGTTGGGAGCCTCAGGACCATCAAGAGACAGCACTTTGTTGTGCCATTATTGTACAACTCTGTATCAGCCCTTATGGCATTGGCTGTACTGTGGAGCACAAGAGGAGGGTTACAGCTGATAAGAATCACACTTGATAAAGAATTTTGCCTTCAGAAGCACAGCTGACCTGCTCTCATCTTCGTCACGTGTTCTTCTCTCTACTATTGCTCTTTAAAAAGCAAAGCAAAGCAAAACAAAACCAAACCCCAAAACCCCAAACAAACCTAGAATGTCATGACCCATTTTACTGTGTCCATAAACAGTTTCATCTGTAAAACTGCGTGGCTGATAAGCTGCACCATGGCAGGACAAGTAAGTGACTGGCAAAGAGTGGGAGCATTTGAAATAGGCTTTGGTGGCAATAAGAGGTGCAAGGAAACACACTAAATAGTACAGAATTTTACTTTGTATTTTTATCTTTTCTACTGAGGTGAATTATTATAGAAGTGAAAAGACGAATAGGTGAGAACTTCCAACTATGCTAAAATGCAAGTATTTGAAAACTGAACCAGGGAAAACAGGTAATTACAGTCCTTGTGCATTAGCTGTGACAGCAGGGCAAATCCTAACACACAGCTCAGGGGGAGTAAACAAGTGCTGAGAACTCAGATATGAACATTGCTATAGGAAGGAATGCTTAAGAAACTGAAAAATGTATCAGTTCATTATTTGCTCAGAACAGGTATAGGAGAGCACTTGCTTTCTCAGAAAATGTTGTGAAACTGGAACATTTTGTTTCATGAGTTCTGTGGAGGCTAAACAAACTTTTCTGAGTGATACTGAGGACCACTACTAGAACTGTTACATGTGCTGAAGTTTCTGTTTGCTAAGTGCACTGACCTCTCTCAGGGAGAACATTGATTATCTGATGCATCTCCCAGAAAACCACAGCTCTTTGGAAAGTAATGTACAGGCCTTCCAGTGAAGAAGTTTCAGATTGAAGGGGTTATAGCCCAGTAGGTAAATACCTTTCTCAAATGCGCATCAAAAACAAATCTGAGAAGATGTGCCATTTATTTCTGTTGGCTAACAAATATATGGCCTTGGTAATTTATTTTGATTATAAGTTTTCTTCCACCACTTATGAAGCTGTGCTTGGCAAGTACCAGCGTTTGGGGAGCAGTTTGTGCACATCCTGTATCAATGTTATGAAATTTGTAAAGCAGATGGACTCTCTCTGCTGCTGCAGTTTCAACACCCCTGTGGCCCTGATTTGTCAAAGACACGCATTGCACAAACATCCTGATTGCCTCTGTGATCACAGAAATCAATAACATCCCGAGGGCTCGGCCACAGCCCCATCAGCCTCACCTCTGTGACACAGGCACATGGGCAGGGGATGCTCACAGGGACACTGACCAGGGGCTCCAGCATCCTGTGGATGAGCAAATCTGCTTGACAGGTTTGTCAAGGAACATATTCAATAACAAGATCATATGAGCAAAGAGAAGAAGCATTGTGGCTCTACTGTAAATTTGGATAGCTGAGCAAATGAGATGAAGGTCCTATAGGTGAGTGTATTGCCATTTTATATGCACATCTCTGTTGCTTCCTAATGGCTCTGCTCTCCACAGCAGAACTTAAGATTTCCCAGTTGACTTTATTGCTATATTTATCCTACTAAATATAGAGAATACTTGACTCAGATTTGTAGACTGCCAGTGCACTATTTCTCACAAGACACCCGTGCTAGCAAAAACAATTTATGCCCTGGAGTAAAGCCATGCAGAGTGTCTGGGGATGTAACCCTGGGAATGCCCTTGGGTTCTCCCAGCAAAGCTCTGAGGGACAGAGAGGCATGGACAGGGCATTTCCCTGCCCAAACAGACACCCTCAGCCTCCATCACCAGGGACACTCTTATTCCATTAAGTGAAATTTCCCTAATCTAATTCTGGTAATGACATTTCCAACTTTTCTAATTGTATAATTATCCACTAGACTGGTGACAGGGGAGGGTCATTTTTAATTGGATGGTAGCTTTTGGTGTATTTATTTAATTCTGATTAATATTCCTCACCATAGTAAATACAGGTTTACTGAAACAGTTGTTTTTTCCTTCCTTGCAGAGCTGAGTGTTCTGCCTCCCTAATTCCAGCTCCTGGAGATCCCTAGTAGACATTTGTCCTTTTAGGGTGGAGCACCAGGCCAGCGGCTCTGCTTTACACATCCCTTTTAGGATGGAAAAAAACAGACTGGCCAAGAAGGGAATTTCTGCTCCTTGGTAATATTGAGGAGAGTTTGTTCCCTTGCCTTGCTTGGGCTGGAGCAGCACAGGAAGGAGTAGCACTGCAATTACTCTCTTTGATACAGACTTCCTAGGAGAAGCCCTTATTGTTGTCAAGTGAAATGCATGAGAAGTACCCTAAGCAATGAGAATTTGTAGGATTACAAATTTGCTTTCAGCATCAGGCCCTTGAACTCTGGCCTGCTTCATGTCTTTGGACCTGTGCAGCAAGTAAAACTACTCTAGAACTGTAAGAATTAAATGCAATTCTTCACTGAAATAAATGTTGTATTTCAAAAAAGAAAAAAAAAATTGATTACATTTCTCCTTACCTGTGACACAAGGTAATTCTTATAAAAATAATCCAAAATCCACAAAACTCTTTTCCTAACTCAGGGAACTAATCCTCAATGTCCAACTGTGGGTGCTTTGATACTAAGATACACCTCTCCAACATAAAATAGACATTTCTCAAGAACAGACTGCATAAGAACAGCAGGGCTTTCCTCTCACCCTGTACCACTATGGTAATTTTGAGTCAGTTGCAGAATAGGGGATGGCTGACCATTTCCTGGTCTGGTCAAGCACATCCTAAGCACTTAGGAATTATTTAGCAGTGGTTTAAAAATTAAAACAACTTTGCTTTTTTACAATAGCAGCTACCTGAGTGTAGTGTGCCACTTACCAGCAGGAATTGGAGCAGAGCTGAAGTGGCTGCACTTCAGGAGGGGATCAGAACGTTCAGCAGGCAGGAGAACGACACCAGTGGGTCATTCCCTGCTGGGAGGATCGGAGCCACAACCACTGGTGACTGCAGCACCTTGTGTCCCCCGTGTTTTCATCCTCACAGCTTCCCTTTCCCCTCTCTAGAGATCAGCAGGAATGGCTGGGAACTTTGCAAAACTAACACGCTTTTCTGCTCTCCTGGGAGGAACAGAAAAGATTCACCGGGAGTAGAGGTCAGTCACTGGGGCAATTCTTGCTTTTAAGCAGCAAGGGTTTCCACATCCCTCCATCTGAGCACATGAAAGAGCAGCCAGACTTAAGCAATTAAGCTTAATTTCAGCAGCAGTCATGTGGTTCAGAGGGAAAGAGATTTTCTGAAGGAGCTCATGTGGACCTGCCTTGGGAACATGCCCACAGACTGTCACACAAAGGAGAGCGGTCACATTTCTGACACAGAACTGCCCTTTTGACATAAAGGGAAATTAGGGAAATAGATTACAAAGAAAACAAATTTAGGAACCATCAATGGAAGAATAAAGAATAAAATACTATCCTAGCAAGTTTATAAACTGCCTGTTCCAAAAAAAAAAAAAATCAATTATACTCTTTTAAAGTCAGGTTTGGTTTAAGCATGTTGCCATCCTCCTCCCCCTCTGTAGTCTGTGAATAAGCACATAACCTGCAGTTCTCACTCTCCCCTTTTCTGACAGCCAAGAGGGTTTTGGTTTTTTTTTTAATTTAAGAAAAGGTAGAATATTGTCTAATGCTGAACCTTATTAAATACTTTGTTAGAAAAAACCTGAACAAAGTTTGAAGATGAAAAGATATTTTCCATTTCAGGACTTTTATATAAATTCTCTGTCCCCTCATAGTCCATCCTATGCCTAAAAGATAATGAGTCAGATAGTAGGATAAGGAAAAGAGAGGGAGTTATGCCAAGGGTGAGAGACAGTCTCAGAGAGAGACAATCCAGATAGAGTAGCTGCCAGTTTCTGTGAAGGAATTCAAAAAAAATCTCTAATAAGGATATTAAATAAATTGCAATATTTACTGGGGCCAAAAAATGTCAAGCACTGATATAAAAGAGCAGTTATAGGGCAAGTTTCGGTGTTTCTGGACTGTGTCTTTCACATGTAATTGTTTGGTATTTATTTATCCTCTGAGACAGCTGTCCCACTCACTTAGAGACGTGCCAAGCCCCGTGTGATGCTCTTCTGCTGCGTGTCAATTTATACACAGATGTGAAGTTAACCTCAGTTCACTGAGTCACTTTAGAGATGCTGTAATTCCCCTTTTGGATGTTTTTCTTGGCTTGCCACATCACACATACCTGTACCCATCAACTCCTATCAAAGGAGGGTAAGGCCTGGGTGTACCACTGAGGACAGGGTATGCAGAAATAATAGTTCTTTTTCTAGAGAATACAGATGAAGGATTTAATATACATATACATAGGTATTAACCACCTTTTCTGAAATGTTGCTCTGTTTGGGCAGCAGCATTTCAAAGCTAGAAGTGACAGTAGTGAACTGTGTTATCATACCAAGAACTACATTTTTTATCAGGTCATGATGCTGCACATAGATGCAGAACTCTCTTATCTTTCCAGTTACAAGGATTTAGTATTCCAAATGAAACTTCTCCTTAGATGGACTACTCAGAGAGTCTATTCTGCTATCATTATAATAATTATCAATAAATATTAGATGAAATATGGGTTTTACACAACATGTATTAATGGGGAGGGGAAAGGTTGGTCACACATTGACATACCAAGTTTTATAACCACTGATTTTAGCTGAAGGGAGACTGTGCTAGAACACATCCATGGAATTCCAGAGAATGAATCTTTTCAGTTTGGCTAAGACCAAGAGATGCATACAAGTGTAATGATGTGAGCCTAAGAGCCTTTCCCAATGGAAAAAGTCATGGAACACCTCCCCCATATACCCACTCATCTTACCAAGAAAAATTGAAAACTCTTGTTGAGCACATCTTTTTCGTCATTCTGCAATATTTCTGTACATAGTATCAAGACTCAAGGTTGCTATTTTTTCCTTCACGACGCCACCAGCTCAGAAACTCCTGTGCTCGAGTTAACACCCGGCAGGAATGTGCGTAAGCGGCTCCTCCCGGGTGATACAACAGATCCCAGCAGTGACAAAGAACCTGTTCAGGCTGTTACTGGGAATTGGTACCTAGCTGTGCCAAAAGGAGAGCAGCATGTCCAGAAGGAAGGTGGGAACTGACTCTGAACCCCCTGGGCCTGTGCCCTGCGCCCTGAGCCGGTTCTGTCGGAGAGCCTGCGCTCCGGGGCTGGGTGGAGAAGGGAGATGTCACTCTGTGTAACCAGTGAGGAGTGCAGCAAACCAAACCCAAACCCTGATCCTGCTTCATGGGAGCAACTGTAGAAGTCAGCAGGGCTGTACCTGGGAGAGGGGAGGGGAGGGTTTGGCCCTGATAGCTTTGAACCCCAGGAGCAGCAGGAGCACAGAAAACAGCTTTATGAGGGAGTACTGTTCACAGAGCATTTTTAATATTGAAGAACACTTCTTTTCTGAAATACTTTCTCAGGACTTTTGTTTTTCATTTTATGTAGCAGCAAGCTTCCTATCTCCTTCAAGCCCCAAACTTTTCCTAATTTGCTATGAGCCAGGCAGTGCAAAAAATATGACCAAACTTTTTTGTTTTGCCTTAGTTACGGGTGTGTATGGGGCAGAAAATCTACATTTTTCCCCAAAATGCCTTTCTGCTCCAAGACAAGGAATCCATGCCAACTCCATGTCCGATGGCAGCAATGATGGGACAGTCAGAGCATTCACTGAAGGATTAAAGCTGGGTAAAACTTCCAGGCACATCCGTATGCTCTCTATCATCGTTTGCCCTCTTTTAACTTCAGCAGATTATAGGTTTTTTGAGGGAACATTTTCCAAGGAGCAAGTGAGTTGCGCTGATGAATCTCATTTTGTTGCTAATGAGATGTGTAATTCCTAAGTACCATTTTGAAAATGTACCTCATACTGTTTAAAAGTATCCCTGTGTTCTCTAAGGCAGTTCCCCTGAACCTTGAAATGAGCTGGTAGAAGAAATCAGGACTTCATGCTTTCTGGGGAAAACCTAAATCACACAGAACTGTATCAAAGTAACAACTGGTGTAGGCAGGGAAAGATTATAATGGTGTGAGGCTGAGAACTTTATTTCAGACTCCTGAGTAATTGCAACAAAAAGAAAATCTCACTGACATGAGGCTGAGAAAAGGCAAAAGTGAATATGCTGCCATTTATGTATTTTTAAATGGAACAGGCAGTTCAGAAATTGAATGGTTGTGCACAGCTGGCAAAGTGTGCCCAGAAAAATAATCAAAGGAAAGAGGAAAGGGACGGGAAAGTGAGGGACAGAGAAAGGCAGGAAGATTACAAGTAAAATCACCACAATGGAAATACAGGGAACTAATGTGGAAGATGCACAACCTCATAAAAGATAACGAAAGGAGCTGGAAATAGAAGCAAACAAAAATAAACATTATTAAGTAATCTGACAGTAGTTATTACTTTGCTTAATGGTTAAGTGGGTTTGCATAGTAAATACAATTTTATACATAACCAAATTGAAGCATTTTGGCTTGGTAGTATAAGAAAAAGACAGTAACACCTGAAAGCTGAATTTGACATGTGCACTATACACTTCATTCAAAGTGTCTTCTCTTGTGATGTGCCACTGTAGCTAAAACAGCTTGCCCAAAAATGGCAGCAATCACAGGAGAAGTGATAATAATTAATAGCACTGATGTAATTACATGATGTCTATTTCTTTAGTAAGAACTAAAATGTCAGTAGGAACAAAGGCATTACAATAGCTGTTTAAATGAGTTAAATAAGTTGAATTAAGAGTGCTTAGAAAGAAACTTCTGAGTATTATGGGTAACTATACATGGGTTGAATGACTTCAGTTCCTGCATCACCCCAATGATTCAACCCTTTGAGCATGGCCTCCCTCCTGGAGACCTCTGGCTTTGGAGGTGACCCTGGATAAGCATCCAGAGAGATTCCAGAACCATCAAGAGAGATTTTGGGAAGTGGAGGTTAAGTATCAGCAGATTTGAAGCTTTTTTGGGGATGAGGCCAAAACACTTGAAGAAATCTGTCTCTGAAGTCATAGCTTCCTTCCAGGCTCTGGTATCATCATCATCATCATCATCATCATCATCATCATCATCATCGTCATCAGTCAGTCTTGTGTGAGTTTCCCCCATAAAATTGGTCTAGAGCACTGTAACAATCTTACAGAAACAGAATTGCTGAGGAAGTTGTCTCCTCTAATTCACATTAGTCCAGGTCTGCCCACACAGTAAAATTAAGTAATGATATGTTTTTAAATTGCATAAAAGGAAAAAATCCTCAAAGTTGTACTTGTGAATTTGGAGATGATAAATACAGTAGATTGAAGTGAAAATATGTTTATCCCCTTCTATTTGTCATTTTCTGGCTGTTCTCATAGATGTAACTTACCCTGATGGAAATCTGCAAAACCAAAGTCAGGCATGTTTTCTCACAGCACACTTTTTAAAAACAAAGAACTACCTGGAGGGTTAGTCCTTCCCAAGGGCTAATTAGGAGTTAAACTATGCTGAGAAGTTAGCTGTGTAAATTATAGCTATTGTATGCTATTAAATACCAATTACTAGGGTAAGCTGATTCCTACCACATATTTATTAGGGTTAATTTACAAGGTGTATTGTAGGAATTGAACATTTTTAAAAATGGAATAGCTATGGTTATTAATAAATGATCCTGACAACAAAGAAATCCCTCCCGTTCTTCACTAGGACCATGAAGTTCATTAACTCTTTCCAAGGAGTCTGGGACTGCTCTGGCAGAGACAGCAGAGGGGTTTTTCAGCTGTTGCACTGCCACGGAAGGGTCTCAGTGCACAGGGGTGCTGGACAGTGGCAGTGGGGCAATTTCCTATACAGTTTGTGGAAAGGTCTCTTCTCTCTCTCTGGCTGTCACTTCTGCCTGCATTTGGTGATGTTTTCCTGCTTTCAAAAGTTCCTATTTCTGCAACAGAGGAGACCAGCCTGAAGGAAATGCCTCTACAAGTTAGCTGACAAGTAAGGGCTTAGGAAATTCCAATGTCCTAGATAGAAACTTATGTCCAAAGTCCATTGTCAGAGCAGATTTTCAGTATTCAGTTTACACATGATGATTTGAGGACACTGCCATTTTGTCATTTACAAGCAACTCCCAACACCTACCATAGCTGTTCACAAGCAAACACAATTTCAGGGAGCTAATTTTTTCATTTTCTTGTTAATTTTCTTCTTCTATTGTTGTTATGACCTTTAAAAATATTATTTGTGTGGTTTTCATTTGCTCCTTCATGAGCTGTCCTCTCATTTGCTTTTCTTTCCTTCCTACATCCTTCTCAATCTCTACACAACACTGTCAGTGGGTGCATTCCTCTCATTTTTTTGTTGGCCTTCCTTGAAACATATTTTCCTAACATTTGGTTTTCTATTAGCCTGTGTCCCTGAAAACACCAGCAACATGATTAATCAGCTACTGATCTTTTTCTCCTGCTCCCTTTACTAAAACATTTGGAAAACTATTCTCTGCTGCCCTGGTGACTCCTCTACAGCTTGGAGCTGGCAGCTCGAGTTGTTTTTCCAAGGGTAATTCATCTCCTTGCTTTCTATGCACAGTTACTAACAAATCAATCAAACTCCTACCCCTCAATTGAGGAGAGGCCTGGGATGGCAGGCAACACTACTTCAACTTGTACCAAAAAGGGACATGCGGAAAAGAGACTCCTTCATTTTGTTTGAAAGGAAAGAGCTATTTATTTAAGTGTAACACTTCCTGGAAATCCGACACATACTTAATAGAAATACCACAATTTCTTTAGTGTAGTAGCACCTAAATTTACCACTACATTTTTGGAGGGCCTGGGCAGAAAGATGAACCCCTGGGATGAAAGCTTGGTTATGATAAACTTGTTAAACAAGTGGTTATAAACATCTGTACAATTAGGGAGCATTCTATCTGCATATTATGTAGATATGTAAAAATAATTATATTTTAGGTGGGATGATTACCGTAGGTGACAGAATATGTTTCCTTTTTGTCATCAGTCAAGTCAAAGTTGTAGGGAACTTAACGTATTTCACTATAATATTAGTACACTAGCTTTAAGAAACCATTAAATAAAAACATTTCTCTGAGGTATTAATTAGAGAGGCTTAGATTTATGCTCCTAAACCCTTTTATACTTTTTTTATAAAGGTCATTTTGTGAAGAGCTGAATGTTTTCAATTCTGGGTGTAAAAACCTGCAGCTAAGTGGAGAAAGAAACAAAATTTTAAAAAATAAATAGAAAGGTATTTTTCAGTAGCCTTTATATGATGCTTCTTCACATATACACCATGTGGGACAAATAAATGCAATTCTTCCCTGACTCCTATCAGCTACTTGTAAGGGCAAAAAATATTATCTTTAACAGGCTTGGGAGCCTTTTGCTCTTTACAGGCATTCCCATGCCCCAGCTGGGAAAGCTGAATTTGCCTCCCTGCCACAGCAGCCACTGGAGCCGGGCAGCCCGGCAGGGCCAGGAGAAGGAGCCAGGAGCTCCCGAGGGCTGGGCAGCCTCTGCTGCCGTGCCAAAGCCCTGCTGGGGTCCCTCACACCAGTGCCAAGCTGTGGCAGTGCTGCTGCAGGGCTCTCTGTCCTTCCTCTCCTCTCCTTCTTCCTTTCAGAGAGAGCTGGAGGGAGGAAATCGGGCAGAACGTAGCTGCACCTCACTGCAACAGGCATAAAACTTGTTACTGCGCCTGTGACCCCATGAAAATCCTCTCACACTCGTGTGCTGGTGCACGGCAGGCGAAGGAAGAGCCCGGCTGGCTCCCTTCCCACTCAGCCTCTGCAGCAGTGAGCACTCTCCCAGCAGAGGGAATCACCCTCCCAGAGCCCTGCGCCAGCCACCGGCGCTTCCCGGCCTCTCACGGAGCTCCTGCCGCTGCTGGCCTCGTGCTGGGACACAGGGACCCAGGTGGGCTCAGGGAACCTGGCAATCCCTTCTGTGCTCCCTGAGCTCTGCTCCGGGGTGTAAAGTTCTGCAAAATGCAGCACAAACCCCACGGGCTGCCCTGAGCATGAGGACCGAGCTCACATCCATCCAAACAGGAAAGATCTCGTGAGCCCGTGTCTGAGCAGGGCTGCTGTGGGCCTGGGGAGGAAAAGCTGCTCTGGCTTAGGGCACGCCAGGCAAAATGTACTGAGAACTTTTAAACTATGTGTAAATAAATCCCACTTGCCATATGCACTACCTGTTTGCTCCATTCACAAGAGAGGATCTCACCCCGGTGCACAACCTTTGGTGCATTTTTAGACTAAGGAACAGGAAGAGAGAGAGAAGCTTTGACTGACCTTCCTCCAAAGTGCAGAATCTGGGAGTCAGAGCCTCTCCTCTGCCCCATCTCTGAGTGTAACAGCAGGTTTCAGAATAGTAGGTTTAAGAACAGCACATTTCAGAGCAACTACCTGTAGGATGTGCAAGTCCAGCTGTAAACAACTGCTGCAGTGTGGCCACCACAAAATGAGCACTACATTAGCTCCAGAAAAGTAATGAAGTTTAATGGTCCAATTATGCCTTTGCCTTTAAGGAAATACAGAAACAGGGTTTTTATACTTTCTCACCTGCATAAATATTCTTTAGAAAAGAACTGGTAATAAGTAGAACTAGAAAATTGTTCATGAAATTCACTTCTGTTCAGAAAGTCAGTTCCTAGTTTAGAATACTCTTAATGAAATTTTTCTCTGCTGATTATTGTCACTATTTGTTTCTAATAACAACAGGGTCCTTACATGCCCCTTCACACGTTTTCAGTAACATTTGATTTGAAGTATTTAGTTTCTTTCATATTTATCTTTGTCATTCTCTGCTTGGAGGAGGCCTAGCTGGTCTGAGGACTTACAGTATCAGACAGTCTGTCACTCCTCATGTTTCCTTCCTCTGTCACAATTTAATATATTTTGTCCTGCTAGCTGCTATGAAGCAGGAGCTCAATTTGATTCGAAAGGAGTCCAAATGGGTGAGCAAGTGGCATTACATAATGACCAGCTACAGCTGGAGTCTGGGCTGCTGTTACTGAGCTCTGTGGGTCATAAATGTTTGCTCATTGTCTCATACCTTCAGCTCATGGATCAAAGGCATCCCTCTCCCTCCTGGATCCATGGAATGTGCATGTGAGCAGCGTTCTGGGTGCTTCCTCCTTCACCCACCAGCTGGGCACTGTGGGATTCCTGGAATTGAGACAGGGTCTGCTCTCGGTGTGTAAGCAGCAATAATTACCAAGATTACTTTCCCTTATCAGCCTCATTATCCCCGTCACATACATAGTTTTTTCAAGCAGCCTTTTGTTTGTGAGGAAACAGATGTGATCACTTAGTTGAGAACTATGGGGAGGCAGCATAAGACCAGACTTGGTGCTGGTGAAAAATCAAAATGAAGCCTCTCCTCTGCTCGTGAAACAGATCAAGCATGTTCTGGTGCCTGTTTGGGACAACTGAATTGGAGACATTGTTCAAACAGTTCATTCCTATAGAAACGCTAAACTCATAAAGGTCAGCAGAATACTGAGTTATTTCCTATTAAAATGTCGGCTGCTGAAGGATGGTTTCTAGTGTAACTAGATTTTCAAGACATTTTTGAAACTTAGTTTATATGATTTTTTTTTCTGCCTATGCATTTTCCAGGAGAATATGTTCAGCACTTTGTCTTGTTTTGGAGATAGTTTCAAGGCAGAGAAATCCTGGATATATATTATTGCTCATTAACAACTGAATATGCTTCCTTTTTTTATCTGTTTATTACCACGAGAAAACACTACTATAGGTACAAACTAGAGCAATAAAGTAGAGGGAACAGATTATGCTTTGTGCTTGAAAGAGCTTTGAAATTTCAGATTTTGGTTTGTTTCAAATTTCCTGTTTGGTTTGTTTGGTTTGTTTTCTTCAGAGTTCTGGTTTGTTCTGGTTTGGATGAAAACTTTGAGTATTTTAGCGGTCCCTGCAAAAGGCCAGTCCAGCACTGCTGTCCTGCATCTCCTGGACACAGCTTTGGGCTGGACAGCCAAGCCCTGAGGAGCTGCAGAGCCAAGTCCCAGTGCCAGAGGGGTGCCCTGCACAGAGCCAGGAGCTGGAGCTGTGTCCCAGCAGCTGCTCAGGTGTGCGGCAGCGGCCGAGGGAGCCGGGAGCAGCCCCGGGAGCAGCTCTGGCAGGGAGCAGCTCTGGCAGGGAGCAGAGGGGCTCGGCTGGCAGCTGCCAGAGCAGGACAGAGCCTCCAAGCCAGGGCCATTCTTCACCAGCCTTTGGTTAAAGCCACACTGCTTTGATCTGTGCAAGCAGCACTCTCCACTCACAGCACTCCTGACCAGCTTTAGCTGGGCTCAAATCACAGATTCCACGAAAGCTGTCTCCATCAGGCTCCTCTGCAAATCCACTCCTCTGAGAGCAGCCCATTGTTGGGACACAGGCCTGGTGCCACAGGCTTTAATGTGCTCAGGATTAGAGCCCCATGGATTTCACACTAAGAACAGCCATGAGATAAACAGCATTCTGTGAGACTTCTGAAGCAGCCTGTTTCTGATGACTTGGGACAAGAGAAAAACATTATATTTACACAAATTTACAATACTTAAATTTTTAGTCCTCATTCTACTCTTCTTAAAGAACAAAAAATACTCATAATTCTATGCTATTTAGGCGTGGGGAAAAACCACATGAATAATAAATGTCATTAATGCCAGCAGCAATTATAATTTAATTGCCCACAGAAATTTGTTTCTGCTTGTTTTCCTCTCTCTGATATCACCACAGGAAAACATGAACTCACAACTGAATTTGAGATCATTTTGCATAGCTAGAATTAAGACTCAGTATTTTTCTTGCATGAGGTTTATAATACTTGTAGTTAGTTGACATTCAAGAGGCTGTTCTAGTCTCACTTTGTTTTGAAATCAGAACTATTCATTTGACACTTATTAGAGTTAAGCCATGGGCCTTAAGTTTTACTACAGGGCTTCATGTCTCTGCACAGATTCCTTTAGCTTCAAGTGTTTTGGGGAATAAAATGAATTCAGAATTCAACAAAACGTAAGTTATACTTCCTTGTATTTTCTCTGAATTATTACATTTTGTTCACACTTCTAGCTTTGGTACTTTCAAAGAAAAAATAAATTTACACCCCAAAACCAGCTGGCTTTTTTTTGAGAGGGTGGCTGACCTTCCCAAGCAATCAGTAGTTTTACCTGAATTCTTTTCCAGGCTGTCTATTTTTAATTTTACAAGGGGTTCTGTTTGTTTGTTTGTTTTTAGTTCTTTCAATGACTCTAACATTCCACTGTAAAAATAGAGATTCCCTGTGAAGCAGACACATACACAATCACTGGCTGCAATATATCAACACATTGGTGCCCATTTAGTCTTACACAGTGTAAGAGTGTAGGAGTGGGTGGCTGTCCTGGCTCACACGGAACTGCTGCTGATGTGCAATAATCACCCAAACTTTACACTTCAGCACATCTCCCTCCATTCTGTTCTTGGAAACAACCACAGCAACAGCACACAGGAATGATGGAATGATTTAGGTTATTAACAGGTGCTGTTTCTTACGCCTGTGTGCAGCTATATCATTTTGTGCTGTTGATATTGGCTCTGATAATGCTTGTTTGAATTCCACCTAAAAATAGGTATGAACGAAAGCTATTTGGAGGAGGATATATTAAAATTTTATAGCATGTTTTCCAGTGCTTCATGCAAATCTTGGCTATTCCCCTGCATAATCAGCTTGCGTGGTTGAAGGTTGAACTGCAAAGGGCTGAATCCTGAAAACAGCAGTTCTGTAAACCATATTGCTGGAACATGGGGTTTTCTCCAAACCCCCCACACAACAAAAATGATCCACCATCAGGGACTAGACTGAGGATATGTGGTCTTTAGCCAGAAGAAAACTAAGGTGCCTGCAGAGTGCCATTGTGTAGGATGACTTTAGATGTTTAATACGTTGTGTTCAAGCAGGTTTATCAAATGGGTCCCATATGGAAAATAAAATAATCCAGGTCAAAGCCTGCTCTTGTGCCTTCTTGCCCTCAGCTGGTCTAGGAGTCCACATGAGGGATGTGTCTAAAGGCACAAGGTGATTGTGTGTGGTAGCTGCTCTAGCTGGGAACAGGCAGCTTTGGCTTTGGAGGCACCAGAGCTGGGCTGACCCGCCGAGACATCGGGGTGCACTCAGACTGTGCTCCTGCACTGAGCTGGGATTTACAGGTTCAGATTTAAAATGCAATGTAGTGCTTCTTTCCCTGCTTTTACATCATTTGTGCTATTGTGTCACACACAATATGACATCAGAGGCTGAGCAATGTGGCTCCCCAAGCAAGCTGGTATAAAATGAGCAAAAAGTCAGTAACCTGCTGCTGGCAGAACAGCTCACTCATTCTGAACCACAGCACCTGGTTGCACCTTTGCTGCCCAGAAAAGCCTCTCATTTTAATACCCTGAAGCACAGATTGCATAATTTACTCACAGAAAAAAATACCTCTGAAAAACCAGAATTTAATTGTTAATTCATCATCCCTTTCTCAACTTCCAGCTTAAAATAATAGAACAGAATTGGACAGAGCGTTCCAGTTGGAAGGGAAGTGCAGTGATCACTGCCCTGCCTGATGGAGTTAAAGCAGGTTAAAGGCATTGCCCACATGCCTTAAACACTGGCAGCCCTGGGGCACTGACCGCCCCTCTGAGGAGCTTGTTCCAGTGTCCGACCACCCTGTGGCAAAGAAATACCTCCTAATGACCTGCCTGAACCTCCCCTGGTGCAGCTCTGAACCATCCCCACATCCTGTCACTGCATACCAGGAGAAGGGATCAGCACCTCCCTCTCCATGTCCCCTCCTCGGGATCCTCCTCAGCCTTCTCTCCAAAGCAGAGCCTCCCCGAGTCCTTATCTGCCTGGCACAGGGCTCCCCCAGCCCTTTGGCAGCTTTCTTGCCCTCCCCTGGGCACGTTTAAGCAGAACTGTCTTTAGCTGAGCAAATCTCTCAAGCTTTTGTTTTAAATGCACAGTAGGAAGTCCAAGTATCAGTGTGAACAAGGATTATTCCCTAAGGAGACCCTGCCAGGAAGTGACAACAGTTATCGTTCTAAAACAAATACATGCTCATGTACACCTACAAGACAGAGTGCCTACAACATCAAATTGTTCCTCACTTATATTCCCTTTATCATGATAAAGGTCAGGTTCTTTCACCAATCTCTAGTCAAGTGGACTGATGCATGTATAATAAATTACAGAAATGCCCTTTGAGCCTCTATTATTTTGTGAAAAGAAATAGCTAAGCAAAGGGTGCTCATCCACCCATAAGAAAAAAACAACTCAAAACATAATAGAAAAATCTTTCTTCTTTTCTTATTGAATTTCAGAGAGACAGAAAAGTCCTATTACATTTTTTAGTCCTGCCAAGGCAAACAGATTCATAATTGGCAGTTAGGCACGTATTTATCAACCTTCTGGGTCTGCCTCCAATCTGAAGAGAGAAAGATCTGACAATCTATTTCAATCAGTGCAATAACTTGACACACAAGGAGGAATTCTGGCAGTATTTATCTGCAGGACAATAGTCTCAGAGTGGTACAGCTTTCTCCAGCTTATGCTGATCATAGGCAAACCGTGGAATTTTGCTATGGCTTGGAAACACATCTGAGCTGCAAACATTTAAACAAAACCTAATAAAAACACGGGGAGAAGCTGGACACACTTCCAATTTCCGTGTTCTGTGTGGAACATGAAAATATTGCATCATTAATACCCAGAACTAGCAACGAAATATGTACAGCATATAAGAAAAAAAAATCCTTTTTCTCCTACAATTTTCTGAAAGAAATTAGGATTGCTGAGTATTTGTTAACTCAAATTTAAGGCAGATAGAGTGTTCAGAAGAGAAGCTCTTCTGACACCTGATCCTGTGTTTGTGCATGTAACGCTCTCTACCTTTTATACTCAGTGGATCACTCTGAACTGCAAGGACAACTGGTGTTTAACCAAAGACAAACTCTGTTTCAAAGTTTTTGGGGGGCTTTTTGATGTGAAAAATTTATTTGGGGCTTTTTGATGTGAATTCTTGTAAGCACTAGAGGAGATAACAAAACATTAGTGGTTCTCTGTGGATATAAAGGATTCTGCCAGATACAGAATTTAATCAAAAAGATCTTGCTGCTGAGGTTACTTGTCCATGTGCTTTCTGTGCATTAAGATCACAAGTTCTAATACAGACATCTGAGTTTCTGGCTACAATCTTACATTTTGTGTGGATTGTATTAGATGTGGAAAGGTTCCACACTGGAGTACTGTCATAGAATGGCAGATCCATCCCTCTTGGAGACATTGTTGTTACTGCCTTGATTATAATGTTTTGTCTAACTTGATTTTTGTTTCCAACTATTTGGTAAAACAAGGCTGTAGGATATCACCATATATATTTCAACCATTTTTTTCCTGTTGAAAACCAAACTGTTCCTACTAAGCTACCTCATACTTAGTATACTAAGTGCTTATCCTTAGTTTTCCAACCTGTTCTGCCAGGCCAGTGCAATGAGCAAACATAAACTCCCAGAAAGTCTGGACAGACCAGTTTAAATGAAAAAAACCCACTTTTTTTTTGTTTGGTTTGGGGTTTTTGTTTTAGTTTTTGTTTTATAACAGTTCTCTAACTGAAAATGCAAACCCATCCCCACTGGAAGAAGTATATGCAGTGTTTCCAGAGACCAATCTTGGCATACTGTTAACTCTGCAAGTCTTCTGGTGACTTCACCACGAGCACACAAAGTCACTGTGGTGGAGCTGAGGGACTGGGCTCTGAGTCCACAACCACTGTTTAAATAAACATCCACTTGTTTCCTCCCAGGAAAGATGGAAAAAGAGGCAGGTTACTGTACCAACCAAGCAAAGGGATCACATCAGCAAGAACCACCCCTGGGTAAAATGTAACTGTTGTTTAATAGGGCATAGACATTCCATGTAAGAGATTAAAACATCCAGAAGATACAGAAGAGAAGACGAAATGATTGTTATATGATTTATCTGTTATTATACTGGAAACAAACTATTAACCACAGTATTTCTGGCTCTAAATATATAATACAAAGAGAATTTTCCTGAGGTAGCATTGATTAACGTTGGAGGTAAATTATAATAAATACTAAGAGAAAACCACTTACAGCATATTGAGTTTCTGTGGGAAGTTTGAGTAATGATCCATTATTGTGGACAGAAACTATTTACAGTATCATGCTGTGAGAAGCAATAGCTCTGACAGAATTAATACATTAATACAAGGACATTGCCTTTGGTCACAGAGGAAGTTCACAGGCATGCAAATATCAGAGCTTCCAGCAGGCTCCCCTTAGGGCAGGGACTGTGTCTTTTTCTGCCTGGCAAATTCTTAGCACATCAGGAATAAATAAATATAAACAAGACTACATGGAAAAGTGTTCTTAATAATCTATGTAACATTGAAAGAGTTCATTGCTTCAGTCAGCTGAGCAGGAAGGTTCTTGCCAGGTGCAAAAGCCCTTCAGGCAGGTAACGGTCCCAGGGATGAAAACATGACCCCATGCTTAGCCCCTGTTGACAAAGTTGTGCCCGGAATTTCAGTTTTCAGGGACTGGTAATTTAACCTGTCATAAGTGAAAGCTGCCAGAAAACAGGCCCTGAGCACCTGCCTGTATTTGACACTAAGGCAGAGAAGGTTGAGACTTTGGCTTCTAGGAGCTCCAGAGCAAGACAGGATGGAAGGGAGAGTAGCAAAGCTGCTGCCAAGACAGTTTTGCTCCCAACAATAAAAGAAAAGGACAGCATACAAATCATACGTGTGTGTGCCTGGCAGGAGTCCACAAAGCCTTGTTCTTGGAAGACATTCTGAGAAAGCTAAAGAGGCATTCTGCAACCCATTAAAAATAATGTATGCAGAGTAATGGGTTATAACTAGAAATGTCTGAGAATAGAAGCTTCCATTTTACTTTTCCTTCTGGGCCTGTGTTAAGTTTTTGAGATGAAGAACTGCACTGTGAAAGACCAGTGGGTGACAACAGTCCAGCTAATAAGGAGACAGACATGAGAGCAGAGGTTGTATTATGAAGGGCTATAAACTGTCCCCTATTCAGCCTGACTTCAAACACATTTTACTTCAGGCAGGTACTGTTGGGAAGACACTCAAAATCCATCCTGGGTGTTGTTCTCCTGCCAAGATGCACTTGGGTTCAAAAGCACTGTTAATTAGCATCATTAGCAATCCCCCATTCATCATTTTGTATCAGCTAATCATGGTTCTTAGAGGAACTTAAATTTGATGTAGTGGCACTGTAACAAATTATTGAAACCCAACACCCGGCATTTCTGTTTGAGTATCAATTATTTAGGAGGGAAAAGGTCCAGTTTTGAAAGGTTCCTCACATTCTGTAAACCCGTCCAACTTACCCTGCTGAGAGGTAAAAGACTGTAAGACAACAGCTTCTTATTTGGATTGCAGCTAAATAAAGGAAGAAAAATCCCCAGGACAGGGAAGTCACTGCCTCTTTTAGGAATGATAATACTGCATGAATACAGACCCCAGTGAGAGGGGTTATATTCCAGACTGGAAATAAAGTTCCTGTGGCTTAATAAAAGACAGAGCTGAGGGAAATGTCATGGGATAACAACCACCCCACCTTCAAGGCTCCAGTGCACGAGCGGCCCATGTTCATTTGCAAGGGACTGAGAGTTAATTTAACAACTCATTTTTATTCAGTGGCTTTTGTAAAAAGGGTTGTTGATCTCAGTGACGTTATAAAACACAGAAAGAGGAACTGATAAGTTGGTCTTGTCAGGAAGCTCAAGGAGAGGGATGGGGTGAGATGTGTTCACTGGGTTATGGGGTTTCTGTGTGAGGTGGGGCACACTGGTCATGAAAAATGCAGATAAACAGGCATTGCACTGTGCTGAGGAGGGAAAAGGTACTCTGAATTTATTTTAGCAGCAGCACATTTGTAAATTGAGCAGTGCTGAGGTACCACTACTGAAGATGTGCTGAACTACTGAAATTCAGTTTATAAATATTGGCCTGACTCCATTAAAGTAGGTGTTCATAAAACACGTTCAGACAGAGCTTCGGAAATGTTCTGAATTTCTCTGATTCTGCCGTTCTCAAAGTGTCGGTTCCACCAAGAGCAAAGTAAAGCCTGAGCACTGATCAAAACTTAACAATAAATAGCATAGTTTTCAAAATATTAGATCTACATTTCTATACTTTTGCCTCAGTTTACAAATTATACAATACTCGAGTTTGTAACAAAGTAAAGAATGAAGAGAACAGTAAGAAAAGAGAGGCCATAAAAGGAATAACCTACGAGCAGAGAGACTTCAGGAATGAGTCTTTTTAATTCCAGAAAAAAGGAAAGAAACTGTCCAATAAGGAATTTATGGAGGCAGCTTTCTTTGCTGTAGGCACACACCCAAGTGGAGGGCAGAAGGTTAGGCTGGAGATATTTCCGTGGATCAGAATGCAGGTGCTGCCTCCCTGAGCCAGCACTGCCACCTCTGTGCAGAGGGTTTGGAGGGCAGTGGAGCACAGGCAGCCGTGAACTCGAGAGAAGACACGGCTGCAGATGCCCCACAGCCCAGCACATTCCCAGCACCCATCCAGACACAGGAAAAGTCTAGCTTAGGCTAGTGTAGAGCAGAAATAAACCAAACAAAAAGGAAAGGCTCGGAGAGAAACCTGCCGGCGGTACAGTTCCCAGGAGGAACTGTGGGCGTCAGGGTAGGGTAAGAGAGGAGGGAGCACAGGGCAAGAACAGCCCCCTGGGACACTGACCCAGCAGAGCTGTCCTGGCTGCAATCCCTGCAGCGCTGCTGACTGACTGCAATCCCTGCAGGGCTGCTGGCTGCAATCCCTGCAGCGCTGCTGGCTGCAATCCCTGCAGCGCCGCTGACTGCAATCCCTGCAGCGCTGCTGACTGCAATCCCTGCAGCACTGCTGACTGCAATCCCTGCAGCGCTGCTGACTGCAATCCCTGCAGGGCTGCTGGCTGCAATCCCTGCAGCGCTGCTGGCTGCAATCCCTGCAGCGCCGCTGGCTGCAATCCCTGCAGCGCCGCTGGCTGCAATCCCTGCAGCGCTGCTGGCTGCAATCCCTGCAGCGCTGCTGACTGCAATCCCTGCAGCGCTGCTGGCTGCAATCCCTGCAGCACTGCTGACTGCACTGCTGCTGTGCACACCCACACAGGACCTGTGCTACCCCTCAGCTGCAGCAGGGCAGCCCCCACAGGCTCAGCCAACAGGACCAATCCACCCTGATCCCACCACTGGGCTGGGGGAGGCTTTTCCAGCCTTCTCCTGTCAGCTCAGTGTTATTCCTGCCTGTGCCAAGTGCCCAGGATCATGTAGCCCATTAAGCCTCATTCCCAGAGGAACAGGGACCTGTGCCTGGCCTACTGCAGTTATTTTGAGAACTGTTTTATGTAAAGACTCCTTAGAAGAAAATATTTGCACTTTGGCACAAAGATCGCAGTTGGGTGGACGCTTTCAACGTGTGTTCAGGTGAGGGGAGGCTTTTAAAAGCTGCTGAAATTTGCTTCTCCAAAGCAGGAAGATTTCCTCATTTTTTGAGACATATCTTCATCATTGTTCTTTAAGAGTAGAGGTGTCACTCTGCAAAAGGCCATTAAAATGCAAAAATAGAAGTAGGCCATCTTTATGCTGCACGTCAGGGTATGTGCAGGGACGGTATTGATCACAGAAATTACACATAAGAGGTTCCTAAAATAACACGAGGGGAGAGGCAGCAGCTCTCACAGTTGTCTTTTAAGTCTGGAGGTTCAAAATAAAATGGGATCATTATTGAAATGTTAAATAGGAATATAAAGTTCCTGTTGATACAGGATTGCCTGTGTCCTAATTATGGAAAGATTTTCTGTCCTCCTTTTCCTCCACTCTCCTATCTACTTTGCACTTCCTTCAAAAGGATATGTACATCATCAATAGAGAAAATCAAATAATCTGAAGGGTGAAGTCACACTTTTGAATGATCCTTAAGATTATTTTTAATATTAAAATTAAATTGTAGCTTCTAATATTATATTAATTTCCTTTAAAAATTTCAATATAAACTCAAATTAAAAATATAAAGTAAGTCTCTTCTCCTAGTAAATGCCTGGGTGGTAATTCCAAGGGGAAAATGGACAGATATTTATCCCCTGTTCCTTAGGACAGGTTCTGAAATCCACAATTTTAGGTGCAAAAAAGAAAATGTATTTTAAATTCCATTTCTTCATTTTTTATTTCTTCTGTCTCTGGTGTCTAAGCATGAAACAAAGTTATTCTACCCCTTGCTGCAATGTCCTCAGAGGCCACACCAGGAGCCATTGGCGAGTGCAGGAGTGCTCCAGCAGGGGGAGGATGTGCTGAGTCCAGCAGGAGCTGGAGCTGAGCACTGCCCAGCCCCGGCCGGGGGCAGGAGCCCCTCGTGGGCAGTGGCAGCTCTGGGAACACGAGCTGGGAGCCAGACCCCTGCACAGCCCCACAGGGATAACCACACTCTGCAAGGCTGGACGTGATTCACTTTAAACCAGGAGCTGGACACTGGGCAGCTCTGGATTTACCCACACAGCACAGACCCACTCTGCTTTGCTGCAGGATTAGATTTGAGCACTCACCCCAGTGCCAAAAGCAAATGAGATGGGCTAAATCTCAGAGAGATGTTAGGAATACACCATTCCCTCACCAAAGACTTCATTTTCTTTCTCAAAAGGAGTTATTTGTCTTATGCTGTCTTGCCTAATTATTTTCCCCTGAAACTCTTGTGCATATATTTGAATAAAACAACATTATGCAAATATAAAATAATTGAACTCTAGAAGTTATTGCAATAACAATGTGGAACACATCATAACTAAGCAGCTAAATGTTAGGATATTATTCTACATAAAGGGCCAATCCAAATTAGTGTGGCTCACATAAATGCCTGCTTGGATAAGGTTTGGCGTTGATTAAAAGACCACAATACACAGGACTCCAAAATACTACTTTTAAAAAATTATTTCTTTTTAGCTATTAGAGGTTGATATCTAAAGATTCAAAGAATTAAATTGTCCCTTTTGGAAGACAGGACATCACTATTCACTAAAAAACCCCACAACAATTTTAAGAAACTAACAAAAAATGAAAACAGAGGAGGGATCACACCTGAGGAAAAGAGGGCCAGGTTTGAAGAGCCGATGGAAAAATTATATTCTGTTTATATTTGATGACCCAGAAGGATTCATCTGCACACTGGGAAGAAGGACTTGGGCCCACCATGTGTCATTATCTTTGAGAATTCACCCAATGGATGAAATTCTGTAAAACACTCAAAAACAAGGTGTGCTGTCAAGGGTTAGAACAGAACACGAGGAAAATAGTTAAGTATTCATTTAATTCATAAATTAAGAGACAAGGGAAAGGAAGAGAGAAAGGAATAGAAATGGACATGGTCATGAATAACCATTAATGCAGATTTCTCAGGAATAAATGGAGCTTTACCTGAGCAATTCCTTTTCATGTGAATGTAACAGGCCCTTTGGATGGGGGAATGCTGTAGATATAAAAAATCCTGATGTTTAATAGGCTTTCAGAAGCTGCTTCTAAAAGGTTGGTGCAAAATTGAAAACTGCTTTCAGAGAATAGTCCCAAATGATTCCTATTTTTTAATGGAAGGATGCAGTGAAGGGAGTGATTTCTGTAGTGATTTTGTTCTACCTCCAGTATTTCAGTAATGAGGAGGACAATGGGACAGTGTACATATACTTATTAAATTTGTGAACACCATCAAGCTGGAAGGTGTTTCAAAGATTTTCAAGTACAGAATTGGAATTCAAAAGATTGTAACAAGCTGAAACACGCAGTGCATTCCTATTAAAGGTGCATTCCTATTAAATGTGTTTAAGAACAATCACTGTGAAGAGCAGTCTGACATAAAAGGATTTCTGGGCTTTAGGGGAATGAAGGCAAAATGGATCAACAAAACTCTGGATGCCAGAGAAGAAATTGTGTATTAGGGGGCATAATTAAGTAAACATCCTGCAAGATATGAGACATATGAGAAGACATGAAATGCCAAACCTCAGGAAAAATGTGTTCAGAAAGGCTGGATTTCTGAAACCTCTAATCATTCTATGTGAGAAGAATTAAAAGACTCATTCTGTGGTGCCCAGACTTCAAAATACATAAGATGCTGCAGCACAAGGAATAGTCATCATCCTTTGATAAGCCAGTCATTTGTATTTCCTGTGAGTCTGTGCAACAGGAGAACATGCAACCTATTTCATAAGCAATAAATTTTGTTCTCTGCTGTTTTAAAAGATAACAAATTATGACTATTTATCTGAGAACAGAACTCTAATTCTTCCCTGGCCTTCTGTCTTTTTTCTCTGAGCTTTTGATTGCTTAACACAGACTAACAACCAGACATTAGCAGGAATGCACATGGGGGTTGGGAAAGGAGAGATCCATACCTGGATGTTACAGCTTTACTGTAGCCCCTGACAGAATTTCCTCTTTAGAGAGACTGTAAAAGAATAAATTAGATTATGCCAGAAAGTAAAAAGCACACTCTCCATTGCTGGGCCAGGTATGTCAGGACAGAAGATGCCACTGGGATGTGCTTCAGGTGAGATAAATATTGAAGAAAAATATTTCTTAAGCCTCACATTAACCAGATGTTTCACTAGAGAAATTGTCCTCCACCTTTGCTGGCTGAATGGAAACAACAATGAGCAACTTCCTCCCTATTTTAACTCTTCCCTAAATCTTACTCCCCATTGCTTTTGCCCTTGAATGATGTGAGAATCTTGCAGTGAATTTGCTACCCAAAAGCTACAGGCAAGGGACTGCTAGCTTACTGCTTAGACAAAACTGTAAATAACGAAGGCATGAAGTTGGCTTCTGTAATTTTATTCTGTCTGGTCTTTTCCTTCTAAACTGTTACTACGTGGTACATGGATAGGTAATAGACAAATTAATGGGATGCCTGAAGGAAGGAAATTTTTTATGTATTCAAACCATTACACTTAAAGAAAACAATAAACAAGGCATACAAATATTTAGAATAACATTATAATGACAGGCACATTCCCATTGTGTAAAAGTATATTAATTGCTGGAAAGAAAGTAATTTCATTGAAAGACAAAGCAGTCAAAACAACAGATCTGAGCTGGGTGGTACATCTCAGCAGAGTCTTTATTTCTGGGGAGAGGAGCAGGAGTATTTGATTTGTAAAACAACTGCTACCTAATGGAAAAGTATAAAGAGCATTCTTCTGGGCAAAAAAATACTCTGTTGTGTAAGTCAAATTTGCTGAATTTATCTTTTCTTACTTTGCATAGCTAAGGATATTTGCAGTGCTCAAAGTGTGTATAACTGGTGGGTTTAATTAATTTCTCAACTCTGCTACTTGAGGCAAAAGAAGATGAGGAAAACCAGAAACGTGGGCAGGAGTGAGAACACAGCACTGCTCCCTGCCCTCCCACTACTCAAGCACTGGAAATTGATATGAAAGCAGGGTCCTGATATCTCCAGAGTTCATCTGCTTATTGCCTCCTTAGAGGTTATAATCCTCTGTTTGTGAAGCCACAATGGGTAGCTGTAGAGAAGATTACAATGTCACAAATCCTATCAGAGGATTATAAGTCTGTCAGGTTGTGAGTAATTATGATGGAAAAGCAAACCTCCAGAGGACATAAAAATAACCTTCATAAAAGGAGATCCAGTGGCACATAATAAAAGTCTACATGGAAAACCAACCTCAGACTGCAGCTCTTTTGCAAAGCAAGAGCCCAGAAAATACTGCAAGGATGAGAGTGTGATGGCACAGCATGGAGCCCAGGGGAAATGAAAAGCAGAAGAGAGAGGCTTCCAGCCAGTTTAGTCACAAGGCCAGTGATATTCCACTCCCACCCTCCTCGGATGGCAGTCAAACAGCCAACTGATTTCACAGAACTCAGCTCCTACACACTTGGAGCACAACCAGAAAAAGGAGCCCAAACCTGAAACATGATGAATGCCCCATCTCCTAAACCCCTGTGACCACAGAGAATCCAGCACCTCACAGCATCACAGACTTCATCTAGAAGACAGTGGGAAACCTCAGTCTACAGGTCTTGATTTTAACTGATACGCAAAGATGCAGTTGCCTCTTTCCCCATTGGAAGCCTGTCACAAAGACTTCAGAAGAGCTCACAGGCATAAGATATTTTATATATATATATATATATATATATATATATATATATTTCTTATAGATTTAAACATAAAGTGATAGCAGCACATTCAGTAAGAAAAAGGCCCATTTACAGGAACACCAAGTGTTCTTCCTGGCTGGACACAGATAGCAGTGGAGCCTCGCACCTCTTTGGCCACACTGCTATTGATTTTCCTTCTTTTATATTTCAACTCCACTCCCACCCATTCATCCATCCCTTAAATCATTATTAAAAGAAATACAATCTCTGACTTTCACATAGGTAAGTGCCTGAAGGACCTAGATAGAAAATTAAAGGGGTGGAGGGAGGATTTGTATTGTAAAATTAGTGCCGTCCTCATCTTCACTTCAGATAAAAGTAGTCTGAATGAAGAGTCCATCTGGTTTTGAGTGTGTGTAGATAGCATTACCTTCATCTGACAGCAGCAGAGGATTCCACAGCCCTGGAAGGAAACTTGGGAATTTTGAAATTTAGAAACAGACACGGGGCATTGTTTGAGCAGCAGCAGCACTGTCACTACCCTGCTCACTGATACCTCTCTGCAGTTCATCTCTCCTGCCATAGGAAAATCAGTTCCACCTAAGAGAAGCACCAAAGACAGAGCATCGTGGATTTCATGACCTGGCTCCTTGACCTTCTTTCCCATGTCAGGATGTGAGGCATTGTCTCTGAACATCCGCTCATGGATCTCCCTACCATAATTCTGCACCCTCAGTAACTTTCTTCATGGGTGTCTCGGATGAGCTCGGGTGTCAAGAGCTGCCCTGCTGTCTCTCTGTGGTGTCAGGCAGCGCTGTGCTCCCCCAGCAGCTGCTGGTGCACAGCCACTCCCAGCAGGGGTGGTGTCCTTCCCCTGCCCGTGTGCTGTGCTGCCAGCACAGCCCCAGCCCCTCAGGGCCCCGGGGAGCTCAGTGCCTCCACTGACAGTGCAGAGGTGTTCCTGCCTCTCCTGATCCTCAGAGATCCACGGAGGTTATGGGTGTGTGAAGGACCACGCCACCTTCACCATGGCACACAGCAGCACAGCAAGAGGTTCATTGTGCAGGAAGTGAATATAAAATGTAAAGCATCTGAGAGAGTCCTGCACTCAGTGGCACCACGGAGAATCCCAACAGGATGGGACTGAGTCCTGCAGTGACTTGCTAGGACAGGGAGAGGCAGAAGTCAGTGTGTTTGGTGATGTGCATTTACACTGTAGACTGTCGCTTCCATTAACAGAAACATTATTTTTTGCTGGATGAAATGCCATCCCAATCATCTCAGATCTTTTCTGTGATTGTGATTAGATGGGTAGGTTGTCTGTGTTACAAGAATGTTTTTGTGATGTGGTGCAGAGACAGAACAGATCACTGACTAGCATAAATTGCCATGGCAAATACATATTGTCTCACAGCCATCACATTTAGGGGCAAGACAATTACTCACATGACTTGTGCATCACTGATGAGGAACAGAAAAGTCTGCACATCTAAAGGGACAAAGATATAGAGGGATGGCTCACAAGAGCATTATATACAGAACAACTCAGCTCTGTGGATTACTGGGGATAGAAGCTCATTCCAGAAGTTGCATTGCAAGGCCACAAGTGTTGAGAAAAGGCAGCAGTAATGATCAAAGACTGGAAAGATTGAAAGCAGTGAAATTATTATTTCAGAGAAGAGACAAATATTTGAAAAGTGGTAAAAAAGCACTTAAAATAATGAATTATAAAGAAGTTGAATTGCAAGCATCTGTTCTTGCAAAAATACAAAATCACTCTAAATTTCAAGGCAGAGAAATTAAGATTAGATGAGAGGAATACTTTTCAGTTTAGGACTTGCACTAGACTGGGTAAAATGTTGCAGCAGAATGCCATTACTTTGTTAAGAGCTGAAATACCATTTTTCACCTATGTGGAGCATGAGGCCATGGATATCTGTAACTGCAAATACAAACAAAAGGGTTCAAGTTTATAGTTCTGGGGCATAACCTGATTTGGTGTTTCTGGGAATAACCCCTAGAGGAAGGGACAGGCACACAGCTCTCAGAGACTGCTCTGCCCATCAGCAGCTCGGGCTCCTGCCACACGTTCAGAGGCTGTGCAGCTGCAGGGAGCACACGTGTCAGGGGTGTGTGTGTGTGAGCAAACAGGGCCCTGGCACGGGCATGGCACCCGGGGTTTGCTGCACCACCTTCTGCACAGAAAACCCCTGCATGGGCTGGGTGTGAGTAGGAATATCCTTTAAAATACAACATTAATGCAAATCTGAAGGAAGGGGCAAAGACTAAATAAAGACAATGACAATGGCATCACAGTACCTACAGAGACACAAAATACCGAAGCTGTAAAGGTGTAAGAAAATGCACAAACACAAAACCTCTGTGAGGGTCAGTTCAGTTGCAGTGGGACAACCTACAGAGAGGAAAGAGCAAATACACAGGGCAAAGGCTGGAGTGTCACTCCAACAGGAGGCTCAGTCCTGAGCCCTGAATGGACAACAGTCTTATTATCCAGGAAGAAACTGGAAGGAATTACTTTACAGCCACAGCGAAGTTGTTGAAATCCTACAGTCTTCATCATATATGGGACTTTTCAGAAAGAGTAGTTGCAGATTCTCTTGGTGAAGCTGGTAGAAACACGAGTATGGATTCAGAATTCTGGATGAACTGGTCTTATAAATAAGTATATTACACTCAATAACAAAGAGGCAAATATGCTTCTTATGTCAGTGTAGTTATGGATGGGAGGGGAGCCATTTTGTACTGGTATTCTCTAATCACTCAGCTCTATCCTGTTTTCATAGCTGTTATTTTCAATTTTAGTTCGTTCAGGGCATATCTTTTTCTCATGAGTATCTGAAAATGCTCAGCTATTATTATATTTTGCTCTGAATTTTCTCTTTTTTTCCCCTTTGACTTCCCAGACTTCTTTTGTCTGTCTTGTTCTTATTTCTTTTGTATGTGTGTCTGCAGGTGGCTTTTACAGCAAAATCTCATTCTGCTTTCCTGGCCTCCCCCCACCCTCTCCTGTTTTGTTACTGCATTGCCTTTCTCATTTGTGCTTTTCCTGATGCCTGTAACCACTCATTTCCTAATAGATTCCATTCTGTGCCTATGGAGTTTGTTCATTTTCCCTGTCCTCAAGCACTGAATCATTGACTTCACTGTACAGAAAGGAATGAATCCCCAGGCCACTCTGCAGAGCAGGTTTCCCTCTCCCCTGGCTGAAGAGGAGGAGGGAAGGGCTGAGCTGAAGGGATGCCCATGGCAGGCCCTTGGCTCTGAAGCAGTGAACAAGCTCATTATTGCTGCAGCCTCCCCACAGCCTTTCCTCTAACCCTCAGTCCCCCATAGCTCTGGCAGCTTTTTGACAAGATTAATCAAACCAGGTGAGCACACAACATATCCTACAGAAACTGCAGAAATCAAACACTCAGCTTTGAGGCTTTTGCCTTGTCTCACCCTGTGCACACATGGGACTGTGACTGGTTTTACATTCAGGTCCTATTTATATTTAATACTTGCTGACTGCCCATTGCTTGGTTCCTGAATGAAGTACATAAATCAGATATAACACCATCTTAAGTAGACCGTTTGCAGAATAATTGCAGTGACCAATCACACTATTGCCACGTGATTCACACTAAACTAACTCCAAAATTCACAGAGACGAGTGCCAAAAAGCATTTTCACTTGAAAAATGCAGTAAACAGTTAACTGCAGTAGGTTCAATTGCTGAGATTTAGGTTGAGGTAGTAAAGAGATAAGGTAATGATCAATATTTCTCAGCTACTGGGAATATGACCAGAAGCCAATGCCTCAGACATTTCCAAAGGCTCACTGTTGGTGGCTGGGATATAAACCCCACTTTCTCTAGCTATAAACTGGTTTGGGTGCAGCTTCCTTCCAGTTATTTTCTTCTCCATGTGTCTCCCAGCAGCTTTTCTATACCTAGAGGTCTTGAAGGAATCACAGTCAAAAACACTCCAGCATAAAAAGAACTTTTTCATTTTTCCTTTTTTCCCCTCTCATTTTCTGCCCATCTGACATCTAGCCTGTGTGTGGTGAGCTTCAGCATATTTAAACTCTTCCTTTTGGGCTGGTAGCAGGAAGAGAGAGAGCAAACCACAAACACTTCATCCACAATAACCCCTCAAAGTCTCGGAAGGTTAGGGAGCAGGCTGGCATTGCATTTCCTTGCTTCAGCAGAAAATAAGATAGGTTGGGAATATTGCAGGTTTTTTACAATATCACCATTGCTAATCAGGTCTGATTATTCATGCTAGAAGCTGTGGCACAAACAGTTTTTTGAGCCTTTGTGATGTTCATACTCTCTGCTTTTTAAAAATAAATATATAACTTGGCAGGGGCACAATGCAGCTGGTTGTATGGAATACTGTGGTGGACAATACCAGTGTCACATTGCCAGAAATAATCTGTGAGCACAGCCACAGCTTTCGGGTTAAAGTTGCCCCCATTCAGTGAAGCAGCTGTTTGCAAATACCAATCACAGAATATTTGGTTTATAAGTACAAAGTATTTCACCTGGCACAAGGGGTCACTGGTAAAGCTGTTTGGGATTTTTCTGGTTAAACTTTCTTCCCATTTAAACCAATCCCTTGTATCACTAAATATTTTGAAGAATCAAAATTATTATTTTTTCCTCCCTGGATTGTAACACTTACTATTTTTTCCAAATTCAGGGAAAAAAAAAAAGAAAAATCTCAGATTTGGATGTTTCACAAACATCTTGTGAAATCCCTTTTTTTAGGTATAAATGTGGATTGGCTCAAGGTAGGGCAGTGGTGCTCAAAACCTCCCAGCTGCTCACAGCTCACAGGGCTCCTGCAGTGGTTACACTGGCACTGCCCATTGCCCAGACTGCTGCAGAATTTACACCACATCATTTCTGCTCCAGTCATGAACATTTCCTAAGCAGCATCCAAATACAGGTGAATTTACTTACCTGCATCCTCATGTTAGCTACATGGGGAGAACATGACACAAGTGTCCTGTTTGCTCACTTATTTCTAGAAAACCAAATAAGGAATCAGATCATATACTTTAGTGAGCCTGTGAACACATGCAACATTCACCAGCAATGCCCAAGTTAGACTAAAATTTAGTTTGATTCAGATTTAGACAGATGTATATATCAAAGTTTCTATATATCAAGATTTCTCTTGCAGGCCCTAGGAGTCCATCCAATGGAAGCCTCTTCATAAATAGGAATCAGTCCTCAATATGGCTAAATGCACTTTGCCAGTGGTGGCCTTTTGCTTAATTCACTTGGTGCAAATGGCCAAACGAATGAGCAGTTTGAGCTGTGTCTTCTGTGTGATGACAGACTTGTGTAAGCATCTGGCTTGAGTGGGGGGCTCTGTGCTAGCCAGCGTGGCCGTGTAAGAATGACTGTCTTCAATTTGCTTGAAATTCATAATTTAGAAGAGTTCTGGGCTTTTAACAAGATAGGAGAGAAATCAAAGAAGATCTAGAAATTGAAAGCATTTTTCTTTACATCTTTGTGAACAGTCAGGGGAGCAAACCCCAGCCCCATTAGTTACCCAGCAACTGAGAAGCAACTGAGTCTGTCCCTGAGCAGCTGGACAAAGGCCAGGTTCACCTCCCTCACCTTCCCCAGCACATTCCTGGGGTAACCTTCTCCACTGTGTTTAGAGAGGTGGCTGAATAAAACTGATATGTCTAAGTAAAAACACATAGAGAAACCAGGCCTAGTTAGCTACACCTTATTTACATTGTTTTTGGAAGTCTCCATGCCTGGAAGTCATTTCAGCAATGAGTGTGGTGCTCATAATATTTTTAATGCAATAACAGTTCCTTAAAATAACTACTGTTTCTGTGAAATTGCTGACTTAACCAACTTCCCCTTTCAAGGTAAACTATTAAAAAAAGATTCAAAAGGTGTACCAATAGTTTTTGGGGAATTCTGAAACAGAAGAGTTTCTCATTTTCAGTTCTTCCTTATTAAGAACCAGTAACAGCAAGAAGAATTGTCCTTTTATTAAATGACAGCACTGGTACCATTTTTTCCCCATTACCTCGGGGTCCCCTCCCAGCTTAGGCACAGATATGGGATGGACAGAGCTCTGCAGGGGCAGGGGCAGCCCCAGTGAGCACAGCAGAAGCTGCAGCAGGCACCAGAGACACGGAAGAAGTTAAAAAACACCTTTGGTTTCTTTTCCCTCCCAGCAGTAAATCTGTTAACTGACTTCACAACTCCTGCTTATTAATGAGCTGTGGAAAGCCAGGTGGCTCAATTCCCTTAAAATCCTGCCAAACTGCAGGGATATTTGGCTTCTGCCAGGTCCTGTGGGCACTTGGAGGATGGTCCAATCCATCCATCACAATAAACCACCTCTCCCATGACTGACCAGCTTTCTGTCGACATGATCTCTCTGCTGTGCTTGATGCTGTGGGAGTTACTGTATTGTCACCAAGACAGCACCATGGTCTCATTGCAGGAGAAAAAATGTGCTTGTCTGCAATTGCAGAAGCCATGAAAAGGTTCTAGAATTGCCAGTCAGCTCCAAATATCTCAAAATACAAAAATACATAGCCTAGAGAAAGACTCAGCAAAAAATAGATACACTGACCATGTTGAAATTGGTTGAAATTTAGGTTTGCAAATTGAGTGCATCATACAATTATGAGCAAATGTTTTAGAGGCTGGAATTGAACTCTAGAAACAACAAATAAATTTTATATTAGAAAGAAAAGTATACAGGCTGTATTCTCTACCATAAAGGAACAAATCAGTTTCAGAAAGGATACAGGGTGAGTTGTGGCATAAAGCTGTGCATAAGCAGTGATTAGCTCTTGTTTTTATGTATGTCTGCTACAGAACACACGATCTTGGTATGATATTATAATACCCAGTGTCAGGGGAGAGGAGAAAACTTCAGGACAAAGTATGTGCTTTGAAGAAATCACCTAATGATAGTCATGAAGCAAAAAGCATATTTCACACTGTGATGCTTGTCTACAGAACAGAACATAATGCTGGGCAAATAATGAAGCTACTCCTGGTTTTAAAAGCAGTGTAACTGTGAATGTGCAGCAGCCTGAGCCAATTTAAATGAGTTTGGCTCTTTTAGTGCACAGAACCACTCTACTGCCCTGTATTCAGCCTAACTTGGAACAAACTCCATGTTTTGCTTTGTATCTTAATGCTGCAGCAAATTCAGTATTGTTGGTGTTCAATTGTTTTGAAAACCTATTTTTTAGTTCAAAGATCTTTTTATACAAAAATTATTGTGTGTTGCCATAATTACTTGTCAGCTTTTAATCATATCATTAACTGTTCAAAGTACAGGTCTGCTGCACTCAAACTCCCAATAATAAATGCTGTCTTTTGGATTAAATCTCAGGACATATTCTGTCTGATCTGAACTCAATAACGACGTGAAAACCTTAAGACTAATTTACTTTTTCCTTAACGCGTGTCGATTTTCTTTAAAACAGATCCACCACAGATGAACAACGTCATGCCAACGTCCCCCCTCCTTCCTCAGATGGCACACCAACACTCCTACCCCAGCCTGGGCCAGATCACAAACCCGTACGAGCAGCAGCCCCCCGGCAAGGAGCTCAACAAGTACGCGTCTCTGAAGGCAGTCGGTGAGTGAGCGCTTCTGCTTTAGCTCAGCGTGGGCACCTCTGCTGGCAGCTGAGATCTGCCTCAAAGCTGGGAACGAGGTCCTGCTCACCTGGACTATTCCATGACAGAATTCCATATTGACTGTCCCATGGTAGAATTTCATATGGATTAACATGTTAGTTGGAAATGTAATGAAAATTAAGGGAGGGCTGCAATTAAGGGATAAGAGAACTACGTGCAAGAGCTGGTGATGATTTGATGTGGGCTCATACATGCACACAAAACCACCCCATGCCCCTGCAAGACAGTTTCCAGCAATTTTCCCCTGTGTTGTACATACAGTGTTCAGCCCCAGTTCTCAATGCCCCAAACCAAGGAGTTGGACTTGATGGGCCCTGAGGGTCCCTTCCAACCTGAGATATTCTATAATATGCCCATGTATGCATTGTGGTGTGTATTTCCCACAGCTTTCTACACAAATGAGAGAGAAAAACATCAGCATGTTTTAGACAGCTGCTAAATACTTCCAAAAAGAGAAGGCACTCATACAGTATTGAAGTAAGAACTTTCACATTTCCTGCAAGATGTACATTAGTAGCTCACTGAAGAAATGATCTGAGATCTTATGATTTCCAACAATTAGTGCATGATAAAACTCCTAATAAAGATCACAGTGGTGGCTATTTTCTGAGCCTGATTAGTATTATTTTAAGTCAATGAGAGAACATCCTCAAACAAACAGTTGTGGGGAGGGAAAAGCACAATAGTGAGTAAAAAACCCAAAATAATTTTCATATTGAATATCTATACTTCTAAAAGTTTCCAGGGGCTGTAAATACCTGCTGCACACCCTGTGATGGCAGAAAACCCCTTCTGGACTATAATACATTAAAAACTGGGGGGGTCTTCCCACCTAGCCTTGCTTAGCTTTCACATATGGATGTTAACATTGTTTCCCCTTAAATTTAGAGTAATGCCACTCTCTCTATTTCCTGACAGAGATATGTATCTAGAAAAAGAGCAGAAGAGCTCAGAGCTTTCTGACTTAAGAACAGAGTATTCACCATGCCAGAAAAAATTTTCATCACAAACTGATATTCCTTAATCTGCATTTCAGGACACCAGACCTCTAACAAAATTGTACATCCAAGTCCCATCTCAAATAATTCAGTTTCACTTTAGCTTGTTGGTTTTGTATCTTACAAGTGGCATTTTAAATCTGTTTATAAAAACAAGGGTTAATAGCTTTCTGCTGGCTTTTGAATACCAAGCAGCTTCACAACTTCCTTCTTCAAAAGGTGCTACTGTGTAATGATGTGGTGATTATCACAGATTTATGCACTGATATTGAGCTTCTTTTTCAGATGTCAATTTAGGTCAAGCCAATCATCAAAGCTGAAAGGTATTTAAGCATAACAAAATGAGAGATGAAACACTCTAAAAACTTCTCTCATCTGCCCAAGAGCCACTGAATGAACCTTTCAAAAATATTATGAAATTAGAACTTAGCTATTTCTTGTGTGTCTGAGTACAAGCTTTTAAAGTAGCTAGATTATAACCATACCATTTAATCAACCTTGAAAGATTGTGCACTTCAGCTCCAGAAGTTGTATAATGCCTCTCAGAATCTTAAACTAAATTAAACATAACTTTCAGGGACATTTTCTTCCAGGGGGATTGCACCATCTTCCCATGCTTTTCCTCTATTCTTCCTACCCCTTCTCTCTTTTTTGCCCCCGCAGATCCACTGGTCTCAGACCACATTAGCCAAGTTTTAGATGCAGGTGAACTTTCACAAGTACAAAACTGCTGCATTGTGATCCAAACTTTTCAGCAGGAAACAAGAGAGGTTTTGAAAGTGTTACACATTCACACCTTCTGTCTGGACTTATGGAACGAGAACTACACTGAGTTTTCAGCCATTTTCAGACACTCCAGGCCCTGATTCCTCCCAAGAGCACCTCCTGAGCACATCCCAAGGTGACAAAGAGGTTTTTCCTTAATGCCAGCCAGGCCTAGGTCTGTCCCCACGGTGACATCCAGCTCCCCAGACTGCAGGGCTCGTGTTGGCTCTCAGAGAGCTCTGACAGGAAAGAGGAGCTGGCCAACATCAAGCCCACCGATACAAATTTAACCTGACAACGTCTTTTGAACAAGCAGACACAGACTGAGTTCACCCTGACCTCATGGAGCAGGGCAAAGGCATTTTTTCCTGCCAACATTCAGACTTGTATTTATGGACCCCCACAGCAGGTTAGTGAGTGTGTGTAGTCCATTTCCTTTTGCATTCATTGATAGTGGCTTGAGGGTGCATTCATTTGCCACAAGAGAACCTCAATAAGGGATGTGTTCTGTATTTCTCCATGCATTTGAAGCAGACCATATTCATTTAAGTGCCCCTCACTCTGCATGATCCCATTGTTTGGGTGTAGCCCACTGTGCTTAACCCTTTTCTTTAATAAGAGATTGGAGGAGGAAGCTTTTCTAATGTTTTGTAGCAACTGTAGCTACAGTACATTAATATCCCTCATCAGAACGTTTCCATAAGTGGTAAAAAGTTTAGATAACTGAAAAAGTGAAGCTTTACCAGAGGCAGTATTAAATTAATTTCTACACAGCTGCTTTCTTCTGAACTACAGATGTCCTAAAAAATTGGCTAATTTTAGAAGTGAGCTACCCATTCCTCAGTGACTGTCTGCTGTGAAAATTCAGTTTATGGAAAAGTAGCGAGTCACATTAATCTCTGTTTTGATCATGTTCAGGTTCTTCATTAACTTCAGTAAAGATTCAAGAGCTTGTGAAAACAAGAGACAACAGTGCCCTTGCTATTCATTTGCATTGTGCTGCTGAGTAAGAGTGATCCACACCTTGGAGTGAAGCAAGCTGACCCCCAGGAAGCAATTTTAGATCTGCCCCTCATATTCCAAGTGACAGAGCTCAGCAGAGTGTGGCTGGAGTGTTCATGCATGTGTGCAGTGCAATGCGTGCACTGCAGTGCCTGATTCAGCACCACGGGGGAGAGGAGAGTTGAAAAGGCTGCTGTGGATGTGTTTTATTGAAAAGCTAAATATTTTTACTTGAACAAACTCAAAGTGCACAACCAAACCCTTTTGCACTCAGTGGAGGAGGATGTTTTCCTCAATTCTTGTTAGGAATTCCTTTATTTGCTGCAGCCTCCGGAATTCCTTAAGTACTGACCATGGCTGTTGACCAAATTCACCTTTTCCCCTTACTGCCTGCTGGCATTTACATCTCTGGATGATGTGAGGACATTCTGTGCCTATTTTGTGTTCTCAGATGAGTGCCTGGAGTACAGCAATGTGCTGGTGAGTTGACATGTGCTTACTGTTTTCCTCACTGCACCAGAATTTTACTCTCCACACACCACCAGGGAATGATCAGCAGAAGGCAGAGGACCACTTGGAAATGAGATAGAGAGCACATTTCCTGAACAAATAGATAAGAAATTTACCTCCTAGTATCTCTAGCCCACCTGTCTGGCTGATCTGACTTCTTGTTAGGTAGACTGTGTTCATCCATTATTTTTCCATTTTCAAGCCACAGAATCTCTTTTCAACAGTGCTAAATTTTTTCCCACCTCAGAATGTGAGAGACTGTCTGAGGGAAAAGAGTTAATGAGCTCCAAGACAGTCCCAGCAGAAGTGGTCATTGAATGTCGAGTGGCAATTAACACCCAGTGTTCAGAAATTCCAATTTTTTGGTCACCTGAAACTACATGATCCTGATTTCCTTCAGTGTTTTGATTATTTATGTGAAAAGTGCAGAAAGAGGTTTTTCTGCATAAATTATTCTTATTTCCAGTTCATCAACCATGTTTTTACTCCATGCTTAAATGGTTATTGCTCACTTAAGCAATACTGACATGCCTAAAGCTATAAGTGGATGGAGATCTTGTAGCTGAACACCTTCATGAAATTCAAGTCCCAGGACATACAAAGGTAGCTCATCACAACTTTTTATGCACATCATTTGGACATTCATTTGGAAAGCATGAACAATCCAACTTCAAATTCCACTCTGCTAAGCTGTAGGAGTTGTAGCCCATCCTGTTGCTTAGGAGTTTCCTAGAGCTCAAACTGGCCTCATTATCCTGAGTTATTAGTTATTTATTCAGTCACACTGTTCTGCAAGCACAGCTCAGTAATGGTTAATTTTCTTTTCTGAGTTTCAGGGAGTGCAAAGTCACTACATATCTTTAGACTTTCTTGCAGAAATGAAAAATATACCCCAAACTCAACTTCAAAATCTCTGGAGAACTGGGGAAATAATCACTCAGATGCTGGAGAGCTGCACAGACATGCAACTGAAAACTGAGAATACAAATATTTCTACAGTTTACCATGATTTTTTTATTTATTTCATAAATTTTCTTCTTCCCTTCTCACGCACACACAGACACACAAACATTTGAGGAACTGACTGGACATTGTCAAGAGAAAAAGAAATAAAAATACAATGGACAGAATTCCTTCCTGAAAGACAGACGCAGGAAGCCTTCCCTGATGCTGGGAGTCGTTAGTCTCCTGTGGGATTAAATCAGATCTAATTGATTGGATACAGTGAAGCTAGAAGGAGATAATTGGCAGCAGACCCACCATCACATCTCTGAGTCTACAGCTCCCAGCATTTCTTGAAGCTGCACAGTTTTTTGATCCCAGGGGAAGCATTAGACAGTGATCCAGCTCTGCTTGCAGTTGCAAAACTGCAAAGTGAGATTCTGCAAATATGACACTCAGAGAATAAATGTCCCCTGGTTAGGTCCCTGCAGGAGCAGTGTGGTCACAAGTGGCCAAGGCACCAGGCAACAATGCCCCAGAAAGTGAAGCACAGGAGCAAAGTGACCTGGCCCTGTGTCCTCTGCACACACAGAGGGATCCAAGGGAGGATCACCCCAAGGTTAGCTCTGGGCTGTGATCTTTGAACCACCTTCTTGTCTGATGGGAAATTTGTTGCTGCCTGCTCCCGAGCTTCAGACATTCAATTTCCATAGAAATGACTGTGACTCTGCGTGGTACAAGATCTGTCTGTCACCACGAGACTCTGTACCATTCCCTGTGGTTCATTGTGCTCTGGCCTGGAAGGAAACACTAACTGGAAAAATGGAAACACACAACTTGCCTGCCCATGCATTCACAGGGTTGATACAGTCCACTTTTAGACAAAGTAGAACAACAAATTTATTGGACACAATATGCTTGTATTAATTTATTTTCCTATACCAGCCACACTGTTGGACTGAGAGGTAAATATTCATTCTTCTTTGGAAGGCTTAAAAAGGAATTGTGCTTTCTTCTCAAAGACAAAAGAAATTTTCAATTACCACTTCCATAGGCAGTTACACAAAGATGGATCAAAAAAAATCTGGGACATAGGAATATCTCACTGGATTTAATACCACAAAAAACTGACAGGGAAGCACAGATTAAAGCATCACTTGTAATATCCAGAGGGTGATTCAGATAATGATTTCATATATCCAGAGGTATGGGCTGTATCATAAATAATGCTTGACTAGGTGATCTGCCTAACTCAACACTGGAGCTAGAGATCTGCCTCAAGGAAGTGTGACAGAAAAGCTGGGTATCTCTTTATTATTATTATTTACTCAACCCAGTGTGGCTGGAGAATTTGAAGCTTTTGAGTGTTCATTTGTTAGGGAAGTCTTTCATATTTCAATCCTCGCTTCTACTTCAGGCACAAGAGGAAAGCCAAGCAGAACTCAGGAGCAAGCCTTGCTCCACCACTCCCCCTGCCAGCACCTTCCCTCAGCCTTCCCATTCCCCAGCCACAGCAAGTGGAGCATCACTTGTTCCACTCACATCTTCTGATGGGACCCAGCAAATTTCACAGCCTGCCCAGTGCATGCAGATGAAATTACAAGACTTCTTCTTGCTTCCACTAAATCATTTAATTATTTTCTCTGTTATTTACCCAATTGGCTTCTGATACCCACAGGCACACTGTCATAGGTAAATATAAAATGCTTGGAGAGTCTTGATCAAAATATTTCCCTGTTTTCTCATCCAGAACACTCATTTCTTCTTCCAGTGAAGTACTCACATTTTAATTATAAATATGGCATTTGTGCAGAGCCTCAGTATTTTGAGCTAAATCATCTGCTTTGCTGACATTCTTTTTTGGCTTTTTAAAAAACATTTTACTGTAAAGTCTACAGGAGGATATTCTTTCTGAGGATGGGGAATTGTGCTCTAAGCAATCAGATCACCAAGCAGCAACTGCCCATTCCATCCTTTAGCAAAGAGATGGATTTGGGAACTTTAGGGATATGTTGGTCTTGGCAGAAGTGACATCGTGGCAGGTGGAAGGAAAATGCAAACAGTCCTTTTTTGACAAGAAACAGTTTTAGCACCAAAAGAGGAATCTCTCAAACACTGCCATCTATGCTGGCTCATTTCTTACACATTAGCAACACAATGAACTTGGGATAGAAAGAAGATCTGACCTTGAGGTGTATTTAGTTTGGGTTTAAACTTTAAACTTTTAGTTCTGTGGGTTGGACTCACACCTAGTGAATTTGGTTTTTCTGAACTTGGTCCACTCCCTGGTTTCAGAATGGCTAAAGAAGATTCCTAAGAATTGATTAAATCTTAACCAATTTTTCATGCCAAAAGAGCAAATTTAAATCTGTGCATGCTAATTCTGATCCTGATGTTGATATTCTTTGCACCTATGCTCCCTACCACAAAAAAAGGCCTCTTTCTTTATCAGCACATTAAAATATTGAAAACTAAATCTTTACCAATCATTCATAGAAGTTGGACTTATAAACACCACTTCACATTCCATAAAGTTATGCACCATAGAGAACTCACACCCTTTCACAGAAATTTAGGTTGGTTCTCTGGAAACAAATTGATTTTTAAAATCATTATTATGCGATAATGAATCAAAATGAAACAAAAAGTTATTTTCTCCTTTTTATGAGATATGATGGAGAGATCTAAAATAAGAGTACCAGAAACCAGCCCACTGCTAGAGAATGGGGTTTTGTTGTCTTTTCCTTGTCTTCTGGCCTGGAAGGTAGAGCCTTCAGAGGTAATGAGCTTACAGTAACCAGGTTTATTTCCATCCATTGAGATCAGTGGCGGCCCCAGGAAGAAAACAAGTAAATCTAAATCAAGCATGGGTTATTCCAACCTATTTCTGTGAAGTGCTGATGAATTATGCATGAGATTTTTTTACACATTAAGTGATGTGAAGACATGAGTGAAACTTTGTGCTCAGGCAATAAAAGTGAGCCAATAAAAACATAAAAACAAGGCTCAGCTCACGCGATGACAAAGCCTAACAATGCTGAGCATTTTCACTTGCAGCCCTTCCTAAAAATCTCTCTCTGTAACTGTTTTATTTCACAATATAAACACACTTCTCATTCTGCAATGCACATTTTTTTATCAATTATTTAAGCGTAGAGATTGATCCGAAAGATATGAAAACAACACTGAATACTTGCAGATAAATAGGAACACTGTGGGATCCCAACTCAAATCTAGATTTAATCTGAAGTGTGGCTTTTAACAGTTCCCACCATGGAGCCTCCACATTACACTGCTTGCTCTTAACATACTCCACCCATTTTCCCCTCTGAACTATTACCTTTGTAGGTAATATATGGCAATGCTTTTGCAGGAAGAGTTTCATACCTGTGTTTAATTTGTGATATCATATTTTAAGACTTTTCAGCTTTGTACATGGATATAAGTTAGAAGCAGAGTACAATGTTCAGGATTACCCATGAACACAAAAGACAGTAAGACCACTGATAGGAATGAATCCCTTACTAGAAATATCATATAAACAGCAGCAATTATCTGTCTGCTATTTTGGTTCTGCTAAGGGGGTCTAAAGACAGTAAACATGTTTTTCAGAAATTACACACATAAAAGTCACAGAGACCATTGCTTTATTCCTACTTGAATAACAAAGGGCTTGAGGTGTGGAGGGAGGAAGAGAAGTAACATAATTTGCAATGCACAGTTTATTTCTGCAAAAGTCCTTCCCTAACAGCTTATTTGAGGAAGGATAAGGGGAAAAAAGAAGCTGAAAAAAATATCTGATATGTAGTAATTATGATACTACAGCATTAAAAAAAAATCACCACAAAGATATCATTTGGTTCCATTCTGTGGAAAATCTGAAGTCCAACAGGTGGGCTTTGTGGTGGGAAGGTTTGCAAAGCTCTTTAGGCTATGGCAGGGCTGCAGCTCAGCACTGCTGCTGCTCATTCCCCCTGCAATTGATACGAGTGCAGTTCCTGGGGAGGGGGAGAGGAGCTGTGCCCTCCCCTTCAGTCTGGTGTGTCACCATTCACTGTTCATGGCAGGGAGCTGCATTTCCAACCCTTCCTGGGCTGGTGCTGCTGCCTCACTGAGGGCTCTGCTCAGAGCTGCTGCTCTGCCTTCACTCGGCCCAAGCTGCAGGAAAACCCAAAGAATCCATTTCCCACTGACAGGGCAATTTGGGACTTGCCAGGGAACACGAGCTCCTTCAGTCTGACACACATCTCTGGTCTGGAAACCTCTGGCAGCCACGCTCAAGAGTTTAATGATACAAATGCCACAGAGTCTAAAAAGAGGGAGACAGGAAAAGGAGAAGAAAAATCCAGGACTCAATATGTATAAGTATAGCTATGAAATTACTTAATACTTTTTTTTTTTCCTCCTGAGAAGGGAGTAGAAAAAGATAATTCTCTAATAGAAACAACTTATGCCAGAACTATTTTGGGGAAAAAAATCAACTTCAGTCCGGAACAATTACTGAAAATCCTTTCAAATTAAAGCAGTTAAGAAACAGATTGAATAAAAATAAATTAGGCAAAAAAAAATCTATTACATCACTGGGACTTTTTTTCTCCATTTAACCAGTACAATTCAAAAAGCCTGTAGGCCTTTCTTCATGTTGAGAAATAACAGTATAAATCTAGTATGATGGCAGTTGAAAGGCATAAAAGTGCAAGTTTATTTCAGCACTAAAACCGCATCTTAATTACGTGTTCATACTCTGAACTGGGTTGTCTGTGTTCTCATGCAGCTTCCTATGTTATCACATCTGGTATTTTCAGCTCATCTGTGGCTGATTCAGACATAGGTATAAGAGTTATAACCAGCAGTATACTAAAAGAAACAAAAGTATCAATCAAAAGTATTAAAATTGAAAACAAAATTGAGCGCACAGAAGAATGCCGACAGCAACGTGTGAAAAGAAAATTCAATTATGTTCATGCTAAGAACAGTTATTACAAATAAACATGGCCAGGAATGGCAGAGCTTTTCCAGTCAGTGTTAGATGGGGTAAATTGACACCTGAAGGAAACCAAAGAGGCTTTTTCAGGTGCTGAACCCCTGCAGGACACGGCGGGCTCGGCTCTGCCTGCCCCACGTCCCCCGTGTGCAGCCCCGGGAGCAGAGCCCCGGGCAGGCTGCAGGAGCAGGGCTGGGGTGCTCAGCTCTGCTCCCTGCTCCTGCAGCAACCCCTGCCACCCTGAGGAGGCCCTGCCCTTACAGAGAGAGTCCTCAGCAACCAAAAAAGGTTACAAACAATTCCGTATTATTGTTGATGTGTGGAAGCGTTGCAAAACTTCTGACACAATCAGATTTATCCTGAGAAGCATTAAAAACCACCCAGTGAAAAAGCAAGCAAGATTACCAGAGGAAGAAGTGGAAGAAGCCTTTTAAGCAAATCTCCTAAGTGTTAACCTCTTTGGCTTTGGACAGCATTTTTAGAAAGCAAGCCAAACCCTCCTTTCCTAAATCAGTTTATACTGCAGTCATGCTTTATGCAGAAGTTAAGCATGACAGCATGACTCCTTGGGTAGTTTGTATTTCAAAAGGCAAGTTTTCATACCATATATAAGGTTTCTAGTAAAAAAAAACCTGATAAATATGCTTAAAAGAGATAAAATGAAATAAATATTTCACCATAGAACTTTTCATATTTATTTGCCATTGTAGATGCTGTGAAAACCACAAGCTTAGAGGCCTTTAGGAAAAAAAATAAAGAAAAAACACATTTACAGTTACAGGACAGCCACTGGCTGCATTTTCAAAGAAAACTCAGGGATTTAAATACATAATTCTCTTAAACTTATTTTACAATTTCATCCCTTGGATCAAGAATAGACTTGGTGCTCATACTTCCTTCTAAAATTTATCATTCATTGTACAACACTGAACCAGCAGTTTAGCATGTTGGTGCTTGAATTTAAAACGTTAAATCACTGGAGGATACAACCAAGCAGTGTGATCTTTGTCTATCTGCATGCCACGGATTTCAGGCTTCCTGAAAACATTTACAATTCTAATGTTAATTTATCATGAATCAGTCACCATTTGTTTGCAGGTTACCAGAGCCTATATTCTGGTTAGTCAGAAAAAGTCTTGTTTTTCTTATGCTGGTTAGATTCAAATATCTGCATGCCACTGGTCCCTAGGTTAGGCAGAATGTGAGTGTCTGGAGTGTTTAGATCAAAACCAAATCACAATATCACTGCAGCACTTGGCAAAACTGAATCATAAATATTGCAATTTAATACTATGTAAATCAATGCAGGCAAGTATACAAAGCCCAGCTGGAAAATCTATTTTACATGTCCAAGGAGAAACCTGCCTAAACTCACACAGTAAATAAACATTTGGAAAAAGAGAAAGAACCAACCAGACCTTGCAGTGCTGTGCATTTTGGCACGTTGTCAGAGGAGGGGCACTGCTGCTCCCAGACATGAGGCTGCTCTTGTGTTCCAGGGAAGGGCAGCCCTGCTCCTGGTGAAGCAAAAATCCTGTGTGGTGCCTGAGGAGTTCATCAGAACCTGCCCCAGAGTTCCCAGCTGGGCAGCAGAGCTTGCTGTGGGGTTAGAGAGCATTGCTGAGACTGGAGGCTTCACTTACCCACTCTAATTACATTCCTATCCTAATGTGTCTCAAAACCCAGAAATATTCTGGCCTCCTCAGCCTTTCATAAACTGTCATGAAAATAATCAAAAGAGGAGAAGAAATGTTTGGGCCTACATTTTTATCTTTTTTTCATGTCTCATATCTTGAAATAATTTTATTTCACTGGGAAAACAAAATGTAGTCTTGTGTCTGGAGGTGGACAAGCTCTTTTCAAACAATGCCTGAGAAGAAAAGGTTGATGTGGTTTGTCTTCTCGTGCTTGGTCTCTCTCCAGATCACTGTAAGAAATCAGTCAATAGATGAAGTGGTAAAGGGGGCCAGAAGACGAATAACACTGAGCCACAAAAAGTAGGTTCTACAAAAATTATGTGGGGTTCTATGCTTTATGTGTTTTTCTTTACTTCTGTCAGCAGTAGGAAATCAAAACCATGGGAAAGAATCCAAAGACATAAAATAGTCTTCATTTTCAGAATGTCTTGAATAAAGGCAAAATGGTATTAGAAGAAAACATATGAAGAAATACTTAGGACAAAAATCAATGCAGGCCATAGGCTGAAATCTGCGTTTCCAAAACTCAGAATGAGGAGGGCTGCAAAAATGATTTTAAATGGCATTTGCCCTTTCTTGAAATTTAGTAGGGTTTAAAAATGCCCCAACTTGTATAGATCTATGCCAGTGCCTATGAGATGAGAACAGTGAGCAGCCATGAAATAACCACACTCCCTTCTCTTGGCCACAGACAGATCTCTCACATCGTCCTGCCCGCTCCCCATTCTACCCACAGAATCCGGTCTAGCTGAAATTTCCCCATGAACTCTGTTTTCCAACCCACTTCACATTATGCAGAGCAAATTTTTCTCTGGTCCATGATAGTTGGTGAGTCCCTTAATTCAAAACACAGGCCCTTAGTTATTTGTTTTACTGTATGGAACACATTTTTCTGTGAATTTATTGGATCCAGTTCATACCTAGGGGCAGCTAACACAACCTCTGTCTGTGTGAGCTTTTCCCCTCACCCGAGAATAAACTTGTGCTAGTGTACAAATGATACTTCTTTGATTTGCAGATGAAATGCTGCAAGAACTCTCACACAGAGCTGGTTTATGTCCTGGAAGCCTTTGAACACATTGTTTTAGATGCTAGCTTGGAAAGGCAAATGAATAAGCAATCACACATTCTGAAAGGATCAACAGCACCACCAGGGGCAGCAGCCCAGTATTTCCCTGGGCAAAATTCTCATGTTGTCTGTGAGTCAGGATTCATTACCCTTCTGTCTTTCCTTGAGTTTTCACTTCCATTACTTAGAGAAATATAAGTCTCCCACAGCTTCAGGTAATGACACCATCACCTCAGCAAACTCGTGGCTGTGGAAGCAAAGCCTTGGTACAGACTGCAGTGTATCACACAGGGCCAGCCTCACAGAGAAACCTCCCACAAACAGACCCACTTCATTTCAGCTCTAATCTGGTGTGTCACTGTAGCAATTCCACTGCTGTCCTGTCCCAGCACTTCCCAGTGCCTTGCTTTCTGCATCTCTAGCCCTTCGGGGGAAATACAGTCTTTTTGGCTAGAGTAAAGCTCTGCATTTCACAAACTAGTTCTTAAATACATTCAGATAACAAACAGTTCTGTAAACATCTGTGAGAAGCAGTGTCCCCACATATTTTTATGGCTTCTGACATGACTGGAAGCTCACACAGAAGTTTTGATTTGGGGTTTTGGTTTTGTTTTTTTAATGTGTTTAGACCTTTTATAAGGGCTCACTCCTTTGTGTATTCTCTCACTTCAGAGGCTTCTTCCCACTCCTAGGAGCCTGTTTTCACAAAAGCTGTAGGACTGAGTAGTCTGACGTGATTCTGCATTCTCCCACAGCTGTAAGAAGGAGTGTGAGTATTCAGAGCCACGTTATGGACCCACAGAGATAAGAGCATGATCAGTAAGACAAGGAGTTAAACCCCCTGTAATATTTTACAAGAAAAAGAAAGCATTCACAGTGATAAGACATGGCCACATGACTCTGCCACAAGTGCTTACACAGTGATGTTGAAGACTATTTAAACTGGGGAACAGAACATCACATAGTTCCTGGGACACCTCTCAAATAGAGCTTATATTCAAATAAGCTCACTGAGAAATTTTGGCCCTTTGGCAGCCACAAGGATTTTTGCCATTGATAGTCAAGAAACCACATTTTCATCCACGGTATTTACTTGGCAAGCTGGTTTCCATGCTTTTGTTATGGATTATGTAGAAAGATGTGAAACTTCCATGTCATGCCAGGCTCACATTTAATGTTGGGAAAAATATTCATATGTCAACTTTTTTTTTCCAGATGAACAGTAAAATGGTAACTAAATTTATGGGTGCAGTACCTTACAGAAACATTGAAACTAAGAATATTTTTATAATTAGCTACCAAGAAGAAGGAACACAATAACACTCAAAATTAAAGCCCTTCCTCTATTATTATTTGGCAATGTTGCAATTGTAATTCTTTACTCCTTTTCCAAACACAACAGTGATATCTTTAAGTCATATTTTTACTGATCAAGATACTGAAGCCAATGCAAAAGGCACTCCTATAGCACCTTTCATCCAAACTCTCAGAATACTCTACAAATAGCAATTCAACTTCCTAACACAAGTACCTCCTCCAATGTGCTAACAGCTCATTTTACAGCAGGTGAAACCGAGGCAGAGGGAAGTTGAGTCATGTACCTAAGGTCACATAACAAATCCATCCTCTAACTCCAAAATATCTCTTTGGATGTTTGAAGTCCACAACATATTTATAGGGTCTGCTTAAGAAGAAAAACAAACTCCCTCAGATTCACAGTTGATTTTTAAAGTAGTTGGCTTCAGGATACTATTAATATACTTTTCTTGGTAAAACATTTGTTACAAAACCGTGCTCAATATTACTGTTCTGAATATTTTCTGCTTTGAAAATGAGAAGTTAAAAGCCCTGTTTCTACTCTGTAGTAGGATCAGGTCACTCACAGGGCACAGCCCACTGCTGCTGTGAAACCTGCACGGAAGAACAAGGACGGTGCTAAGAGCTGCCAAAAGCCCTCTTGAACAACTGAACAATTCAGTTCCATCACTGCTGATTTTGCTCATATTTGCTACCAGGGAATCTCCTCCTCCCCATTTTTGGTACCTGTGCCTATGTGCACACCTGCTCTGCAAGCAGAAAGAAGACAGGATTGAGGGAGGTTAAAATGCTCAGTGCAGGGCTCCCTTTCACTGCCAGCACTGACCCCTGGGCACGGGGAAGAGTCCTCAGGAGAGCCTGCAGAGCGTTCCTGGACCTGGACAAACACAATCAGCAGCTCTCCCACACTGGCACTGCCACACAAAACACAAAATCAGCCCTTGGCAGCTGTTTGCCAGCTTTCTGCTTGACTTTGCCCGTGAGGATTCACAGTTCACGTCCTGGTTTGTTCTCTCCAAGCCCAGTTTCCAGAGAACTGCTGAGAAGTCCCTAGAAAGGGACTATGGACTGTGTGAGTTAAAGCAACTTTAATGGAACCAAATTTACAGAATTAATAACTTCATTTTCTGTGTGGTTTTCCATAAGAAACAAAGAGTTGAAAATCTGACATTATAACATGGCATAAACAAGAGCCAAACCAACTTCAGACATGTCAGAGGCACAGTCTTTGTGAGGCAGATTTCTTCCTCCCTCTTTCAACAGTGAAGGTTTTCTTTATGTACACCAGAAATACAATTTACTCTGCTGTAGGACATCCTCGATATGACTGGAGCTCTCAGTAGCATATCTAATGTCTGATAAAATTCAGAGACCCAGGACCATTGCAGTGGGAAAAGGTACAAGTGAGAAAAAAATAACAGAAACTGAGGACGTAGCTTGAGCTTGTTGTGGCCTCAAAGAGAAAAATGGCAAGAAAAGCCAGACAATAAAAACCTATGCAATTTTTGGTCATTATTTACATAGCTGGATCACCACTGCTATTTCTAGAAAGTGAAGTAATTATTTACCTTCCAGCTGATTAAAGATCTTGGCTACAGAAGACAAATAGCTGCAACCTAACTAAGACAAAATTAAAACTACAAACTTATACATTTCTTCTATTCTTAGATTAGCTAAATTTTTAATTTTTGTATGCAAATTAAACTAATTTAAATGTGAAACAAGCATACAAATGTATCCCTATTAAAGCTGGACATAATTAACTGTGTTGAATTTAAATTATATAAGCTCGTATGACTTTTCAAAAATAGCCAAGGTCTAAGTCATAGGAGATGGAAACTCACTGCTCTAACAGCTGGCCTGCAGTGCCTTTGATGTAAAAATTTATAAAAATGAAGACTTGTGTGAATATTCACAGTGCCTTTTCTGCAACCATTTTTTCCAATTATTGATAACAGGTTAATGAGATAATAGTAATGCAAATGCATTTCCACCCCGTTTTAATTCATAATGGTTCTGTGACATTCAGGCAATATTAACAAATTAAAAGGACAAGCCACATGCAGAACTGGAAATAGTTCTTTCAGGGAGAAATAGGTACAAATTCTTGATTATTCAGATTACAGCTCTCTAAATGAAACAACTCACTCCAAAATCAAAGCAGAGCTTCACAGAGTCTCTTTGTAACACATGACAGGTCTATCAGCGACTGCAACTGCACACCCTGCTCTGAAACGAGAGCAGGCCATTATCTGCATTCTGTGAGTTGTTTCAAGCAGAAGACACCTGTATGCTATAGAAAACCATTCACTCAATGGAAAAGGAAACAGATGGAGTTGGGGGAAAAGCACAAAGCCCAATCTGACAGCACAGAAAGGAGCAATTTCAGTCCATTGGAGAGGAAACACCTCTTTAATGACAAAATTAAGCATTTAAGAGCAGAGTCCAGTTACACAGTCATTTATACAAAAAATGTCATGAGATAATAAATAACAACTGCCTTTGGTAATATTCTTCCCTGTGGAGGGGCCAGGACAAGGGGGATGCACAGCTAAAGCCTGATCTTGAAGATTAATATGATGCTCCTGGGAATTTCTCTGCCTTGCATAAAGATCCAGTTCAGAACTAGAGACAGGGAGAAAATTCAAAGTGCAACAAAAGCCTCCCAGGAATACTTGGGCGAGTGCAAAAGAGGGAAGCGACACAAAAAACAGTGCAGGGAATAAAAATCCTCATGAAGGCAAGAGAAGCTGAGCTGTACAGACAGCTACACATACCAGACTTGTGCAGAGAAGCCTTACATGGCATGGCTTCAAGGAAAATGGATGGATCCAGCCAGGGCACAGCAGAAGTCAAATCCAGGCTGACACAATATATATTCCAAGCACACCACTGCTGATTAACACAGCGCCAGCTGATCTACGTATTTGGCACTATCTTAAATGAACATCTAAATTTTTGAAGGGGGAAAATAAACACCCTTTACATAAAAGGAAAGATCTTCAAAAATGAAATTCAGTTAAGCTTCCCTTAAACCTCAATCTCAAAATTGAAATGAGTTGCTGGATTACTGCAGAATGCCTTTAGCTTCCTAAGCATGGTTCCTACTTTCAAGCAAGGCCAAATGAATGCCAGCAATAACATCAAACTTGAGCAAAAGCGTGCCCTGGAAGACATTTGCCTAGGAAATCACAGAGGGCAAAATCCTGATTTGAGAACTGCAATGCAGTATTTGTTGGCAGGGCGGTTGCTGTATTTCTTAGTGGCACTGACCCCAGAAAATGATGTCAGAACCTTGAATTTAGGATTTTCATGGTCTGTACAATCACAGGCTAAATACCCAACCTCCAACAACCCCAAGTATTTTCAACCCCATAAAGCATTAGTGAACTCCCAACCATTTAGGAGAACAGATCCCATTCTTAATATTGCCCTGAGGCATTATTGAACAAAAATGGGTCCACCTCAACACACACCAGCAGACATTACAGCTGGCTGGGTTAAACACCCACAGGTCACTTTGCATTTAAAGGGATGTGCTCTCACACAGCAGTGCAACCCAAGATGCTGCAGTGCTCCTAGGAAAGGCCGTGTACTTCTGCAGACTGCCCGGATTTCCTGTGCTGTGTGCCATGAACAGTGATGAGACTCATAGGATTTCTCCCCATAATGTAAATGTCAGCACAATCTGACTGATTTGGGGCAGGGACTGTCTTTTCTTCAAGGGCAACAGGGTTTTGTCTGCATGTATGAAAGCCTGGCACAATGGCATCCAAAACTCTCCTCCAGAGCAAAAATCAGGGCCGGGAGGTGGTGTGGATTTCTCTTACTGATGTACCTGTAAATGTTCTGGTCTGCAGATGGAACTGTGTAAGACCTGCTGTAAACTGTTCACCATTTTTCTCGTGTCCAACTGATTCCTTTTGTCCCCTCCCCTATTTTGATCCCAACAGCTGACAAAGTCAACGACGACTTCTACAGCAAGCGGCGGCACCTGGCCGAGCTGGCGGCCAAGGGCAGCCTGCCCCTGCACCCGGTGCGCCTGGACGAGGAGCGCGCCTACACCATCGACAGCGGGCTCACCCGGCAGAACGGCAAATCCAGGATGGGCAAGGTACACACACACCCCCTGGGCTACAACTCCCACTACAAAACCTGGGACCCCAACGACCCGTCCCTGCGGCGGCACGCCTTCACAAACAAGGGCAAGCACGGCATGGGAGACCCGACGCTAAGTGACCCGCTGACCACCCGCAGCCAGCACTACCTGGGCCCACAGCCATACTTCATAACCAACAGCAAGACAGAAGTAACTGTTTGAGTTTGTTTGCTTTCTCTTTTTTTTTTTTTTCTAATGAAATCCTTTAAAAACCACACGCAAATGTATACACAACACACTCGACCGAAAGGCAAAAAAAAAAATTAAAAATAGGAAGTAAAACAAAAAAAGAAGAGGAAACAGAAGGAAGGAACTTCCACCTGGACGCTCTTGGTATCCAGCCAGCTGTAGGCCGAAGAGTGGGTTAATACCATTCAGCAATACACACTGAAGGTTGAATTATAAACTCCATTTGTATTTCACAATGGAACACAAACCCGTGTGACTAAATTTTTTTACTTGAAACTAAAATCCATGATGAGAAGTAGCACAATCTAGAGAAACTTTATGTCTGCTTAAACATTTACACTATGTTCCTGCCTTGAGACACAGGAAGAGAGAGAGAACAATATACTGTAATATATTATTTCAGAGAGGAATTTTGTATAAAACCTATTAATAATCACTAGACCTGTGAAAAACCGAGAGCAAACATCTTGGTATGATCCCTAACATCTAATATTGTACTTTCACAGCATCCTATAGAGAACGCAAAAAATATATATACAATAAGGGACAAAGACACTTTCACAAGGAATTTATGAAGACTGTTATGATTAAGAGCATATGGGACCTTTCTGGCTGGTAGAGAATTCTGCAGGATGATAATAGCAGAAGATTTCATTTCAGTTTACTTCGTTTGATTTGAAATTTTTGGGAACCTCCAAAATATGAAGAGACACTTCATATGACACAGAAAGCTGCTGGGGGGAAAAGGGCATCAGAATATTCCCTCTCAGTCCTCCTGTTTTCAGGCAGATGGTAACAATTCTCACTTTGCAGACTGTCAGGATTTTTTCTTCACCTAAATGTTTTGCCTATCTTCAACTTCTTCAGACTGAAATTAAGCGTGGGTGGTGCCTTTACTGTATTACTATTGTTCAATGACAGTCTTGTTCTTCAAAGTGACCCCTCTGTTCCTTTAAGCTATTTCCTCATGTTTTGCTAAGGATGACAAGGGCTCTGCCCTGTTCAGCCTCCTCTGTTTGTTCCAAAAGGAAACTGGACTACATCTCCATGCAGTGGTTGCACAGTCAAGACCATTTAGTTAGCCCCTTCATTTTCCCAATTTCAACTTCTCCCCTCTAGTCTCTCATTTTGTATTTGCTTTTAGCCATGGCAGTTCTCTGTAGTTCAAGTAAATGTTATCTGGTATATTGTCTCTATTGTTTGGCTTTCTCTAGTGGCGTTCCCTCTTGGTGGGCTGTGTGGTGGAAGAGGCTGGTCCAGCCTCAAACATCAGAGATCTGGGGTTAAACTAAACAAACAATTGGACTCATGGTCTTGACTGTAGTTCTGATGAGCAGGATGCCTTGTTTGTGTGAGTAAAACCACTCTTGAACTGGGCACTGGTAGCAAACTCACAGTCCTGGGCCAGTAAAGGCGTCAGCAAATCCACAGAGACAGAGTTGGGATGGGATGGCAGGCAGTGCATTCAGCCTTTCAGTAAATTCCTGCCCTTCCCCAACACCAGTCACTTGGCTAAATCCCAGCTAGCTGTCCTACTACAGCTGCATTTTCACCAGTTGTCAGTTCTTCGGGAGATTAGGTCTGGAAGAGTATTCAGGGAGGAGTGAGAACTGTCGTGAGAAGAATTGGAAGTGGCACATTTCTTACTGTACTCAACTGACTGTCAGTGCTTCTGCTTAGTCAAGGATGCAAGGGCTAAGATTTTGAAATCTGGTTAAATAGAGATACCATTTTTTTAGCTATATCAAGATTGATTTGCATCCTGAGAGCACCGGTATCTCTCCATAAGCGTGCTGCTAAATTTTATGATCCTATGTTTTAAGACTATCAGAAGTGGACAAAGCCCACAAGAAAAATACTTTGCACACAACCCAGACTCTCCACTATCTTACTTTTATTCCTTTAATCTTTATTGCCTTCACAACTGGCTGACTTAATTTGACCCTTTATGGAATGTTGCTGTTAATCCATATGCTTTAGATACACATTACAGCTGCACTCTAATTCACACAGGTTTCGTGTAACTTGAGCATATTTTATGTGGAAATATTTTAGTAACTGTATGTTCTGTAAGTAAACCCGTGTTAATACTTGTTAACTACAGAGTTTATGATACCAATAATACTTCCTACAATAAAATGTTTGTTTGTTTTTTAAGAATGTTTATTTGTAAACATATGTATTCACTATATTACTATGAATTTCTTACCTGGCAATAAAACTGATTCTAAGTGAATCCAACTTGCTGGCTCATTCCTAAAGTTGTATCACTGGGCCAATTTTTGAGTCTGAACTGAGCTTTTGGAACATCTCACTGCAGTCAGCACAAAGGATGGTTTGCCAGTGTGAACAAGGGGTTCTCTGGAATCACCCTGGTGTTATCTGCGTTACAGAGAATCTGGGTGGTGTTTGAGGCTCCTTCCAGGGCTAACCATTGTGTGATTTTATGGCTGCCTGTTACATGCAGTGGAACACAGATACACAGGGATTGCTGGCCTTGCAAAGCTCCACGTGCCCTGTAAGTCTCCAGGCACCACACACACACCTTGTGCATTTGATCAGTTAATTAATGTTTTGAGGAACAACAAGAAGAAGATAAGCATGCCCAAGGGCAGGGGCTGATCCTCATGAATGCAATAAGCAACAAGCTCTGCAACAAGCCTCAGACATGTCCAAGGATTGCAACTACCCAGCGAGAGCAAATGAAACACTGATGGATACTGCTTCAAAACTTTTATATGTTCATTGGAGAGGATCCTGTACACAACATCTGTGTACCAAGTCTGCTGGAAAAGAAAGTCCTTACAGGCTTTTAGTAGTGCTAATGGCTCGTAAAGCTGACAGAACCTTCGAGAGGGCTTGGGTAGCTTCTTCTTTCTTTGCTAAAATGATAGTGAATAAATTTCAGAAGAGGAAACAGGGAGTCAGGAAACTCAGCTTTAGAATCCACTTACTGCATGACCTGGTGCAAACTCTTCAGACAGTTTATGAGCCTCTGGAAGCCATGACACATTATCAGAGGCAAAACATCAATCCAAAAGTCTCCAGAGTTAGCTTTTTATACAGTAGAAAAATCTCATTTCAATATACACCTTTATGGGTGCCAGGAAATAGTTCATAAAAGCCCCATTTTTTGTTAGAGGAGCATTTCCCTGCCTCAGGTACAACACAGTTTGGTCAGTGCCAGGAAAATGCTGGGCAGCCTTGCAGCCCACAGGGAAGCCTGGGGAGCTCAGTGGAACACAAGGCTCACCTGCAGCAGACACAGCTTCCCGTTACAGCTCCACCACCAGCCCATCCATGCATGTGTTGTTTCTAGCAGCAAATTCCTGACTGGAATCACAGATGGCAAAAGGGCCAGCTGCTTTGCTAAGTCGAAGTCTCTCAGCATACCTTTTGTTCTTTCAGGTACATTAAAACCTCCAAAGGAAACCCACTGGAATGGGATTTTGTATTTCCATACGTTTTTTCTCCTACGACAGCCTGACCCTTTTGACACCACTAGCAAGAACGGCTCTGGGCTCCCGTCAGCATTTCCTCCATGAGGCTCTTTGATCTCAACACAGAGGCACTGACTACAAACAGAAAAGTGCACTGCCAAGAAAGGATGATGTTCCTGCACAGAGCTACGGAGTCTAAAAGCCCAAAGGCTTCTGGTTTAGAGCCCTTTACCCTGGAAACATCTCTCCTCATGACTAAATCTTTAGAGCATGATCCTTAGCTTACACAAACTGGAGATGTGATGGCTTATATAAACAGAGGATCAAGTCTCATGAGATTTCCCACTACGAGGTGTCTCCACAACTCACAACTTTAGATTTTAATAGATCTGGGAAAAGATTCATGCTTTGCTCTGTTCTTATAGAATGGTTATTGAATTTTCGGTACTAAATAAATAACCCTAGTCCACAAATCCCTTTTGCACACAATCCTGAGCACTTTATTTAATCCTGGTCTCTATACTTGAATACATGAAGGACTTCCAGTGATAAATACAGTCTTCACTGTAATTATATCATCTTTCTATTTGGCATAGATAATTTTATTTTGCTAAAAACAGTTATGACAGGCAATATTATTGTATTAAACTATATAATTCATATATCATCTGCTGCTGAAAATGTGATCATAGGTGAGTACCACATTACCAAAAATGAACGCTGTTATTTTTATCAGTGGGAAAGTCATACAGCTCTGTTTTGAAAAGTGTCTGTAAAAACAATCTTGGAGTTCATGCTTCATGCTTTAGACATTTCCAGACTCAAATTTTGCTCAGCCTGCAAACTAGTTGAGTCCTCATTACCTGACAATTTAATCAGTAACGTTAGCATGAAACCAGGCCTTTCCTACCCATCCAGGTGCACTAATGAAAGCCAGGACCAAATGAGGGTACTGGTTACACCCCATATCTGTACAAACTGCTGTCATACAAATGCAACTGGTGGATGCAGCAAACCCTTCTGCAGAAGGTGCACCATGAAGAGTTTGGCACAGCTCATTCAGCTGTGCAGGCCCTATCATGTTAGCAAAGCGTAAAAGAGATGTATTTGTCCCCAGTGACAGCCCTTTGTGACAGCCTGACCCTGGTTCTGGGCATTCTTCCTATGTCAGAATCTGCCAAATAAAGAACCCTGAACAGGCCATGCTCCCTGAACAGGCCCTTCTCATCCCACAGCCACACTTCTAACAAGATAATGGCAGTGTTCAACAGCAAGGTTCTCTCTAAATTTCATTTTTCACCTTCAGAGCTAAGGGACCTATTCAGGGAAGGGGGAGCTTTGGATTCAGACTAACCTGAGGCTGAGATAAGTTCAGAATCCTCATCTATTGCTCCCATTTCACATAACAGAAAAGAATGAGGTGCAATTTGGACCTCAGTTCATGAACCACTGCTGTACTAAGTCAGGTCCTTCACGGATGCATGAAGAGGCTCTGTATGTCTCTTTCTCTGCAGGAAACTTGAAGCTAATTTTTCATCCCTAAGCAACCATTCTGTGAAAGGTTTTAATTTTTATTAGTAAAGCTAGAATTCAGAGTTATAATCCAGTTTTTGTCTATGCATTTTGTAATACATTGCTACACACAGTTGCATCTTGTCTGTTTAAGTCAACTCTAGCTGCCTTCACTTGGCAACTTTTGCATTTACATGGTAAGAGGTATTATTGCTCTTAATAGGGGTTGATGTGCTGGCAGAATTAATCTTCTGAACCTGCACACCAAGCCTTGTGTGCATCTCTCACAATATGTAAGGCTGGGAGAAGAATATGTTATCAAAAGTGATTATTTCAGATCAAGAGAGAACGTGAGGTAGTGTTGCTGCTGTTTGATCTGAGGTTGGGCTACAAACAAGAACTGGAAACCATTAATTATCACAAGCCTTTCACTGAAGGCTTTCAAGTGGTCACTGAACTATGTGGCAGCACTATTTGATAAGGAAACAAGTCCTCCTCAGCAGCAAGTGTGTCAGTGAAGCCACTGACACTCCCTGAGCACGTTCTACTTCTTACTGCAGTTGGCCTGAAGTTCACTCTCTGAGATTGGGGCTAACACTGACATTTGGATCACAGTAGTTGTTTTTAGAGAGACTTTGGCCAATTTTAGTGAATATGTTCCTTGAAGTAATTAATCCCCAGAGGAAAGAGCGCTTTACCTGATACATATTGTTTCTTGAAGCAACAGAAACATCACAAAAACTCGGATAGGGAGTTTAAACTAGATGATCCTTGAGGCCCCTTCCAACCCAAACCATTTTATGATTCTATAATTAACTGTGCTTTTTTTCTCTGCCACTGGTGAAGAGAAGCTAGGCTTTGCTTTGTCATTACAGGGGTAAGAGAGCTCAAGGATGGCTGCTTTTCTTCCTCTTTACAAGGCAGTTCTAATCCTGCAGGAGACTGTACTAGCTGCTGGGCACAGAGGCAGCCTGTTGACTCTCTCATGTACTAAGAGTGAATAAAACATGCAATTGAAAGACATAAAGGTAGACTGGACTATATGGCATCAGTACTGGCTTTGCAAGCTGGCAGCTGCTTTCCACCACCCCTTTGAAGAGGTCAGGAGAGCTGTGTGGTATTTTCACAACTGCGGCTCTCCAGTGAACTCCTGCAGCCATCCTGACACACACCCCTCACACACAGCACCCCTCACACACACCCCTCACACACACCCCTCACACACAGCACCCCTCACACACACCCCTCACACACAGCACCCCTCACACACACCCCCCTCACACACACCCCTCACACACACCCCTCACACACAGCACCCCTCACACACACCCCTCACACACACCCCTCACACACAGCACCCCTCACACACACCCCTCACACACAGCACCCCTCACACACACCCCTCACACACACCCCTCACACACACCCCTCACACACACCCCCCTCACACACACACCCCTCACACACACCCCTCACACACACACCCCTCACACACACACACCCCTCACACACACCCCCCTCACACACACACCCCTCACACACACCCCCCTCACACACACACCCCTCACACACACCCCTCACACACACACCCCTCACACACAGCACCCCTCACACACACCCCTCACACACACCCCTCACACACACCCCCAAACACACCCCCCTCACACACACACCTCACACACACACCCCTCTCACACACACCCCTCACACACACACCTCACACACACCCCTCACACACACAGCACCCCTCACACACACACCCCTCACACACACCCCTCACACACACCCCTCACACACACCCCTCACACACACCCCCCTCACACACACACCTCACACACACCCCTCACACACACACCCCTCACACACACCCCTCACACACACACCCCTCACACACAGCACCCCTCACACACACCCCTCACACACACCCCTCACACACACCCCTCACACACACCCCTCACACACACACCCCTCACACACACACCTCACACACACCCCTCACACACACAGCACCCCTCACACACACCCCTCACACACACCCCTCACACACACACCCCTCACACACACACCCCTCACACACACCCCTCACACACACCCCTCACACACACCCCTCACACACCCCTCACACACACGCCTCACACACACCCCTCACACACACACCCCTCACACACACCCCTCACACACACCCCTCACACACACACCCCTCACACACACCCCTCACACACACACACCCCTCACACACCCCTCACACACACACCCCTCACACACACCCCTCACACACACACACCCCTCACACACCCCTCACACACACACCCCTCACACACCCCTCACACACACCCCTCACACACCCCTCACACACACACCCCTCACACACACCCCTCACACACACAGCTCACACACACACACCCCTCACACACACCCCTCACACACACCCCTCACACACACCCCTCACACACACACCCCTCACACACACACCCCTCACACACACCCCTCACACACACCCCTCACACACACACCCCTCACACACACACCCCTCACACACACCCCTCACACACACACCCCTCACACACACACCCCTCACACACACCCCTCACACACACCCCTCACACACACACCCCTCACACACACCCCTCACACACCCCTCACACACACCCCTCACACACACCCCTCACACACAGCACCCCTCACACAGCACCTCTCACACACACCCCTCACACACACCCCTCACACACACCCCTCACACACACCCCTCACACACACACCCCTCACACACACACCCCTCACACACACCCCTCACACACACCCCTCACACACACACCCCTCACACACACACCCCTCACACACACCCCTCACACACACACCCCTCACACACACCCCTCACACACCCCTCACACACACCCCTCACACACACCCCTCACACACACACCCCTCACACACACCCCTCACACACAGCACCCCTCACACACACCCCTCACACACACACCCCTCACACACACACCCCTCACACACACACCCCTCACACACACACACCCCTCACACACACCCCCACACACAGCACCCCTCACACAGCACCTCTCACACACACACCCCTCACACACACACCCCTCACACACACACCCCTCACACACACACACTCCTCACACACACACACCCCTCACACACACCCCTCACACACACCCCTCACACACCCCGCCTGGGCTCTCAGCCTCCCTGCCAAAGCAGCAGTGCTGGGGAGCAGCCCTGCTTTGTGCACACCTGCCTGCACACACACACACCTTACACCACTGGAGCTTTGGAGCTTGACTCCCTAAATCATTTGTGTTTGCAACATCATGAAAGGGTAACGCTGATTTGGAAAATCCACCTAACTGCCCCACTACATTTTAGGGGCCTTATTTCAGTTTTGAAAATGGGATCTATGTCCCTAATTTACTTTATTGCATTTGAAAATTAAATACGAAAGAATGTGACATTCTAAAAAAGAGACAGTCTAAAGTTTAGCCATGAAAAGTGTCCTTTAGGGCTGTAATGTATTTTGCCATTACTGCTTGGGGAATAATACTAAGGATGATAGAGAGCAACTTGCCAGGATTCATTAAGGCAGAGACAGCATGTGTATGCTGTGATGCACAGGACTCTGCACAAGCCTGCCTATGCAGAGCAAACTGTTCTGGTTTTTACTAACAGTGATTTATGAGTTTGTTTTTGTGGGTTTGTCTTTTTTTTTTTCTGTTCTAAAAGATGAATCTAAAAAGCACAATGCTGAGAGTGCTTATAACAAAGGTGCCCTGTTGAAAACAGCAAGTGGCACAATATTGTACAGCATGACTGTGACAGCAAAGGCCCTGAGCCCACACTGCTGAGTTAGTGGCAGGATTGTCAGCGTGTGGAAAACCAAAACCCACAGACAACACACATTCACTCTTTGATATGCAGAACTTTTAGACTCCACTACAGGTGATTTTTCTCAACCTGACACCAACTAAATGGTATAGAAAAGGAAATGTAGTAGATACACCACAGGATTGCACAGATCTTCTAGACTGAGCTACAGCTGAGACTGCAGCTCAACAAAATAACTGCTGCAACATTGCCTTGTAGCAAATCACAGTTATCCTGCCAGCATCTCACCTCATCTCATCTCCCTGGATGTCTTGTACCTTTGACACAGCTCATAATGAGTAGGGAGGGCTCCACTCCCAGGCTGTTGCTTGGCTTCAATGTGCACATTCAAAGTCCTTGTGAAAGACAGCTACTGCAGCCATTAGGATACTGAAGTCTGCATAAAGTCAGAATCCAGGTATAAATCTTACAACTTTCTACAAACAGCAGCAAAATACATTGAATTTTGAGTCTCAGTCCCCCAGTTCCCTTAGGAATTTCTGCCTAGCTTCTTCAAACCCCTCATGTTACACAATCTTTAGCTTCTTTGACTTTTAGTTAATATTTAGTTGCTTACCTACCAAGATATTTTTCATGTTTCTACACAAAATGAACATCACAATAAATACTGGTATTCCTCAGGCTGCTCTTCACTGTGTACAATGTAGTATTTTCTTATTAAATGATAATTTTGTTAGGTGAAATATTCTCCAAAGACAGCAGTATGGAGGAGTGTTAGCAGGAAATTTTCCTATCACCCCCAGATCTACTGATAATCACTGTTCAGTTACCTTTGGGGTTGCACTTTCTTGACAGGTTAATAATATAAAAATTTACATTTTTAAAAGCTATATAACCCATTGTAAAATCTATTCTCCCATTTTAGACATGTTTCCTTTCAAAATAGGAAGACAATACACGTGTATTTTCAAACAGATTGTGTCTTTATGGACTGTGAGTAAACAGGTAGAAGAGAGGAGATGCTACAGTTCAGTAAAGGGCAAATATTGAGTGTTTCACCAGCTCAAATCCCATTCCCCATATCTATAATATTCCAGCCACAACCACTGTGTAAGAATACTTTCTCATACAAGAATACTACAGAGGTTGAAATGCAGCCAATGCATTTAAACAACATCAGGGAAAGATGAAGTCGACTTTCCAGTATGTTCTATTACATTTGTTCTCTCTTCAACTGTGACCTTTGAGGACAAGTCAAGCTTCTGAAAAAAACAGAGAGCTACCAAACTGCTATTCTGTGTAAAATATTACAATAATCAACAGCCTTAAAAACTCTTTTCTATTTCTAATCTGACAATGGGAGGAATTCATATTGTATCCCAGATATATATTTACACATAAACACACAAGAAAAGAACAACCAAAAAAAAAAAGGGGAAAACATGGGCAAGACATCCTGGTGTGCAACTCCTCTTGTTAACACTGTCAGCATTACAGAACACTCCCCAGGGAGCAGCTACCAACACCAGCAGAAGTGAGCTGGCATTGATATGGTTAAGGAGCCAGGGGACATTACTTCATAAAGGTGAAATGTTTTTTCCTTTCTCTCCGCACTGTCTCTGGGGATTGGCTGGTTGGTTCTGTTTGGCTGGTAAATTTGGGGTTTGTTAATGTCGGAATGGGCATGTTCCTGTCGTCAAACAAAGTAGAGGAAAAACCAGATTATCAAAAAGAAATCCACTAGATAAAGAGAAAGATTACAAAACTTCAGAAGTGACTTAGCTGCAGTAAAGAAAAACATAAAGACTTGATAGCGCTGCCTGCTAATAACTGGAGAAGTTTTACACCATCTGCTAATTTCCCCTTTGTCAGCTGCATAAGGGAACCACATGAGAGACACCATAATAAACAGAGGTATTTTTTCTCTCTTGGAGATCATAAGTCTCCAGAACCTGTGGCATATATGTTCACTTACACCCAAGCTGTTAATATATACAAGTGAGAAGAGAACCAGTATTTTTATCAATGTGGAATAGCAGCTGAGACAGACAACACAACCTCCGCAGAGGGACATATCCATATGTTACACAAGAATAGATGCCAGAAAAATAATAGTGGTAGTGGCTTTTCTTGGAGAAAAGCATTTTAACTAGAGGTCAGAAAACAATTGTCCTATAGGTGGACAGGACTATATAAAACTGTAAAGACTCTGCAAAAGAGACATGGGATGAGATCTTAAAAAAGAACCCCAAAACACAAGACATCTGGAAAGTGCCTGCTTTGCATTAAGCCCCTGCTTCTATTATCCAGTTAGGACATACACTCGGTTCTGCCAAAAGCCCTGCTATGCATATACTGTATTTCTTGATCTTTTCTGTTGCCTAGTAAAGGTTTTTGAATTTGCTGCCAATTCAACCCCTGAAGCAGAGATGGGAATAGAAAAGCATCTTATCTCCTAGCATACGATTCCATATCGTGTTTTCTACTATTTTCAAGCTGTACAATCTCTCAAGCTGCATGACATGCCTGTTTCCCTTGGGAGACTATTTCATATACACCCAGAATCCTAATTCCTCTCTGCATATCCCTGCATGTAAGGCTTGAAGTTGTAATACAAAGGAGCTCAATGCTTTCATAAATTTTTGTCTTCTTCTTTCAGCAGAAGAATTGCCAGAAAGCTGTTTTATAAAGTTCTCATCCAAAACTTCAGACCAACTGGAATGTTAGCAGGAAAGGCACTTCTGGGGCTTTGTTGGTAAGCAGAGAGGATTTCTCCGGAGCTTCCTGATAAGAGGTGCAGATTTCTGCCCTGAGTTCACTCAGTGACATCTTAAAAATTGATGGCTCATTTCTAATGGTAAGGTCTCCAATTCAAAAGACAGCAAGAAGCAGCAGATATCATATACTTTATCAAGATTTCTTATTCTGGGTTGTGTCATTTTCATAATAAATTTGGGAAATGTGGGTTCAATTAAATAAGACCCTAATGGAAGAACACAATTATCAGTAACCTTATAATAAACCACACAGAGGAATCAGGCAACATTCTTCAAAAGTTTGCTTTAAACTATCAAAATGCATTTATGTTTCATTGCCTAAGTCAGTGAGGAAAAGTATTAAATTTACATGTACCTCCTGTCAGCTTAAAAAAAGGAAAAACCATATAGGAATCCAAAAGTGTTCAGCACATAGCACGGAGACATGAACTAAACAGGGTGGAGCACTGAGGATATTGCACAGTACCACACACACCGTTATTCTGTATGACAGGTGGGAATGAGGGCATAGACAGACAAGTTTCAGAATAACAGTTCAGGCAGCAGAATTGCAAAACACAGGGCTTGGAATTCTGACACTGTAAAAGCTGCCCATGAGTCAAGAAATTCAGATAGGTCAAACAGTAAAATCACCATCTTCCCACTCTGCTCAGATGTAATAAAGCCTCAGCTAGGATATTGTGCCAAGCCTTGGCCATCATTATTCCAGAGGTACAAAGGTCAACTGGAAAGTATCAGGGAAGAAAAAAATCAGTAAAGGTTATTATAACCTGTTATTACTTAAACAATCAGTATGAATAAGCAAAGGTGTAGAGAAAACAAACAGGAAAACAATGGAAGAAACTGCAGGTTTTTATGCTGCAAAACAGATAATTAAAGAGAGGTGTCATGTACAGATTACATATTTTGCAATAGAGCCACTGAAAAGAGGATAAAAGTGTTCATGTCTAGAATATGGAAAGAGTTAGGTCTCATTCTAACCTTCCCTGAGAAGGAAAGGCTCATGAAGAACTTCACAGAATTCCAGTACTTTAAAGGGTGGCTAAAAAGGGATGGATGCTGTCTTCTCACAAGGAGCCACATGGAGAAGGCAAGGTGCAGCTCGGTGCAAGTTGCATTGGGAGAGTTTTCATCTCAATAAAATAAACCTTTTTTTTTGTTTTTTTTTTTTTTTTACAGTGAGAACAATTGAACACTGCAGCAACCTTGCCAGGGATGTGGCAGAATCCCCATCCCTGGATTTTCAGGACCTGTGAACAGGGTCCTGGATCGTGTCATCTAGGCTCCCTTTTCCATTAAAGATTGGACCAGGTGTCCACTCAAGGTCCCTTCCAGCCTGGGTTATTCTGAGAGTTTTCAGCTTCTCCACTCATACCACTGGCAGTGCAGGTAAGGAGTGACATACATAAACACTGAGGCTGACACTGATCCCTTGATATTTAAAACACACAGAGGATTTTTTTTTCAGAAGACAAAATGTAGTCAGCAACTGACAACAAATCATGTTTTAGCTGACATTATTATATCTATGCAAAGAGCCGCTGAAAAGAATAAAATAATGTACACCACTAGAGACAGGAAAAAACCTCTTGTTGGTGTAAGCACTATTTAGTCAAGTATTAGAAGAAAACCCTTTTGAATGGCGTGGAATGACAAGCAATGAAATGCATTATATACAGAGGCTATGGAGTTTCCATTGCTAAATGATTTTAAAGAACCGTTGAACTGATTCTGTCAAGAATGGTTAGATATTTTTGAACTCTTATTGAAGAAAGATGGACCATTCTAGGGCCATTACAGCTCTCCTATTATTTTCTCTTCAAGGCCGAAACCAAAGATGGGGCAGAAAGACTTTTTCCCTAGGAATGAGTTTTTCCTCACGTCCTTTTCTGAGTTAGCAGCAGATGAAAGCTGTAATTAGGAGCATAAAGGTATCTGCTGTTTCCCCCAAGTTCAGTGTTGTTACACTGCAATTGCAAATCAGTGCATAATGTTGCCTAGACAGATTTACACAGCAGCTAAAAGCACATATATTCAGACACGCTACAGACTGTCTGGGAACAAAGAATCCCGAGGCACAAACTACTCCAACTGTCTTATTATACATTACCAATATCAACTTCACTTTTACATTTAACGGGAGCTCTTTCATTGCTGTCCTTCCCTGGCAGCCAGCCACAGTTTTTAAAAGGTCAAAATCCTCATCTTCAACATAACATCCCACACAGATGACGTGATCTCAGAGGTAAGGGAAGAACCTGCCTCTGCAAGTCAGCTTAGAGCTACAGTCTGAATAAATCATGACTCTGAATTCCGTGAAAGCACTTGAAAGGGCAGAAGAGAACAGAGAAGGGCGGTAGGACAGGCTTTGAACCAAGAAGTAAGATGGGGCTTCCAAAAACCACAGGTTCCATTGGACTTCCTCCATCATTCAGGATGAAACAGTTCGTTTTCACTGGTATCAGTTCAGTTAAAAAGTTAATTAGTTTAGTTTAAAAGATCAGTTATTTGTATAAAACAACCTATCTGTCATCTGACTCTCAGTTTCCTGGGCCAAATAATCTAGCCCACACTATTTAAGGGGAAAAGGTAAGGAAAGGAATACATTCCCAGCTGCTCCCAGCAGAGTTCATAGACAAACTCTAGGCAGGCCTGGCATGCACACACAGGGTTAAAGCTCCAAACATAAATTCACTGAGAATTTAGGCAATGATGTCACCATGACCAGAAGTTGGCCTTAAGATAAATAAATGGGCTTTTACTATTCCCTTCAGGCATTTGCTGTCCCTTGGCACCAAGATGAAATCATAATGCTTTGTAATTACAGATAAAAGGGATTTGACATGAAAGCTCTCCAAACAAGCCAAACATCCTGGAAAGTAAAAAAAAAAACAACAAACCACCAAACAAAAACCCCCCAACAACTTGCTTTCATGCTCATTCTCCAGAGTCAAGAATAACCATCAAGACAATTTTCTTATTATTAGCAGCTGTTCAGAAATCAGTGCTGGATTCATTAGTTAAATCAGTGGGCTTTCCCAGGGAAAAAAAAAAAAGAAAATTACGGAAAGAGGAGGATTTCAAAATAAATTAGTCAGACTGCAACAATGTCAAAACCATGAAACTCTATAGCTCTGGCACACAGAAATTACACAAACCCAAATCCCACTAACAAAAGATTGATTCTAAGTGTAACTGAATAACTTAAAGTATAATCAGCTATTTTTAAGTCACCACAGAGGATGGACTCATCTACAAAGATTCCTCTGAGAAAGATTCGAGGGACAAGGAAAACGTATGAGGAAAAAATAGGAAATGTTATGCACTGCTATGTCTGTAACTTGAAAACAACTCTAAATTATAGCTGAGGAAATGTTGCCATCACCCTACAAGGGACAGCATGAAAAAGTCTTTCTATTTTCCTATGACAAGATCATAAGGTGTATGAATAAATTCTTTAACATTACCTCTGTAGGCACTGGCACAAGAGGCATGTCAATAATATTTTTAAAACTCCTGCTATGGCATTTGTTGGTTGTCCGTGTGCTCTGTGAGAACGCCCTGGGGGTTCATTCTGCAAGGATTCACTTTTTTGACCTGGTTTGGAGCTGTGGGCTGCTGCCAACATCAGGCTCTCAGCTGCACAGAGACATTTCTAAAAGCCAGTGACACTCACAAAAGAGACTTCTCTCCCCTGTCAGGAGGCTCAGCAATCCAGGTTATTGGTATTAACCCACTACAGAGAAAATGCACTATAAAATAAATGCAAGTTGCATTTATATCAACAATACAGACGAGCACGTAAAGAGCATAGCCCAAAGCCATACTTACAAAGCCTATACATACTTTTATTGATGAAGTAGAAAAACTGTTTAAAAATTTAATTGCAAAGATCTCACATTTGCAACAGAAAAACCCCAAGCATGTTAATTCTTTCCTCAGTGAGTTCACCATTAGCAAATGAAGACCTCTCTAGGAAACTCAAATTAGCAGCAGCAGTGATTTTAATGCTATCCCTTTCATCTCTTAAAGCCTTTTCTAAAAAATTAGAACAAAAACAACTCTTAGGCTGAATTGTTTCCTTCAAGGTATTTTATCTTTAAAATGTGAAACACTTTGGCCTAAATAACAGAAACTACAGATGTAATTGCAAACATGCATCTAAAAAAAAAGTAATTATCTAGCATAAAACTTTGAATGAGTTGGGCCACTAATTTTCTACCTTCTCTCAATACTTACTTTGCCACTGTTTTGCCCTGCTAATGTTGTTTATATGAGAATCATTGTAAACCCATATTATGGTCTTTATTGGTAAAGTGTGAAGTGTGTTGAAAGAACTCTAAACCAGATTTTTATTTTCACTTCTCCTGGTGAGGATCCCTCTCCCTTGACAGACAGTGCCAAAGTAATGCCACATATCTGTTTAGTTTGTGCTAGTATCACCCACCACAGACAACCATACTCTGTAAACACTCTAGACCTGGTTGAATAAAATGAGATATAAAATATAAATAGCACCCCTACAATTCAGTCTGCAATGTAGAGATAGCTTGTTGATCTCATTAAACTATGCAATAGGTCATTTAGTATTTATAAATGTAAATGTAAAGCAATTATTCAGCCATTTCACAGGGAAATTGGTGATTTTTGTTGAATATTGCAATCATAATTTGAAGTTTGTATACACAAGCTTGGTTCTTGAAGAGAAACAAACTGCTGGAAGTATAAACTGGATCAACAGTCTAAGAATCATTGTCAATTCTAGAAGGAACGAGTCGAATGCTTCAGCACGGGTAGCAGCAGGAGCCCTTCAGAGGGGTTAAACTCCAAACAGGCAGCATTGTGGGCAGATGTCACCCCCCAGGCACTGCCCCTGGCCTGCCCAGGGCCAGCCCCTCTGCCCAGCAGGGCACTGGGGAGGCTCTGTCCGTGTCTGACCTGCCCCGACACTGGGGATGCTCTGGGCTGACACCTGGACTTGCTCTGAGCATTTATGGCACGGGGCTCTGGGCCCAAACACCTCCTGAGCCCCTGGGACAGCCAAATCCAGAGGATAACCCTGAATGTGCTGCACTGCCCAGCCCCACACCCTGAGCCCATGGGGACATCCAGATCCAGAGGATAACAACACCTGAATGTGCTGCACTGCCCAGCCCCACAGCACAGCCTGCTGAGCTCCTTCTGCTGGAGCTGTTCCACCCAAGACTGACTTCTCTGGCAACTTTCTTCTCTTGCAGTAACAGTCCTAACCTCAACAAAAAGAGGAATTGCCCAAAACCTTTTATTCTGTAGCCTAACATGCTAGCTGTTGTTGCATTAGTTTTGTTCATTATTTACATAAATTTACATAAATGTATATATTTATAATCTAAAATAGCATACAGTAGAAAATCCTAGCTTGCAGATGAAGTTCTCCATTTCTAATGTACCATTTCTCTTTTCCAATGCTCTGTATCTTCGAAGCAAATGAAGTTACCAAGTTGTAGGACAGTTGCAGACTTATTATTAAATATTTTCTCTTTTTTTTTTTAATAAAATGCCATTCCTTAAATATTCTGAAAAGGTAAAACAGAACAACAACAAAAAACCCCAAACAAAACCAACCAAACAAAAAAGGGAAAGCAAATCTCTGACTGCAAAAATAGAGAGCAAGTAAAAGAAAGTTTTTTCAAGCTCTAGCAATAGCTAATGCCAGTTTTTGAAACAAAATCAGTCACTGGTAGCAAGGGGTGGGTTCTGAAAGGCCTGAGCAACTTAAGATGACTTGGGATCCCTTAGTAGATCTTGATAGATTTTCATAATTTCTTAACTTTTTGTTCCTGTTTCTCCATAATTGTCAATTTGTACGAATTTTTCATTTTGGTAGTAACAATTTAATCTAAACAAATCCATTTTCAGATTGGAAGTGCAATCTTTACTTCTTTACTGGAGAAAATTGTCACTACAGCATTAATTAGTCTCCTCATTCTCTGTTAAACTGCTGCAGACTAAGGGGTTTACCACTAAAAAATATATAAGGAAGGAAGTTTCATTTCAGAGTGAGATTTTTCTAAAATTGTTTTTTTGGCTACTGAACTGAAAGAAAACCTGTAGTCTACTGCTGGAGGGAGCTCCCTCAAGTAGAAGACATGAAATCATGCTCACTCTAGTCATTAAAAAAAAATAAAAAAAATTGTTTGTTTTTCTTCTGTAACTAATAATAAAGGTAAACAGCTTGTTTCAACAGTCCCCCAAGAATGACTTAGAGCCATCTGAGGCTTGTAAGCTTTTAGATATGAGATTGCTCTTGATTTCAGTATTGGTTCTGTGTTTTAAAAGGATGGAAGGTTGCCCTTAATAACATGTTTTCACTTCCACACTTTATCTGTAGATGAGCTCTCCGTGATTTTCTCTCCATTCTTTGTTTTCTCTAAGTGACTTTGTGCACCCTGCATGCACCTCCAGCTTTTTGAGCAGTGGCAGAATACACGAGTGGATAAAACATGATCTTCAGTTAATGGAAGGTTGCAATGAAGACAGATCTTTCATAAATGTCTAAAAAGATGGATAGCGAGTCAGATAGAACTTTTTAAAAAATAGACAGTATCAATCTACATCATATCATTCCCTGTCAAGGAATGAGAGATCTTAAGTGTGTGTAAACAGCAATATTATTCATGGTTACACCACAGTGTAATTGCTTGCTGGATTTGAATGGGGTTTCTCTGAATATAAATGAAGAGACTAAGTGAAGATAAAGGAAGCATCTGAAACTAGAAACAAAAAACCCCTAAAATTAAAATGATGAAGTCAGATGCACTTCCTTTTATTGTGTGTATGAATACGAATGATTATTAAACCAGCCGATTTATAACAGTAGCCAGAATGGAGCACAATGCAGGGAGAAAAGGGTTTCCAAATTCCATTCTGCCAACGTGCCTCAGCCTTGACACCCAGCATTATTGCCAGTGGAACCCTAAGCCTCTTTTAAATAGAGTTTTGAAATTGCTTCAAACTGTATCAGAAAAACTGGTGATTTTTAGGAAGATAAATGATTGCAGAACCCTCACAAATCCATATCCCTTTGTGCCAAGGGAAATCTAATACTGAGGTCAGTGGTGCTAAGAGGCATCAACCAGGTCTGCCACATCTTCAGCATGTTGATTATTAACTGAAAATTGTAACAAGGAACAGAAGGCAATTTAATCTGCCATTGTCAGCGTGTTGCCGTGACTTGGAGCAAACCCAAGCGAGCAGCAACATTCAAGGAGTGATTCCCTGGTGCCAAACCCAGAGCCAGAGGATCAGGCCTAAACCCTGGGAGATATCAGCTGCTGCAAATGCAGATTATCAATACGTGCTGTGATCCACCTGAACTGCAGCCCTGTGTCAGCCTGGGACCTGATCCACCACACTGGCACGGCAGGCACCGGGACAGAAACTGCCAGGAGCCCTGGCAGCAGAAAATGTGGCCTGAGGCAGCTGGGCTGGGGAGGGAACCTGTGCTCCATGTCCAGGACAGAGGGGATGGGAGGCTCAGCACGACAGAAACAACAGAGCAGCCCACAACAGGTGTAGTAAACACAACCAACAAAAACAAACCACAAAAAAACCACTGTTTGTCTTCTTCCAAATGGGCATCTCTGTATGGAGCAGAGTTTGGGCTCATCCAGGCTGTCTGCCTCCCATATGGCCATTAGGACAATGTTAATAACAAAAGACAGCAGCAAAGCTGAGGGTGCAGGAGCCAGAAAGATCTCACCCCATCCCCAGAAAACCACACTGGAATCTGCAGTGGCAGGCCCAGAATAATGGATGGATATATTTGTGACAGCAGGTATGTAACCTGGGGACAGAGAGGCATTAATTAAATTGTCAGTCCATACCACAGCCACATTTCTAGAGATTAGCTGAGCTGGACACAGCTTCCCTCTGCTCTTCCACCTCCACCAGACAAGGAGCAGAAACTAGATTTTAAGAAAAGGCAGACTCTAACTTTCGCTTATTAAATATAATTACTTATGATTCAGCATGTTAGAAAACTTTTTAAATAATTTTGAAATATTTCTGCTCCAGGCATTTAAACTTTTCAAAGTATTTTAATTTTCTAAATTTAAAAATGAAAAGTTATCATATGATAAAATTAGATCTTCCTTTCTCTGCTTAATTAAGACTGATGAATCTGAACTTAAAAAACCCCAAACACCTGAGTTGAACAATTGTTCTTAAACAGCATTTCCCTATAGTGTTCTGTTTTGATATCCAGGCAACATTTGCCTATAGTTTTGTCTTGATAAATGTACAATTAACTCCAGCTCCTGACACAACAATATTAATATCTGAACCTGTCTCCATGGGCACACTTAATACCTGAGCAGGGTACCCATTTCATAAAGATGAAAGCAGGTCATACCCATTTAGCCTTCTTTCAACCCTTCTGAAATACAAAAAACTTTTCAAAAGAATCAAAGGATTCTAAAAGCTTTCATTTGCAGTACAGTATATATAGAGTTCAACTTATAATTTTGTTTTTCCCTTTTTTAACTCCAGCTGTACTTGTTTCCCTGTTTATTTGTACGGCAATCTGGTTCACACTGTTAGATGTCAGCTGAGGTGACTTTTTGTGTTATTTAAAAATCCTTCTACAATGACAAAAATACTTATTTAGAAGATTCTGAGAACCTGTTCCACAACATGCCCAAATATAGTGGGGGAAAAGGAAGTCAGAGACTTTACATCAATATTTGCAGGAATTATTCAGTGTATTTCAGACAATTTCTTACAATTTTGATCACAGCAGATTAGCTGCATGTCATCTTCCAAAAGTATAAATACAGCTACAATTGGAGCTTAAAAACGTCTAAGATCAGTAAAAGAAAAGAAAGGAAAGGACACAAATCTTAGGGAGCAAAGCCATAATTCTGGCATTTCAATGCTTTCAAAACTTGCTGTGCTTGAAAAAAATTTTATGGCAGATGGGATTCCCAAACTTAGTTTTCAAACGCTGAGGTTAATTTTAATTTTGTTCACTGAAATGCTAAATCTTGGACAAACATTGTTAAAAAGATTAAATCAAATCAGGCATAAAAATTTCAACAGAAACACCTGTGCCATCTAGAGTACTAACGTTTGAATGAATACATCCAGAGTAAAACCTATTATTAAAGCATTATAGATGGCAAATGTTTAACCAAGGAGATAATCCAGAAGCAGTCCAACAGAAAGACAGGGTCAAGGGGAAAAAGCACTTAAATAGGAAAAGAAGCATAATATAGGATCACCCTGAATCTCATCTGTCACAATGGGTAAAAATCTCCAAAGCAGGAGCAAGGCTGAGAACAGAATAAGAGCAGGTGAAATGAACTTGTGCTCCCCTGGGCTCCAGCATTTTGCAGTTCAGGCTCTTCTGAGTCAGCTATGGCATTTCCTATTTAAAGATCCCCACTGGATTATTTTCCTTTCATTATATTTCTCAGTCACTTTTTACACATGTGAAGTTTTGGAACTCTCAATACCCTCAGACAGACATTCTGTACCATTTTGTATTGTATAAAGAATAAGCTCCTTTGCATCTACCTCCTGCTAATTTCATTTGATGCCCTCTGAGTATTTTAAAGGATCAGTTGGATTTAGGCTAAAATGAAGTTGTAAACACAAGATTAACTGTTCTTTATGGGACTTTTACATCCATTTATTAGTGTGTTATCCTAACATTTAGCAGTCAGTAAATGAAAACTTGTGCATTTTGTAGGGTAATTGAATTACAGCTTAAGGTTACAGAGAGAGGAGTACAGAACAGAACTGCTGAGGAAAGGCACAGAGAGAGGGAGACAGGCAGGGACGTGCTGGCTCCTAAACTGCTCCTGTAGGATCCTAGCCCAGAACTTCTCTCGTGGCTTGCAGACACATAAGGGCCCACAGGCTGCTTCTACAGCCTCGGGAAGAATTCATTAAGAGGAGCAAGGTTCATCAATAGCTTTAAATCTATTATGCAGAGGTCCATTTATCTTAAAAAAAGCTAATCTATGACTTGAAAAGGACTAAAAACCCCACTGCAGTCACAGCAGACCAGACAACTGTGTAGAGGAAATAGATATTAATCTGTTGAGCTACAGGGCACTAATGAAAAATATTGTACATCATTGTTTTAAAATAAAAATAATAGCTAAAAGACCCTTTTTTATATATTCAGAAGGAGACAAACTGTCACAAATCAGGCTGCACAATGGATCTTCACCAGTGTCAGGAATCTCACAGGGCTGGTAATGATTTCCTCTCCATTTTGCTGCAGGTCCCCTTCTGCTCTAGCAGATGGTCAGCCCCTGGACAGTATTTGAGAACCGATGTGAATTTAAGCTTCAAAGCAAGGTATGCAGAGCAAGAGAAACAAGTTTCAGGTTAAAGTTCCACTGGATACCTTCCTTAATGTCACCATTACAAGCAGAGGCAAGTGGCTCTTTTAGAAGAGTTTCTTTTCCAAGCAACACTGACATGAATGAAAGGAGAAATAAGAATGTCCGAGTCAATCTAAGTTAATTACCTTCTAAAGAGCTTCAGGATATTTAAACTATTAAGACAAATTTTATCCCTTTTCATTAAAAATAAAAATCTAATGTCCTTGTTTCCAAGGGTCTCTGATGGGAATGGGAGTTTGGCAGTAGTTCTATTGCTGTCAGCCAAATCGTCAGGCATAGAATGTTGCTTTAATAAAGGATAAATGGCAACAGATTTAAAGTCAGCAGGTATGTAACCTGGGGACAGAGAGGCATTAATTAAATCAGTAAAGGCAGGCAGAAGCTCAGGAGGAAAAACCCAAACAAGGATTTGGGAAGCACTGATAAGGCTCGATTTTCTCCCTGCATAGCTTTTGCCTCCAGCAATTCAGCCCTTAAGATGCAAAAAAGCTGTGAAACGAGCCATCAGAACCCTTGTCAATCACTGGACGAGTTCTATCATGGTCAAAAGGTACTTCTGGGGCCTGCAGGAAAATAATGGAATTAGTCTACGATGTGTGTTTATCAGTGACTAACTGCAGATTTGATTATTGCAGCAAAGAGGCTTAAACAGAAGGGGGAGAGTGATAATGGATCAGTTAAGGATTATAGTTCTTACTCTCTTTTCATTTCAGACACCATGTTATTGTTTCAATTGCATTTGCTAATTTGCATGTTATGGGAGACTTTCTGTGTTATGGGAGAGGGAGACAATTCTGCAAATTGTTTATTGACACTATATCAGGTGGTGCTCTTTTTAATTCCAAGTTCAGGGGGCTGAACGTTCCATTGGCACAGGTACACATTTATTCCTGGAGATGCCTGCTCCTCTTTGAGGATGATACAATACACAGTGAGAGAATAATAGCCTAGACTTAAACAAAATTCGATAGTTGTATATTTTATTACATTGCTAGTAAAATGAAATTTGAATAAAATCTTAGAAGTATGCAAAGTGTATACATATGTATAAATATATACATGTGTATAGATGGATATATATATATATATAAATTTATTCACTTTGTGTGGAAACCACTTGTTTTACCTGTGGAAATAATATTTAAAATCCACCAAACTATCAGTGGTCTGAAGTCTTTGTTATTGGTCTGAACAAGGAGGACTCCTATGAGAATTAACTTCCAGCTTTGGTCTGTATAATCTGTACCTTATCAGTTCAATTTGGAGGCAAATTAAACACATCAGTACTCATTCTCTGGATATAAATCTGCCACCTCACTATCAGGTGAAAAAGTGTTTTCTGTCTGGTTAATCAATATGGAAGATTAACGCTGTCACCTCCTTTGTTTAAGTGAAATTAAATAAAGGTGATAGTTAAATGGAAGATACATGGTTGATATTCAAATATGTTCTACAGATCCAAAAATACAGCCTGGAGCAGGAGTCTATGAGTGTATTTCTACATATTTTTATCATATGAATGTAACAATTTGAAGGGATCTGGCTTCATATCAACTTTCAGCAAAGCAAGAGCAACATAAAGAAGATTGTTCCACTCTTTAGAAATGAGGTGGAACGAAGAACATGGAATGCAGAGCTCTGGGAGTCAGAGAAATGTAACATTAGAAAAAAAGTAGAGATTTATAACACAGCAGCTGAAAATGTAGTCTGGTTTTCAAAGGGTCACTAAATCAGATTTGTTTAATTACCAGTAACAGATAAAATACACAACCAGCTTTCAAAACGTTGTGTCTGATGCTGTCAGTAGGTGCCCAGTCCTGATGTGCATTCGTGGTGAAACGGAGCCGGCCAAGGTCCCCGATGGAGAACCGGGTCCTGTTCCCTGCCTCTGCAGGAGCTGGGTGTGATGGGCAGGTCAGCAAATGAAAGAGCTGCCTCAGAGCAGCTACTGCAACCACCTGAGGTACCAGAAACAGATGACAGATTCCCACAAGGAACATTTCCTAAGATGTTTGCAGCTGTTCAAATGACAGATATTTTCCATTTGCTTCTCCTTATCTTAATACGCAGCCAAAAGAGGATTTTTTCAGTGTGTCACTTTACTATAAAGACCTCAAACTGAGGGAGAAGTTCTATGCTTCAGTTATTTAATTTCTTCACGAAATATTTTGCATTTCATAACTTCTCTCCCCTCCCCCTCCAAATTACCCCAAGCAAAATCAGCATAAAAAGCGGTGTTTGGGAAAGGTATTTCAAATTATTTGCACTGCACTGAAAACCCAGCTGAATGACATTCACTTAGTTAGGCTTTGATGCCAGGAGTCTTAAAGAGCTCTCTCACCAGTAGAAACCTTCTATTAGTGAAGAGTTTACCTAGAGAAAACTAGATCAAAACAATTCCAAGTGCTAATTATGTTCTGCATATGAAGGTGCTCCACCTTCATGAGCACAAATAATGAACAGACAGATTTTTTAATAAACAACTTCTCTAACAGGAAATTAGAAAGGTGCATCCCTACTGAAGAGAAAATAGCAGCAGAGCTCATTTTCAATTCACTGAAAACAATGCAGCAGTTGAGTCAGAATGGAAGGACAGATCACTTACAGGGGACTTGTGCATTAGTGGCAAAACTAATCTGCATAGGCTTGTACAGATCTCTCCAGAGCCCAAGTCAGAGGAAACAAGATGTGACAAAATGGAAGGGCTGCAAAGGAAAAAACTGAAAACGTTTGTGAAAAGGCTCAGTACTTCTGCAGCAGACTAATCAATCACCTGCTAAGTATGTGATCAACACACATGGGAATTCCCAGTGCAATAATAATAACAACAGGTAGATAGATTGTGTGATACAATTTTGCTAGCACTGCTGCTACCGTGGGAAGCAGCCATTCATTCTGGGGATGACAGCTATACCCTCTGGCCATCACCACTAATTAAATCCCTATCTTTCCCATTCCATTTTTCCCCAGATATAGATGCGATCAAAGATAGAACAATATAAGGAAGGAACAGGAAACTAGATTTAGGTAATAATTTTAAAAGCAAAGTGAGATAGTCTGAGATATTAATTCACTCCCCCTGGAAAACAAAGCTTGCTTCTGGCAGGAAGGCAGGTGCAACAGTGTGTGAGGTGATGTGTGTACAACCATAATGCTGTAATCAAAATCTTGTGCCTCTCACAGCTCCTAGAACTGCTGGAAAAACACAGAGCACACACACAAATGGGAACAGTTCATGGATATGCTCATGTTTTCCACAATGTGGTTACAGCATTGGTGGGTAAGGGAAGAGCACCTGATGTCATCTACCTGGACTTGTGCCAAGCATTTGTCACTGTCCCCCAGGACAGCCCCGTCTCTGAGTGGGCAGACATGGGTTTGATGGGGTCACTTAGGTGAGGAAGTGGCTGCAGGGTCTCACTCAGAGCTGAGGACACTGAGTGGAGGGCAGGACACGCAGCATTCCTCAGGGATCAGTGCTGGGCTGGCACTGTGGAACACTTGGTGACAGTGGCACTGAAGACTCTCAGGGGAAGGTGTCAGAAGGAAAAGTTGGAAGGGGTTGGAACAAGATAATTTTTAAGGTCCCTTCCAATCCAAACCATTCTGTGAACCAGTGATTGTGGCATTTCTCTATGATTTACTATTTTTTTTTAAAGATACCTCAGATTTTACCTCCTTATTAATGAACTTTGCCAAACCAAAGGCTTAGCAGATCTTTGTGTCAGGGTCCAACAGGGAGTCTGTCCATCATGAAGACAATCTGTTTGCTTCAGCCTCACGGGTCTGATCTAGTACAATTAGTGAGGCTTCAAGGAAAAGGGGCAGTCGTCAACTCCTGAAGATTTTATAATGGCTCATTGTCTTTTATAACTGCAATACTACAATTTAGGCTTTAATGTGGAGACTTATCTTGCTGCCTACCCCTTTGAGGAAGAGAATGATTGCTTCTATCCTTGCTTACCACATTTTTTTCTTTAAAAACAAAATTAAGAAAAATATGCAAAAGCTCCTCACTGCAAAAGCATGCAAAATGTAGAAAATTAATATAAGAAAGCAGAGCTCTAAATTAAAAGCAGGACTGCAGATCACCCCTGTAACTTAAAAAGGGAAATAAAAAAATCCAATTCTTAGGGAGTAATTGAATCCCACACTTTAGTCATATTAAGTAGCAACCTGATGTCCTGGCACACTTTGTTGCGCTAGATCCTGGAGCTCAGATTTAGCAGAACACAATTCCTTGAGCCTAAGCAAAAGGTACAAGGCATATTCTAACTGCAAATGCTTGTTGCTGTGCTGGGTGTCAAAAAGCAGGGTCTGAAAAATGTGGAAAGGCCTTCCTTACACAACAGCCCTCAGTCTACAGCTCTGATCACTCCTATCTTTCCCTGGTCATTCTCTAAGTACTGACATATCCTTGGAGGAATTTTGCAGCTTAAGACATCACTGCCCCAAGCTGTCAACCTCGACCTTCCACAGAGGTCGCTCACAAGCACAGCTTAACAGGAGGTGCCAGCCTGTCACCAGAGAAGGGAGAGAGTGCACACAGCCCTGGCCTGCCAGCGCTGACACGGGCACATTAACCTGGGGCACGGGAGCTGGGGAACTGTGCCACAAACTGCTGCAGCACTCCTCAGAGGAGCTCTGCACCCCAAACAGCAGCCTTGTCACAAAAGGGATTTAAAACATTGGCTTTGGTACTGGTACAGCAAGTTATCACACCTATGAACAACATGGCTGAGAGTGACTACACACATATACATAAAAGAAGATACTTGCTTAAGTACTTTGCTGAATTGGTGTTTAATACCTTCCATATTGGTATTTCTGCAGCAATCAATGAAGAAAAGCCAGGACATACCAGCACAGCTCTCCTGGGAGCTGGCATTAACTGAAACAATCACGCGTTAACATACGGCTTCTGTTCCTAACGAGGCATGCCAGCTAAACAGAGAATAGAGATACAGACCCTGGCACTTCCAGATACAAAATAATCAGTCTCAGGACTGAAAGCAGTGTTACCCTCAGAGCTGAACACCCAATGGCTCTTGAGAGGTGTCTTGTACTTGGTGACAGCTGAGGGACCCACGTCCAGCAGGCCTGACCCTTTGCAGCAGCTCCTGCGTTCTGTTTTGTTAAGGGATGTGTTTAATACATGGCTTCAGAATTCCCATTAAAGTGATTAATGCTGGGGGCAGTTCAGACTGCTGGGAGACAGAAGGTTTGTCTAGGTGCAGCTATTAATAATCACCCCTAATCCTGGGGCAGAAATGCACTCAAAAACAGGGCTCAGGAGCTGGCCGGAGACATCCTGCAGGATGGGCAAACACTGGGCAGGTGACCACTGTGGCACTGGCACAGGGAGCTGTCCCAGACTCAATTCCCTGCTGTGCTGCAAGGGAATACATTCTGGTATTTCCAGGAGTAGCTACAATACCAATAGCTTTTAAGACATCCATTTAGTATTTTTTATTACCCTGCAGTGACAGCAGCAATAATTAATTCTGAAAGAAATAATGCCTGAGGAGCTGTAGAACTACACTGAGGTTTCACTGATCCTCAGTATGCCTGTTATGATACATATCTATATAGGTACATATCTATGCATATATTCAAAAAGATATCAATCTGCAATGCAGATTTCAGAAAATGCAGAACTGAAAGATAAATTAAAGTGCACCTAAATTTACTCCCATCCTGAAAGAAGTAAAATGTAAACATATTATTAAAGGATGGATTAGCATGTCTAATTCCATGGAAATTAGAATATAGATAAAAATTTTAAACTGTAATTAAAAGAATGAAGAGAGAACATTAATAGGATGAATTATACACTCTAGTGCAAAATGGTATGTAAAATTCTAGGCCTGTTTTCAAAACTAGGAATTGAGGAAAAAAGATAGAGCCTGTTCCTGAGAGAAGATTGGTAATGAGCAGTTAAGAGTTATCATACAAAAACTGTTGATAGGTTCTAAAATTTGTGAGATGTCTTTATTATTCTCAGGTATGTAGAAGGTTTGTCATTCAGTGTTTGACAAAAAGAATGAAAGGGAGTAAATTTTTTTGGTTACAAATACTGTTGAATAGATTGAAAACTACGATTTTGTAGTTCCCTGGCTACAGATTAAACTGCAGCTTTATATTACTCATTTTAGTCAAAGTATCTCAGAGGTTTCCATCTCTAACTATAAGAGAAAACAGTTTTCAATTTCAAGTTAGAAGTACAGACATTCCTCTGTTTCTTCATGCAGTACTTTCTGGCTGAATTTCAATTTCAGTTTAGAGTAGGATAAAATATTGTGATGTTATAGAATAGTTTGGATAAGAGCTATCCGAATCAATCAATAGTGAATAAAAAATGACCAAAGGCTTTTCTGTTCCTGATGCTGATGTAGAAGGCACCTCCTGGAACAGAATCATCAGCTACAGACCTAAAATAATGAAATCTTTTTGTCTTAAACTGATGTATAAATTCATTGCCATGGTAACTTTGTTTGGCATTCTACAAAGCTCTAGCCCCGGAATTCCTCTGTTGTACCCAACATGTGATGATAATCTGCCTCTGAAGTCACTGTATACACAATGAGTTGCAAGAGTTGTATTTTGTGTATTTACAGGTGCAAGAAGATTTATATCCTTTCTCTACTTTGCAATTCCCTGTGTACCTTAGTTTTGTTACTCTGCTGATTGCTTTTAATCAAGATTTCATTTTTAACTAAACACAGACGTATTCAAGTGATTCCCACAGTAATTGAACTGCTGCAGTACAATAAAATCCCCTCTGTGTGTCAGGTCGGTTTTCTTGCTCCTGAGCAAAGAAAACAGGCTCTGATCATTATCTAGTTAACTCCATTTAACTCCAGCTGAAAGAGCATCCTGCTCTTATATTATACAGGTATATTCACAGCTATGTCTACAGCCTCAGTTTGGAATCACCTTTGGGAATGAGCATCAGAAAACACAAACCCAACAAAAATGTTTGTGTGCTTACGTACCCAATCCACAGGCAGACAGGAGGAAAGCGGGAAACAAGCTGTGATTTCAACCACTGCAGCCAAACCATATTCACTGGCAATGCTCAGGAAGCAGAACCCATTTTTATGTTTTGATAACTATTTACTTTATGGAGAAAAATGATTTCTTTACTGTACAAACTAAAAATACAGTGTTTGGTTTATTTTTTAACCCACTGAAGGAATAACTTCTGGTAAATCTTATACTGTTTAGTACTTTGTTCCTAATAGATTTTTCTGGCAATAATAGTTTACATGGATGATTCACAGAGAAATTTCAAAGATAAAATACAGCTGATACCGCATAATTAAGAAGTCATAACTAGATCTCATCAACTAGAATTGAAGTTTCGATCACTGTATGTTCACTAGCCATTTCCTAGGTACAGCTTCTTGCAGCAGATTGTGGAAGTATATGGATTTATGAGCCTAAAACCCAAGTAATTGTTCTTAGGGTAAGACAGTTTAGGGTGAGGTGTGCTGACACACGCCCCACTAGCAGTGAAATCCTCTAGAACAGCCCTAGGGTCAGGGAGAGGCTCCAGGGGAAGGGGGTGCAGCAGCTCCCAGGCTGGGGCAGCGGGGCTGGTGTCATTTGGAGGAGCTCAGGGGATGAGGCCTCAGCACAGGGGCTGCAGGATCAAAGCCGTGCCCTCAGGCAGCACCAATGAACCCATTTCATGGATGACTTGAGTCAAACTTTGATGCAGAAGTGACTCATTAACTCAGACTCCCTGTGGCACCAGGATTTGTAAGCCACCTCCGACAGACCACAGGGTAATTCAGGCTGGGATCTTGAGAGGATCTAGTCCAGCTCCCTGCTCCAAACTTCCTTTTTCTCCTCTTTTCACACCTTATATAAATATATATATATGTAAGATATAAACACATTTCATAACCGTATGTTTAAGCAAAACCAGGTCAAAAACGAGATTACACTTAAGGACACTATTTTGCTCTGAGTTAAGGAAAAAGCAGACCTGCTGTCTTGTGAAAAAGAATAAAACAACCAAACCTCTGAGGCAAAATAACATGGAGCATAAAGCATTAGCTTTAAAGCCATGCTGTCTTTTCTGCTAGCAGCAAAAGTGCACATAAGAGTTAACATTAAAAATGAAAATGAAATAAATATGCTCTCTAATGAACTAATATACGTGGGTAAGGTAACATCTGCTACTTTGTTTATAACAAATGTGTCAAACATTAGATATGCCAGCATTCATGCACATGTTCTGATGGAAGTTGGAGAATTTGCTTTATTTGCCCAGCAGAAAATGGAAGATTTTATGTCATGGCAAAGTAATGTCAGACCCGAGAGCACTGGGAGAGAGAGGTAGAATTTTCTTCTGAAGCAAAAAGACAGCTCATCCAATGACTCTGGTTAGTTGGGTACCACAGAAAAGGAATCTTCATTGATTTGGGAACAAGCAAAGAAAGTATTTTTTAAGTTCTGACCTACTTTCTATCTCTACACCAGATTCTAAGTAAGGAGTGATTACTAAACTGCACTAGGTTAGGATAGAAAACCCTGGGATTTTGTGACCCTCCTGCTTCCTTTGTGTTTGTCTTCCCTTACCAGGTGATGCTAACAGGGAAATCCCAGCCTTCCCCAGGGCAGGCCAGACCTGCTCCCAGAGAACGTGGGGAATATTCCCTGCCTCACAAATTCCTTTACAGAAAGTCTTGGCACTGATGATTTGTTAGTGCCCACCTCAGTAAGCAGGGAGATTCTCACCACAGCTATTTCCCATTTGCCACTGGCAAGGGAGGATGTGGAGCCCAAAACCTGAAAGGTGCCCTTGGAAGGAGTCCCAGACTGATGTGATGCTGTTTCTTCTGTAATGACACAAACTGTTCCCAGACATTTCTTTGGTGCAATGGATAACAAACCTTGAAAGCTTACTACAGCTACATTAAACATTTAACAAGAAACTAGACTAATTCCTTCTTTTTGTTGGTAAAGTTCACCAGTTCATGTTAACTGAAAAGTACTTTTAATTTGCCTACAGTCCACAAAGCAGAGGTTGTTAAATAATAGAAACCCAGAACTCTAGGAGTCAATAAAACCCCTCAAGATTTCCATCCACTTGTTTGGATTCTTTTATGATAAGTCATGTCTAGGATTACTAATATGGAGTAATTTTTGCTTTTTTTCTTTAATCTGTTTTCACACTAAATATTTCAGCTGTTTTACCCTGTCAAAACTTATTCAGTTTTTTGGTTGGTTGGTTTTTTAACATTGTCATCTCACTTTGAGTAATCAAAAAAACATAACTCACAGTAATAATCTATCATAATATCACATTTACTTATTATTGAAATGCCTTTGTATGAAAATACAGTATTAAAATATGCAAATATGCTAAAATACAGAGTATTAAAATTGCTGTTCCTGTAGCATATTCCAAGGCTATTGAAAGCTCTTCGGTGGCAGGAGGATGAGGAGGTCACAGGCACTAAAAATTGCTATTCAGGAAGTTTCTTTTACCAGCTCTGGATATTACCTGGAACAGGTGATTTCCACTCATCAGTCCTATTCTCACTTCTTGGGAACTTGACCGTCCCACTGCTTCACTGACAATCTCCAGGTTAATACTGGAAATGCCTACAAGCTCCCAGTCATTATGCTGTACTTCAGCTCAGCTTCTTCAGGGAATTTTGTAATCAGTGGTGTTTTCAGAACACCGAATAGAAATTTTTCTGACAAAACATACCTAAGGAAATATTACTCAAATTATTTCAAATATGCTGATAGTACTAGAATACATGCTTTCCTCTACATCTGAGCTGCACATGAAAGTATTTTAATATGAAAATGTTTTCTTGATTAAAGTTTATCTGAATATTTGTTCTTTTCCAAGCTCTATTTTGACACCAGAAGGTAACAATAGTAGTTAAGATAAAAAATTACTTCCATTTTACATAATTTATACGTTATTTTATGTTCTTAATTATTATTATATATTACAGTGGTGTCAATTGCACTGCCCTTTCTTTCCTCATACTTTCCAAAGCACTCCTGTCTTTGTTGCTGGAGTAAATCAGAACATCTTGGTGCTGTGATCATTGCCAAGGTCACCAAACCTAAAGGGACAAGGCTAAATTTCACAAATATTGGAATAATTTAATGAGTCTTTCCAGATGCAGGTAGAATGGGTGTCCAGCTGTCACCTTCTCTCTACTTCTGCACAACAAAATGGAAATTCATTTCCAAAATCTTTTTCAGCACTACAAATCATATACAGACAGAACTTGGTTCACAAACTATTTCAAAGGAGAAACACAAAATGTCTCACGCATCCTACATGCAAACACTGCATTAACACTCAAGAAAACTACCAGAAAGTTGCTTAAAAGTTTAAGTGATATCATTTAACATAAGATATTTAAATGTTAAAATGAAATTGGACTACTGTGAATCATCTATAAACTGCATTTTGAAAATACTAGATCAGGATGAATTAAAGATTATTGCATAGAGTGAAAATGGATAAGAAATAATATTTTTATAGTTATATGTTATAGTTTTAGAAATTATCCACTAATCCTCCTCCTCAACTTGAAAAGCGGACTATCAATGAGAAAACTGTTGGAGTGATAGACTATGGCTTCAAAACAATTATCAACTATAGATGTCAGCACAGACTCTCATTATTATTATAAAACCATTCAAAAAGACATTTTAAGCTCTGATTCAGGAAAATTCTCTGATATTCAGCATATCATTTCATAGGTCCTGAATATTTAATAGAGGTGCCTTTCCCAATCTTCTGCTGCATTTTCACCTAAAGTTTTCAGAACAACATGCCTAACTCAGATTTTCTGTGAATGTCTCCATCAATATCCGATAGGCTTGGGTGATCTGCAGCTGGTTGGCCAAACAAGTTTTAATTGCCATATGGCAGAAACAGAAATTTGCTGGTTTGTGCCAGGGCTGCTGTGTTAAAAGAATTTTTAGACTCACTTCAGTGATCATTTGAAGGAATGAAAAATACCAACGTCCTGTGGGGAGAGTCCGTGTTTGTCTCTAGTGAATTATTTCATAAAACCTGGAGGGGATGGAGGGTGGAAGTCAGTCAGGAATGAATGGAATGGAATGGAACTGGAATGAATGATCCTTGAACAGCTCTGAGGAACCTGCAAATAATCCAGTGCACTGGATTGCAGGGAGGAATGTATTTGTTTAATCTGCACTGCCTCGAAGATCACAGATGTAAGCTGGCATTGTAACTGCAGATTCAACACAGACACTAAAGTTTACTCCAACACAACGCTTGTGAAATGTTAGGTAAAAACACAGAAAAAATATGCATAGAAGCACATCACAGATTCAACTGGCAGTCAAGTCTGGCAGAAGTCTATCACCTAGTGACAGCTTCCCTTTCTCTCAGCTGTTAGGATGGTATGAAGAGAAAAGAGAGCAACTTCCTAGGCTTCATTACTGCAGGAAGAAAATGGTTCCCAAGGGAAAAATGATCAGCACATTCAAGGATTTTGATATAAAGATCAAAAAGTCATAAACATTTTACAGCGTTTTGAGGCAATTCAAGTCAGCTATGTCCATATTTGATTAAAAACCAAGCTTGCTGATACAGATAAAAACACAGTATTAGAAACTGAGAATATTTACTGGAAGTGTAAAGGAAAGGACTAAAATCTAACTCTGACCTCTAAATCAACCGCTGCCAGCTTAGAGGAAGGGAGATTTTTCTGGTGTAAAAGAACTGTAATTGCAGTACCCTCCTTTGAGTTTGGTGTTTATGTCCCTAAAACACAACTGTCGTGCTTGGCTATCTTAGTCACCGGGGATTTGGGAACACTGCACATGTCAAAAGAAAATATCACTGGTAGGAACACCATAGGCAGCATATGAACAGCATTACTTGGAGGTAACACGCACAGTGGGAAATCTTAACTCAACTATTGGGAATCAGAACTCTGCAAAGACTTGAGAAATGAATCACTCTTTTCAATGTTTCTCTTGTCTAGGAAAAAAACAAACCTCCTCATATCTCTCTTCTTTATGGTTTAATTTATCTTTTGTTTATTTCCACTTCCTGATGCAGCTGAAAAAACTACACAAACCAGTGGCTTAACACCTTCACTGTGTTTGTTAAGGAAGGAAACCAGAACCAAAAATCCCCTGTCTGAGCAGTTAGCAGGTAATACCCTCTGGCAGGAGATGTCCTGGCAAGAGATCTGGTGGCTTTTATAACCCAGCCAGGCAGCTGCCCAGGGTGGGCCGATTCAGACTGTATAATGATGTTTAGTGAGCTACAACATGGAGAGCTCAAGATAGTTCTGAACTTATTTCCAATATCAGATGGGTGAAACAAGCCCAAAAGAGGAAAAGATTACACAAAACATAGGTGGTTTGCTGTTTAATTTATGAAGTAATTCCTTCTAAGAAAAAACATGTCAGCACTAAAGGAGTGTCTGTTCTGTTCTTGGTCCTGTAATGACTGAACTCTGGTGTGAAAAACTAGTATGAACTCTAGCCTGCAAAACAGTGACGAAAACATTCTGCAGGTGTAAAAGCCTCTGAAAGGTTTCCATTTGAAGCTTACAGTTCACATAACCTCTCAAAACAAAGGGCTTTGGAAAATACTTTCTCAAAAGGAGTTTCTCACTTGGAAAAAGTGCAAACATTTTCACAAAATAAAGCAAAGAAGGACTGCTGTGAGATAACTGAGAGAGAATCTACAAAGATTGAACTATTAGTCACTGCTTTGAGCAAATCCTTGCTTTAAAAAACCCAATGTCTCTACACATTTCATTACTCACAGGGACATTGTGAGGACACTTTGGGACTGATATTCAAAAACATGTATCTCGAATTTGTAGCTCATTCTAAGTGAGATTTCTGTACACTGCAAGTGATTTCAGTAGTAACTGACTACCCACACATGCCCTACTCCAACACTCTGGCATCAAACAAGGTGCCACAGTAAAAGAATTAAGTAATAAAGCTTGGGTTTGAATCCTTTAAAATAACACATGTCAAAGCATTCAAGTTGTTTTTACCATAATTTACCTTGTTCTCATTTAAATTATCTTCTCTTGTTGTTTTCTAATAAAGACAGATATTGTAGTGACATTGCTGAGACCTTAGCAAGGTTCCCTCAAGCAAGAGGAACACGAGGAGAGAAATCAGTTTAGTGCATGGGGAAATTCCTGCAGAGCCCCTGTGGAACCTTGCATCATAGACTTAATTCCATTTTTCCCTTCACCTTGTTGAGTACATGCCCTACAAGTGCTAGAATACATTCAAGGGGAGAAAGGGAAAGAAAGAAGAAATGATGACAATGCAGAGGCAATTAGTTTCTGATTACCACATATAATAGGCAAGGGAAGGAGGCAAGGGTCAAGCAGACAATAGTGGAAGTAATTTTAAATTTGCTACATTATAAGAAAATCAGAAAACCTATCTGGCTAAATCAAAGCTCTATATCAAAGGGAAACTATATAATAGTATACATTTAAAATAATTTTTATTATAGTAACCCTCCTGCTTCTGAAAACTGAGTTCTCTGAATTTCTTGAGGATATAATTAAATTACAGAGTTTTCTTTTAAATCTAAAACTGAAGTGTACAATTCAGTTCAGTTCCAATGAAGGAATCAAAACATTTTTAATTTTTAAACTTCATTATCTTGATCTCTTAGCCTTGCCCTGAAGCATTACCAAAAAATATTCAGCCTTGGTAACAGAATTCTATTCACTCCAAACTATAATAAAATTCATCAGAAAGCTTTGCCCTTGGTGTGGACACAAAAACTTCTCCTGGTCATTTTCTCTGGGTGCATAAAAAACACTTTCTGTCAGCTCACAATACATTCATTCATGCCCTGTTCAATATGGCATTTGTGTGTAAAGGTAATATATGAACTATTTAAATTTAGCCAACGTGATTTTAGAAAGATATTGCCTTTGTACTCCCCAAATACTGCACCCCACAAGAGTTCTCAGACTCAAAGTTCCAGCACAGCACTTGAAGATCTTAGAAAAGCTAACTATTTCAGTGTCTGAGTATGAAGGACATTGATTAAATTGCATAAAACGATGTAGTTGGTTTAATTCAGAATTTAAATAACTCATTTCATGTGTCTTAATTCACCTTGACTGTAATTTAGACAAACCAAATTGAGACCACCCTAACAATAAGGCTGTCTGTGCAGAGATTAAGCGTTGCTGAGGCTGCTGCAGAGAGCTCAGTGCTTGCATTGCTGTTCTCACAGGATGGGCTGGCACAGCAGAGGCTCCCCGGTGGCAAAACCACCACCAAGGGGCCGTGTCCCTCTGTGGCCGTGTCCCTCTGTGGCCATGTCCCTCTGTGGCCGTGTCCCTCTGTGGCCGTGTCCCTCTGTGGCCGTGTCCCTCTGTGGCCATGTCCCTCTGTGGCCATGTTCCTCTGTGGCCATGTCCCTCTGTGGCCATGTTCCTCTGTGGCCATGTCCCTCTGACATCTTTGCCCCAGCCACTGTACCTGTCCCCCACGATGCAGTTTGTTACACAGTTGAAGTGATTCAAAGTGAAAATAACTTTTGGAGCAAAGCTGCTGCCAGGAGCAAGATGTAAAAACAGCCTCAGACTGGCAGTCACACAGGCCAGCTGGCTGACCATCCACTGCACCTCCTCCTCTGTGCTGACTGGCTTTTTCTGGTTGATGTTACCCCCTCCATTCTGCTGACAGCTTTCTCATTTCACTCAGCAGCCTCTGTGATGTGTTGGGAAACAGAGGAAATGCCACCCTGTTGGGCTCACCTGTGTTTAACCACAGCTACACCACAAGCTGCTGTGCTGATGATTTAAGCCATTTTTAGTGCATGTGATCACTGGGAAAAACATCCAGGGTATGATGCTCTTGAAACATATTGAACTGTCTGAACAAAATCACCTGTGGTTGCTGTTAGTATTGCAATTCTCGTGTGTTTTCAAATCACTCAGTTGAGGACCCTTTTACATAGAAAGTGGTCGTGACATTCTAACCTGTAACTGCCAGAGATGCTTCAAAGGTCTGTTCAAACACATTGTTTTTTGAACTGGGGCACCTGCTACAGTACATACAAATTTCACTGAAGTTATACCTGATTTTAGCTCACAGCTTCATGTGGATGACAAAATATATAAGACACCATGCTTGCCAGATTAGGGGCTCCTGACTAGAGCTAAAAGAGTCAGCTCAAAAGCAGATGGGAAATAAAGATGCTAAGCTTTGATTTCTGTTGGAATAGGTGTGGGAATTAATCTACATTCATAGTAACCTCTTCAGTTTCATCTCACAGTATATTCTACCACACAGTAGGATTCTATACTCTGCCTCATCATGTTTTCATATTTGAAATCTGATAAGGAGCAGTGTGATTATGCTGATACTTCTGGTCCATGTTGGATGAACTTCAGGGATTGACATGATTTATATTGTGCTAGAGCTGCATTCACACCTAAATTGAAAAGATGTTTTTCATACAAACATGGAGGTAAAAGTAACTCCAGTAATACACATGTGAATGCCTGAATGTTCATCCCACACAGTTTTAGACCAGGTCAGGCACAAAAGTACTTTATGGGAAGCTACAAGTTTGCATCAAGGCCAAGTGTTTTCTGTAGGTTTAAATAAGTGCCAAACTCTGCCTGTGCCATGCAGAGGCACAGAGGTTGTTTGCAGGCTGAATGTGAGGGGTCCTACTTTACACAGAGTTGGAAGGGCCTCCAGAGGCCCTTTGCAGCCTATACCGCTCTACAATTTACAACTAGCCACAACTGATGGCAGTATGTAACTAAATATCAGAAATTACATCTGTCAAAGAGCAGCTGCTCAGAGTACATGATCATTCTGTTCATGTTAGTTCAGAACTTCAAGTAAAACACCACCATTGAATCTCCACCTGTAGCTGCTGGAGCCATTTCCCCCTGATGGATTCTGCCCCACTCAGTGATGCATTTTTGGAGTTTTTGCAGGTGTTGTCACATACATGTCCAAAGCTCACATTTTTCAGATAAGTGTTTGCCTTTTCATTAGAACTTTTATTTTATGGGAGAACACACCTGAGGATAAAAGGACAATAAGAAATTTGAGATTTTGGCATCTCTGCCAATACTGGTTCTTTATGAAGTACTAATAGTGCTCTCTAGATACTTAATGTGTAATAAGCATCAGAGGACACATTAGATTGCTCAAGTTTTCTAGGGATTCTTCAGTTATTTTTAATCTATACTTCAGTCAAGTTGTATTTGAGAAACTGTTTCCTAATCAGAAATCCAGACATCTTTATAACAAAATAATAACAAGGAGAATACAACATAATTTAACTGGAAGAGAAAGACAATTCAGCTGAAATTTGAAATCTATTTCATGTACTTTTCAAATGAGCTCATTTGCAGCACTGATGTGTCAGTTTTTCCTGCTTGTCCCTCATTTCTCTGTCACCCATCAGAGTGAAATCTTTAACAGATCAATATTTAATCACATGGAAATTAAGGTCACTAAATGGCATACAGAAAGAGTCACTCCTTCAAGTGAATACAGAGGCTTTTTATTTGCTGGGTTACCATGTTTGAAAAAGCTTATCACTTGCTCACAGAAAAAGTCATAATTTGCATGAAAGAGGGATCTCAGCATGTGGTGTTGGTAGTAAGGTTCACAGCTGATCTCTGCTGCAAGGCTGCCACACCAGACCAGCATGAAATTTGATTTTGGCTGAGAGCTGGCTAACTGCAAGCCTGAGCATTATCTTATTTTATAAGAGCACACAATTCATTAACACCAAGATTCAGCAAATAACAGGAGAGTTTGCTGCCCTCCTTGTCCTGCAATGCCTCAACAGCAATGGGTTTTCATCAGGAAAACCCCTGGATTTCCAAAGTGTGAGAATTCCTGTGTGGCTGTAATGTTCTTCAGTTACCACTACTGCACATCTGGGGTACTTTCACTGCAGAATAAAGGAGGTTCCCATTCCTAGGAAGGTGCAAATCCTTGTGCTGTTGTGTACAGCTACATAAGAGGCAGTGAAAAGAAAGGTCTGATAGGTAAGTTTAAAGTATTTTTAGTCAATTCAATAAAAAAACTTTGCAAAAATAATATGTTAAAAAAACAGCCTAGTTGGAAAGCAGAAATGGCAAATATCACATGCCAAGCTGAGAAAGTTTCTAATTCAGATGTTCCTGGGCACGGCAAGCTGCTGGAAGTTTTACAGAAGTTTATAGGTCCATGCAAAAACCAAACTGTTTTTTGGTTTGTCACTCATGGCTAGACCTCAAACTGAGCTTCCTTATTTTGGACACCACCAAGAAATAGGAACAGACAAAACAACTGTATGTTCTATAAAATATAATTAACAAAACATCACATTTACTGAGTGAACTTAATTATAAAAATAGGTCCCTTTCAGTCACAGGTTTCTCTTTCCATCCCAAATAATTATTTGGAGATTAAGACAGCTAGAAAATAAAGTTTCAATACACAGCTTTCAAACACCAAAACTGACATCATCCAAAAGAAACCTCAGGAGACTTTGCCCTCTCCACCTGCAGAAATGACTGTAGTGCAATTCAGGGTGTTTGCCAGTGCAGGCCATCATGAAATTGGCAGAGAAATGGCAGATCCTGACATTTTAAATTAGTTGAAAACAGAGAATGAGACTAATGAAGAGGTGGAATGTGGGCAATAAAAATGTACCCACATCACATATGCCAAGTAAACAGAAGAATGCCTGGTACCTCAAGCTTTGGTCCCGAGGATAAAGAAAATTTGCAAAAAATTAGCTGGTGTGTTCATTGCAATATGCAGCCTTAAGCTAGCAGCCAGTTTCCTGGGATAAATAAAGGTTAGTTACTGCTAAACCTAATCTAAAATAATCCAAAACCTGTCTGGAACAGAACTAGATAAGCGTGTGCATGAGGGAGGTAGTTAGAGAAGAAAAAGTGCAATACACTTGAAGCTTACAGAGTAGAGTCTGGGCAAGTGAAATATCCCTGAGGAAACTCAGAGCATGCCTGCCTCAGGAATTTGAGATTGCACTTAGCCAACCTCCTGAAAATGGAGAAAATACAGTAGCAGGACACCAGGGTGTAAAAACAAACCAACCACCACACAAGTACACCAAGCACTACTGCCCCACCCCTTCCCTCCTGCCAAGCCCACATCAAATATGTTATCTGTGAGGTCAGTCCTCTCTCAGTGAGGGAAAAAAATACAGGAAATGCAATTGTGTCACTGCTTGGGGAATGCAGAACACCTCAGTAACAGATGGACAGCCCCAGCTTCACATCCTTTCTGCCCCCAAGGAAAGGAGCCCTTCACTAAACTGCTGGAGACTCAGCTCTGTCAGAGCACACTCACAGGCAGGACACCCTTCCTGAGAAGGGGAATTCTTTTCTCTGGTTCTGACCAGGGCTTAGCTCCAGTCATCCAAACAGCCCAGGCCTGGTTTTCATCCACACTGCAACACTCCTGCTCTCCTTGAGGGCCTGCAACAGTGATTAGGCAGCAGCGCTTCTCCTAAGAGAATCCTGCTTATTGAACTCAGAGAAAGCATTTACAAAGGAAAACAAGTGGGTTTGGGTTCTGTTTGGTTGGTTGGTTTGGGGTTTTATTTGGGTGTTTGGGTTTTGTTTTTTCTTTTTTCAATTACTCCACATTATCTGGCTGTACATGAATTTATGTTTTTAACTTCAGAAATGCACTGAACCTTCCTAGCATGTAACTTCTGGCAAATTGTGATGCCTTATCACCTCTTGGAAACAGGATTTTTGAATGCACCTGATAAGAGTTCTTTGGGGTTGTTTGTGTTTATTTTTTAAACTTGCATGCACATGCAAACTGCCAGGAAGTCACTCTATTGCTATTGAACCTTACTTTCTTCTCTCTAACCTAAAGGGAATCAGCAAATTGCTTTCACATAGGGAGCTCCTATAAAACAGAATAGTCTTTGTTTGCTGACCCAATTACATAAAATATCAACAGAAGGGAGGTTATTGCCTGACAACATCGAGTTACTACCAAAGTTACATAGTTCTTCTTGATGACTTCAGTAACTCTGTATTAATTTCACCCATTTCTCTGCAGTGCATAAAATTCTTACGCATTAATTCATTCAAATAACCTGAAAAGTCTTCCATACAGAGATCCTCATGTGAAAATTATTATTTATGAGGTGTCAAGTGAACAGTATTACAGCTGTAAGAGACTATTTGGTAGAGACATGGGACAATTAAATTTTAAAAAACTGACACACCTTGTTAATTAGAAATGCCAACATTTGATGTTTTTATTCCCAAGAAAATTGATTTATTATAGATTCATTTAAATTTTGGGAGAAAGCTGATGCTGGGAATTCTGATTCACAGCAGATTTCCAACCACAGGTTTCAGATCACCTTCTGCAGCACAAATAGATATAAATGAAATGCACTGAGCCCTCTATATCGAAAACTCTGAATAAGCACTGCTGTGTCAAAGAACTGATTTCCATCCACTTTCTGATTCCTCATTTCCCACCTGGGACTGTGCAAAGCACTTTTTAAGCAGTCTTGCCAGTAGCTGGAAGAAAATTAATGATTTCACTGCTCAGTAACAGAGCTATGGCAGAGACCAGCTGGGGCTTTTTTTGTATTTCTTTTTGTGAAAGTAAAAAAGATGATATATGAATACAAACACAATAGACACATTCCTGATGCTCAAAATTATTGTTATACCTGGCAGTTCTATCCAGTGAGGGCAATGAGCAGATTTCCTTCTACAGCTGTGTAATACCATCCCAAACCTCCTGTCTTAGAAGCTGGGCTTTTTTTCCAGAAAACTTAATAATTCCATATACTGGAGCACTTACAGCATCAGAGAAAAGTGCCTTCAGCATCACTGCACAGAAGTGGAATTTGTTTTCTTCGCTAACCCAGATATTTAACAGTGTCATGTGAACAACCTGGAGCCTCCCTGGAAATCAGTCACAGAGGCTGATAAAACACACCACAGCAGCTGAGCTAGCAGCGCCTCACGTGTCACACGGACTTACAACGGGATGGGACAGTGAGGTACACAACCTGCCACACACCAAGGGTCAGAGGCTGTTTTTAAATTTTCAGGGCAGCATTTGGAGGGTTTCAGGCCAAAGCCCATCAGCAATAATCCTTTTAGTCTGAGTAAAACCAGTGCTGGCTTATCCACACAACTGTGTCATAGTTCCTACAGAACTTCATGCTACCTCCCAGCATGGGTGTGTGTTTGAGCTTCTTTGTTACTTATGCGAAACATGAACCCTTCTGCAAAACCTGTGTACCAAAGGGAATTCTCCTTTGCAGCTCTTTGTAGCAGCTGGTTGAATAGAGCAGGATAATTAGATTCCAGCACTCAGACGGCTGAGATTTACTGACTGTGAGAAGTAATGCTGCCCCCAGTGAAGGAAGCAACATAAATAGCTCTGGCTCAAAGGATACCTTGGCCATATTGACATTGGCTTCACAAGGTATCAGTATGCCAAGTTCTCCCTGGGTGGGAGGCACAGGCAAACCTGCTGGGTGGGGTTAATGTGCCAAGAGAGTCATGGAGAGGCTATTTGAAGCATCTGGAGCATCTCTCAGTTTGACTAGAACACAAGAGACAGTCCAAAGGAAAAACGCAGTAAGAAAGGCAGAGCAAAAACAAACAAGTCTAGGAAAAAAAATAAAGAAACCAAGCTTGAAGAAGATTCTAGAATTAGAAACAAAGTCTACATTAGTAGACTACTAGCAGACTACTAGTAAACTAGTAGTCTACAACTCTTTAAAATCCAAATCACTGTGGACTATTCTATAAAGAACTGCTGTGCTATGGCTGTGTCCAGGCTTTAGGTTTCACCTGTATCTCTATAATATTTTTGCCCAGGTTACCTAAAATGCATGAGTTTATTCTTCTAGGGCTTGTTGTCATTGGAAGGCAGGAGTTATTAAATGTCCTTCTGTATTTCCCCCCTGAGGGGGAGAAGTAACCCTTGGACATTTGGCACAGAGACTGCTAAAATCCACGGGCAGAGACACAGGTGAGAATAGCCCAGCTGCCAGGGTGCAACAGGACAGGATCTGCTCCGAGTCCCTGCCAATCCCACGGCCTAAATGTGCAGCAGCCTTACCTTCAACTCCATCACCTTGCTTATTTCCTCCTTTTGAAAGAGGTGCTGGAAAATGTTACAAAAATAAAGCTTTGAGAGAATCTTTCTAGACACCACTAGTAAGTATCAAAAACTGCTGAAGGTAAGTGAAAGATAAAGGCAAAGAAAGAACAAAAAGCATAGCTTGTCTATTTTTCCTACTGATGTTGAGATGCTGTTTCAAAAGGGGTTATCTCAAAGAATACATACACGTGCTAGGGGCTGGGCATGATTATTTAGACTGCCTGACTCACAGATGTCACCTTTAACTGGTTTGTCAGTTGTCATGCTCTGCCTGCCAATCCTGCTCAGAGATGAAGTACAAGCAAGGCTTCCTATGTGCTAACAACAGCGCTGCACACTGCACCAAAGGCTCTGTCAAAGACAAATCTAAAGAGCAGCTCTTCAGGCAGATTCTTACACAGTAAGACATGAACAGAAGTGCCACATAACTCACCCATGAGATACTGCCTTCTGCTTTATGTGCACCGGGGTCCAAGATCAGAGACATGCAGGGCTGAGGTGCCAAAGCTGTGAAGCATTCAGAACCATTAAGAATATTTTGCTCTCAGGGTATGAGGTCATATGCAAGAAACTTTTGCACAGTCTGACCTCAACAGACAGTCAATCTAATCTTAACAACGTGCAGATTTCAAGTCATGATGCATTTATAAAGCTGTAGATGTCACTAATCCAAAACAGTTTGAAGACACTCTGAAGGGACAGAATAAAAATTGTTTTGAAAGCTGTTCACTGGAGAACTATATTCTTTCCATGTGTTCTGTGACAAAAACAATCAAGACTGACAGACTGGAAAATCTCTCCCTTTACTGCAAAAATATTGATGCCCTGTATCTGCTAAATTATGCCCACCTCTGCAGGTGTTTGTTTTGCCCACTAGCAGGAGATAAAACAGTCAGTGCCATGTTCTAGGCAGCACTGAACATTATCTCAATAAATGCAAGCTTTGTAAATACAAAGTGATTAACTAATTATTTTCTTACACAGTTGATATAAATCTTTATAGTGGCAAATCAGAGGCTTGTTAGGAAGCACAGCAATAAAAAATCACTGCCTGTGAGACTGGAATAGTCCAATATTCTTGGGTCCATGGAGTGACCTCAGTCATTATAAAACAGCACAGTCCGGGCACTTACACAGCTGCGTTTGGTCATGGTTTCTAGGCCACATCAAAGAATTTCAGAACAAATACTTCAGTTAAAGGGACAAAGGAAAATCCTACCTATACAAATTGTATTTACAATCAAGACTTAACACTGCTTCTGCCATTGTTCAGACTTGAAATGACAAGGAGTAGAATTAAGTGAAGTTTTAAAGAGCTCACATGTAATCCATATATAATTCCATGTTTCTCATCTATTCCCTGAAAGAAGCTCTTGAAATATTCTTACCCACTTATTTAACACTGCAGCTATGCCTAGTCACTATCATTAAGGGAGATAAACATATTCAGAATAATTCAGCTCCACTAACTCCCTTAAGGAAAGGAAAATGAAAGTTAAAAAAACCAACTGCATTTTGAGTGCATCAGCCCCTAACATACACTAGAAATTAGAAAGTAATTACAGTTGCTTAGAATGTCTGAAATATTGGCTGAAATATTTTAACTTCATTTAAGACACCAAATAATTGAAGCCAAATTCTCTGTTTGGAAAAAAAAATTAAATGTCTCTCCTTGAAAACAGGGCTTGAAGGTGTAAAAGGCATCCTTTTAGCATAACAGTTATGTTCTTGGAAATTTTTGTTTAAGAAAGAAAAAGTTTGTGAAATTGTGGCTGAAATAGACATACCAAATTATCATAGTTAATTTTTTTTAAAAGCCTTGAAATACGTTGATTGAATCAAACTTGATTCCTTTTTATTTGACTAGATTTTAGCTTTTCCTGTGTCAAATCAGAGAACAATTCTCTAAGCTGCATTTTTTCCATAGACTGGTCTCTAATGCCTGAGATTTAAATCTGCATGGAGAACAAAGACAAGGCAGTGCCTCACAGAGGATTCCTGCTACCAACCAAAGAAAACACAATGACATTACTGGAGCTGATAGCAGAAAACAGGGACACCGAAGTTCAAAACTAACAATTTAAAGTAGACATATCAAATGCACAAACAGAAGTATGGGAAGCCTTGGCACATTCCCAGACTGAATCCATGATACTACAGACACCTCAGAATATGCACCTGAAGGGGTACAATACATAAAACTACTGATCTATGGCACAAAATCACATTTCTTTGGACCATGACTGGATCAGGTGGAAACTTCTAATGAGGAGAAGAAAATTGTTCTTCCTCTGCAAGCTACCTCATTTTCAGGGAGGGAAGCTTCTGTCTAGTATACAGTCAGGCAAAGGAAGAGGTAGAGAACAAAAAGAACTCAGCAAGATCTGGGAGCCTGTAGTTTATTCAAAGACCAGGAGAAAATAGAGCTATTAAAGGCAACAGCAGAATACCAGCTCTGCGACTGACCAGCAATAATGGATACCAAGAACTATGAAGGAAAATTGAAAATACCAACCCTGTAACAAATCTGGAGAGAGATAGCACAGAATTAAACCATAAAACATCCAAAGATACAACAGGATAGCAAAGTATCAAATTCTCACTGAAAATGTGTTGGAAACAGGTGTCTGATTCCAAAGGTTCCCCTGGAACACCTTGTCAGCCTGCAGTTTCAAATTAACACTTAAACCGATTTCTTCTCAGGACAATCTCAGATTAAAATAGGGTCCATTGTATTTCAGATTGTTTCCTATCCCCACCTTCCTTCTATTTAATCAAATGACTGTTACCATATTTCTGATGTAACACAGTCAAGAAAGGAAAACAGAACTTGTTGCCTCGTCTGTATTTTACTTCAGGCTAAAATTTCCCAGTCACCAGTGATTTCAACTGCTTTTCCCCAAAAAGTATTTGCTGAGGGAGAAAAAGCCTTTCTGATGACATCTGTGACCATAGAACATTGGTATGCTTTAGAGAAGCAACAGGACACAGAGGACATGTGCCAGAGGCTGTTTCCCCCTCTCTGCCACTGGTATCAGCTATTCCTACTGCAGGCCCTAAGCCAGGCTACAGCAGCACCAAGCTTTAAATACAGATGAATTGTTCCTAGTATGTTTTTCAATGTAACTTCTGGACTTATTTACATTTTTATTGTGAATTCAATTCCCAGAGGAGCTCAAGCATTTTGGAAACGATGTGAACTTCAACAGACTATCAATGTTTGGAGTAAGAGGCAAGGAAATATTTATCAGCAGGCTGCTCCAGCTATGGGTGAAGGTAACCTGGGACCAGGACTGCAGAGAGGGGACTGCAATAGATGCAATGTCATTAAAATGGGATCCAATACCAGCAGGATATGAGTCATGGATTTTTTTGATGTCATATTTCAGCACTTATTGTTAGACATTTTGTCACCACACTGAAGTTTCACACTATGAGTTGTGAAGTTTGATATGTTAAACGCATCCACAACATATATTACCTTACATTGCCACCCTTTGCCTGAGCATGCTGTGTTCATAAACAAAGATTCATGTGAGCAGGGTAAGAAACTTACAATATTTGAATTTAATTACACATTCTTAAGAAATACATAATGCATCCAGTCTCAGGTGTGACAGATCTTCCTCCAGCTTTCAGTGGCCACCAGCTCCAAGTCAGGACCTCAGCCAGCTGACCTGATTGCTCTTTTAATATGAGCTTTGGCCATTCTCTGCAGCAAGACATTCAGTGCACTCAACCATGCTGGATGCACCTTACAGGTATTATTAACACTTGAATCGTCACAAGGTATCTTTGGATGCCTATACAAGGACACGCTGCATGAAAATCCACAAGCTGTTTTCAAATTTTTAGGAATAACAAAGTATCCCCCAAAATTACAAGTTAAGCAAGCAGATTCTTCTCGTTGCATACTTAAAATAATAGTTCATCCTATGAGTCTCATCCTAGTTGGAGATTTTTTTTCTAACGTGGGAATTAATTTTGTGTTGTTCTGCCTTAGCTCTAATGCCACCGCCTCTTGTGGATTGCTTTCTTGTAAGAAACTCCCAGTTCTAGGAAGTACAAAGTCCTCATGATAAAAAAGTAAATAACTTAAACATTTTATTATTTAAGGTAATGAATTAATGCTACAGTCTGATAATGTATTTTAAAAGACCAGTAGAAAACTATCCTGGAGGATAGTCGAAATGTCATATCAAATTAAATCGAAATGCAAAAACTCTCCTTCTGCTTTCTAAACACAGAATGATTCCATGCTAAAAGGAAAAAAGCTGACACAGGAGACCTGTGTGAGGAACAGATAGAGAGAATAGCCAATGAAAGACTTACAGGTTAATCAAGATTGGGAAATACAATTTGGATGACTGAGTATCTTTGAGCTTTTCATGGAAAGGAGCATAAGAAACATATGGAGAACGAGTGTCGGGTTAACATCTACATGTGATGGGATCACTGAGTCCTCCTGCACCTTTCAGTACAGTCTCATCACACCATGCCCAAGAGGTGCCTTCCCAATAATTCCTGTTACAGAATGAACTAATTCACTGAGCAGAAGGACAGTCACAAACTCCTGTCAGTCTAAGACAAGGATTAAATCTGGCAATATGGCTTTTCATGTTTTTGAAAAATAGGTAAGATTTTCAATTAGTGTAGATCAAGTAGAGATTTAAGATTTCAAAGGCTTTCTAACACTTCAACAGCTGTTTCAAATCTTCAATAAAGCATTTTTTTGATAACAGATGTTAGTGTTCTTTGTTTCTAAATCCAAAGGCAAGGAACAATACCTTCTAAAACAAACTGAAAGCGTTTCAATAAAAAGCAATGGATTAAAAGAGCTTCCTATTCACAGGAGCTGACTGATGATGATGATTATATTGATTAAAAAAAGAATGGGAAAATAAAAAAAAGGAGGAAAATCTAGAAATAACTCCCAGTAAAATGCAAATAGTGGCAGCAAGAGATAAATAAAAACCCAACAGAATTGCTTTTTGGAGACAGAGAATGGAAAAAGAATAAAAAAGTTGCTTTCCATTAACACAGAAATAGTATTATTACAACTACCCAATCAAGAGATGCAGAAAATGTGTAACTAGAGGAGAGTGGCATAACCAGATTTTAGTGACACAGTGATAAAAAGGAGATTAAAAAGCAGCAGAAAACATGGAAGCAAACAAGTATTTGTAAACAGCAGATACAGCTGAAGGCAGTAACTCAGCCTATAACATGGCTGATAAAGCAGCCTTGCAACCCTCTAATCACCTAAGTCCCAGGACTCCTGGTTTTGTGAGGAGCAAATAACCATTGTTTTCATAGAGCAGTAAATCTCATGCATAATTTTGAAGTACTGAAACATGATGCGTCCCCTAGGAAAGCAAACAGTTTGCAACTAATGGAGAAATGGACACTGGAAATGGAATACCAGCACAGTTTGGGTAGAACAATTCCCATATGGAGAGATTTCTGCAGAGCAGGGTGTCCTTATTATCAGACTGCTCTCGGTGCCCAGAAGCAGCATCATTTGTACTGCTTGGCTGTGCACTGGGAATTCCTAATCATGCCCCCTGTGTCAGGGAACAGCAGATCTAACAGCAGCAAACAGCAGCCAGGAACAGGCTGTAAGAAAGGATGCCTCCCACAGCCATTTATGGATGCACAGAAACTTCAGCAGAGGATTTCCAGAAGGAATTTTATACACCTTTTAGTATTAGATAAGATTATAAAACTTAACTTGCTTCCTTGCTAAAAACCAGGCAAGTCTTAAACTGGTTTTACATATAACTGGAGTCCCAGTCATGCCCCTTGCCTAATAAGCCCCTCAGAAACGACATGAGGGCACACAGATCTGACTAATAGGAGTATGGCCAAAGCCCAGAATGAAATGTCACTTCAATGGTATTAAAAACTGTCTGTCTCTATTTTATTCATTGTGTTTAAGTGATCCTGAAGTACAGAGAAATATCTGCAGGGACCTTAGACCAGTAATAAATCCAACAGCAATGAAGCTTAAGAATGCAAATGGATGACAAATATGTAGGAAACAAATTAGACACAATAAAGTAATGGAACATTGGTCTTTGTAGAATTGATTTGTTACTAAGTGACATTGATTGTACCTATCTTTTTGGATTTCCATGAAGCCATTCTCGATCACAGTTTCTAACTTGCCTGAAGCCTTGTGAGGCAGCAGCATGTGCAGTAACACAGGGAAATGCTTCCTGTAGTTCCCTGCTGTTACATTCTAAAGGATTCCTCTTTGCACAGATTAATCTCTGTTTTCTATACATATCTTTTGGAACATTTAGACTTGCTAAAGGCTTTAGAAATCTACATACTGTATATTAGAAACAGATTAAACTTTGCATCAGGAAAGAATCAGAATTCAAAGCTTTGAGAAGCCATTCTAGATTTTGCTGTACATAAAAATATCCCTGCATACTCCTATTAACAATAACAAAAAATACAAGCCTCCTCTTGAGCCTTCAGCTCTAAGTTTGTCCCAGATTCTGACAAACAGCATGCAATTAAAGATCAGAACGGGAACAGAACAGGAATCAGATTTCTAAACCTCTCTGGAGGGTGCCGTATCTGCACACATGTTGATAGGACTGTTCCCTTTACTTTGGTGATTATACTGCAAACTGTTTATACCTCTGTCCTAGAGAGTAAAAACCACACCTAAATAGGGCTTCACCCACTGAGCACCTTTAAGTTCTTTATGCACAAACTTTCCCTTTCAAAAAACAGATTCCTGTTTCCACTGGCCTGATTGACTGGGGCCTTTTGTGGTTCTTTTGAAGGTATATATGACAGTAATATAGTTTAGTCTACATCTGAGAAAAGTGCATCAAACATTAAAGGTGGCACAAGATGAAGTTTTTTTACCAGCTACAGCTATGTGATATTTTGGTCACCCAAAAGCTCTTTATAAGTTGACAATCATGCTCAATGTTATGAATTCAGCCTTTCACTCCCTTAGCTGTAATTCCTTCCAAGAGAAGTCAAGTAAAAACAATTAGATGGCAATAATTAAATTTTAGGGACTTGTTAACTATTTGAATTTTGATTCTCAGCTGCACCTAAGAAAACTGAGGAATAACCCCAACCCATAGGGGTGCGAATTTAGGCCTTATTAAGCATCAATCACTTATAAGGAGAAGCTCTGAAATACAGCAACAGAATTTGCTCATCTTGAACCATTTGGACTGACAGAAAGACTTGGACATGGCATCTACTGGTGTTCAACAAGTATTAGTTTATAGGGTGCTGTGTATGATTAAGTGTTCTTTGTTACCTTAGGTGTTTTCTGTGAGATTTGTGCCAATTTAATGTGGTAGCATATCTCCTGCAGAAACTGCAAATGGAAAAATATCTGTACCCTCTTTCCCCACTGGTGCTTGTTAGGCTCCAACAGAAGAGAAGTCAGTTGAGAGAACCTATAACAACAAATCAAAAATTCAAGCTCAAATTCAAAAATCAAACCCGAAAATTTGGCAGATGTCAAGCCTTGAGCTGCTGAACCTTACACTGCATGTTTTAAGGTAAAAGTGTGGGGGCAGAAACCTTCCCCAGTTCTTTTTGAAAACCATCTAATTCAAATATTTCCACTGCTTATCCACCATTGGATCTGAATAATATTTTTTACTGTTTCAGCTGGAGTTACATTTTCCACAGTGTCTTGAGATGTGAAGATTTGAACACTGCTGGGGCCACAAATCATTTGGCTTTAGTTACAGTTTAGCTGTGGCTTAATTTGTTTGTGAAGGATTTATTAGAATGGGAGGTACACAGCAAATACTTCTATACCCATTGGAGCTGGGTTCTGCCACAATATTTAAATCTTTGGCATACTCTTCAAGTATATATATAAAAATTTTAATAGGTTTACATACTTAATCATAATTCAGAGGCCCAACTCAAACTTAAAATTACCAGATATTAATTGCTGGATTATTTAATCTAGTATCTGTAAAACCTCCAGTTCCTTCTTGATATCTAATCATCATAGCTTGAAAAAAACATGGAGCAAAATAAACCACATATCACTTGTTTGATTAGCAAGCTACTTCATCGTTGGATGCACACATTTCCTCATCGTGTTTTGGAACATGCAGATCACAACAATGCTGTTTTCCTATTGGTTTCTTATTGATCTAACCCATGTGGGCTTGTTTCTAAAGGCATTCTCCTAATCTTTATGCACAGCAGTGTTGAAAGAGCATCTAAAGCAACACAGAAAAGGAACTGTTTCAGTTTCAGTAGGCTGAAATCATAGAAAAGGTTTCAATAAGATTGATAGAAAACCAAAACCTCTTCTGACTCTGCTACAATGGGGAGCAAAAAATCAAACTCCCCCAAGCTATGAAGTACTGGATGCTTTTGAAGTTATAATACAGCAGCTGAATACAAGACCATTGTTCTCCAATTGCACCTGAGTGTCTGTGTGGGGTTTCTCCTCACTGACTGCAGGTGTCCCACATCCTTGTAATTAAATTAGTTTTCAGATCTTTTACCCCTACAGATACTTGCAAGGTTTACAAACAGATACTAGTGAAGTTTACAACTGTAATAAAATTTCACTTAGTATTAGGCTAGCAATACTCAAATATTAATTTCTTGTAAAATACATTAATCTAAAAAATAAACTTCTGATATTCATTTTCATCACCTGTGCTTCATAGGTAATTTTTTAAAAATGAAATCAAATTTTACCACCAGGGCGGCACTGAAAAGAAAGAACTATGATCCCTGAGCTGCTAAAAAATGCTTGAATGTTTTCAGGTACCTAGGCCTGAGTCACTTAAGCATTTAATTCCTATTGATCTTAACAAAGCTCAGGCACCTTTATACTTTCGTGCATCTGAGACTTGAATTCTTAAGGCCTTTCAATCATGATGAAAAAATGTACCCTATCACTTGCTAAATAAGTTCACTGTAGGTTGTATTTATGTCAGCTTTCATATGGGCAAAGAGAACAGCAATCATTTTCATGTAGCTTGGGGCTTGAAACAAGCTCTCACTTATACAGGAGTAAATTCAGGGTAATTCCATTTACTTCATTTGATTGGATCTGGCCTCTTGCTTCTGACGCTGCCTGTGGTAACAAAAATCTGTACTGTAACATTTTTTCCCCTCCAAAATAAGATTGCATTTTAAGGAGAATGCTTACTAAGAGTAATGTCGAGGTTTTGCACCACTTACAGAGATTGCTGGCCTCTCTAGATGGATATTTGAGCTCAAGCAACCCAGATTATTTTTTGTAAAATGAGATAGGGAGGACATGCACAGACATAGCACCTGCTACAAAAATGCCTTCCCCTTACACACACAATAACTTTCCAATCCCCAACACCCAAAAAATAAACTGGAAGCCTAAACACTCAATCTATGACCCACATAAACTGCATCCAAAGGGCAGAAATATCTGTGCTTTGGATTAGTACTGCAGTAGTTAAGAGAAGAAGATAAGTCAAACATATAAACTTTTTTTCTGGCAGAGTAAATTATTTTTACATTTTTCATTTGTTCTGGCATAGCTATTCCTAGCAGTCACCTGCCAGGCAGGAGCAGGTGTACAGCTGCTACTCTGCTAGGTAACACATCACTGAAAAGGGGAGCCAATTTCCAGCACTTGCAGAACATCTTCTATCAGGTCTGCGGCAGAGTTTCAAGTCTGGCACATCTTTGCATCATTACTCTTGAAAATTTTGGCTTTTCTATTTAAATACATAAATAGTCCATTATAACCTACTTACAGTTCCCTGTGATCATTTTTCTTTCCACTGAAAATTACGGCAACTGGAATCCTCTGCACCGCAGCACATACCGTGCACACCCAGAAAGAAATCAAAATGTGTCATCATTGTTGATAGAAGGATAAATATAGTCAAAGTCAGATTAATATTTCCAAGATTACTCATTTCTACTTCAAAAGAGAAGCAAAGATCATGTGCAAAATGACAGCTACCCATCTGGGACTGGAAAAGTCACCATATGGATGCCTTTTGCTAATTATAGATAAATTTTGATCTAAGGGATTTAAAAGTAGGGATCTGTCAGTTCCAAAATACACTTCCTCTCCTCCCTCGTTCAGGCAATGCTTTGGTGCTGGTTAATCAATTAGGCAGAGCACTGGATCATACAGATTTGCTTCACTTTAAGAAGGGACTTCTCTCCCACTTCATGCAACATGCAGTCCCATTTGTAGTCCAACTAAAGAAATATGTTACAATGGTTCCTTTTTTTCTCCCCAGATCAGAGTAGCCTCTATGATTTTTTTAGCCCAATGGCCCACACATTCAGAGGCCATGAGACTGCCTTGTATTACTGCTCCACACATGATATCTCTACTTGAACTACAGCATATACTCCTGCAAAAGCATCCTAAGTGGACTACAAGATGTTTCAATAACATAATTATCACCCAAGGTAAGTTCTTCCAAGAGCAATTCATTTACATAAATTATTAAGTATGTATTCCTGACTTTGTGCAAGTTGCTTCCTATTAGACTGTAAAATTAATTTTTTCTTGTATTTTGTCTGCTGAATTGACTGATTAATTCTCTATCAAATTAGTCAACTGGCTGCATTTATTTCTAGACCTCATTATTTCTTCAGCCTTTGCTTTGATACACTATTAGGGTGAGTTTGTCCTTGGGACAAAAAAAAAAGGGTTCCTTTAAACCCTCTAATTTTTGGCCTCCTTCTGGAACTGCAGGGACTAGCTGCTATTCCAATAGCAATTATATCACTGCCAAATGCAGAGGCTGCTGAGCCTTTTCATGCCTGCTTAGCATTTTATAGCATTTATACATGGACTGCATCAGCCTTTTTGTCACTACAGTAGAAATTCATTTCTGCATGTAAAGGTAGCTGATGTGAAGAAAACTGCTCACTGGGAGAAACAGGCTTTTCCATAAGACCATTGAGAACACTCACATGCTTAGAATAAAGCCTCGTTACCCTCCCCTCTGCTGAGATCACTGAAGGTTAAAAAGGGCACATGTGTCAGATGTTACCCCTCTGCCTCAGAGGTGTTGGGGTGGGGAAGAGCTAAAGAAGTGCAATTAAGTTGAATTCAGACCAACTGTTGTGTATTCACTCCTCTCCAGAGACGTTTTAGACACATGGCAGCATCTTCAACTGTACTTTAGCCACACAAACCCAGAACGAGTTCCTGCCAGACACATGTTCACACTCTTCTCTCCTGTCCCTGCAGAGTCTCACATTCTGCCCATAATTAAACTGATCACCTGCCACTGTTATGCACAGAATTAGGGAGTGGATTCACAAATTTCAACACTTCAACTTTCTAAGTTTCTAAATATGCAGTTCTGAATTGGGTCTGGAAAACTTTGTGAGAGACACAGAAAGGCACAAGGAGTCACAGGCCTCACGACAATATCCTTAACTTCTATGATCAAAGAGTTGCCTAAAGGCAGCATGAGCAAAAACATTCAGAATAAGCTTCTGAAAAACTTCCCTTTTGTGAGACTCAATAGTTTACATGCTACTGCAAGGCAGCATCTACTTTCACTTGAAGTTTGCAAGGCCAGACTTGAAAGAATATAAAGGTTTCTTTTGGCTTTACAAAAATCTGTGGCTGTGCCCTGTTGTGCTCAGGAGAGCACTAAGCTGGAGAAAGGGAGCCAAAGTCAAGTCCCTTGCTTATCTGAAGCAGTAATAGCAAAAACTCTCTTTTTTCTGAAGAACATATTTCTGAAGAACAAACTATTTTCACAACTAACCTAGGCCTTTCTTTGCCCCTTCCATCAAAGCCCTACCTCTCTACAGCAAGAAACAGCTGATTTATGGGGCTGGAGAAAAGCAGAACTCAGCCCTAATGATGCAGAGCATGTTCAAGGTCAGAGGGGATGGCAAGGCAGAAACTGCTTCAAACAGCTGAGACCTCTGTGTCCCCCACTCTGGGTCTTTGCTCTGCTAGGCTGGATTTTTAAACCTGATGACAACACAGTGGGATCATGCTTTAAGAAATTACCTCCAAATTGTACAAACATTTTAGTAAAATATCCAATACTTTTGCCAGCTGGTGCCCATTGTAACCTGACTTGTGGGATGCTGATTTCCCATTACATGTTTCCCAGAGATGTTGATGTGTTCAAGCAGGTTCAGTTCTTTGCTGTTTTCACAGGCTTAACTTCCTTAGGATGGCTTCCTTAGGATTTGCTTTTAGCTGAAGAAAAATTAGGACTAAGGAAGAAAACGAATGTGGCATATCTACTAAAGATAATAATTCTTCTAATTCCCCAATGCTGTTCATTGTCTTAAGGGAAAGTGGGGGGGAAGAAAGAAGGAAACCCTTAGTAGAATGAACAGCAAGAGAACCTAGCCAGTCTGATAAAAACATTAATATTAATGGGCTTAAGGGATTGGCACAATCTGGTTGTTTATCCCATGAAAATATGAAGAATAATGTGAATCATGAGAATTTCAAGGAAAAGAAGACATATTTCAAAATTAATGAAAAGAAGGTATGCTTGAAAATGAACAAAGAATATGTTTATGCTTTCTTAGAAACAGTTTCAGGCCTTTTGTTAGTATCCCATGATAATACCAAGCATGAAACAACAGAAGAAAGTTTCTATATTTCAAATTTCCTTTAGAAGTGTATCTAAAAGTACATGGCAATGCAGTGAGCTTGGGAGAAAACATATCCAAGGTTCTGTTCTACCAGATCTTCTAGTAACATATCAAGTAGAAGGTTTGGTGGATTAAACATAGATCTTCTTCATGCAGGGAACACGCAATGTGAATTTAGGTGCTTTAGATAAAGTGCTAACTTTCTACATATGTACAGCTATATCTAGGGGAAGAACCAGATTTAAGGTAATGATCCATTCAGAGGGTTTAACCAACAGGTATTTCAGAACAAACGAACATTTGTGTTGTGGGGACTGGTTTTGTGTGTTAAAAGTCCACAAAATTTTAATCACAGACAAATCATGCATTTTGAGGTACTGGCCCAAACTAAAACAATTAACATTGTTTTAACAGCATTTTATACTGCAGAGTTAATGTTATTATACATATCTACATCTAAGGCAAAAATTGTTTGTAAGCAAGTACACACTGAAATCATCCAATCCTGAACAGAATGTTGGAATATCAACCCAGATGAAAATCAGATTATGTTATCTAAAAATACTTTAATAAAATCAATCATGAATTCATGGCATGGTTCTTTGCCTTAGCACAGAGAAACTATTATCAAAATACAGAGGTATTGGTTTCTCTGCTCGCTATAGCTAAGATTTTGGTAAGTTTTACAAAAGGGATGTTTGTCTCTTTTCCTTAGTTGGACAGCTCTCCTCTAGGCAACATTCTCAAGTTTTATGTTTATACTAGGTAAAAGAACTCTTATGTGACATCATAAATGTCTCATGTGCTTTGCAGACCGGTAAAGTCACAAAATGGAAAGTAATTTCCCTAAGAGTGCTGGCTGAACAACAGGAATTACCTTCAGGCATTCTGACTCCACACAGCAAAGACAAAAACAACAAATCAGGGCAAGCTGGCAGCTCAGCAGCCCATTGACACTCTGTGGGGACTCGGCTGGCACTGACCAAGGAAAGGTGGCCTTAGACCTGTCCCTTGTGTGGAGCCAACATGAGCAGAGCTGCTGAGGAAGTGATGAAGCTTCCAAGGTGGCACTACCTGGAAATGCATGGACTGCAGCTGCCACAGGGGGATCAGTCAGGAGGTGTAAGGAGCTTGTAGGAGGGCTGGCCACTGAAGGCCTCTCATTCATCTCTTACAGATGAATGATGTCTTCGCTCAGTCTCACACAGGTCTTCAAGGGGCCAACTTCCCTTAGGTTTACTAACCAGAGTGCAAGGACCTGCACTGAACTCAGAGAAGCTGCCACTGGAGGTGCACTCTCTCTCCTCTCAGTGGAAGATGTCTTGATCTTCTCTAGCATAGCTAGAGGACAGAGAGAGTGTCATAGAGGAAACCTGCTTCTCCTGTGCAACAACTTAGAATTTTATAGTTCAAATAAATATTCACACCAGCTCTTTATATAAAAACATATAAATGCTCATGCATAGTCTCTGTAAGTACTGATTAAACTTTCAAGAACTATGAGAGCTTTAACCGTGTAGTTTCTGTCTGCAGATGTATTATTACAGCAATTAACAACAGCTTCAAGCCATGGCAGTGTACAGCAGTTTCTCTGACAACTCCATGCCAGTGCAGCAGTCTCCATGCTGCCCACTGAACACAGGGACCTCTTCTGGAGCAAGGAACTGCCAGGGCTTAGCCATGAGATCACAAACTCTTCCTGCTCTTGCACCCAGTAAAAAGTGTTTGGATATTTGTGTGTTCATTTATGATCTTTGTTTTCACTCAAGCCTCAAGACACTCATAACAGGTGAACAAATAATGTCATTACTAGAATACACTTTGAAAAAATCACTTGTGCTGCTTAGTACTGTACCAAGGAATGAAGAAATACTGGGCCTGAGGGTGCCAGGAGTTGACCCTTTCAGTTTGCTTTGTTGTTGTTCCCTGTCATTGCTACTATTTTACACAAATGGAAATGCAATTGCATCAGCAAATCAAGATCATGAAATCTTTAGAAATGATCATGCTTAAATATTTGGTAGTATTGAAAATTTAAATAATTAAGACTTTCAAAATACGTTTTTACCTGCATACACAAATCTAACTGTGGGTGCATTGGTGCTGTTTCGTGGGTAATTGTTGGAAGTGATCTACGCTCATGGAATGGAAACTTAGCAGAATGCACCATCTTGTGCAGCAGCAGCTCCAGACTGTGGAACAATTTTTAGCCTGAGTTGGCACTGTTATACCATGAGATGTTACTCCATAGTAGCACAGTATGACCTGGAAAAAATCCTGCTGTTTGAGCTGGCATTTCTGTCCCTGTTGTGCATGGATTACACCATGCAGGCCTTGCCCCTTTGTTTACATTTATAGCCCAAGTGTGGATTTCTACAAGAAGCTCAGACAAAGCTCTGCACAGTTTTGCAGCTTCTTGGAGCCAAGGCTATGGTTCAGAAGATCTGTTATTTTGACAAAGTATTCAAAATGCATTTCCAAACCCCTAGTCTCATCAAGGGCAGTGAAATGTTAGGGTTGCCATTCAAACACACCTCAGAGAACAGTCCCTATAAAATTATCCATCTTCTTAACATCTATACAATGTGTTAACATCAGTGGGTTAAACCACAATTCCATTTTTTATAATAATTCTAATAAAGGATTATTCATGGGTGTATTTCTATGATGGTGTCAGAAAGGGAAGCCAAGGGCTGCTATTAAAAATGTAAAGCATGGTGACTGTGCTTTAATACACAGTGCTTCAAGCTTCCCATGAAAATTTAATAATTTTTGATGTTTCAAAGAAACATCTGACTTAACAAGTGCTTGTGCCATTACTCACATGTATTTAAATGTGTGACATTGTTGTCATCTCTTTTTCCGTTTCCATCCTCTGGAGAACACAGCACAGAGAACGGGAAAATTCTCCAAAAATATTTTCTAGTCCCTACAGGCTGAGGAAAAAACAAAGATAAACACACACTTCAAGACATGAAGTCATTCAAGAAAAGTTGTGCTTTGAACCTCCTTCTGTCTCTTGCTGCTTCAGTTGTCACACAGCAGCCCAAGATCAGAAGCAAATGGGAGATGGAGTCTGAGCCTGGCCACACGTGTGGCTTAACAAAGCAAGCAGGTTTGAGTTCAGAAGTAGGTAAACCTCAGACCTAAGTAGTGTATAAAAAAGTCTAAACACCCCAGAAAATGATCAAGGAACCAAGAAGCAGGTAATAGGATTGCTCTGTACATTCTGACAGTAGCCTTTTCTTACTGGATATAAGAAAGGAGCTTTTCTAGCAGATGGAGAGAAAGAAGGGGCACAGTACATTCTCTTGTTAAAGAACCTTCTCCCAGAAAAGGAGTTTGACAGGTAGGTATAAGTTAACATAATTTACACATTTCTATAGCTTGGATAAGTGTAGGCTATTAGTGTAGGTTGAGGTAACCTATGTGACAGGAGGCTGTAGACTGAGAAAAGATGAAAGAAGATTCCAGATGAAAGACCTACAGTATATGATGTGCAATTGACACCATTATTTCTATCACATCTGTCCCCCAGCTCTTATAGATTAGGAGTGAAACATGACCTGCATGTAAGTAGGAATATATTGAAAGAGCCATAGGCAGGAACCAGAGGAGCACTGAAATTGGACAAGTATCTGAAGAACACTTCAAAGAGTTTTACTCTACCTAAAGAAGAAAATTTGGTATTTTTTAGCCTGATATTTTTCCTCTTATGGTGCATTTGCACTATAATAAAGAACTATTTCACCTTCCTTCTGTGCATTCACTTTATGAGGAACAAAAGCAGCAAATTTGGGAGATCAACTACTATATCTTGGGTTTTATTACTCATCATAAAAAAAAGTGAAAATCAAGATTTCATCCCAATTTCCATCAAAAATCATTACAACACATGCTATTTTATTTCCCAGTTCTCTTAGCATGAATCATTCCACTGGTTTGACTGGCTTTTTTATTCATTACCTTTAATACAAGTATGGTTGAAAGCCCTCCTTTCCAAATGTGTGTTTAGACTAACTCAAAAATAATAACAAGCACCACTGTAATGACACTATTTCTGTGTTCCTGTACCTATACACTGGTATGTGCAGAAACCAGGATCCAACTCCAGAAAAACTCCAATAAGTGCTTTTTTTCCCCAGCCTCTAATACATGGTGCTTATCTCCTCTGCATTCCCCTCTCGGTGTCTTAGACCTGGCTCTGTTTGGAGCTCTCCCTTTCTCATCAAATCCCCAGTGGTGTGTGTAGCTGTATAATACCCTCCTTGCTTCTAAATATTTTTAAAGATCTCCAGTATCTTCTCACTGAACAGCTTAGGCAGTCACAGAAACAAAATCAGAGCCAACATCTTCTGCCTCTACAGGAATCACTAAGCTACAGCTTTTGAGAATATTAACTTGTTTTGAGAAACACTTTTAAAAACTTTTCATTAGCTTGTTCTGATTTTTTCCCTGCATGCTACAATATTTAAAGGATATTGAAACTTTTATAACAGTTGGTGTCTCATATCAAGGCAAAAATAATGTATTTTAGCTTTCAGCTCTCTTGCTTTGCATGAAGATTTTAAAGATGATTTCTTTTCTGCAAACAATAATTGATGACTCAAGACAACATCACTGTGTGAATTTTCCCAAAGAGTAAACAGTTTTCTTTCTTTTGTTTTGCCATTCTTTGTTCTCTCCGTATGTTTTGTCCTTCTCACTTGGGTAGCCTCCAAAGCTCTGATTTTACATTCCCCTATGTGCGTACTAAGAAACCTACTGTTGAAATCAATAAAGTAATTCAGTTTGGAAAGTCTGGAATTTATCCTATCCAACCCCACTAGCACCAAGGACAACTTCAAAGTTAGATCAAGTTGTTCAGGGCCTTGTTTGATTATCTCCCTGGAAGCAGATGCCACAGGATCTCCGGGCATTTTGTGCCAGTGCTGGACTGCCCTCACCATGAAAAGCCCTTCCCAACAACTCGTTGGAGTTGTCCTTGCTGAATCTTGCCTCTGTTGGCCTTATTCCTTTTGCTGTCCATCTCTAGCAGACTCTGGCCCTGCCTTTGCTATTCCCTCCCATGAGGACAGTGAAGTCAGCAATTAGATCTCCTCCTCCCTGGCCTTCTCTTCCCACGACTGAGCACGAGCAGGTCTCAGCCTCGTGGTGCACCATGCTCCAGCTCCTTTATCCCCTCCGCCCTTTTGGCCAGAGTGGCTCCACTATTGTCGTGGTTAGGGGAGGAGGTGAATTTTTCCAGGGGGATGTGGGCAGTCCAATCAGTAATCAGCTTTTCTGCTGGCACCTGGATTGGTCACTCAGAGGTTTGGACACGCCTCTGAGGACACAAAGAGTTAAAAGCAGGAGTCTGAGGGGCTCGGCCCTCTTTTCAGATCCTGGTTTCAGCAGAGAGATGTGTCAGGCCTCCTTCCCCTGCCCGGCCACGAGGCTGGGTGGGGGAGGGGAAACACGTGGTCGGCTCAGGTAAGCCGGAGCCCCCCCGGGGGGGGGGAGAAGAGAAGGGACAGGACTGGAACTGAACTGCCCTGTCCAGGATGGAGGGGTGGAAAACTGTGGAAGTGCCTTCTGTGTGTGCTCACCCCCTCCTCCCCCCCAAACTCCAGGAGAAGGTGCCCAGCCACGTGGGGGTTTGCCGAGCCTGGGAGTGCCTGAGCCTGCACCCTGCTGAGAAGAAACTGTTAACCCTTGCTTGGCAGAAAGAAACTTTTCTTAGACATTGATTCTCATGACTGGTGGTTTTTCGGAGAGAGGGAAGCGGCCTGGGACCGAGATGATAAAGCATGATTGGAAGGAACTCGATGGAAGAATGAGAGGAGTAGCCTTGGAGCTGGACTTTTCTTGCATAATGTCAGCCATGGACTGAACTTGAGTCTCTTTTGAACATAAACTGCATTTTTGGGTGGATGCAGCTGCCCCTTGCTTTTGCTACAGTGACTGGCACTTGAAGTGAGTAGCGAGCAGAGAAGAGAGGGGGAGGGTGAGGTGGCGCCCTCTGCCCTCAGGGCAGACCTGCTCCTGGAACCCCGGCCCCTGGGTGAAAAGGGGAGAGCTCGGCATGCAGCATCCTTAAAAAAGCCCTGTATGCAGTTTTGGCCTATGAGACAGCGGTGAGAGCGCTGGACATAGGAAAAAGAGAGTGTCACCTTAGCAGACTTCTCCGGGCGGTGCTATAGGTGACATGGAAACACATAAGGGGTGGACCCGTGTTTTCTGAGGAACAGTCTGTGGTGCGAGAGAGACTCCTCTCTCCCTTGCTGAATTGAAGATTAGTTTGTTTTTGAGTGGTGATGGTTTGATCTAAAACCCAGGGGTTGGTCTGTGAAGAGTGATGGGTGGGGAGGTAGAAACTGGGAGAAGAAAATGTTCTAAGAAGTTTTTATTTCTGTCTCTGTGTGTGTTTAAGAGTATTTCTGTCCCTGTTCTTATGTAATTAATAAAGTTTTGGTGGGTTTTTTTTTTGTTTTCAAGGTTTAAGCCTGCTCTGCTCTGTTCCTGATCACATCCCACAGGAGTTGTTAGAGAAAAAACATATATTCATGGGTGCACTAACATCTGGCCAGTGTTAACCCATGACAACTATCTCAACATCTGTCTTGTCCTGTGGGTCAGTAAGGACCTCTACTCGTACTCCAGATGTGAGTGAAATTTAGCTTCGCCTCTGTTCCATTATTCAGCTGTATTTAGCAGTAAGCAGGTATATAACTTGCAGCTTTCCCTCAGTACCTGCAAGCCACAAGGAATTCTTCCCAGTTCTGTCCCATTTCTAGGGAAAGGCCTCAACGAGATGAGATGCATATGCCTTTGGAGTAAGAGTAGCAGTAGTTTTCTCCAACTATCTCAAGAATCAAACAATAATCTACTCCCCTAGTCCAAATCTATCGAAAGTATTATATGTAAAGCAATATACATTATTTGAGAAAAACATAGGTAATGAAGGAAAATAACTCCCTCTCTGAGGATGAGATACCAATCTTCCCTTTGTCTCTGTTTCTACCAGAAGTGAAAGGGGCCTTGCAGCAAATCTATTTCGGGAGCAGGCATTCCATCAAACTTGTGCATTACACATCTGAAGGTGCTTGTGAGGATCACCAAATACAACTCTGGCTCAGAGCTGAGAGGACAGCCCTGGTTAGTATTCTGTTTATAAACTCTTCTTGGAGTACGGATTGATTTTAAAGAGATGAGAAAAAGTCCAAATGAATAATAGCAATGATTTCAAGCCTGATCAATTGAAAGTAATGTTTGAAAAATTCCTTTACCACTCTGTTCACATGTTTGTTGTCTGAAAAAGCTCTCAAAGGAAAGGGTCAAATAAATAACTTTCTACCACAGAGTCAGGATTCCTATACAGAACAGAATTAGTACAAGAAACAGGGACAGAAATGTTGGTCACAGAGGATCAAATATATCCCTGTCCTAATTCTAGTGGAAATATAACCTTGAATTAGATCCACAGAACACAAACTCGTACATATATTTCAGTAATATTTCAATAGAAGATTTCAGGAAAGAATAGTTATTCAATAGACATCAAGTGCAAGTGGTAACAACAGGGTTCAAACTGCCTCAAAGGATCTGCTTCTGCAAAATAAATAAAACTAGGTAAAACTATGCTCAGAAGTATATTCCTGTGGTTAGCTTAAGGAAATGAAAATCAAACTCCTCTGTTTAGTCGGTTAGGTAGCTTTTCACACTTGCAAATTCTCAGGAGCTTTTGTTACATGGATCCGTCTGCACCTCTGGAAACAAACGTGCAAAACAATTACATGAGCATGGCCCAGATCAGCTAATCTGGTGTTCTGTGATGCCTTCAGCTCCAAGCACTAATTGTTCAATGTTCTCTTCTTCAGAATGCATTCACAAACAATTCCCCTGAGCCTGGAATTCCTTGCTAATTACCCCAATGATATCCATTCCTGCTCTCCTATAGTCTGGTTCTGTTATTCACCTCTATTACTCCTAGACCAGTCTTTGCTGAGGACTGCTGCCCTCTTGATCTAATGCAGACCCCACCCTCTCCTTCCTCACCAGTCCAAATCACTGTAACCTTTATTCCAGAAAATTATAACTCTGATGGGGGAAAAAAAAAGCAGATCCCTGCAACAGAATTGTAGGCTGCCAAATATCTGCCAGGATGCACAAACTGTTTTGCACAAGACACAGGTGTGAGGGCAAGCTGACCCAGTTACTGCAGGGAATATTTTACCCAGTTGCTGGGGCTTTCATAGGTGCAGTCACAACCTCAACCATTTATATAATCCAAACACAACCCTTCAACCCAAATAATGTTATCTTGTGGAACACTAACAGGAGAGTATAATCTGTCCTAGGGGTGAAATGAAGCAAGTATAAAGTTCATACCACACACTCTGGCTGATTTATACCTCTGATCTGGACCACGGCTCTTGGTCTGGGTGAATCTGCAGCACTGAGGAAAGGTATTAATGATCACCTGATAAAGCTGTAGCTCAGCTCTGCAGAAAGATGTTTTGATAATTTTGTGATGCCCTTGCAATAGGCAAGTGTGACTCTGTAACTATGGCAAGCTCTTACGACACAGTGCCTTTCAGAAAAGCACTGCTGATGTCTAGGCTGGTATATTTAAGAACAAGATTGACTGCAGGCTATTTATAAGTACTCCTGATTGTGCACACTGAAACTGAGAGTTTAAACTAAGGAAATGCTCTGACTTCATATCATTTGTTTTTCCTTCAACAGAAGATTGACCAATCCCTCTGAAATTCCCAATAACAAGGCAGAAGTGAAAAAAAGGAAAAAGGAACACAAAAATTTACCTAAAGCAAAATTTAAATTTTTTGAACTTTCTTTCTGTCTTAGAGAGATTTTAAGATGAGCAAATTTTTTTCCTGAATAACAAATTCCTTAATAAATAAAATCTTTTCATACATTAGATTTTGGAGAATGGTCTAGCAATAGTTCTTTTTTATCCTGACTTGAAGCTTTATTTATTGGTGATGCACTAAAGTGACAGTTGTCTTAAAAATCTCTATTGCATGAGAAGACTTAGAAGTACAAAAATTTTTTTTCACACAGCAAAAATAAACTCAAGCACAAAAGAGTGATGGAAAATGCACAAGATTTTTCAAAGCAAAACATCAGAGAGATCTCTGAGAAAAGAAGAAAAATTGGAAGAGCAATAGCTAAAAATTCTTCTGACAGGTGGAGCTTTCTTGAGTTAAGATTCAACTTATCTCAGTCTTGTGATATTTAATCTCCCTGGGTGTTCTGTATTTTTTCAGCTTTCTTGAACCCTATTTTGCAGGAAGACTTTGTGGCCTGAGATTGGCTCCAGAATATGTTGCTGTACATAACAGTTAATAATATGATAATAGCTGCTTCTTTTATTGTGCTGTGAAAAAAGGCCTGGGTGTTTATTAGAAGTTGTCACAAGCTGAGTGGCATGGTTTGGAGGCAGGAAGAAGGAAAATGTGTCATAAAAAACCCAGAATGTTTGGAAATCTCAACAGAGTTGGAGCAGTAATGACAAGATCAGCCACTTACCTGTTTTCACCATTTACTGCCATTTTTTATCATTGTACTTTAATTTTTATAGTGAAAAAACTGGTTGTGAATTGGACCATCAGTCTGACTGCATTTTTTAAAGCACACTACTGGAGCCCAAGATTGCTTACTAAACTGTTAAAATCACTGATATAACTTTTCATTCCTTACTAGATTTGGAACATTGTTGTTATCATTCACAGCATTCTAAAATGAAAACAGGAGGTGTTCTACAGACAGCCTGTCAGTAGAGGCTGAGTGATTCAAATAATATGAAGTTTCCGTCTTAAACAAGCTTCTAAAATACTGGATGAGGTCTTAATCCCAGTGTTACCAGGCAACATGTTTACAAAATCAAATGTAATTTTTATTCTCTGTGAATGTTGTGAATATTCTGAACTCCAGTTTGTTTCTCTCTTCCATTATTTGCTCACTCTAATGACACTCGTATGTTTGTGCTCCACAAGGTTTAACAAATTTATTTCTGTCAGAGTTTTCTTTAGTACAAAGTTGAATCTACAATGAGAATTAAAGTATTTGAATAAACATCTGCCTGGAAAGACTGGTGATAAATTAGCCCACTGATCCCATTTGTGGTGCCAAGAACAACAGCTTAAAAAGAATCCAAACGACATCACATTTTTATAAAGGTAGAGCCCCCAGTCCCAAGAAAGGCACAACCCACCTGGCCAAGTTGATGTGCACACACTGCATGAAGAGCTTAGGCCTTCTTATACAAGGGCTTTTTTCTTTTTTTTCTTTTTTTTTTTTTCTTTCTTTTTTTTTCTTTTTTTTCCCATTAAAAGACCATGTTTAAGCCAGCCAAACCTACAGTTTCACTGATCCAAACTTGTTTCCATTTTTAAAAGTATTTCATAATTGAAATCAAGAGCTATACCGTTGCACAATTTTTCCCCAGCATATTTATTCCTCAATAAATTGAGAAATAAATAAGCATCAGATTTCCCCAGTTTCAGTCTACTGCATTAGCCACAAGCCTGGTCTTAATTTCTTATTCAATAAGCACTTGTATCTTTAATTTTACTTAGGCCTGGCATACCAGTGAGCCTGATTTGGCTTATTTTAAAGAAAAATCTCCCCTTTAAATGTGATTTTGAAGGAGAATCAGTCAACCCTGCATGTATGTAATGGTTCATAGCTTTGGTGGTTCTTTTTGAGGGTGTATCAGACTGGGATAGCCCATGTAATATTCACTTTTTTGCCCATTGTTCCTTTCAAACGTCATGCAAATGGGAATAGTTTATTATTGATGTTGGCCCATTAAGGAGTCTGTTTGAAGCCTCCACTGACAGTGGTATATTGAGGCCATGGAAAGAATGACAAGAGACCCATTTTCCTGTATTTGAGCTGCAGACAGTGTACATTTTCTAAGCATCAGACAATAAACCACTAGACCTCTGTGCTTTGCTTTCCATATCCCAAAGCTGCAGCCCGTGTATGAAAAAGTAATGCTTAGTTAATAATGAAGACTTAAGCCACCAGTCAGAAAAAGATTGAATGACTACTGTGCAATATAATTTTTAATCAGCTGAGGAGGTTAATCAAAGTATTTGATTTGTGCATCTGCTCCTGTCCATGGAAACTTCACAGCATCCCATGCCTGAACTTCATTTTTGCTGCCAAATCCACCTCATTGTACTTACCTTAATTTTTATTGAAGGTAATGGAAGTAAGTAGATACAAGCTGACATCATTTTCTCCTTCTACTTTAGTCATAACTATATATTTTAAACCTTTAGGCTGAAATATGGGACTTCTGTTTACTTCCAAGGGACATGGATTTCTGCCATTTAAAGAACCAAATTATGAAATTAAAACAAATTGAACTGGAATTCCATTTGGCTACACTAAATCCAAAGTTTTAAAAAATTTGTTTTCACAAAAAACACTGACAGTATTTCCTCTTTTTTCTTTCTGTTGCTGCTGATTTAACCACACAACCTATGTGCTTAGAAAACAAAGAACAACCAAAAATATCTCACAGTTCTTTTTAAAAAAAATTAATAGCCTATTTTCAAAGCCTAGAAATCACAGAAAAAAATTACAGATGTCTCATCTGTTTTATGCTTAAGTGAAAATCACAAATGTTGTTGCAATTATGACTTTATATTTAAACTATGAAACAAAAGTGAGTAGGCTTTAAAAAAATAAACTGCCTGAGTTATTAGTCTGTGAATTGCCTGCTGAGCCCAGGCAGTAATGTTTTCTAATGTGTGTGTCTGTATCAATATAATGGCAGCACCATGCTTCAGATCAACTGGATACTAATTACAGATTTACCTGATAGACTGGAATGGCTCCCAAGGAGCTGCTGCACTCTGCTTAGCAAGTAAGTGATTCTCCAAAAAGCTGCATAAGGATTTGTAATGTTAAATACTCTTATATGGATACCATTTGGTAATACACCTTCTTTAACCGGAGTTTTGAGGAGGTTCAGCTGCCTCTGCAGAGTGGCAGGGCCCTGGCAGGGGCTGAGAGCTCCAGACACCAGGCTTACCTTGGATCCACGAGGCCCATTTGCACAGGAGAGATTACAGGATGGGAAGCAGCTCCTCAATTGTCAGCTCTTATGTCTCCTTGAACACCGAGAAAAGCAAGAATTCTCCATTTCATCCACTATGAGAAATAGAATAAGTCCATTAAAATTATTAAACAGATAATTCAACAAAAAAAGAAAAATGAAAAAAAATAAGTCATTCTTCAAAGAACACAGGATTAAATTGTGGGCCTCACGGCCACAAGAAATTGTGGAAGTGAAAGGAGCAATTAGGTTCAAAAGAGATGAGCACCGGGGATGCGGCTAACACACCTTTAATGGGGTTCATTATGGCGACCTTACACTCGGCAGTGATCCAAAGCTCTCAGTGCTTGAAAGGAGGAGGATGGGCTGACGGAATAATCGTCCCAAACACTCCTGCTGCTCTCCGTCCATCCCTCGGGTGCTTGGGGAGGCCGGGCTGGAGCAGGCCGGGCTGTGCCGTGCCCGGCGCTCCCCGCACGGCCGGGGCTGCGCGGGAGCGGGGCCGCAGGCTGGGACCTGCCAGCGCTGTTTACACAAACCACAAAAGCCTCCGAGAATCGCTAAAATAGACTATTTTTAATGAACACCCTCTGAAGAGGTGATTAATTTGTTCATGAGCTGTTACTAAAAATGTAATCAGTGAAGTGTAAAAAAGGTTTTATACTCAATGTAATTGCTTGCCTATAATGTAATAGTAATAATGCAAACACCTACAGCAAAGGCTTGTTAACTCAGTGTGGGATATATGATCCTGTTTGCAGCTTAAAGCACAAGAACCAGACACTTGCTTATGCTCAGTCTTAACATCATCTTGATTCAAAAGCACAGTAGCTTAACCAATTGTTCCCATCCCTTCTGGAAAATCAACACTTACAGTTCCTCTTATGAATCATCATTCTCCTTGTCTATCATTCAAAACAAATATGTTTCGCCGTTCTCTGATTGATCTTGCCTTTCAGGTGTTCACTTCTGAACAATAAAATGCACATCACTAATGACAATAAGTAGTTTCATAATTTCTAGCATATGTACCCTAGGCAAAGAAAGAAAAATTACACCAAAACAAATAAAAATTAAATATATAATATACTACCGTTTATAAATGCTGTTTTCAGATTAACTATGGGCAAATTCTTGTAATTTGCCTAGTCTGTACAAGACCTTGCCCCACAGACAAATCTGACATTCTCTTTTCCATAATTTACATTGCATCCAACGTAGTAGCAAAAGCCATTTTGCTCTTCTGGATATGAATTAAAACCACCAGATTTGGGGAAGAGAAAATATGAGAATAACTGAAAAATTCTTAAAATGTGAAAAGATTTTGTAAGTATGAAAAGCACTTATGTATAGGTACTTCTCACTTTTTATAAAAGAGGATGTTTTCCTGATATGTTACTTAGGAAAAAAATAGAATTTACAATTGGCTACTGGTCTATAACTCATCACTACAGATCAGATTCCAAATGCTAAAGAGGATCTTATGCCTCCACGTGGAGATTTATTCAACAGAATTAATGCGAAAATGAGGTAGCATTCAACATCAGTAATTACAGTGCTCGCTCATTTCCCCAGCTCCTTCTGGGATCTGCCACAATGATTTTTCACTTTTGTTTTAAAATTGTACAGTAAAATGTGCTAATACATGTGATAGTGAAGTGAGTCCAGACACAAGGTCATTAATGAGACAATCTTTGAATGGAGCAAGGAAAGGCAAGAAATAGCCAATGCTGCTAGGAAGAATTTCCAGGGAGTATAGAGTAAGTCTAAAAGATCCAGTGGGAATTAAGATTTATCAAGTCATAATCACTTCCCCTGTGGCAAGAATGACAGTTCTACATAGTAATTTTCTTAGAAGTCTATATTTTCTACTTATCTTCTAGTTTGCTGCTTATTTTGTAGAGGGAATAGGTCTGTAGTTTGCTAAGCTTTCAAGGTTCAGATCTTTCTAATTTTCTCACAAATAATCACACCAAAAATAGCTCAAGAAATGATTAATAGGAAGTTCCAGTTTCTTGTTATTGCTGACTTTATCTAAATACTGCATGTGGTTTACACCCAGATATCCCCACATGCATAGAAAAGCCTTACACCTCCCCTCAGAAAAAATAAAATTACAGTAACTCCTGCAGTCAGACTAGGAGATAATAGGATTATCTTTTCAATCTATTCACTGAGTGCCTCCATGCAGGCTCCTTCAAATCAATAGCTATACTTACAAAAGAACTGAAAAATGCATTGTAATTAAGAAAAAGAAAAATACCTTAAAACACTATGCTTTTGAAGTTTATTTTCGGTAAACAGTTTTCCCTTATTCTGGAAAAAAAATAAAAAGGGAAGAACACATTATATTTTAATGCTACAAAAGCCTAAAAAATGGGATTTTCTGAGGAATCCAAGGAGATCAGGCACCTACTCCCTCAAGCTCTTTTGAAAATTGTAGCATTTATCTTCAGAAGTGCTTCAGTGCCAGCTGGAGAGAGGCTGGCTGAGAGGATCCCATCAGGATTTCACAACCCTGAAGTCATGTAAATTGTATCACCCTCTTGACTTGCTGGAGCTTTTAAGAGACAGAGCAACATTTCTGTGCAGCGCTCACAAGCGTACCCCGGCATGCCCTGAGTGATGGGGGGTGAGGAAAGCCCGCTCCGAGCTTGGGAGGGGAGGCAAACACACCTGAGAGCCCACGGAGGGGATGGAATCTCCGTCCCGAGCGGGGAGCCAGGGCCGGGAGCGGGGGCTGCTTCCCTGGCCTCCCTGCCCCGAGCGCCTGAGCGGGGAAACCCAGCAGATAAAAACGGAGAAGGGCCCTGTGCTGGCCTCTGCCATGCTGGGAGCATTCTCCACGAGGCTTAGCCACGTACTCCTGGGACCTGAGCACAGACAGCACCGAGGACAGGCCTGCCTCAACCCCGGCAGCACGGGCATCCCTGCCGGGAAGGGCACCCCGGGCTCCGGGACTGCGGGGGCGGCAGCGCTGGGCACTGGCGGAGCAAGAGACAGGAGAGTCTCACTTTTCATCGAACCTCCCAATGTTAATGCTGTGTTAACAGAAACAGGCTGGGGTTGGGACTTTCAGATAACTCACAGATGGTTAGTGCTGCTGTGGAAAACTGTCCCAAGCTGTTGGTTCATGTCTGCTGAAAGATGGGAAGCAGCAATGAAGGCAGCGGGCCAGACAGCTGTGAGGGGAAAAGAGGAAAATCATAAACCGTGATCTCTGAGAGACGCTTCTGCCAAGCCTTATTCCCAGTGATAAGCTGATTGCAGTTCTTTCCTGAGAGCATTCCTACTGCACCAGAAGTCAGAAGTAAATATTCTGGGTTTTCCTTAGAAATTTGAAAAAATATATTAAACAGAACCTCTTGCTTAGACACAATCTCATCATTAGTGAATGGACTCAGGCTTTTAAAAAATGTAGTTTAAAGAAGCACAGTAAATGCCATTAATATAGTTTTGTTAAACAAGTGGAGATGTGTGAAATCTCTGGCTAATTAAAATTGATTCTTCTACAGAAATGCTGTATGTTTGTAAAGGTTTATGAGCACTGATTAACTTTGTTTTTATAGATCAGAAGTCACCAGCTGTTCATCTCAAAGTCTGGGTATCTTTGTTCGGTGTCTGTGTGGACAGAAAATTTTTATTTATTTATTTATTTTATGAATTTTACAGTACATGATTTGTATTTTAGCATTAAAGAAAACAGCTAAGTGGTACATAACACAGTATAGAAATATAAGCACTTTCAAAACTGAAGAAGTGTATTGAGCACATGTCTCAAAAGGTAAGAATACTAATTGATCCTGTTTTTAAGGTCTGATCCTTCTGCAAATCAGGCTGCATTCAATCCCCAAAGAAACAAGTTCAATAAACAATTATATACTGTTGCATGCTGAAAACAAAGCCAAGCACAGAGAGCTCCTTTCATGCATCATTTTTGATTGTCCTACTTTGCTCTGTCAGGAGCAGCAGTGACAGCTTAAGTGTTAAAGCTTTTTGACATTGCAACGAACCAAATACAGCCTAGTTGCACATTTTGGAATTTATTTTATACCACATCTAAAATATAAACAATATAGGGAGTTTTCATAGTTTTCAAACAATAGAAGCCACTGGGGACCTTTTCCAGAGCTGATGTTTTCCTCACATAAGGATCCTCACTAGCTGAGTAGCAAAGCATGTTTGATAGCCAGCTCCAGGAGCCAGGCTGGCCAACACAATTATTGCACATTCTGTCATTACATTTCCTCCCTTCAGCTTTACTTCTACAATCTTTTTCAATATTGTTAAAATGAGCAATCATTCGTGATTCACACTCCCAAAAAAGGCAGAAACCAACAATTCCCAATGGCTATAAATTATTAATGCAATTGTGCCAATCACACAGAGCTTAGTGCTTTTAAAAATGGAATGAGATTATCTGCACAGTTATTTTCAATCAGATTCATCTCTTATTAGGGGGCATTATGCATATGGCTTGCTTTCAGAAAGCCATCTTCTTCAAAGAAGATTGTTGCACAGTCATTTCTTGTGAAATACTATGCAAGCTCTATATTAGATACCAAATCAATTTTTTGTTTCAGGAAATAATTATATGTAATGGGTATTTTACTTTGTAGATAGACTGATTCTTTCCAATGTAAAAGTCTGTTCTGTTCTCAGTTGTTATTCCCATTCAAATCATCCCTGCTTTGAGTTGGCCCTCACTGATTTACACCAATCTAGCAAACATACAGGCAGAACTGGAGGCTGTGGCAGAGCATTTTTTGCTGCAATAGCTTTAACAGGCTGTAATAGAAAAGTCTGTAAGTGTTATTGTACAATGTATCTGTTAAAACAGCTGGGGCATACAGCTGTCTCAAAAAATACAAGCTAGAAAATCTTCCTCCCTGGTATACAAAAATCTAAAAAAAATATTATAGAGCAGTAAAGATTCAAAGGAAGCATCAAGGTCAGTTTTGGGGAATCCAGGGGGTTGTCTTTCCTTTACAGTCTCTCTGTTTCAATATTTGTTAGATTTTGGGCTGTGTTGCCAGGACCTGCACTGGAGGCCATGTGGAACAGCCTAAATGAACTGGAGACACAGGATGATTTTATATTTACTGTTGCATTTTTAAAGAGGATTGGAAAATTGTCTTTGTGCTCCCAGCTCCCTATGACTTATTCAAATTATCCCAACATAATGCCATGGAGTCTGGCAAGACACCAAACACCAAGAAACTGGAACTAAATTCAGTGGTGCCTCGAGCTGCAGGAGCAGGAGTATTCCCTTGGGAATGACTGGCTAGCAAGGTGGAATCTGACCTGCATTGAATGAAGATAGTTTGAGAGCTGAGATACTGAAACCTCAAAGATAAAGAGACTCAGAGCACATAAGCATGTTCCATGTAAAGGAACTTAAATATGTTGAGTCAACAAAAACATCAGTGGCAGACTCTTAGCACGTGCTTAACTGCCCTACTTAATCTAGGCCAAGGAGCAGCTCTCAGTTTCTAAGACCCTTGCCTTTTGCTGGAGGCATTACAGTATTTTATCTTCTGTATTGATGGGAAAAGTGATCTTTGAAGCACTGAGCTGTCAAAATGCTGCACCAGGATTTTGCTATATTATTTTACATATTTCAGCTCTGTGATTCGAGTCCTGGCAATCCTCGGATCGAACACATCCTCTACAATATGCAGAACTGTCTGGTTCTCACGGTCATATGCCACGGTGCCATTTAACAACATGAATTCCCATCTGTGAATCTGCTTCCTGGCATTTGCCTTGTACTTTATTTTTCCCATCCAGAAGTCTGGCAATAGTTTCTCTCTATTATTCTGATAAGAGTGTGGGTCAAACTCATTCCACTGTGAATGTGCATTTGTGCTTGCAGAGAGTGAGTGATTGATTGGTATCAGGCAGAAGTGACATCTCCTGTTACATTTCTGGCATGTTATTCTGTGGTTAATCAGTGCCACTGAGTGTCAGTCAAACCTACCAGATGTGACTCTAATGGATAGCTGCTGGTTGCCTGATGTCTGTTTTGTCACTGATGTGACTGGAGTGCTCCGAAAAGTTATTAAAAAAAAGGGAGGGATAAAAGAAAACATAGCTTAGCAAGTATGAGGAAACAGTATTTAGAAAGTAGCTGTGTTTGTATACCTCTGCTTTTAAATATTCAGTCAGCTGATTTTTTCAATATTAATTAATCACAGGGCGATCTACCCTTGTTTGATCAGGAAAGATTAATGCAAAAGAGTACTTTTGATTTTTTTATGTGTCTTGTGGGGGTAAAATATTGCTATTCATAATTTAGTTATTTAAATTCTTAGCAATTCTGGAACACATGCATTATGAATAACATTCACCAAAAACACCACAGAAACTTCTATTATGACTACGCCTTTTAGGCTGAAGCAGAGTCCCATTGAAGTAAACATCATCATGAAGACAGAAAGCAAGCTTGTTCTCTCCCAACAGAAGCTTAAAAATCAGTCATAGTGAAAGACTAAAATAGTTTTCATTTAATTACAAACCACAAATCCATCCAGCTTTAGACCCAGTACGAATGAAAGACTGAAACTTGAAATATCCCAAGATTCTTTTTCCATTCTGGTTTATACCTGAGACTGGCTCTAGAATTATCAGTTATTTGACAAGCAGCACACTGGAACTTACAGCTCATATTTATAGCTTAGATTAATCAGATTGTAGATATTTAAGTACAGGTATATTCATTCAAATACTATCTTTACCAATCGATCATCCAATTCCACTGGATCAAGGCTTTATTTATGGAGTCAAACAAAGCTGATACAATTTTTTTAACAAAAGGCCAATTATTTCATTGTTGTTTAAGACTATTTTATGTTTTACTTACCTTGTAAACAAACTTTTATTGTGTATTTGCCGAGACTTTCACAAACAGGTAAATTTTCTCCTCATCTTTTACCTTCAGGAATATTATTTATTTCAGCAGGATGTGGATTCAGAAAGCTTGACTGGCAATGAAAATAAAGGTAAAACATGTAACACAGCCAAACTCTGTTCATCCTATTCAGTTTTACCAGAATCAACAAGGTCAGCAAAGGAAGTGCTTAGCAGGGATTAGAACAGAGAAGGGGAATGACTGACATGTCCCGAGGCCTGTCAGAAAGCAAATTTCAAAATTACCTCCACACCTGAGATAATTAAACTGTGAAAAAACTTATTTGGAACATATGAATCTCAAAGTTCAGGGTAAACAGGAGGTGAACTTGATTCAGGAATTGTGACAAATCACCATTTTTGCTTTCTGGCTTAATTTTATTTTCAGATCTGAATTTTAATTTGGTAGAATTGATAAATGCTAGTTTCTGAAGCAGACATTGAATCTAAAATTGAATTATCTTGAAAATTCCAGGATATGTTCTTGTCCTAATACAAATCTATATCTGCTGATGGCTGTCAAAATTTATCTTCAAATGTATTCCCAATCTGGAGATTACAAAAGTGCACATGATGTCTAATGGAGAGCATCAGGAAGGCAGTTTTTCTAAGGAACAACAGCAAAGATTTTGCAATTTTATTTTTAAGCAAACTGGAATTTAAATAAAGCATGAATTATAAACCTTGCAATGAGAATGGAGACGGTAATTATGCTTCATTTTGGTCTCGCAGTGAACATGACCCTTTCTCTTCCAATGTCTTAGAAAATATTGATATATATTTAATGCAAACCACAAACCGACCTTAATTCATGGACCTAAAACATTTATATGTCTTTGTTGCTTTTAATTTTCAGTGAAAATTACATAGTATCTTAAACACACCCCCAAACAGCATTGTGGTGGTTTATATTTTATTACTAGGGTGAGATCATACTCATTAGTTTTAAAGTTAGAGTTCTATTGAATAAAACAGAAGGGAAGTTGGGGGCTTGGCACTTTTCTGATGGGTCCTGATGGGCTTTTCACATTACCCATATATCATGTAAAAATAATATGATAAAGAAGAATTCTGAAGAAGAGAATCTAACCTTACCACCATCTTATCTCCCTACAGCTGAATTAATAATACTGAGAAATGTAGCAAAACTATGAATTATTCTAAGGACTCAGAATTCTGCAGATACTATGTTTTACATCTTTGTACTTAATATGTGTAAATGTATGCATGTGTCTCTCTATAACAGTACACAGTTTTTTAGGTGTGACTTCCTTGCACCATGAACAGACAATCCACCATGAGCTGCAGCTTCAATAATTCCTTGTAAGCCAGCAGAGCACAGAAACCCGGCCAGGAGGACACCAGATGTGGATAACATTGATAGCACCAAGAGAAAGGATCTATCTAATGTGATTTTAGAAAACAGAGCAATTTAGCAGCAGGGTTATTTATAGTACTGAAGCACAGAAGAAACATGGAGCTAAACTTAGCAAGTCAAAGGGACCAGTCAAGAAGAGGTAAAGGAACTGGGTTATAACTGAGTCTCACAAATGCAATGATCACCTCTATGATGTGCATTGCAATCCTCTCTTGTACGTGCTAGAAAAATGGAACACTGAGCAGGAGAAGTTTAAATTGCATAAACATCTATAAAGGGGCTAAAAAACCATCACAAGGCTGACTTCATTCCATTATGAATTTAGGGAAAGCATGCTTCCACTCTGTTTATTGATTCACCTGTCCCTGCCTAGGCTGTAACAGCACTTCTACAGAACTTAATTAACTGGTACCTATAAAGTACTGCAAAGTTAATGTTAAGTGGCTAAGCAAGTACAAACTCTTACTGCTTTTAATATGGAGATTTGTTCTTAGGAAATAGATAAAGTTTTACTGCACACATATGAATGAGTTAGGCCCCTAAAAAAAGAAGTGAAGAAAGAAAAAGAGAAGCAAATCCCATTGTATAAATTGTGGTGCCTCTCCATTTAAAAGTATGAGGAAAAAATAGCTGAGAAGATGAAGCATAAAAAAACGAGTAGTGACCATTTTGTACTGTAGGTAATACTTCCTGGGTGCAACTAAAATACAAAGCAGAAAAATAGCAAATTCTAGGGAAAAAAATAAAAGTATTTGTTGCAAGTGTTTGTCTATCAAACCAATTCCCTTCACATCAGTGTTTGTAAACCTTTGTTATGCTCCCAGATGTGGTCATTATTGCACAAGTTGGCACAAGAGACAGAAACTTGCTGTGGGCAGCTGCAGGGTGTCAGTCCCCGTTCCCTGGGCAAAGCTGGCACTGCCAGGGCTCAGATCCTTCACTGCAGGATCCCTCTTGTTCCATAGATCTGATTTTCAGCAGGCTCTGGTCCTCCCAGGGGAAAGTGCACTGCAGAATGCAGTGGACACAGGAGAGGATGCTCACAACACATATCCAGGAGAAGTGGAAGGCTCCTCTGCAGTAGCACCGTCCCAGCCAGTGACAATGAGCCTGGCTCACAGGGACACAGGGCACTGTGCTTGGGTTCTGCACTGCAGCTGAGTTAACCCTCAGCCCTGAATGGCTTTCTGACAAACCTTTGGTTGAAGCTCCAGTAGCCAGCAGCTGTGCCCTTTCAAATTCCTCCTTTGCTTTAACATCTTCATCACAACCTACTGGCAGGATGCTATTCGCACACACTTTTCTTATGTCTACATTCACATCACACAAACAAGAGCCTGCTCTAAAAAATACCTTTAAGAGCCTTCAAACCACTGCTGCATCTTTTTCTCCTTCTTGGACAGTCCATCAAGTACAGGAACATAAACTCTATTTTTCAGACAAGTAGTATTAATAACAAGATTTCAAAACGTGTCTAATGATGGTAACTGAGGAAATGTATTACTGAGTTGGACTTAATAAACCTGTCAAGTGATTTGGTCACTGCATTTACCTCTATTTCCAGAAAGGTGTTGATCTCTTATTTCAAAGATAAATATGCTTTTACAGCTCCGGAACTATTTTGTTCCTTGGGATGCTCTAAGTTTATCACTGGGCCAGAAAGGCATGATGGAAACTTTTCTAAATGCCTGGCTTAGCATGAAGGTCTAGGAATAAGGACAAGGCACTTTAAATAAAGGCCCTGAAAATACCCAAAGCACATACACTTGTCAGTGTTTTACCTACACCTGAAATTAATTAGATGTTCTGAAAAACCAAACTCCAACGCAAGATGAAAAGTGAGAAACAACAGTACAAGATTTTCTCCCACTCTTAGGACCAGTATTTTTTAGATCTGTTGATTGTCAGATTGGAGAAATAAAATAGAAATTAAAAACAATGCAGGAAAATACACATCAGCCACATCTGTGGAAGAGCTCAGGCACAGATCAAGCATCCAGATGCTCTTGCTCTGTTAGCATCTTAATTAGTGATGATTAATCAGTAATCTGAAATCTTAAAAATATCACATTGGACAAAAGATTATTTCCACTTTTAACTGGTCTCTAACTACTTACTGAGATTGATTTAAAAAAACCCTTTCAGCTGCCTAGGTAATTCAGTTTCCGATGTTCTTTGCTAATTTTTTAGATAATATTTCTCAAGAGGCCTTATGTAATTAAAGAGGTTTTAATCACTAAGATCCTGTAGTGAAGGAAGGCTGTTAATGATGTGCCAGAGAGTGCTCAGTATGACACAGAACGTAAAGGAAGCTACGGATCTTCCTCAGGGTGTTCCCTCCTGCACTCTGCCTAAGCTGGCAGAGCAGGCAGTGCTGGGGAGCTGCAGAAGTGACATCCCAGCCTACAAGTTCTGCAGTTTAAATAAAACAATGGTCTGCTGCTGGCTCCCAGCTCCTGCTGCCTGCTCAGCTGTGTTAGCACACCATGTCCCTGAGCACCTGGCCAGCCTGGCCACAGCACCAGGCTGCTTCACAATCATTCCTGGACTTTTTTCTCCTACTTGCACTCCATTTAGCAGGAAATTATTCCTTGATTCCAGTTGGAGAACTGAAAAAATGTCTGAGGTGAAATTGGAGACTTAATCCTGCCCCACAGCTCAGTTCACAGCGCTGCTCCCTGCTCCAGCTCTGCCTGGTTTCCCTGGTGCTGTAAGGAGAGGACAGCAATGCAGGACAACTCCACAGCTGGGATCAGCTGGAGAGGGCTGCTTCAAAACATCCTGCAGTGAGGCTTTTCCACAGCTCTGTCATCTCATAAGTCATGTCAATGCACAGAAGGTTTTGTGAACCTTCTGTTTCAGGAGGAATTTCCAATCACCTGCAATACATCAACACAGAAAGAAAATTTATTTCCTCTCTTAGAAAGAGTGGTAATGTCTTCATTCCTCAACTAAATATCACAGAATAAAGCATGAATTAATCCTAAGTGGAGACCACAAAGCTGAAGTCTATCCCATGTATCCACACCACACAGGATCAAAGGAAAACAACACATACTGCATTGAAGTCCTGGACAAGGGGGAGCCCAGTGTAACACCCTGCCCTAGGCACAGCTTGCACTCGCAAATCAGTGTGTAATACATAACCTACCTGGAAATTAACTGACAGCATTTAAATGGAGTTTAGAGGAAAAAAACAGTGGTTGTTGACGAATTCCCAAATAAGAGACCTTGCCCTCTCCAAAGCTGGAAGGGATCCAAATGTAGTGCTTGAATAAGAATAGAGAGCAGTTTATCTGGGAGCTAAACCTTTATTTGAGTTAATTGAAATACTCCTTCCATTATAAGTGGCTTTCAGCAAAACTGATTCCTAGTTCACGGTTTTACCAATTGTATTTTTTAGTCTGTATCCATTACTTATATTGTAAAATATTTTATAGCCCCGTTGTTGCTGAAGGTAGCTTGCATTTTGATCTTTGCAAGAGACAACCTAGCCTGATTTAATGCATGTAATATAAATACACCATTATTGGACCAAGAGCTTCCATTATGTTTCTTGGACACAAAACTTGTGAATTGCAAGACATAAAACAAGGCCAAGAAGTTCACTATCTGTTGTAGAAGACAGGTAATGACATACATAGCTACAGTTCTCTTTGGTTCTGGAAAGGATCAGTTTTATCATTATTTAAGTCCTTGGCCTTTGCACTTCAGATAGGTATGTTCTGCCGCCCACACAAGTTTCCAACCAAATCTGAGTTCAGTACTTGTGCAACTTTTCTGAGTCCCAAAAGACACTGGAACATTTGGTACATCTTGCTTAATTCATTATTCACGATTTAAAATTTTGTCAGAAATCCAGGCATGAAGTGAAAGAATTAAAAAAAATCAGATAAAGAAGTTAAGCAATCACACCTTCATCAACAACATAAATAAATCAGAAAGCCCATATGCTGGGATTCAGGAATCCAAGTTACATGATGAAAAGCTTACACACAACAGAAATAGCACCAAACCCAGGATAAAAGGGGCACATTTCCAGTTAGTAATTGCCACAACTAGTACTGCATGTTTTTTTCTCTGAGCATGGAGCTTTATTAAATGTGACAGTAAACATCCCTTCCTGATGCCTCCTGTAAACTTTCACATCCTCCTGGAAACACAGCGGTGATCAGGGATACATTAAAAGCTTTGCTGTCAGATCTCCCCACCAAACCCTACAATTTATGTTGCAAACTACACAATTTTCCCCTCCCAAGACTGCTTTGCATTGAACCAAGAGAAAATGCAGTCTTTGCCATAAGTCCTTGTACTCCAGGAAGTGCAGAACGGCACTGCAGAGCAGGGCTCTGGTGATTCAGCCTGGGGATAAGGGCTGCACTCTCCCTTGGTCAAAAGCTCTTGGAAAAGTCTCTTGAAACCTGCACAAAGAATGAAGCAGCTTTGTAGCTTTGGCAAACCAGCTTTAGCCTTTCTATTACATCCCTGGTGGAAAAACATCACTCTTGCTTTTTCTTTTAACACGTCTGACTGGCTTAAAGTTACAAACCTGATTTTATCTGCACAAGTATCTCCAGCCGACATTACAGAAGTCTGAGAAGAAGGCTGAGCCTGCAGATGGCAGATTAAAAGTGTCTGCTTGGAGGCAATGGGGAGACATGGGAGCAGGAGGGATGGGTCTGGCTCGGGGTTACTGCAGAAGGTGCCCCTGGAGAGATGGGCTGAAGCTACCAAAGGAACAGGCACTGCTGCCAGACTTGCCAGAAACTTCATTGTCAGAAACAATGAAACTAGAAGGCTTTCTTAGCAAAAATGTGCCCACTGTTTTCACCAAAGTACAAAGAAATCCAATTCCAGTTCCAATTCTTTGCATTCAAAATACAGCTGATTGGAAATAATGAAAGTGCATTTTGCTATAAAACAGCTTGTACAAATTTGCTCTGAAAGGATACAGAACTTGATAAACTATCCTCCTCTGAAAGGATACAACCCCCTGATAGTGGGTTTCAATATCCTTGTTTTAAATTTTCCACAGGAAACTCTAATTATTAACTGCTCTATGCTGTCACTGAATAAGGTTTTAGCACAATAATCCATAGGAAATAAGATATTAATAATAAATTGGTTATAAAATGCAGAGGATTTATATATTGGAAAATAGCCTCTATCATAAAAGTTAGGTTTTGTTTTTTCTGAAGAAACTGGCTAAAATTATTGATGGAGAATTAATAGTGCCACAAAGCTGGAAATTGTCGGTAGGAAAAATACAAGAGAAAATAGGATGTTATCAGAGACATTCAGGCTAGAAACCTGCCTTAGAATTCCTAAATGTGTGATAAGAGGAGTTATATAACATGTTTAAAACTCAATAAACAAAGCCTGTCTGCTCTGGAAGCCAGAATTAGACCATTTGTTTCCTATGAGGAAGAATGTTTGAAGTTATTTCTCTGTCAATGGCAAAACTGGGAATAAACCTAATGAAAAATATAGAATGTGTGGGAGTAAAGAATATGCTTGGCTATAACTACATTTTTGTTTAACTGTAGAAGTATTGCTAGTTAAGTGTTCCTCCATCTGAAAACATTGCCTCTGGTAACACAGCTCTCTATTCTGATCACCCACTGCGTAGGGAAAAAAGAAATGGGGTACTGGAAACAACCAACATCTTCCTGGTACTCTAACCCCCTTCACTTGATGAAAATCTCCAGGAAAGAAAATCCTCCTTTAGCCAGCTTAACAGTACCCTGGTTAGCTGCTGATGTCTGTTGTAAGACTACTTGTGTCAAGGGAAATGTGGAGAGCTTTTAAAAACATCACCAGAGGCCATAACTTGGGAATCAGCATTGTATCCTTCAAACACTTCTTTATACTGCAGCAAGTGGCCACTTGCGTTGTTCAAACACTGCTCGAGTGTTCAAAGGCACTGTGTGTTTTGGATGAAAGCTACTCTCGTGTTTCTACCTCCTCCTCCTGCTACGAGCGCAATGTGAACAAACCCAGGAGCGCCCTGAGCTCCCGCAGTGTGCAGTGAGCTCCTCGGCGGCCCCAGCCATGCTGAGGCGGAGCACAGCCGGTCACTCCGGGTTAGCGCTGCCTCCCGAGCCGGGGGAAGCTGCGCTGGGGTGAGTGCGGGAAGGGCGAACACGAACCGGCAGTGCACCCTTGGGGCAGTGGATGCAAACTGCAGAGCCAGAGGGAGCCGGGCCGGGAGCGCCGAGCCTCCCCTCGCCCGGACACGCCGAGGCTCCGTGCACCTCTGCCTCCAGCCCCGCGTCCCGCAGGACGGACGAGGCGCCGGGACCCCGGAGCCAGGCGGGGCTGGCGCACACAGCCCGCCTGGAGGGCTCACAGGGTCACAGACAGCGGCCAAGGGTCACTGTGACAAGGCACAGCACACACAGGTACAACAGACACGCACAACAAGAATTTCTGTGCGAAGGCCAGCCAAGCATTGGCACGGACCCTGGAGCTATTGAAGGCTTGTCAGAACTAGACCCAAAGCAGCCTGCTCAAACTTGCAAGTCAGGTAACTTCCCGAGGACCCTGGAAAGTGAAAGTCCCTGGGGACTGTGTGGTGGCAGGGGAGCTGCCCTGGCACACACCACCCACCACCCCTCCCTGAGCAGCACCTGGGCAAATACAGACAAAGCTGGCAAGGAAAATACCCGCCAGCTCCTTGTCCTTCCATGACTGCTCATCACCTTCCATGACTGCTCATCACCTTCCATGACCGCTCATCACCTTCCATGACCGCTCATCACCTTCCATGACTGCTCATCACCTTCCATGACCGCTTATCACCTTCCATGACCGCTTATCACCTTCCATGACTGCTGTTTAACAGGGACTCTCAGCCGAGGGCAGGGTTAATGACTGGGTTACTTTCCCCAATAAATCAATAACCTGTGGTTGGAGGGCAGCCATTGAGCCTTAAGAAACAATTAAATAAATTAACTCCAGCTTCATGTAAGATATGTGTCACTTTAGTTCTAACTTACATATACTCTTTAAACATGAAAAAAAATTCTACTCATTGATCAAAATTTCCTACAGAATAATAATTGTTAGTCAAAAGCAGGATTCAAGTTCATTTACGATGCTAAATGGTATTTATAGAAATGCAGGAGGGATATGTGTGTCTATCATGAGCATAGTAAGAGACTTCTATTTACAATTATTTGTTTCAGATTTTATTTAAATATTTTACCACTATCCATATTTTGACAACTGGAAAAGAAATGGGAGGATGATGCACTACTTACTTCCCAGTCAGTAAATTAGAGAGTACTATCAACACAAGGATTCATAAAGATCTGCTAAAAGGTGGTTTATGCCTGAATTCAACTTTTGGGTGGTTCAAGTTTGATGATGATTTTATGCCTGAGCCTTAGAAATGCCTTAATGAAATCTAAAACCAAAAAAGTTTTGCCCCAACATTTTTTGATCCATTTGGGACTGCTTCTAAGTCTGTTTTTTTTATGGCAAGGTCCAACAGGAGCTGCTGTTATTTGGGAGGTTTAGAATGGATCTTTGTGGGGTTCCTACAGAATGTGAATATTACAATCTTACCTACCCATGTTTTCTGACAACAGACAAAATCCTGTGCAGAGTTTGATGGTTAACAGTAATTTAGTTGAACATTCTTATTTGCTCTGAAATTACTTTTGAATCAATAATCTACAGGGATTTAGCTTGAAAGCCATATTGCAGAGAGAGATTCAAACTGTGAAAAGAGAGGAGCAGTCTCCTACCCAACAGCTGTGTGGGTGAGCTCTGATCTTTTACTTCTGCCTGTGGGCCCTGAACCTGCTGTTGTACAGGGTGTTCTTCCGAGCATGAACACAGCAGCCAGGCTGGAACACAAGAAGGAATTCTCAGTCCTCGGCAACACTGCTCCCCTTTGGCTCAACGGTGAAATGTTCACTGCAACCAGAACTGGAATGCAGGTGCCATGTACACAGGAGTCCAGGCTGCATTTCCCTCTCCCCTCCCAACACCCAGTGAGCCAGGGCAGGATCCAGCTTGTCCAGCGTCAGCTCCTCTCCCTGGGCTGCACTAAGGCAATGCCCCCATTCACTACTGCAGTTTCTCAGCCCTGTCCTGTGTGTGCAGGAACAAAACAGCACAATCAGCCACAGCCTCCTGGAGTGAGGGTGTTCTTCTGCCCTGGAAGCATCCCTTTGTTCCCAGCCTCTTCTTTCTCCCATCTCCTCATTATTCTTACCTGCTCTTGGCCTCAAGCTGGAACTGTGCAACATATCTAATATAGAAATCAGCAATAAACATTCCACTGTGCTACCAGATCAAAGTTACAAAGAGTCTTAATTTCAGGGCCCACTGTACCCCTCAACCAATTCCACAGGTGCTGCACCTCATGCTTGTACATCTCCCCTCTCCACAGCTACACGGGTTTACCCTGGATAAACAATGCAGAGACCTAAATACTGAGACTTCAACATGTCAGGAAGTATTAGATCAAAAGAAGAGAGTAAGAAATAAACTGACATTTTCCACACAATAAACAGCTTATCATTAGCATTATATAAACTGTTATGACAAACTTAATTTTGGAACTATTGACAAGAGCCTCAAAGTTAGGCTTTAATCATGAACTTTTTCAAACTGGCTTTGAAAAGGAAAGTCTCTACTCTTGCTCTGGCACATCTGTTCTCAGTTTTGGATTTACTGGCACAGAAATTAACAAAATCACAAAGCTGATCTTCAGTCACCACCCAGGGGCTTTTTGTATCTGTTTGGCCTGTTCAGATTTTAGAGTTACTTTGATTCATATCACAATCATTACTCAAATCCTACCAGTAACAGACCATACTTCAAATGACACTTCCCATGAAGTGTCGTTTAGCCAAGGCTAGGAGATGAATCTGCTTTCTTTTAATGTAAACACACTACAATGTGAAAATACAGAATTGAATGTTATTTGAAAATGGATTAAAACTGGCTGGAATTCCTGAGCAGAGAAACTTTGAGGTTGGAAAACCAGCTTAAAATAAAAGGACTTTTTACAGATCTACTCTCCAGTGAAATCGCTGCTGGATGAATCCTGGGCCTCAGTCATCCTTTCTAGTCCAACACATTTCCATGGCTCCTTGGTTTCCTGCAAGCTGTGTCTGTTCTTTCTTGATTACTGGACATGGAAAGTGCCCTCTGCCCCCACCTCCAAGGCTTGTGTGTGACCTGCACTCAGCTTTTTTAGGAGATGCTCCCCATCACCTGCTAGACTCCCCACCTGTTCCAGCTCTCTGCCAGTGCCCTCTGCTGCAGGTTGCTGCAGAAAGCTCTCTGAGCTGAGAATGCACAGCTACTCTTCTGCAGGAGCATCCACTTCCCCACTCTGCTGGCCAGTTCCCCCGGAGCAAGGCAGGACCAGGATTCATCCTCTGACCCCTCCAAACTCCGCCACACTCAACACTGTGGACAGACAAACCAGATAGAGCACTAGTCTATCACACATAAATTATATTATATGTGTAATATCAAGCATGCTTCGAAGCAAAACACATTAAAAGGGCTTAAATACCTTCTCCAATAGGGCCATCCCTAATCAGACCTGAAGCCAACAGGGCTTTCTTCACCTTTCCCAGTAAGACAAACACATGCTGACTGGAGCTGTCAGAAGCCCAGAGTGCCAGTCTCCTGTATAGAGAGACTGCCACTGTACTTGAGTTCTCAATTATAATGATTTGAGTATTTACTTTTATTTGAAGACGTGATCAAGCATTTACCAGAATGGTATCGCTCTCCAGTCTAAGTCTTCCTTTCTAAGTTTATCTGTTTCCTAACTTTAAAACAACCCCTAAGATGTGCAGACTACAGCTGTGTAACTCTAATAATACCCAAATCCTCTAAGCCTAAGACAGAGTGATCCAGATATGGTTCTAAGTAATGCAGCAACCAAAAACCCAGTTTTTGAGCATTTTTGAAATTAATTGACAAGAGCAAAACAGTATTTCTCACATATTTCAGAAATCAACATCCATGTATAGCACTTACTGAAAGTCAGCAGAGGCATGTACAGTGAAAGGTTTGTGTCTTAAATGTAATCTTTTCTGGGTTTGAAAAATAGTCTGTAACTAACAAGCATTCACTCACAGAATATAAACCTCTTATCAGTTGGCTCTTAAACTAAGCTCACTGCACCCACTCAATATAAACTTCAGCATTTATAAAGGCTTACAAGATCAAAATCAATTGTTCATACTTATGATCCAAATTGTGGAGAAAAAAAAAGGAGCTTTTTATTTCTAAAATTTTTACACTTTCAGTCTGATAATCAAGATTATTAATATACTCCTGCTGGAATATTATTTTTTCTCTCTCCATTATTTTTTCAATGGAGATAAATGCAGTTTTACATAAACTGACATCCAGGGAGAGAAATTAAACATACACAGCACGTGTACCATATTGTTTTGCTTAATCTATAAATTGTGCTTGGCTACTGTGAAAGCCTCATTTCATTTCATTTACTCTGTGAAGGAATAATACATTATTCCTTCATTATTCCTAACTGATCATCAAGTTCTCAAGGAACGAGCAGGCACTCTTAATTACTGCAAAAAAACTTGAATACAAACAAAATGTAATCATTTAGCAAATACAGACATCTCTGTTCTCCTCATACAGCTTACATCACTGTAACCACATCTCAACCCGGCAGAGCCCAGGCAGAGCCCCTCCCCACAGCCTGTGCCCTCCACCCTGGCATGAGCCAAGGCCCCCCAGCCTGGCCAGCAGCTCCCTCAGCCTCCATCCCTGCCCGAGGCTCACCACTGGGGACACTCACTGGACTCTAACCCCACCCTCACTCTGTTTGCACTGCCTGGGTGTCCCTAAGGTACTGTTGGTGTGTCTGAACTTGCTGAAGCTCCCTGGTTTCTGGAAGCTCAGCTGTGCCTCTCACGTTACAACACCCACAGAAGGCGCCAGCAGGGGAAGAGGAACACGAGCAAAGAGCTGGATTTGGATTTCAGTGGTCACCAGCAGAGAAAGAGAACCCCATTAATAAATGTTTTACACATGTGGTGACATGCAACTGAATCTAGAGTGCCATTAATATCTGTAACTATGTATTTAGGGCAAAGTAATTTATTCTTATACTTAGAGATAATGAGTCCTCTAATTATTGTCCTTTTCCACTCCTACCAAACAGCAGAAATCCTCAATTCAGCACAAAATTTCTTATAATCTGGCCAAACTACTGAACATAAAGCGTCTCTTGGACAGAAGTTGGCTCCTTCATCACCTCTTTCTCTCTTTCAAGAGGAAACAGAACAGAGTTACTGAAAATATTTTCTAATGAATGGCACCACTTTAACACATCAGAGCAGAGCTGATCAGTTTTATTAATTCCGCTACACTGTGGTTGGCCTCTTCCCTGCATAACATTTCAATGCTGAATGCATTGCAACAAAGGCTAAGTATTTAAGGGAAAGAAATTGTATCACTGAAAAACTTATGTCCTTACTCATCCCCTTCCGTTCCCACCCCTTCATGGTTTTTTCCTTGATGAAATCCCTTTCCAACCAACTCAGCAGTGCCAACATACTTGAAGCAAATAATTTTGAGAAGATTTTATAAGAACATACACACAGTTTTCAAACCCCAACACTCTCTTCTGAGCTCTTTGAAGTTTACAGGTCTTGCCAAACAACACTGACATTGCCTGAAATGGCACATAAATCCATATTGTGGAGTGGCTGCAGGACACAGTGGGGCATGTGAGCTCTCCAGAATGTTCCTGTGGCCTTCAACAACAGGAAAGCATCTCTGGATATGGGGAAGGCAATATTGTGACAGCACGTGAGTGCATGAAAGACTTTCCTGAATGCCACATGTTCTTGTATTCTTAATCAAGTCACTTATCATCAGGTTGACTTGAACATTTCTTTACAAGGACGCTATTAGAGTCAGCTAAAGCAAAGGAACTATGATGAAATATTATCAAAAGAACAGAAAAAGAGCTCTGTAAAATCTGCTCAATCTTAGGAAATCAAATCAAAGAACAGATCAGCAAATGAAACACCTTTGGTGCCTGCTAGCAGAAAAATTCATTATAAACATCAGGTGAAGGAGGCAGAGTTTAATGGTCTTTTATTCTCTAGAAGAATAGAATCTCAGCTCTTAATTTCCAGACTCCTGGGGTTCATTGGCAGATAAGAAATATGTTTAGCAAAAGAGGGATGTTTCAATCGTTTTCCTTCCACACCAAGGGGAAAAAAACCTAGCAAAACTCAAACTTTCAATACTTTCAGGGAGAGCATAGGAAACTTCTTTGCCTCTTCAGAAATAACATCAAACACTCCACCTCAAAATGTGTCTTGTTTGAGTTCTCATTTTCTTCAAATATTTAACATTATTTACCCTAAAGCCATCCCTGTACATTGTGATGCAGTGCAAAAACCCAAACAGCCATTCCTACTGCCCTAGGTGATATGAAATGTATTTCTTCCTATATCTCACATTTTTCTCTCCTACTTTAAAAAATGATTTTGTGAAGAATTGGAGAGACTGCTCCTTTCCATTAGGCCCTAAAATAATATCCAGTGCTTTGTGCAAGAGCAATTAAAAAAAATATGAGTTCTGACACAAGCCTTATTTTTTATAGTAGCAAGAGAAAATGTGAAACTCAGATGGGTCTTGTTAGTGCTAAATGCACTCCTACTGACTCCAATTTGTTTTGTTCTATTAATTTATCATGTTACATTTGCAATGATTTCATAGTCTGCTAGGAAAAGGTCTCAGAAGCATGAAGCAGTGAGATAACAGAATGAAGATGCAGCTAACTGTGCTATTTCAGAGCTATTGGAGTACTATTTGTGAACACACCATTATTCTAAACACAACCCTGCAGCTTTTTCTGCCTACAGCACACACAACATTGTTTAGTAATAACAAATCTGACAGTCTTGGTGGGAAAACTCAGTGAACCCCACACAAACGAGCTTCCAACTCTTACTGCAATTCAGCTGGAGAAGGCCTGTAATTTATTCATCTGTAATTGCTGTGTCTGCATTGATCAACTTTCTCCAGTCTGTTCAAGTCAATCCTTGAACAGAACATGCAGCAAAATAATAAAATCAGAACAGTACAAAATGGCAAAGGTATGTGCTGATACTATAAAGCAGATTTAGTTGGAACTGTGACTTAAGCCACACCATGATGTTATTTAGACTGAAAGCTGTGCGTTTTAGAGCTCTAGTCTGCTTTCCTGGTTTCAGGATTCTCAGTTGTGGCTTTCTTGTCCTTCAAAATGTAATAATTTCCTGCTTCATGCTTTTCTTATTTTATCTACTTAGAATTCCTGCCAGCTACCAGTAAACAAAGGCCATATGAGGGATATTTTGATATATGGGTACTTCTGCTTTCCAGGATAACAAATAAGTGTTCAATAGCACTATGAAAAATGTGCCTTTACCAGTAGTCAGCAAGAGACTCACAAGCGGAATATTCAATATTCTTCATGAACTTCTGCAGTGCTCACAAAAGAATCAATAACTACAAACCCAGTTACATCTTACTGAGCACAGCTGTAAAATTAAGAGCCCAAAGAACAGAGCTGAACTGATTTTCCAGGCAGTTTGGGGTTTTTTTCCATTTATTGACACCAGTGGTCAGCAAAGGCAATTCACTGGATGGCACTCCTTCTGAATTAGTAATACACTGAATAAGCAACATTTCTACACTGTTCACAGACACTGCACCAGAATGACATTCAACTGTAGGTGTAGTGTAATTCCAGGCATTATTATATAATATAATTATTTCTATTTGGTGAATATTATGATAAAAATTACTTACCCAAAAGTCATGCCTGACCAAAAAAAAAAAAAAAAAATCTGGAAAGGAGAAGAATTTAAATTTTTTTCAGCATAACAAAGCATTTTGAATTTCTTTGGAGTGTTTTAAACCAAAAATCAATGCAGAAAATCATTCTTTGGAGGAATGCCAGTCAAAGTAACACATGGAGGAGACCAGAGCACATTACTGATTAATACCTGCATCCAACTTCAGTCCAAAAATATGAAAATGCCCATGAACATCTCAGCAGTGAGCCAAGGACACAGCAATGCAGACTCTTTAATGTGCTGAACCTTGCAGGAAAACAACCTGAGCAAACTTCTGTCCTCCCACGTCTCCAAAGCCTTCCCTGGTCTCCCCTCAGGAGCTGAGGGGGTGAATTCCCATCAGGCTGCAGCTGAAGGACACAGATGTGCTTTGCCTTTCTGTGAGTGAAGTGAGATGAAGCCCACCTTCACCAAGACCTTGCTGTGAGCAGAACTGGATCAGCCTGAGTCACTGTGCTTTACCTTGGCTGAAGTAAATACTTCAGAACTCAGTACATTCCTCAGGATCCTCCCTGTAAGTCTTGTGGAATCACCATGGTAATATTCTCCTCTTACAGTAATTATGCTTACACATCCTCTCTGAATACCTAAGGTAGTTATAATCTGCAGAAATAAAGGTAATTATATAGCTGTCAGTGTAATACAGCTGTGGACAGCTGTAAATAAAGTGTTTACATGGGGATGGAGACATTGCAGAGCTTTAGAAAAGTGTGCTATGAAAGACAAAAAACCAGCCCTGTTCCAGTTTGAGAGAATATGGAATTTAATCCATGTAGAAATCTTGTTCATCAGTAATTACAGAAGGAGATAAGAGTCTCCTCAATTAAGATCAGGCAGAAAATGGTTTTATTTTATGTGTCCTGAGAAGTATCACATCAAAAATAATTAGAGAGAGAGACATAAAAACTTTCAGATGTTTTAAATGTATTACCTCCTTTGAAATTTAGAAAAGCTTCAAAGAAATGTCAGGTTCTGGCATGCTCTGAAAAGAGCACTTGTATGTAAAAACAACAAGGCCTTTCCCCTAGTTTTATATATATTTGATGGAGCCACTCAAAAAGTAATAACTGAAAAACTAATTTAAATTCAGACATGATCCTTTGGATAACAGTTACAGCTCAATGGTTGGAATTATTAGGAATGAGCCTGTGGCAAACCCAAGATTGGGAACATGACACAAAGGAGTTTCTGTCAAGCTTTTCCAATTATTAGTCTTCTCTTCCTAGTTATTTATATTTCCTTTCAACTCACAAGTCTAAGTCCCAGAGCAGTAATACAGGAGCTCCATCTCTGAGGAACAGGAGCAACCTGTGCTAGAAAGCCTCTTTGCATTTGCATGGCTTTAAGCTTTTCCATGAGAGACAAGAATGCACCACCAAAGTTTTTCTTTATTGTTACACTTTCAGTCTGTAATTATTCCTCATGTCTTTGGTAACCAGTCTTCAGGGCCCACTCTTACTAATTAACTAATCAATTACACACTTGCTAATCTGTTTTATCCAAAGATAACACAACAGAAGGAAAAGGCAGACATAGATTTCTTTTTTCTACTTAAAGACACATTTTCTTATAATTCTGGTTACACAAAACCATTCTGATCTGTCAGTCCACAGCCTTCCATATGGATTTTTCCAAGCATCAGTGTGAATTAATTTTTATTTGAGTCACTTATTATACTCACTCAGTGGGCTGTTACGTATGATATGGATTGGCTAAGCACTGTCATCAACTCATTTGAAATAAATTCATTCATTGTTCACATCCAGTACACCATTTTGGGCTGAGATAAAGTACAATGAAACAAGAAGAAAGACCACTGGAAGGCAAATAATAGCACAGAAAAAAAAAGGAAAAATACGATAGTGATAGACTGGAGACAAAAGAATAGAATAGACAGAAACACGGAGATCAAAGACAAACATTGATCAAAGATAGAATAGGAACTGCAGACAAACCAGAACCTGTGATCAAAACCTGATGGAAAGGAGCATGGTGTGATGTGAAAAGAGGAGAGAGGAGTAAAAAACCCAAGGCTCACTGCTTCAGGATATCCTACTTGCTTTTGATTCTCTCCTAGTCTCTAATCCAGCCACGTTAAAGAAAGAAGTATATGAATTTCTCTACAGCCCCTAGAGATGAAAGATTGTTGCCTGGATGTCTCATCATTAACTCTCCCTTGTCCACTTTGCTGTCATGTTCATTTTCCTAGCACTGTTTTCAGCCTGCTTTGCTGGTTGCAAGAAAGGATTTTCTCATATTTCTGTCACAATTTTCTCAACACAGAACATGTATTAACTCTTACCAGCTAAACTCTGCCACCAGTCTGATTTCTGCAGAGTTCCTGCTGCAGATAACTCCATCTCTTCTTGTGGGCCTCCTGCCCATTGATAGCTGCTCATGCCCTTCCTGGCTGAGGTGCCAGTACCTGCTCCCCAAAAAGAGAGAGAGGCCTTGGAGTCACTGGGACCCCTGGGGATGAGATCACATTCTATACATCTAGGCATGATTTGTGGTCCCTTTTTTCCACTGCAGGTTTTGACCCAAAATAGGGTCACATCACAGGTTCCTGCCCCTGGGGTGATGGACAGTCTCAGAATCCCTAGGCCTCTATAAATAATTCCTTTTGGTTTTTCACTGTGTTTGTGAGAGCTGAACCCTGTGCAGGTTACTGCTGACACTTCCCAGGACAGCTCCTCAATGCTGAAATTCCCCATTGGCACTCACACATTTGGGGTTTGGGCATGCTGTAGCAAATCCCTTCTGAGGCACCACAGGGATATCCAATATTCTCACTCTGTCTTAATGTTGGGCAACAGGAAAGTTAGAATTGGAACTATTGGGCAAGTTTATTTTACAATATAAGAGGAAATTTTCTGCTTTGTTTCAATAACTATTTTTTTTAAAAAATAAAAAATTGTTAATGTTTTCAGGTGATTCACCAGATAACCTTTATTGGTCAAACAATGCTATGACCAGAATGTCTTCAGGATATTACTCAGCAAGTGGGTCAGTTAAAGCAGCCACATGGCTTTCCTAACACTTTAGGAAATCTGAAGCACTGGCACAAGCCTAATTCTCACTCTCAGAACCACAGACTGCCTGACATTGGCAGGGACCTCCAGAGCTCATCTGGTCCAACCTCCCCTCTGAAGCACGGCCAGCCAAAGCTCAGGACCATTTCCAGATGGATCTGGAATATCTCCAAGGAGGAAGACTTCCCTGGTAAATTGTGCCAGTGCTCAGTGACCCTCACAGTGGAAAAGTGTTTCTGATGTTCCGAGAGAATCTCCTGTGTTTGAGTGTGCCCATGGCCTGTGGTCCTGGCAGGGGCACACTGAGAGCAGCCTGGCTCTGCCCACTTGGCACTCTCCCTTCCAGTACCTCTATATATTGAGAAGGTTCCCTTGAGCCTTCAGTTCTCCAGGCTGAACAGCCCCCAGCTCTTTCAGCCTTTCCTGGGAGGAGAGATGCTCCAGTTCGCTCCTCACCTTCCTGGTCTGTCACTGGATGCTCTCCAGTATGTCCCTGTCCCTTGTACTGGGGAGAACTGGGCACAGAGCTCCAGCCTGAGCAGGGGGGGAGGATGAGCCCCCTCAGCCTCCTGGAAATGCTCCTCTCATGCAGCCCGGAGTGCATTCATTGCTTTGCCCAAAGGACACTTTGCTGGCTCATGTTGGTTTCCAGAACCACTGGATGCCTACAAACGGGAAGCACTGGCTTAGTTTGCACAGGCTCAGACAGAAACAATCGCCTATTTGCAAAGAGCTGGCAACCAACATTTTTCTCATGAGGACATCTTGTGGCTAATATTTCACATTATTGGCAATAAGCCATGCAGAGAAGAGACTGGAGCATCAAGAGTCTTAAATCACCTCTTATGCCAAATGTACCCCCTCATTTCCCGTTTAGTCCTAGTTTATAAAGATAGGATCAGAATCCAAAGTTATATTTGTAAATGCCACTATAAACTATATTTAAATAACCAGACGTGGCTTTGTGGCATCATTTCTCCTATCGTAGCATTCAAAATATTCCGTTTTGCTGGAGATATTTTCAACCCTCGTTATTGCAATTAATGGCTTGTTAAGAATGACATTGGCATCTACTGGATGAAAGACTGTTAATACTGCACCACTTATGGGCTCTATAAATTGCTGTATGTTTGGGAGATGGTGCTGCAACATCTGTTCTGAGACACGTGCCTCTAGCAGGAAGAGAGTGGATATCTTTCCAAGACTTTCCAAGAACTACAGAGTGCATCCTGTGAAGATGGCAGTAGTTTATAATGTTGCCAAAAACACTGCTGCCTTAAGATACTGCTAAGAAAATAAAATTTGTAAACACAGCACTGATTTGTACTGGCTCTACCACACTTCACAAGGTCACTTAAGTGCTTCTCATTAGAATATTACAATGTAAAGGTCTGAGATAGTTATTGAAATAGATGGACCTGGAAGACAAAAAGTTTAAAACTTAAAACTTTCAACAACTGGGATACAAAAACAAGAAAAAAAAACCTACAAAGTAATTTCCATTGAGACTGACTTTAACAATGCCACCATCCTGACAGCAGCTATATGAAAGCAAGGACACTTCCATTTTATTTCAGTAAATCTCTAATCTCTACACTTGGCACCTCAAAGAAGTTCAGTTTAATATGCTTCAAAAGAATTAAAAATTCATCCTTCCCTTTAACCCAGATATCCTTATGATGAATTTTCTAGCACTGTCAGACATGAGGAAGCAATTATCTTAGATAAATTTGTTTGTATCATTTCTTGATCACAAATGATACCAGAACAGAAAATATTTGCCTCCATAAATCAAAATTTTATAGCTATCCTAGCAATGGGTTACAGTACATTAGGATCTCAATCTACAAGCTGCTGATGAAAGATGAACTACGCAGTTAATGATTTAATCAGTATACTGTGTTAATTACAAATGAAGCCAAACTCAAGATGAAAATGAAATATAGAAAGAGCACATATAGGACCAATCCTGCCTGCTTTATTCACTGTGGCATTCCTGTTTAAACGCAATGGGACTAGCTGCATGACTGAGGCAAGCAGGATTTGATCCTACTTATATTACCTCTCATATAAAATATTTACACTCTCCTGCCAGTAGTGTATTTTACAATATTCTCATTATAGAGAAGATTAACTCTATATCAAAGCAACAACGTTAGAAGTTTCTAATGGAATCCAGAATAGTTGCAAAAATCACTTTTTGGAAATGTTCTCATTTGGGCTGCCTCGTTAATCCCTTTAACCATGGAACTCGCTTTTTAATTGCAGATACGACCCAGGCTCCCAAGTATCCAGAAGCACACCTGTTCCTCCAGTGCACAGAGCCTGCAAATCTCCTCATTTTGTGGCCCCAGCTGTGGGACAAGGCTGGGGAGCTGATGGAAAGGCAGCACAGTGCCGTGACGGCAGTGCTGGCCGAGCTGCAGGCACAACCAGCTCCCTGGAAAGGCACAGGGGCTCTCCAGGCTCGGGCTCTCAGAGCACTGCTCACAGCACTTCTCCCACAGGACTGCAGCAGCACATTAACCACAACAAGAGAGAAGCTCACGTTCATCCCAAGAACTGATTAGTGGTAGCTTCGTGCAACCTTTTCATCCTTACACTTCACTTTAAACCAACTCCCTTTTGCTCTGTACTTTGCATTGCACAGGAGCAGCACCCAGGGGGAAGGCAACACTGGCTTTTCTCAGCTGATGCAGTAGGGAGTGCTTCAGGTAAAATAATTTAAATAAGCCTTCTGATTTCTTCATGGTTTCGGAGTTTGTTTCATTTCTCACATGGCTTCAGGGCCAGAATTACTTCAATTTAGTTTATTTTTTCTCTTGCCTCAATCCTGTACCTAGGGCTGTCTCAGTGTGTACCTTGCAGCTGACTCCCAGCTTTAGCCCTAACTTTTATGGATATTGTTAGTGTCAAATACGTCTGGCACTGTTTTGAAGTAGTAATATAACAATTGGCAAACTTTTGTGGATAAAACAAATGCCATTTCTGCATTTATTTGTGCCCAGAGATCTTTTCATGCCCATATGTGGAGCGCACACAGGGAAGCAACTCTTGATGGTGATCCCATCATGAGCTTCTCAAATGCACGACAACAGCTCACCTAAAAATTGTAAGAAATGGAGGAGATTGAAGAAGAATCTCAAAGTCTTCTTCAAGATTTCAAACTCCAGGCAGATTCAAACACATTAGTAAAACCCTACATATACATACACACACACTTTTCTTCTGTCTTGCTTAATTCTTGTCTTCAACTAGATGCAGAAAAGGATGAACACAGACTGTGAACCTGTATTCTAGATTCAGGTATTTCTTAGATATTTTCAGTAAATTTCATTTTGCAAAATCTAATCTGAGCAGAGCATTTCCCATCCTTAGCAAGTGGCCTGCATTTATCCATATGTATAAAGGAGGGGTGTGTGTGTATCTTGCCACAAGGATGTAGTACAAGCAATTAAACCCTTGATAATAAACGGTTCATCAGTCCGCAGGTGATGTACGATAAGTGATTGCTCCTGCAGGTAGCAATCATCTGCTGCAATTGCTGAATTATAAATTCCCTCTGGGCTGATTGGATTTTATCAAGAAGCCGTGAAGTAAAAAAGGGTTTAGGGGGAGGTTTTTATAGTCGGAAATCTAATATTAGAAATTTGCCAATTGGAAATGAGGGCCTTTCCTTTGAAGACATGCTCACAGTGACTGAACAGCTGTCAGAAAAATGTAACCATCTTCAGAGCAGCCTCTGGGACCAGAGTATATTCTGAGGCAAAGATTAAATTATAAGTGTTTTTCCCACCTCCACAAAAATATATGCAACTCTCATGCACACTGAAATTGTTTCCCCATTGGCAGAGAAACTTTCCATAAATCTATATAGGGACTGAAATAACATGATCACACACATTCAAACTCAAGAGCTAGTTGCTATTATCATTTGGACATTCTGTCAGTACAGTATATGGATTATATTTGCAAATATTATTTGTGAGACCACCAATTCCCCTGATAGGAACCTGAAGGACTTCTATGTATATTGAATTTAGACCACTGTTGAAAATGGAACTGTTGTTTTAAGTTTTAATAAAAGTCTTACCTGTTAAATATATCTTCCTTTTTTCGGTTTTATTTCATTTTGTTACATTACTTTCCTTCTATCAAATACCAAAGCAGTAAATACAGCTGTGAAAAGTAGATTTAAAAAAAGAAATAAAAATAAATCTAATCCACAAAATCAAAAAGCTCTCAAAATTGTTTAACACTTCTTTCCACGTTACATAGTTTCTTTTCAAGTTTTTTGGGGGAAAGAAAATATCTATTTTTTGCTAACCTCTAAATGTTTGTTATTAATATTGTTACTTTCCAAAACATACTTAATGGGAAAAGAACACAGCAAAGAATACAAGTAATCAGAATTAATCTCAAATTGATTTTTAACAGCAGCACTATGATTATTTTCTTTTTTTTTTCCCATGAAATTCCCTGTGAACACAAGGTGTGTGTCAGCCATTTCAGCTTCACTTTGGCAACAGAACTATAGCCCAGACTAAAAAATGAAGCAGAAGACTGTTTAGTCTTTTATGAGAGTGCATTAAAATCCTAACCTGGACATGGAATGTCATTATTTTCTAAAGTTATGGCAAGCGCAAATGCAGCCCGGTTTCTCCCATTCCAGCTGGGAAAACCAGGCAGCCAATACAGTATCCAGCCACACAGGTGGGAGGTTTTCTGCCAGGGAGGAGAAAGCAATGGTTTCAGAGTGAGAGCTGGTTTGTGAGGAAATACAGCAGTAGTACAGTGAGGTACAGGTGCAGGTAAATAAGTTCCACACTGTCCCACATTCGGAGTTTTCAGAGTGGCTCTGCCACACCCACTCAGTGACAAGGAAATCACCTGGCTGTGTGCCCAGAGCCAAGCAGGAAAAGCAGAGGGGAGCACAGCCCTGCTGCACCTCTCTTGTCCAACACACACTGATTTTTTCAAACAAAATGATGAGTTTTCATTTTCCCACATAAGCTTTTCCCAGATCTTCATCCCTGTTCACTGCTGTGGCCGGGAACCACCACCACCACATCAGCCCCTAAACTGGGAATGATCTTGCCTGATTCTGAGGAGTCTCACCCCAGCTAAGGCTGACCTGGGCTCCTCCTTCAGGGAGGAGCAGGATGTGCACGCTTGGCCAGCAGATCCTCAAATCCTGCTGTAAACCTCTGCAGCACCTCCAGGCACTGGCATTTGCTTCCAGCTTGGACAACAAAGCCAGCACTGCACAAGCCTTATTTTCCTCCTGAATTTCTTTCTATATGCTCCATCTGCATGCAAAAATAATACCCAATTACACACCATCATTAAAATTATATCATTATTTATATAAATCAAAAATAAGTCCCCTCAATGTCAATGAGTCGTTACATAATACTTTGCACTCTTTTACTGCAGTGATTCTCTTTCCTTTTTTTCCCCCTTTTCTTATAGCCTAAATGAAACTTTGGGATGTGGGTTATTTTATAACACACTCAACACACATCTAGCAATAAGAACCTGATACGTTTAAGACAAATTAAAAAATGAGACCTTTGAAAACACAGCAGAGGCATCAATGAATAGTTCAAGGGTGATCCCTGTTAATTTGATTATTCTGACACTGAAAATCTACTTGCAGTGCAAAGTAGCAATTAGAGTGTACTAAAATTGGACAAGAACCAATTTATAGCAATAACCCTATAATGCAAGAGCCAGCTTAACTGAAATTTCAAACCATTGACCTGCCTGCTTTGTGGAAACTTTGGAAAAGAAGGTGATGGCTGTTTTGACATAAGCAGAGAACTTAGTGTAAAAGACAACTACACAGCTGGCTTTAAATCCTTTCATTTGGAGGTATGATGTGATTCTGCTTCCAGTGGAGAGTTATGCAAGAAAAAATATGTAATGGTGACGGTTATAAAGAGAAACCCTGCTATTTTAGAAAGAACTTTTGCATTAATTCTCTTGAGGAAAGGCATTGATTTGCTTTAGAGCTAAGTGTGGAGAGCCAAACGTACCAAGCGAGGGAGAAAAAAACCAAAGTCTTTGAAAAAGGATTTTCCAAGGCCTGCATTGCAAGTTAGCAGCCACGAGTGATTATTCTGGACTTCCTTGGAAATCACCAGACATTGCACATTGCATTTCCAATAACACAGGGCCACTACAGCTCTTTGGGAAAACAGTATGTGGGCTCCACTTCACTTGGGTGCCTTTGAAATGTGAGAGGCAGAAGAATAAAGAGAGAGGGGAAAATTAAAAAAATCAGAAAGCAGCTGGACTCTGTCACTGTGTCCTTTCTTTAAGAATAAACTGAGGGCAAGTTACAGCCAGTTTTAATTAATCTTCAATAGATTTCTAATTTTCCTATCTAACATCAGTTACAATTTTAAGAACCCAGAACCTAAAAGAGACAGGAATCTAAAAAGGGAAAAACTAGAAGAAGGAAACCACATTTTCATTGTCTCTCTGACTGGGGGTAAGGAGAAGGTACATGCAATTTCCTTGTTTCAGCCTCTAGCAAAAACATTCTCCTGAAATAGATTTTTGTCTTTGGGTATCTTGATATTTGCTCCATAATGTGAAGCATGGATCTAAGGAGATTCTTGCCGGGGTTTTTTTTTATGAAATTCTGCTGCAAATCCTCATCTGTCTGGAAGACACAGGGACCTTTCAAAGCCATCAGGGTACCAGAGAGGCACAGGGCACCTACAGCCCAGTGCGAGGCTTGCTGAGTGCAAAAAGGCTGCAGTTGTTCCCCAGACAGCAGCAGGTCCTGTTGGCTTAGTGATTCAGGCCATTTTCCACAAGGTACCATTACTCTACATGGAATCATAGAACATTCATGCATTGAGGAACCCTGAGCCATTTCCTCCCCAGGCTAAACAAGCCCACTTCCCTCAGCAACACCTTGCAGAGAACTCCAGCTCCATCACCTCCTGCTGGGCTTTCTCACCCTCACCCACATCTCCCTGGACTTCCAACACTGAGCTCCAGACTTTATTCCAGAAGTCTTCAAACTCCTTGGGCTTATGGAACAAGTTTTATGGAACAATCCAGCACAGCAATCAACACCCAGTGGTTCAGGTCACGGACATCATGGGTTGTAAATAGAGAATTCTGTCAGTTTAGTTCATCACATGCAATCCTACTACCCAAAAACCACCCTGAGGTTTGTAATACACAGCCATCTGCCCAGGAAGAGCAGCTGGTAGCAGTGAGCAATGACAGGATCTAGAAGGGGGAAAAAAAGAAACTGAAGGGGAAAAAAAAGGAAAAAAAAAAAGAAAAAAAAGGCAACAGAACTTTCTTCCAGCTTTGATATCCACTACTCATTTTAAGATGCCAGTGTACAAATGATTAATCCAATTAATTAGCATACATAAGTCTTCTTCACTGACAAGCTTCCTTAGTGATCATTTTACAAGTGACATTCCTATACCATCAAGGAGATGAGCTGGAAGCTCTTTTATTCTTTTGTTTTAATGGAATCTAAGAGTTCAGCAATCACTTGATATCTTCCATCGATCTTGTCACACCACACTATTCAGAGCAGCATTTCTATCTGCAATATTAATGTACTTTTCTGGGTCTGATTGTTATCAACTGTCTTAAGAGCATCCCCCCAGATTTCATTTTGAAGTGACAATACATGATATCCTGTTCCTATTCCTTTTTATGTTCTGTATTTTTAACTGTCACAAATGGTCACATTTTTGAGAGTGTCTTCAGGGCTCTGAAGGGCACCTGGATTTCTGGATCTAACATTTACCAACTTCTGCTTAATCAGTTTCAAATACAGCTGAAAAATGCCATTTTGATCCCAGACCGACCTTCCCACCTGGAAATCACCTGAGGAAGAATGACCATCACTCAGTTACAGCATTTTCTGTAAGAGTCTGCTCTGCTCTGCCAGCACCTCTTGACTCTGCTGAAGTGCCTGATCTTCCAAGATCATGCTTCTCTCCCAGAAGTACACGGTTAAGGGAAAGTTCACAATAATGCAGGATGCATGGCTATGGATTTCGTATTTCCAAAGCTGAGAAGCATTCAGATTAGGCTGACTTAGGCCAATTGTATTAAAAATATATGTCTGCAGAAATTCCCTTTGAACAAAATGCTCAGTGGTGTCCTGTAGGATGTCAATTAACATGACAAGGTACCATGACAGGATACCCAGGTGCTAAACTATTTCTAAGGAGTTTGAATTCTGGATATTTACTTTCTTCAGTAGCAAGCAGCACAAGCCATATCCAGCAAAACTGGGAAACTGTTGTTTGAAGTAGTGTAATTTTTAAAACCACTTCAGCAGCATAGTGGAATCAGGACATTTTTAAAGGAGTAGGAGGAGAGAGCCAATATGAAAGAGAAAATACTCTCACTGTCACAACTCAAACATGAGTGAAATGAAAAATCCCCAACTTATATTTGAATTTACATTTTGAAATTTATTATGTATTTGGAAGAGCAGACTTAAAAGCTAGCACTAACTGATGAAGAGGATGATATTACCTTTTTAGATTTATAACAGCTCCTGAAAATTCAAGCTCAGAGGGATCCAAATGGAAAAACAACAAAGTGCATCAAGAAGATGGGTAAATTAAAAAAAACCACAAGAGCTTTATGGAATTGGTGAAGAGAGCCACACACTGTTCCCTTTCAGGAAGCACTCCAATTCTGTAAATCAGATTAGGGTCAGTCCTAATTGTTTCAAGCACAAAGATGTGTGGTATTTATTTGCTGGGCGCCTTTTTTTTTCTGACTGATTAGCATTATGAAGATTAGCTGCCAGTAATTTCTGAACTGGCTAACATAAGGTAATTAGCTCACAGTGTGCTGCAGTTTGCACTGCCCAGGAGAAGAGTTTGCTCATCTCAGCCAAGAGGAGGATTGCAGAAGGCATTACAGAGAAAGAAACAGAAAGTTAGCAGAGCTCCTGCAAAATTTGATTCAGCTTTTTCAAGACATACTATATAAACAGAGTATGAAGAATACTGGTATGGTCTGGAATAGATTAGAAAAGACTTCAAATAATCAGTACAAAATGCTTCCAGAATGCCTTCCTTAAAAATCATGTGGTGTCTCTCTCGACTTTCCTTCTCTGAGGTGTTACGTTTAATCTTTTTATGATGTTCAAAGAGAAAGGACAGTGATTCAATGAGAAAACTGCTCTTTTAAGGAGGCCTTAGTGTATGGTTTATTAAACTTTCTTCTGAATGCAGTTTCTAGAAAAACAGCCTGGAGTCAGAAATATACAAACGAGGGCATCGGAGTATTCTAATCATAAAGAGAAGAGGGAAGAGCTAGGATTTTCTACAGAGCTCCATGATACCTTGGCTCCCAGTTTCAGGGGGTAAGGGGAATGTAAACAGGAACACAGGAAAAACAGGACTCAGCATCTGAGGCTGAAGGAAGGGGCAGTTGAACACGCCAGCTCCTCTCAATAGGTCCAACCACAGCTTATGGAAAAGACAGCAATTAAATTCTCCTATAAACTCTTCAAGGCAGGTGACTACAGGAGCAGATGAAGAAGCTTAGAGGCCATCACAAAAATCAGCTAAACACCCCAATCTATTATATTTTTATGTTAAATATGCTATTAATAGATTTCCTCTTTTTTTCTATGTGTATTCTATTATTTAAAACAAAAGGTTTGAATGAATCTCCCAAGTGAAGGAAAGCATTTGCTCTTAGCACTGAGATTCTCATGGTGTGGTGCATACCATGAAAACTCAAAAAGCTTTCAGCTAAAAAGCTCGTAGGGTGCTCATGCCATGAGGATGGCTAACAGAGGTTAAAACAAAGGAATAATTTCCATTAACCATGTTCACCCTGTCATTCAGCACGGCATTGACTGACACCTGCTCAGAGCCAAGGGCACACGAGGCTCTGCCAAGCACTGAGCCTTCCACCCAGCCAGGGATCTGCAGCACAAAGTCAGGATCTCTGACTTTAAAGGATTTATGCATTATTGAATGACAATAGGCAAGTAACTAACATCACCCAATTTGTATCCAATTTGCTTTTTCCCTAGAGCTACCTGTAGGCAGTGTTCAGGAAATATTTACAGGAATAGCTTACAAAAGTGGCTCATTTAAATACAGGAAGTTAAATATATTCCCCACTGTTAGGAGTCATGAGGTTTTACGTACAGTTCTCTTGTTCCAGCATGTCCTGGTCACCTTGTTAAACCTGAGTGGAAGACTTGTAACATTTTAAGAGAAAATTTTTTCTGTAAATTTAATTTCAATCCTTATTTTACTATGCATAAAACTTTTGGTTCTTCTTACATAAAACCCATTGCACAATACATGTCAACATCCAGTGACTCAGTTAATGGGTAGGTGGGAATATATGACAGATAAAATTCGTTAATGGAAAGCTTAATGAGAGTATCAAACAAAATACCTATTAGCATTAGGAAGGACTGAAATAGTTTTAAATTATTACCAAAAAGAAAAAAAAAAACAAGCAACATATTTAAATGTGAGGTGAGGAGTAAAAAAGAGAGTATTAAAAGTTACTTCACCATAGAAACATAGGATGTCATTGGTACACAAGAATAGTGTGGTTGCCTTAAGCTATACCCAGCTACAAGTCTTCAAGCTGCTATAAATAAGGTTGGGCAAAATTCTGGGACTGAAAGATAAAATTAACAGAGTTTTTAATCTCAGGAGAAAACATGGTTAAACATTATAATTACCGAGACCAGGTATTTTAATATTGTGTTAATTTTAATGACCTTATTCGTCAAAAGACTTATGAAAAGGATGACTAAACCCTAAGTGGGGAGAGTAAAATGTATTCTGCACAAACAACAAAGAATTTTAGGGATTCATGGCTCATGTTTAAAACTCAACACACAAAGTGATCTGACTCATAACTCTCTTCTCTGTAATGTTAGAAATCTAGGAGATACTGAAAATCATTAAGCAATGTTAGGGAGAGCACAGGATTTAATTAAACCAGAGTGTAATCCTTTTAAGGAATTTCAAAGCTAGATCAGTGTCACTGTACAGATTCATTTGATCGGTTTTCTTTACCACCTCTCTTCCCCTTTTTTTAATTATAATATTACTACATTAAACATTAATCACTTTAAATATACACATGCCAAATTCTTGTCAAGAATCTCGTTATCTCCTGTCTTAAATTGCAATATCTCCTCTGGCCTGCTGCTATCCATTCAGACAGCTGCTGCAAAAACAGGTGGCTTAGCAGGAGCTAAACAAGTGCCCACAATGGATAGGAACAGAGAGCAACAGGATTTCATCTCGCTGGGAATATATCCTCCCTCCTGGAATGTTCATTTGGGGGTGTTATCCCGTATCTGCCATTTCTCTGCCTGACCAAGGGAGTCAATGCTTTGCAAGGAGCAGTCTGCACACGGAGCACGGGCTGCCCCGGCCCGGGCTGCAGAGCTGCCTGGCAGAGGGCACACCCGTCCCTGAGTGCCCGGCAGCTGCACGGACAGGACTGGGGAGTCTGCAGGAGAAGGTGGGATCTCCCCAGGCACACCAGACAAGTGTGACTACTAGTCAGAGTGTGTGTCAAGAAAGGCATAACATAAAATCTATAGCTTTCAGAGAAGTTACTTTTCTCTTCTGCTATCATGACTTGTAAAAGAGAGAAACTGGAAGAACAAAATGCATTCCAAAATGCATTTGGAAGAACAAAATGCAACAAAAGGGAAAAAAAAAACCTGAAGAAGTGGAGTAAGCACTAAAAGCATCAGTGCTGACCTATAAACAAAATGAAAAGAAATTTTAGTTATGGACTTCCAGAAAAAAATCCACAACCATCTTTTCCTTTAGTTTTCTCTTTTTTCATTGGAGCTTTTAAGGTGTTTAGAAACCACCAGCAGAAATAGTTCTTCACATTCTTACAGTGCAGGGAGGTAAGTGAGTCTTCATTAGCTTTTCACATCGATCTTCTCTGTGTTCTCTGTAATTTAATTGCCTGTTTAGCCTTTGTGAGCTCCATCCACAGCACCACATGCAGATCCATTGCTCCACTAACCAGATCCACAGGAGAGCTTCTGGGCACCGCTCTGTGATGAACAGAACACAAATGTGCTCCAGTTAAGTGTTGGCAACTGTGCAGCAACACACCTTTCCTTTCAAGTTGAGAGAGAGCAGAAAACAAAAATCCCTGCACAGGCAGCCGGAGAAAGGGACTCGCTGTCCCAGAATCTGAGGCAAGTTTTATGACAATTAATAGAAATGTGGAATGATTGAAAACACAAATGAAGAGCTCTCTCTTTTCCTATAATTGCTGTACTGGATCATGAAATTAAAGTCATCAAGTAGGAAAGATTCTGTATAGATTTCCAGAGATACTGCATGTTCTGGCTAATTGTGTCAGCCTGGATTAGCTGATTAGCATAATTATTCTAACCTTCTGATTAGCCAAAGGAAAGAGATGTTCCTGGATGCACAGGTGAAACATAATGATTGAGACTTCCATACACTAATTTATAGTAGCTAGGAAATATTTCAGAGTCCTGTTTGCTTGTCTCTTGCATTCTGAAAAGGGCTAAAGGGAATGAGGAAAGCACACCGTGCTCTTTGCTGGGGAGAGTGTTGGAAATTGGACTCAAGAATGACAAAAGAGCTGTGCCTGTTATCTGTACTGGGGTACTTTAACGAGGGTTTATGGTACAACAACACTCAATGATCTCAAATCTGACCTCAGACCCAGCCTAATGCTATGCTAAAACAAAAGCAGCCAAAAGCACATACTATATCTGGAAAAGAAGCCTGACAACAGCCTAGAAGGAGGATCGGTGATAATGTTCCAGTAGAGTTCTGTAAAGTCACTCAAAAATTATTTTAAAAGCTCCAGAACAGAAGTTGATGGATACATTTAGGATTTTATCACTGACAATCTGAGTTGTGCTTTGCTGTTCCCAATCATAAATCTGTAAAGCTTCAGCAATTGCAACACTAAAAATCGAACTTGATCATTTTACTATTTTCTACTGTCTCGGGAAGGACAGTTACATAAGACATTATGGCAATGTAAAATATGTCTTAATTATTGCATATAAAATATTTCTTAAGAAAATATAATCAATTTTAATTGAGTGAAAGTTGCATTACTGGAAACCTTCTGTTTGGTCTCATTATGGGCACTGATGATGAAACATTGCTTATTCCACTCCTCATCTCTCATCTGCAGAGAATAACAATGGGATTTTCACTTAAAACTCTGCTAACTCCATCCTTTGTTCTCTGTTGATACTAGCAGAAAAGAGTAGGGTCATCAGCTACAAATTGGATTGAAATAGCAATTTTATGGCCACAAAAGCTACCATGCAGCTAAGACCAAGAAAACCCAACTTGTTATACTCTGTTAGGAGGCAGATCACAGAGGAAAAGTCAAATTTGAGTGGTCATCAAATATACTACCTTTCCAAGGTAGTTCCCACAGTCCTTTCAAACAGGCTTATCAGTCAGAGAGAGTTTTCTCTTTTGTTTCTCTCATTTAGAAAGAAATTTCGAATGCTGACAAACTGTTGTCAGCGAGCATGAGTTTTAGACAATGAAAATGAGGTTCAATTCCACTAGAACAAACAGCAAAGGAAAAAGATAAAGGAGACTCCTCCAGTACAGGGTGCATAACACAGCCTGCACTGGGACATGAAATATTGTCACACATTTGCTGCTGCCTTGTCATGTTCCTGTACCAGGACCAGGCCATCAGCCCTTCCAGGAGACAAACCTCAAAGATATTTAGTCAAAAACTCAAATGCAAGCGTTTTGTCAAGATGTGCCCAAAGCTGCACAGCCTTTCAAGGGAAAAAAAATCCAATGACTGACAGAGCAGATGGAACAGGAGACACTTCTTCAAACCAAAATCCAGTTGCTCTGAATGGTACTGGAAACATAGACATGAACATGTCACTCTACAATAAAAACTGTCACATTTGAGAAGTTCATTAAAATGTGAAAATGTTCTCCCCAAACCAAGTTTCATAAACCCTTTGCCATTTTCTGAGTGAAAGAACAAAGAGCTTGACCCAAAGTTTATCAGAATCATAAGGAAACTTTAACATAACATATTTTACAGTCTAATGTCCAGGGGCTCAACAGGCACTGCTGTTTCATTAATGCGTTGGCTGCCAGTCCTCACTGCACCTGCTGTTATTCAGGATGCTATTGGCTTGTCTCTAAACCTTAACACTACAGATAAATAAATCAATAATTGCATTAGAGTAGCCCTTTGTGATACTCCTGACCAGAAAAGCACAGCTGTCCTTTCGGATGCACAGCTGTCCCCTCCTCCCAGGGACAAAGGCATGTTTCAATCCCTCAGAGTTTCATTTCAGTCCTGAAATTGCTGCACACTGACAAAGCAGTTTTGTGGCAATCTGAGAATAAAACTGAGAAACAAGGGAAATCAAATGACACAATATTTCCAAAAGGGCCTCCACTTTGCTGCAGGGAGACAAAGCATCCTGTTGCTCAGGACATGTCTTGGGAAAGTATTGAGAAACAGCTGTCTCGTCCTTAAGCTGGAAGGTTTGAGTGCTTTCAAACACCTGCTTAACTCCTTGCAAGGAGTTTGTTCAGTTATTCTGTGTTGGGATATCCGCTTGATGTTGTGAGTGTTATGCTGAATGAAAGGGAGGCATGGGAAGGAGGAGAAGCTCATGTTGTCATGTGTTGCCAGGGGCTGGTTTAATTTTGAAAACCTCACAACACTGCACCATTTCTCATGTTAAATGAAGCTGCTTTATTTTAGATGCTCACAAGATTTCAGATCAGAAGAAGACATTCCTCCAGGCTAATGTACTAACCTTCAAAGCACGAGCTCTCTGAAGTCAAGCACTCAGTGCCCTCCTGGGGCTGACAGGAGAGTGCCTTTAGCTTCATCCAGAGCTGGATGTCCAACAAATTCACGGCTGTCAGTCAAACGTGAGCCACACACAGCCCTTGGCTTCCAGAGGAAACAAACCTTCTACAATTCCCAAGAAAACCAAGGAGTCCAGAGACCCAGTCACACAACCACAGTTCCACCAGCCCCAGGGAGGTCACCCGTCCTGGGCTTGCCATCCCACAAGCCAAGTGCTCCTTTCTTCCTCCCAGATTATCCCACAAGGAGTTTGGCTGTAGGAGAGCCAAATAGCATTTTCTAGACATGTAATCACTTATCTCAATGCTTATTTTAAATGAAGACAGGTATTTATGACATACAGGCTGATGCTTTAGCTGATCCACAGAAAGATATGGATGGGAAGGTAGAGTGGCATTAATAGAAGAATTGCACTGCTCATATGAATTTCATTTTCTAGAGAACAGATCACCTCTCTCTTTGCTGTGCTAGTGAGCCCTGGAATTTCACAAGAAATAGCACATTCCATGCCAGAAAAGCAATTCCATTTTCAAAAGCTAGAACACTTGGGCTAATTAGAGTGGCTCAGATACTTTGATCAGAGATAAATTGGTGCTTTGTATGAGATCCTGCTCTTAGTTAACTTCTTTTACTAAATTCCCACACTAATGCTTTCTAATTTCACATGGGACAGAATGGGAGAAGATGAAAGGAAATTTTTTAATCAACTTGCTGCAAATTTAAGAATAGTTTGCTATTTGTTTGGCTTTATAAAAACATTATGATTTTGTCTTATTAACACCTTTTTAATTTATACCACAATTTACTAAGTCATTGCACGGTATATAAAGCAGGAGAGCCACAATGCATCAGGTGTTTTATGCCTCATTCCACATTTGTTATTTTCTCATTGCAATGGTGAGGGCAGGGGCCAAAGTTCTGGTGAAAACATGATAAATTGTACTGGTAATAACCTGTAGCAGCTAATACTCACTCTCCAGCTTCATTTCACATGAGTAACTATTGAGTTTAGTGGGACAATTTTGTACCTAAGGAAGCCTTCCAGCCGTGAAAGGTTTCAGGCATCTTCATAATCCTGTGCTCTGGTGTTCAGTGTGCTTACTCACTCTCCCAGGTCTTTACCACTATTAGTACTGGCTGGTTATAAAAGCCAGGGCTTATGGGTGCAATGATTTAGGAAAGGCTGAGGAATATCATGGCACAGAAAGAAATAAATTAATTCAACCACACTTCCAAACTGCCTTGGATCATATTTACACAGTGGCATCTTTTGTGATAACAAAACAAAACACCCAACCAACCACACAAACAAGCAAAAACAACAACAACAAAAGAAAATAAGAGTGACTGGTTAAACATTTAGCAACAACAACAGAAAAAGCTTGAAAACTCAAAAAAAAAAAAATTTCCCTTTTTCCCATCTGCATGTTTTACAAGTTATGAATCTATCAGAGGATCTTGGTTCATATTTCTTCCATTTCCTTTTTTACAGCAAATTCCCCCTGAATACCAAGGAAAAGACTCTCAACTACTATGATATAGTAACACTAATTTCAAATTTGGAACTTGGGGCCTACTGAAAGCCTAAGAGATTCATAGAATTATATAAAGCCTGTAAGAATTCCCCAGGACGGCTTCAGCCAGCATGTCTGCTCCTCAGAGATCCCACACCTGGCTCTTTTCCATGTGCTCAATCCCTTCTGGCAGAAGACATCTCCAGGACTTCCTTAGAGCCAAATGCCTGTACCAGTGTGAATCCTTCAGCCATACTGACACTGGGGCTGATGGCACAGAAACACAATTCCTGACAAAGGCAAACCTTGCTGCTCTCAGAACAGATGTGACTGGCCTATTTCAGGCCTACAACAATCACAGCAAGAACAAAATCACATGCATCATGATTTAAATAAATTTTAAAATATATAAAAGTAATTTGCAAATTTTCATGGAAAGTTTTTTCATCTGGAATTTCAGGGTCTGATATTTGGTAGACCCTAACAAATATCAGATATTTGTTATCTGATATAAAATGGCAGAAGAAATTATACGATCTGTTGTAATTATAACACGTACCAGCTCAGTAGATACTTGGATACAGAAGACAACTGATACATTAAATGCAGTTGAAACTTATACATAAGTTTTGCAATTTAACAGTCACCGGTTACAAGCATCAGTTCCCTCAGGCAGTTGCAGATAGGCTGGAGGAAGAGACAGGAAGAAGAAGCAAAGACCCAATTCCCACCTCTCAACAGATGGTTAAAAGCTGTTGGTAATTTTGATCCACTTTCATCACTGTGTCTAGCAGACTTGAGCTATTCACATCTATAAAACCTGCAGTGTGTTTCTCCTCACACTTCCTATTTCCTCCCTTAGACATCAGGGCCATGAGGTACAGTTCTGGCATTTTTCCTCTCTCTCCTGCATTGAGACATCCATATTTCCTTAACCTGGCTTATGAAGGTGCAGGAAAGGCCAGCTCACTGCATTGGAGACAAAGGGTATTTCACTGTGTCACACAGGATTTCTCTCACAGCTGAGCAGGGAGCAGACACAGCAGGGACACGACAATTCAGAGAAGCTCACTGCATTAAAAGTAAATCAGTCACCATCACACCCAGCTGTTACTGTCACTGGACTTAATAAAGCAGCTTGCTATAATTTTCATTGTCATGCCTTTAGCACTGGGTAGTTTACCTTGCCTAAAACTAGGAGCAAGTGTGTTTGCTGAGGAGAAGCTGCACTGACAGAATCCCAGGCTGGCCAGAATGGCAGGGCCAGACCTCTGGAAGCTCATCTGGTCCAACCCACCTGCTCCAGCTGGGCCACCTAGAGCCCAGCCAGCTTCTGAATATCTCTAAGGAGGAAGACTCCACAAGCTCCTTGGGAAATCGTGTCAATTCTTAGTCATCCTCACATCCAACAAGTGTTTCCTGATGTTGATCTCTAAAGATTCCTTCCACCCAATACAATTCTATGATTCTGTGATGTTCAGAAGAACCTCCAGTGCCTTAGTTTGGGTCCATTGCCTCCAGTCCTGTCTCTGGGCACCACAAAGTCTGGCTCTATCCCCTTTGCATTCTCCATTCAAGCAATTGAAAAGACCTTCCTTCTCTTCTCCAGGCTGAACACCCCCAGCTCTTTCAGCCTTTCCTCACAGGAGAGATGCTCCAGTCCCTTTATCACCTTTCTAACTCTTTGCTGGATTCTTTCCAGTAGTTTTATGACTCGTTTTTGCTGGTGAGCCCATAACTGGACCCAGTGCTCCAAATGTGGCCTAGGTCACGTAGATCATCCAGACACAAATGCAAGTTCATAGCAAATAACATAAGAAAAACATGAATGTTCAGACTGACTAATTGTAGCTCATGAAGGCATTCCTAAAGAACAGTGGAAGTACTAAGTGTCTGCTGGCTTAGTCACAGCATATTTGGGTTCATATTTCAGGTTCTCAGCCTCACAATTTTCCAGGAGCTGCAGTACCATATCTAATTCACACAAATATTGCTGTCTTGTCTGCACAGACCTGCTATCCTGTGACTTTCTGCATGAAAGTTAGCCTGTTAGCTAACCCTCTGTTAGCCTGCCTTCACAGACCTTGTGGACTCTGAGCAGCAGTGCTTCAATTCAAATTGCCAGTGTTCGGTATGGTCTAACCCCAGAGATTGCCAGAGCTGGGCCCTTGCGGTTCAGCTGGAGCTAAACACCCCTGACAGGCTGCAGCACTGTTCTGGCGGTGCCCAGCAATGCAACAAGCTGATGCAAAAGTCATTTTTGTCCCTTCTGTCAGCCACAAGAACCACCTCCTTCCAGCTGTGTCCAAGGCTGCTTCCCAGAGCCTTCCCTGCACGCTGGCACCAGGACAGCCAGGGCAGGGCTCGGGGGCCCACGGCCCCTCTGCAGACACAGAGCAAGGCGGGCACTGCTTCAGCTCCTGCAAACCCAGAATCACTGCAGTGATCAGTGCTGCTACATCGGAACAGCTCGGGCTCCAGTCGTGAGCACAGCCTAAGCACAAATTCGAAATAATCCTTCAGGTCACCTGGAAAGTTATTTGATAATATCCACAAATATAAAGGAAGGTGCATGTCCACATCAAGAGGTATTTCTATTTCTATTGAACAGATTCTATTTCTATAATGAATAGATTCTATTTCTAATGAACAGATTCATGTTCAGCAAAACATAATATGCATATTGTCTGTCACTGGGGCTTGTTTGCAATCCACGGCAGGTTACAGTCAGGAGGGAATGCTGTCAGCTGCAGGCACATGCATATGGGAATACCTTATATTTATCTCCCTGGCAGAACACTGTGATCATTTGAGAAAACTTTGAGGTATAAAAGAGGACACTTCAAGATTTAAGGATGATCAGGAACTAAATCCTTGCTGTTAAAAGGTGTGCATTGCCATCTTCCCCATAACATTCAGAACCCTATTCTAAAATAGAACTGATTGTTTTTAAAAAAATACAAATGCATATACTTGAAAGAGAAACCTTCTAAAATAAGATTTCTGAAACATGTTTCTTGTTCTCTATGTACTCATTGATGCCATGCTAATCAGATGACTCTAAATTTTATATATGGTAACAAAAATTACAAGTAATATCCTAAAATAACAAACAATTCTTCACCGTGTAATTATGTTACAATTTACAGCAAATGCCTTTTGTCCTCTTTTACTTTTTTAATATAACAGGTGTCCTTCAGCTTTCCCAGAACAACAACAAGCAAATTTCCTTCTTGGAGCTAAGGCACACAATCACTTAGACAAGTATCCTTCTCCTGCTTTTGCCTCTCACACACCAATGTACAACCAACAACAGCGAAATCCAGGTTTGAGGTCTAGAGACTACAGTTAAAAGGAGTGTGTGAATCAATTCTCAAGAATGAAAAGGAAATAGATAATGGTCTTCTTAAGAAGCCCCTAATATGTTTGCCTTTCCCGGAGACAGGATTGGGAAATCCTCGTTGTTTACTTAGCCTAGCTTTTTATTGCAAGCATCAATGCTGCATACTCTCCTTCACAAACTCACTATGGGTGACCTTAAACTCATTAAATTTTGTCTCCACTTTTCCTGTCTCCCTGTTCCAGAGCAAGACACTCATCAGAGCAAGAAACTATCTCATAATTTCTACTTCAAATTTATTTATAATCAGTTTATTACAACTTGACTTTGTGTTTTCTTTTAGCTCAAATCCACCTTTTTCCCCACTGGTACATAGTTTAGTATAATAGTTAATTAATTAGTTTAATTATTAGTTTAATAATTAGTTTAATATATTAGAGATCTCTATGTCATATTGTCATATTTTCATATTTTCAACATGTCACATTTTCATATTTTCTTGTAAGATTGACTTTTCTTGCATAGTGGCTTGGCAGTTTTTCCTTGAAACTGCTGACCAGAGTAGTTTAGAATAACCCAGGTTCAGTCCACTACTGTCTTTTATGAAGGCAATAATTTCTGCTGTAAAACCCTGCCATGCAACAGCTCCTCAAACCACATGCACATTTTTGCACTTCTATATCTCACTGCAACTAAAAGTTTCCTTCTGATCAGTAAGAAATCTTTGCACAGTGGTGGCCTTCTGACTCTTGATTATAATTGCTGAGTCTCCAACTTCAGCAGATTTTCCTGATCACACAGGCTGTATTCCTCTACTTTTATCTGATTTTTATCATTACAGCCCTTAATATCATTCTTTCTTCCCTGTTTAGTATTCTACTACTTCTCCAAATTGATGTCATCTTCAAGTCTGAGTTACAAGCAAGTCAATTAGCACATTTGTACTTGTTATGCCAAGATCACAAGAAAAAGTTTCCTGGGAATTCTAAACACATAAGTTTGGCACTTTCTCCTCCACTGCAAACCATCATTGGGTGTTGTTTACCAGCTTCCACTGACCTTTGAATTTTTTGCATAAAGATGTGCATAGATCATTAGTTCTGCCCCTGAATTACTAAATTTTTATATATCTCTATGTTCTGAAATGCACATTGGTTAAATTCTGCCTCAGTTATCTTCTCAAAAAGAATAACTTAAGATCACCTGATTTATCACTGGTAAAGGAACATTATGTCACATTCCACTTCCCAATAAAAACTGTTATTTATTCACTCTTACTGATAAAAAGTGTTCTAAAGACTTAAATTTTATTGAGAGCAGGGTCAAGAGCTCACAATGCCAGGTTTACTTTCTTCCACTCCTGAATTTTTCACAGCTCCAGCTTTTGTAGCACAAAGTCTACTCTTTTTTAATATAAAAAAATTATAAATAGTGATTTCCTTTTCTATTGTACTTTCTACTTCTATAAAATCCTCATTAATATCCAAGAACAGAACTAAAATAGTGTTTTTCACAGACTCAGCAACTGCTTTGTGGAGAAATGTGTCACCTATCCCACTCCAGAATATGCAGACACTACTATTGATAGAAAAATTTGTTCTTCCATCTACATTTAGGAAATCAGTCTCTTTCATAAAGGACACAAATCCCAGTAGGATAAGTCAATTTTTGACTTGTCACCCCATCACACTATACTGCATTAAAAATACAAAAGGATTAACGCTATTAAAACATCACATCTCTGAAAAGAAAATTCTCAGAAATAGACAGGGAAATGGCCCAGAAAACCTTCATAGGAATAGTAATTTACTGGTCACGACCTATTCCTGCCACAAGTGAGCAAACTATCATCATTTCCTTCACTAGCCCTGTTTGGCTGGGGGACAGGATGAGGGATCCCAGCTCTATAAATCCTGCTATAACAAGCACAAATGTTTTGGTTTTCATTTTCAGCTTTCAGAGTACCTGTGTGTATTTCAGCATCTCTGACTACCCAAGGATGGGAGGGACAGTCTGAAGAAAAGCCCAGTTTATATTCAGGACACATGAATTATAAACTATCCCACACTACCCATATTATTAAAGTACTGTGCATCATTTCTCAGCGCATTGAATTTATTTCCCTCTCCTTTCATGCATGATTTGCTTCCAATTCCTGACTGGCACAGGGCAGTGGTGGTGGCAGCACAGCAAACAGGCAGATCCAGCTGCAGGAGGAGGAAGGAAAGCCTGGAGAACGCTGCTGAACTATGGCCATCCCTAAATATGGGTTTGTCACTCCTATGATTGCAGAGAATAAATCTGATAAATGCATATGACACCAAAGAATGATTGCTGTCTCCAAAGAAAACTGCCCCTAAGATCAACCTTTATCTTGAAGAGCTGGAGAGTTTTTAGGAATATGAACAAAACAGCATGCAAATAATGACTGGAGCAGGACAGGAGCATCATGTTAGGGTTGGTATCCCATAAGACAGCCATGTAATTAATGAATTAATGTTCCATCAGTCATGGCAGTCAGCTCTGTTATATGAAGTAGATTCTTCGTTATTTAGAGCATCTTCCTTATCTTTGGGAATCCATCCTCCTTCTGCACAAGAAATTCAATCATTCCATAACTGAAGTTACTACAGATGCTGTGTAAGGCCAGTCAGAATGTTGTTAACACATCCATTTCCCACAGATTTTACTAATTAATTTAAATAACAGAGGAACTGTACAAGTTATGTGCTATTCTATCACCTGTCCAAATATTTTTTCACATGATACAGGCTTGGAGGACTAAGAAGACTAGAAATATTTTAACTTGAACTATATTGGTCATTGACCTTTAGTCATTTTTGCTCTTTCCTGTAAACATATTTCTTGGAAACTCACAAAATTACCTTTTATTTCCAGGAATATCTACACAGTCACATACTCAATTATGAAGCCAGTTCTGATATCTCCAAATGTTAGGATTTATGGTAAAATTAACACAAATTTTCAAAAGCAAACCACATGAGTAATCAGGAATTTTCCTTTACAGAAATTTTATTTCAAAATATCTTGATCGTTTTTGAAACTGCAAATTACTAAACACTTTTTTGCAGGAGATATGTCTTTCCAGGAGAGTTTCATTGCCATGTAGGTACTTTGTTGAACTGTCCTGAAACATTTCCTTTGGAGTCAATGCAGTGATGAACTGACGTTCCCCAGTTGTGGCTCACTGGCTTATGGCAATACTGATAAAAAAGTTTACAATTTCAGACAGATGTCATGATTTGCAAAAAGTTGTAGAGACTGACAATCTGTGTGATTTGTTAAAAATGTATTATAAATCCATCTCTCTCCATACTTATTGGTAGGCATTTTGCTAAATAAGTTTCTAAAAGCCTTTAGCAGAGCTGACCAGACTCTTTCCTTCGAGTTTTGCAAAAAAATAACTACAGAAAAGGTATGGGGAAAAGATTGGACAGGAAAGATTCATGGAGAAAAGACTGGACAAGAATAAGGGCACTGTTTTAGAATAAGCTCACCCTGGATCTCAGCAGTGGCCTTTGAAGCATGATCAGACATCCTGAAGCTTTGCTGGACGTGCACAGATGCTGGCTGAAGGAAGCCTGGGAACCCACCCATGATTACTGTTATTTTTGAAAGCACAAAACACATCTTTGAAAAGACAAGTCCTAAATAGTTCTAAAGTCCTAAATAGATTTAGGGACAGAGAATTATGATTTAAGGTTCAGTCCACTCTACATTGTTTTTAAATGAACAGTGACACAATTCAGAACTGTGTTTGGATTTTTGTGGGTTTTTTCCCTGCCTCTCAGTTAATCACAAGACACAGGGAGAAATTCTGGCCTCACACAAGAACGTGTGGTGGGCTTTTCTAGTAAGATTGTGGGCAATGAGAGAGCTGTCACTCTAAGAGCTCAGCAGAAGGACCTAGAGGCCCACTTGCCTCTCTCCCCTACATCCTCTGTCCTTTGCACTGCTCTGTGCTGGAAAGGCCACAGGGAAAATGAGGCCTGAACAGGGCAAGAAGTTACAGCAGCCAGACAATGAGTCAAAGCAATCAAAAGAATCTGACATCAGAGCATGAGCACAAAGGCCTTCTGCTTCTGAACTGTAGTTTCCAACACTGGAAAGCATTCACAAAAGTGGCTTTCTCTAAAGCACAATAAATCTCTTCCTCTGTCCTTTCAAAATGTGAAGTTTTGATCAAAGTACAAAGTACGTGGCCTGTAACACTAGATGAGAAAGCAAATTTATCTTGTCCCAGGGGAATTATGGCAACTGACTCTTATCTCTAAATCCTAAACACAGCTCTGCACACAGTTCTGCCTCTGGAGAGATTAAGAGATGTAAGCACACATGACAAACGAGAATCATTTGGTCCAATGTGCTACCAGAAGATTCTAAGATATTACAGTAATGAAGTATTTTTTCCTGCACATTGCTGACCTGCTATCAAGTAGCAATTAAGAAACTAGAAAATAGGTAACCAAAAAAAAGAAAGTAAATAGGGCAGCAACTTTTAGTTATAAGGCTCATTCTCTGATATTCCCACTAGGCCCTACCAGGAATTGGACCTAATCTTTAGATTAAAATCAAATCTTGCAAAAACATAGGAAAACAGCTTCTGTCAGTCTCCAGCATGTAAACTAATTTAACATCATTCCCAGACTTTATAACTGCCCTGCTTTCAGCAATACAATCCAACAGGCACCATTCAGCTGCTATACTGCAAAAGCACAAAAATAAAAGCAACAGAAAAGTACATTGACAGAAGGACTGCAGTGTTTACCTGCTGTAGGGCAGGTATGTATTTTTTATAGTAACACCATTGAATGTAGTCTACTCTGCCTCCTGAACTATAATAAGAAAAAAGGCATTTGTAGCTTCAGATGCCCTTAAAAGTATTGGGTTTAAAACAAGTCTCCTGCAATAACACTGCTAAAATATATCACAAAGCTTTCAAAAGATTAACTTTTGGCATCAGAGAGCTCCTTACACATCTTTTTGCATGGAGCATCAGGAACCCATTTATATAGTGCAGCAGATCACCTTCAAGACTTGCAGCACCCTGAGCTGCTGATATTAAAATCAGCTTCTACAGTGTAAAGTCAATTCATGTCAAATGCCTGGGACTGAGAATAGAGATATCCCATGCGATGAGTGGCAGTAAAGATTTACCCATATTTTAGGGATCAAATTTCTTACACAGTGCACTTCAAGTAAGGAAAGTTATTTTCTGCATAAATGAGAGCATGACACTGGACCAGGCATTTGGGAATCAATCAGTGAGATGCAGCTTTTCTATAAATCATCAGAAAGCCTTGCCAGTCTGCAGCCTGGTGCTATTTCTGTCTGTATAACTATGCCTTTCTCCAGCAGATCTGCTTTCCACATTCCACCTGGTCTGAAATCCAACTACTAAATGAGGACATTAAAATCAAAAAGGAAAACTCTTAGAGAGGATGAGCTCCTTGGAGAGAGGAGAGGTTCTTCAAAGCATCTTGTTCCAGGAATGTGAACTTGACTTTCCTAGAGGAAGTGGCATGATATAGTGAATTCCATGGATGTGAACAGCAGGTTCCTATAGAACCTGCTCTAGAAGCACGTACAGTTATTCTAAGCTTACTGATCAAAATAGTTTTAACAAAAATCAGATATTTTCTAAACCAAGCCATCATCAAAACAGAAGTTTTCCTATATGATTTCCCCCTTTCTTTCTGCCTTCCTTTTTCTTCTTTATTCAGCTGTTTGGGTTTGGATTTTTAAGGAAACAGGTGTATTATTACTTATATTTACCTTTTTTTTTCTACTCTATTTCTAATTAATCTTCAAGTTTGTATAATTTTTGGAGCTCTAAAATGAAGGAAAAAAAAAAAAAAGCCCAACCAAAATCTAAAATCCCAACAGGTCTGTGTTCCTTCTTCATAAATCACTGCTGCACTCTTCTTGAAAAGGGGAGGAAACAGAGAAGAGAAAATGGAAAAGGGAACAGTTCCTTACAAAAACTTGTATTTTAATATTCTTCTATCTCTATATTGATTTAAATATCAAAAATATTTCTTTTAAATTCCTGCTGACGGTTGGGTGAACAAATAAACACACAGAGAACAAACCAGGAAAACCTGCAAAGTAGAAGAACTGTGAAAACACATCAGCACATCTGGAGCAGCACTGAAGTGTCACCACAGCTATTTCTAGTGGCCTTCTCAGCACTTACACAACGTGAGAGTCCCAACCCCTCAAACACCAGAGCAGCAAAGCACTGGCACTGCATTTACAAGGGGTATGTATGGAGTGCTATGGAGCTTACAAACTCCAGGGTTTCATTTATCTTATCATCTTAGGAGAAATTCTACATCTGGGAAACTTGAGCTCTGGTCCACAATACAGGGAGAAGGTTTAGAACTTCCAGATTCAGTGCAAGGATCCTCAGTGGTTTCTAGACTGCTCAATATAAATGTTACAAACATTTTTGGTTCTAAATCTACCTCCTTTTTTAATGAAAGCTTCTCAAATGATATTCGGCCCCCATCACATCTGTAAAGTACTGAGTGAGTGACAGCCCTTATATTGGCTTCAGAGTACAACAAAACTTGGAGAAAACTGAGTTCTCCAACTGAGGAAACATGTAACAATTCATAGATTCTCCTGAACCCTTTAGCTGAAGACTCTCTTGAATAAAACCCATTTGAAAAACTGCACAGTTTTTGTCTTCCTTGATCTTAGATCCTTTTCCCCCTCCCTTTTCTGTACTTTAAAAAAAAATCAAGCTCCTAAACACATCAATACCCCAAAACCAAACCAATCAACCAACCAAAAAGCAAACACACACACAAAGAAAAACAAACAAACCCACCCAAAACAAAAAAACCCCACACCCCAACAGGATCTTTCTGTCTCATATAATCTTTCCAATGCATTAGCAATGGCACCTTCTACAAAATGTAGATCAATTTGAAGGGTGGAATTACATAGAAAATCCCATGAAATCTGCAGATCTAACTTCTGTGAGTTCACATTTTTGCCTTCTCACAAGGTGTTAAAACTTTTCTTGTAACATAGATCAACTGCACCATGTCATTACCAGTGGAACCAGAATCCCTCTGTTGCCAATTCTTCACTAAACACCTCCTGATGAGCCTTAAACTGCATATCAAGCTGAAGGAATGTCACACACCTGACCATTTAGCAGCAGCAAAAATCCATCTGTTGTGCATTATTACTTCTATGAATCATAAACTTAATTTTAAATTAGGTGATTAAATAGTAGCATAATTCACTTAGCTGTTAAAGGGATAATGTTTTGTTTGTGGTTCCAGCTGTTTACCTGGAATTATATTAGCTGAAGCTTAGGGCATAACTATGAAAGTCAGTTAATGACTGGAAACCAACACCAGGTTTTGTGTCTAAAAGTCAGATGAGCAATGGAGTTTGGGAGATAATAATCTTGAGGCGACAAATATAAGTGATTGTTCTCATTCCATGTGATGCACATTTTTTAAGTGATAAAGGAGAAAAGGATAATGGCTGGGGTTTCCATTGTTTTTCTACTAGCAAAGCACCCCAGTCTTTCCCTTGTGATCTAATATTGGGTACAGGTACCATAGGCCTGAGTGGTGGGATGGTACCACCACCTTACCAAAAACTATTTCATTTCCATTGCACAGCTTTCTTACTTTTCTCACTTCAGTGATTAAGCCACAGGCATACTTTCTATTGATAACTCAAGTAGAGAAATAAGCATGCTTTTTCAAATAAAAGCAGAAAAAATGCTTAGGAAGCACTCACAGAGATTCAGTCTTTTTCCAGATATTGAACTGTTGCATGTCTGGCAGGGATATGCTATGAAATAGGATGAACTGCAAACAGCACCTTTTGGTTCCACTAGGCTGACATCTTTCACAGTTATTCTGCTGTGGCCTTGCATTTATAGGTGAAATCATCTGTGTGGAGAAAGTCCCTGTTTGACTGCTTCTGTCAGAGAACTTCTCCCATCTGTCCTTCTGCAGCAAGCCCCAGTCTCTGTTTGACTGCAGGACCTGTCAGCCAGGCTGGGCATTTTGAGCCTGAAGCACTGCTGCTATTCCCAACAGGAATCCTGCAGGACTGCAGCACCCAAAAACACCACCTGGCTGAAGATCCCATGAAGTACAGAGCTTGTGGCATGATGCAGGCTCTGAATTCATGTCACCTGAAGTGCTACTGGATCTTGTGACAGCTCAGCCACAGTATATCAAAAGGTTTGGGGCTTGATGGAATTTCTGATGGAAAGCTCCTGTAGGATGCAATAGGATCGTGCCCAAATAGGGGACATATGTTTTCAATGCCAATCAGCTCAATAATATAACATGCCTTTTCAGTTCTGCAAAAACCTGAGCAGGAGTTGTATGTGACTCCTTTGTACCAGGCTCTAGACCTACCAAAGTGATCCATTTCTGTCCCAGGAAGCTACAAAATAACTTTATGGAGTCTTCCTGCAGAGGCGAGAAGGAGCAGAGAGAAGGGAAAGGACCTGTGCTGGTGCCCAGGAGATTCACAGGAGGGTCACAATATATAAAGACTGAGCTCTCTTTAATTCTGACTGCTGCAGTGAGAGGAGATTATGTAATTTAAGTCATGCTCTAGCCTAAAGTATTAAATAATAAACATAACTTAAATATCTCAAACTATCAGCAATTGCTATCAGTGTTTGTGTCACTTAGCCTATCTAGTCCATGATGCTTTTTCCTAACTTCAAACATAAGTAAAAATATTATGTGCAGTAAAGCCAAGTTCAAAAGGGAAGAAGGCAACAGGGATGTTCTTATTGACCTCAGGAGGCCTCAAGAGACTTAAGCACCTTGTACCTGCAGAAAATGGGGCTTAAATTCACCACCACTTTGTTCCAAAACATTACTTTGAAAAATACTAAGAAGAAACCAAAGAATGGGGACACATAATGCTTGCAGTGATTTAAGTGCAGACTGTAAATGGTATCTACTCACAGTGCAGAAAACCTGTGCTATCAGAAACACAAAAAGGTTGAAAGAAGGGGAAGAAGAAGGCGTTGAGTAATAACGTCTCCCTCTGCTCAGTTGCTGAGAGTTGGAAGGGTGCCTGTTCCTTAGCATTTGCTATGATTTTGTGCCTGTTACATTTTCTGATGCTTAATAAATTTACCCTGACAAGGGAAGTATAATCTTTCCTGAGACAGCATGGCTATTATCTCCCCTAGATGATGGATCTGTTCTCTGCTGTATGGGAGTGGCAAGAACAGAGAGGCAGCTTAGCTACCAATGGCTGGAGCTTCAACAACTTCGGTGTAAGCATTGCAGGGTTTTATAATGAGGAATTCACAATGTTGCCTTTGAGCTTCCCTTTTCTACTCCCCGGCTTTGCAAATTCTCTTTGCTACTAGAAAACAATAGTTCCCATTCCATTTGCTGTAGGCAATGTCAGAATGTCCCCATCCAAATGGCTCATCAGCCTCATTCAGATCACTGTCAGTCATGCCACGGGCAGATCAGTAAGACAAGACATCCTGAAATGTTCTCATAGCTACATAACTGCCCCAATAATGACATGCAGCTCCTGCAGCAGAGTGCCTGCAGCAGCTGATAAATTCAGAGTCTACTTGCTGACCAGCTCCCACTGTGCTGTAATAAATGGCAGGTGTAGATAAAGGGGGAACAAGGTTCTGCTTCAAATTTCTGCCCTTAGAATTGCTTGTCTTTTAATAACAATATGAGAATACAGAAGTGGCGAGTACAGCAGTACTTTAATGAAATTTATAACAAAACACCACTGATGTGCAGGGGAGCAGGCTTTGCAGAATGAGCTATTCAGCCCAAGGAAATGACTGCACAGTGTATGTTTGGGAACTATGGATTACAACTGACCTGCCATCTGGCACTAAAGGAAACAGTGTCACACTTCCAGCACAGAGCAGGCACCAGGGAGCCTCTGATTACTCTGCCAGACAATATTTTGCTTGAATGAAATATATTGTACAGTCTCATTAATTGCATATTTTACCTCCACATGACTGTAATAGTTTGCCATAAAAATGAGGCTTATTTACCAGCACAATAGAAAAAGGGACAGGAAACACAAAATGGAGGGCTCATTAATTCTTGAAATTTTTCCATCACGAAAAAGTAGGACATTGCCAGTCTTAAGCTCATTCCAATGGATAATCATTTAGAGAGAAATTTATGTACACCCTGAACTTCCAAACCGAAAATTGTAAATTACATGGACAGCAGGAAGATTCAGAGAGCCCTACTGCCAGGAAAATCTGTTTTCAAGGACACAGCCTTAGGAATAGAATAACAGAGAAACACAGAAAAACTTATCAAAAGAGCAAAATTTACCAATAGAAATGATGCTATTATCCCATGATAAAGGCCCATCTCTACAGAGCTAAGTCAAAGCTGGGTATACTTCTTACAGTTTTGTCAAATTAGCTCTTCTATCACCTTGTCTGAGCACTGCTGTATTACATTGCTCAAAAAAAGGATGAACTGTATCTGGCTCTGAATTCTTTGTTCAGGCAAATCTCCCTGTATGTTTCCTGACTGATATGGTATCATAAGCAATTATCCCTGATGGTCAAAAAATTGTGCTAAGCCACAAAGAAGGTACTCATGCCAAAAATACTTTGGGTAGGTTGTTAGAAAAAATTATAAATAAGTGTTTGAAAAATAATGTAAACTCCCAGTTGGAAGTTGCAGCAGGGGACTTTCTATCCTGCATGGGATTCTTCTAAAAATCAAGAGCAATAAAGAGGAGACAGAAGATAAAATTTGCCTTTAGTTCTTTTACTAAACTGCATAAAAAATAGTAGCAAGTAACTTGTTTGCTTCCATTTCAAACAGACCTGTGCAGCTCCTTAGGTCCCAGGTATAAAATGTAGATGATTAGATCCAAACATGGCAGGAGTTGTTTCTCGTCTGGGATGTCGGCCCAAAGGCAAGCACTGACACCCTCAGACCCCACACCAGCCACTACCACTGATGCTGTGCAGAACTTTGAGTACCTGCTTCTGGCAGAAGTACAGCCATTTGTAGTAAAGAATCCTGAAAAATTCAATAAAACTATGCCACAGAGTGTGCCTCTGTCTGTCCACAATCTGCCAAGTATGTGATTCAGACACATATCCCCCAACTTAAAACTTTTGCCTCTAAGTAGCTTTCGATTTCACTGTAGATCAAGACAGAATAGCCACTTCCAGTTTGTGAAATCCTTTCTCCTTTTTTACAAATTCTAAATTTATTTTTGAGACAATGAAGGAAAGATCAAGTGAAAACTCCTACAAACAACCTTCCTACTTACCACTTCTGCTATAAAGTAAGGAAAACATAGGCATAGCTCTTTTTCAAGGTTCTATCCAACATAACTGTGCACAAAGTTAATAAAGAGAAAACACAGCTGGAGGATTATGCTCTTTAAGGGTAACAAACCTGTAGCCTGAAATTCTCACCACCTCTTTGAGTTTGCTTTACCTCTGCAAACAGTAATTTAGAGATGAACTGGCAAAAAAGCTAAATCACTCTAACTGAAAACCTCTTCAAAGCTCTCATAGAAACAGAACTAGTTATTTTTACTTAAAATCCCTTTAATTACCCTTTTCAATGTAATACAAATTTTCAAGATAATAAAGAAAACTTTGTACAAGCATGGCAGGTCTGTATGTACAAAATTATTAAGCACAAGAAATAAACATGCACATTATCCTTTAAAAATAGATGCTATTGTTGAAGAATGTATGTCTCCCAGCAATAATACACATATATGGAAATAGTAATTGTTGCAAACAAGATATAATCTGCAGTCCATTTTCATGGAAAAGGCTGCAGAAAAAAAGCAGGCTGCTTGCTACTACTCTACTGTGTGTATACTGGAACACCTGGAAAACCTACAGTACCACAGGGCCACCCAAATATTTAGGCTGAAAAGCCCTCCAAGATCTTGGAGCCCAGCTGTAAACCCAGCACTGGCAGCCCCCCACAGTCCCTCAGTGCCACATCTCCACATTTTTGAACACTTCCAGGGAAGATGACTCCACCCCACAGCCTGTTCCAATGTGTGAAAACACTTCCAGTGAAGAAATTCCCCCTCACATCCAACCTAAACCTCCCCTAGTGCAACACCAGAGGATTTCCTCTCGTCGTGTTCCTTGTTAACTACAAATAAGTGGAAAACATGAACAAGATAAGCAATAAACCAGATTTCACAGAAGAATGTACAACTTTAAAGAAGTTTAAAGAACTGACACCTGGGAGAGCCTCTTTGAAAGGACTTATTTAAAGAAAAATAAAAATGAGGCCCAAGGCACTGGAAAGATGAGCACTGTTTTTTCTGTCTGTGGCTGAGCAATGTTAGCTGCTCTAGTGGTTGTTTACACCAAATACTTGCCAGGTGTTGCTGTCCTGAGCCTTCTGCCCCACTTCTCACCAGTACAGCCAAGTGCTATTGGTTATACACATGGGCTTTTCCCATTCACACTCAAAGCCTCAGCTGACTTCCTCCCTTGCTCTGAAAATAACACACCAGTTACTGCCCGTTTGTCAGCCCCCACAGATTAATTGTTTTCTTTTCCTGAGGAGACAGAACTACTTCATTTTGGGCATGAAATAGTAAGGAGCTTTCAGCATTCTTCAAAGTTATCTACATAAAATTCTAATAAGCAAAGATATTTATTCCAATTTCCTGAATCAATGATAATAATGAAAGCTATTACTTCTGAAAGGAGTTATGGTTCTTTCATAAGAGATGTTGTTACCAAATAATTTATTTGTCAAACCATCCAATACAATGTAAAAGAGAATAAATTAAATTCTCAGAATAAATATAGATTATTTTCCATCTCTGCACTAAGCTTGTTAACTTTGACTTTCTTGTTATCCAGCGTATTCCTCTTAAGACCATTCACTTTTCTGGAAAATAGTATCCTCTCCCCTATTTATCTCTGGTCCTTGAGCTCTACTTCATGTCTTCTGATCATAATCTCATTCAATAAATCTTTTATGCACTGGAACTGAATTTTTAAGTTTGTGAGAAGTAAGTATTCCCTACTAGAAACAGTCATCCTCCTGGAGGAAAATCTTGCCAAATGATGCTTCAGAACACATCTAATTCTATTTATTTTCAAGTGCTAGTGGGTTTAATTTCCACTAGATTATTCACTTTGATCAACAAATATCACCTCCAGTACTGAATTCCATCAATGGAACTGCAACAATTCCACTCAGCAGCCCAGGCCACTGCTGGAGCACCTGATACTCCACTCTGTGGTTTGGCCATGGCAATTCGCTGTACCCTGAGACCCTTTGGCACTTTGCTTCCCCACAGCCCTTCCTGCTCTCAATAATACAAGCTGGGTTTTAGCACAGAGAACCTCCTCGTGGTTGGCAAAGAATTCAGTTAGTAATTCCTTTGCTTTTCCGTGGTTAATTGCCATGAAAAATAGCAAACAATGTTTTTTATCCTAATTTCTACAACGGCCTTAGGTTTCACTAATTTGATGTATCAGCAACGGTTTCACTGTCTGATCTCCACAGCTCTCTCCTTCCTTTAGAGCTCAGCTGAAGCAGCAGAGTAGAAAACCTCTGCATTTGATGGCTGTTTGTGTCCCAGTGCTGCAGGCCTGGACTCCCCACTGGTGTCAGGCCAGCCTGCAGGGCACCAGCACATCCCATCCTGGCTGCTGCTCCTCCCCACAGCCCCAGAGCCCAGCGGCTGCAGGAGGCTTTGCTGGGCTCTGTCACCTCTGACAGTGGATGTTCTTTCCACTTCCAACACTCAATTTTCTATCACTGACAGCTTTCACTTCACATGTAGGTATATTTAAAGAGGGAGTATTTTTAATTCACAAATGTCTTAATTATATAAACTTAACAAGATGGCTAGGGTACATTCATTCTGACAGAAAATTACAGACTTAGGCAGAAGGAAAAAAATTTGAGAAAATCAGGAATAACCCATCTTGGATTTGGTTAAGGAGTTCACAGTGCCTACAGCTGGATGTTATTTGAATAGCTTTTACTCTAATCCCAAGCAATTATAACCACTTAGAAGCCTGATTATAATTTTCTTCTAGGGGTTCATTTTATTACTAGATCCAATTTAACTCATATCCTCCATCAGCATCAGGAGACTAGAAATCAGCCATCATTATCATCTCACTTCCATTTTAGAGAAAAAGCAAAAAGGCACCAATGAGACTCTTTTTGAATTGTCAAATCACGGCCTTCATTAGAGCCCACTTGGGCTCATCAGTGAGCTCTGGGATCAGTTTAACCCTAATTTCTCTCTGTGCCACTCACATCTGTCAGGGGAAGTATCAAGCTAATATTTACAGGATTGATTTTCTGAAAAGGAAAAGAATATCTACAACTGAATAAGGAAAGCTAATAACGATAGCTGGTTTTGTTCTGCTGTATTTTAATACTCTTAAACATAAACCCATGGGTCTGTATGACACCATATACCTATTACAGAATGGCAGGGTTAACGTTCGGGTGGAAAAAAACCAGTTCTAGTCAAACTTTTTCCCTTGAGAATCAACAGAAAAACGTACTTTAAAAACAACTTTTACAATGTATCCATTAATAGTATGCAAGCTTTGCTCTCATGCCACACTCAAGTTCTTTATTTGCAGACTTTCACTTAGCTAATTTTCTTTTTTCATTTGTTTCTTTTGCTACTCTTGATTAATTAGAAAAGAATCTGGTAAAGACATCACAGTGTGTTTCACTGCTTTTTCAAAGGCCTGTAAACAAAAAGGCTGAAGCACTTTTTAAAAACATAAATGAGTAAATCATACACAATCATCTGGGTTTCAGAATGAGAGAAACTCACTGTTTAACAATCACTTGGGTGGCAAAAAGAATACACGAGCATCTCAAGCAGCACCTGGTAAAAGATGAGATCTTTAGTTTTCAATTCATTTTCTAATCAGTAAAAACGTAATAACATCAGGATCCTACAGATGTTCAGTATCTTGTGGGACAGAAGCAGAGACAAGAAACAGTCAGGACAAGATACCTAACCTGCAGAATGAACAAACAGAACTGGCTTTTGGAGAACAGAAAATGGAAAGCAAAAGCCTATTTAAGATTAAACCAGAGGTGTCATCCAAAGTTTACAGGCCTGTAAAAACACAGCTTGTCCCTCTTCTGGCTCATTTTCCTGGATTCTGCCTTCTTACAAAAAGCTCTCCAAGGATACATGGTTTTCTCCTGATTTCCCTTTCCTTTTTCACAGTCCCTCTACTTCCAGAACATGAACTGAACTGCTTGACACTTCCCTCTTCAGTATGGTCTTACAGATATATTTCTCTGTGTGTTCCCACTGACTTAAGTGACTTTGGGATTTTTACTGTATCCCTGCTACAGTGGAGTCAGTGGCACATCCAGGCCACCTCTGACAGTTCCATGGAGGCACCCTAGGGAGAGCAATCCTCACCTGCCTCAGGAGTAATGGGCACCCTGACACATCTGCACCTCTGCAAACTCGCGGGTCCTGTTGGAATGAGGAGCCAGGGGCACTGGGATGGGCACTGAGGGACACAGCTCTGCTGCATCCCACTGGTACTTAAATGTCTGTTTGCCTTCCAGGCCCTTGAGTGCTCTGCAACCTTTGGCATTTTGACATTGAAATTTTACTCATAGAGGAAAAAATCAGAAATTATTACATGACTTTTCCTCAAAGGAAAAAAAAATTCAAGAGGAAGCCTGACGTGAGATCAACTGAACTGGATGCTCAAACAACTGAATTTTCAATGAGAATTTTATATGCTCCAAATGTTTCAGCTCTCCTCCCTCCCACTGCATCATCCCAGCAGCTCCCAGGCATGTGCTGGGCGCAGCCTGACCACCCTGACAGAAATCCTGGGAAGGTGTTCAGTTTGTGGTGCAGCTTTTGAACTCCACCTGGGCAGTGAGACCGATATTGGTAATGCCTGCGCTGCACTTGAACGGAGCAATTTGTGCCACCTTTGATTTCAAACCAGTCCAACCTTTGCTACAGAGATTCAGATTTAGAATTAGTTTTGCCCCATAAATTGCACAGGTCAGTGTAGTAGTCAATGCCAATTTGAAGTTGAAGTAATCAGACATGGAAAGTTCAAAACAAGACAAGGAAATCCTGCTCCCAAGAGCCAAAGCTTTAACAGGGAGGAGTAAAGAGGCCTGTCAGCAAATGTGAGCATTGCCATTATTATTTTTTTCATTTGTCTTTCTTTTATTAGAAAAGTGCCATTTAGAAAGATTTTTTTTTTTAATATTCTTCTTTTATCTTCAGTTTTTTTCTTAGAACTGAAAGGCATCACCAACAGCATGAAAACCAGCCCTGGCTGGTTCTAGCAGCACAGGTGTTCATGTGCCTGCTAGAACCAATGTGCCACGGCAGCTCAGTGGGAGCTGAACTGGGCAGGGCAGCAGCAGGCAGGGCAAGAAGCACCTTCAGATCTCTAATGGCCACACACATCTGCAAATTGGAAACTCTGTCAAGATTTACCCCTGAGTTTAAGCCATTCAAAGCAAAGAAAAATTGCCTTGAAATTGCCCATTTCAATCTATGATTATAAAATAGCATTTTTAAGGCTACATCTACATAACACTGTAACTGATTTAATTGATTTCATGGAGATTTTATGCATATTCCAGAGGATGCTGGAGAGGATTAGACAAGAAAAAAGAAACATGAACAACCATTTCCCCTTTATATTATCTACTCTCTCCCAGTCTGTTTTTAAATCAGTCACCTCTGTTTATATTTTCAGGAATAAATAAAAAAGAACCAATGGCACCTCCCAGCTGGTAAGGATGAAGTTTTCCCTTTTGCATCTGAAGAGATCAGGAAGTTCAACAGAGGAGTGTGAGCCCAAGGAGCTGAGCAGACCTGAGTGCTGCTGTATTCCAGCTGGAGAATGCCTGGGGACTAATCCAACTCAATCCACTGCAGTGCACTACCAAACTCTCACATTTTATGCTAAGTTTGACTTTGCTCTATCCAATTAATATATATTCTATCCCATTAATAGCAACTTTAATAAGCATAATTACTGCAGAGCATTCCCAAAGACTTCTCAGGTCTGGAGTTACAAATAATTCCCATTTGTTCAAAACTGGCAGCATTTAAGTCTTTCTGCACACAATGTAAATGATGAGTTTGACAGACAAGGCTAGAGTGATACTGGAAAACCAAGTTTCTGGTCAAAACAGGCATGGAGGAATTTCTTCTATGTGCCCTAGAAATATGCCATACTGGCCATGACATTTGAAATCTTCTCATATAAAGCAGGAGTTTGGGGTTTGCTTGTTATAAAATTCAGTTCAATACAAAAATCAGAACATTTTATTATGGAAGTGCAGCCATCAGTCATGTATTTTGATAGGATTTCTCAATATTTTCTAAAGCAATTGTTGACACTTTTAAAGTATGTAGAATTTCATAAAAATTATGCCTGTAAGGAAAACTATTTCACTTTAAATATTGTGGTTTTCTTATTATAACGGACTGAGGGCTCAGCTTGGTGTGGAATTTTGAATTTATTGTTTTAGAAATAGAGCACACGCTCTTAATTGTTCCAGACCTTGAAAGGTCAAGTGATAGAATCTGTGCTGATAGAAACAGTCTGGGGCCACTGGCAGAGGCACTGCCATCCCTGCAGCTGGAGAGCTCCTGCCATGCACACCCTCAAAGGGGCTGCACAGCAGCTTAAAGCATCTCAGACAGAGCTGTGGAGTTTGCAGTCTGCAGCACCTGCATTTGGTAGCCCCTCTGGAGCAGCAGAAAGCAGGGAAGGCAACCTGACAACAAGCTTGCTTTATTGCTACGTGAGCTGCTTTACAATGCTGTGCTGTGAACCCACACCCCATTCACTTCCCATCAGCTCTCCCTGCAAATCCGTGTGTGTCCATCCAGACAGTGATGGAAATTTATAGTACAACCTGCAGTGCATTAACTTCTTGGTGTCACAGTACTCCCACAATTAACAACTGGTTTGCTCACTTGTGGAAGCAATGCCCAGCTGCTGAAGTGCTTGCCAACTTCATGCTCTGTGTTCCATATCTAAGTGGGTCTCAGAGACAATTTGTGCACAGCATAAAACACAGAGGCTGTAATAACAGAACAGTGCCCTTCCCTAAAGTTGTGATCCGGCCCAGAACTTCAGGCAAGCTGTACAGACTAATTCCAGAACAGGTTTTTTTTCTCTTTAAAATGTTTAAACATCTTCTGCTTTCTACTACAAATGTTTTTATACATTAGTATCTCATTACATTTTTATGGAAAATAATAACATCAAGCAAATACCTGTGTAAACGTGATTTAGAAAGCACAAATATTTGTGCTTTCCCATGTTCAATGGGAAATTCCCATGTTCAAATTTTTTTGTGAGGTCTGAAATTGCTTCAGAAAGAGTCAAACTGTAACAGAACAGTTGTACTACTGAAAATATTTGTACTTCTACCATATACATTATTTCAGGAAGAGAAGCTGATAAATGTATAAGTCATTTTCCAGAGGAAAGCAAAAGAACTTCTCATTTCCTCTATAAACTGTTAATCAAAACTTCACAGCAATACCAGCAACAAGAAGAATCTGTATCCCCATAGACACATTTTTCTTTGTACAGTGTCTGCTGAAGAGCTTTATAGATTGTCTTTGCACAGAAAATTCAAAGAGAACTCAGATTTTTTTTTACTAAATAAAAAAGAAATCTCAAGTAATCCTGTAATAAGAATGTGTGCTGGACTGACTCAGTGGTGACATTAGGATGAAAAAATAACCATTCTCTACAAGAACATTCCTGAACTCAAAGCACAATAAGAACAGACTAAGGAAGCATTAAAAAAATGTTACCAGTAGAGAGGGGGGGAGAAAAAGATGGCTTTAACAGAAAATCTAGGGGGAAAAAAATGAACAAGTTACCTTTCTTTGACAGAAGTTAAAAACACATCAATACTTCTAAACTCAATCCATACAAACATCAGGGGAGAGAAAGGTGTCCAGTTGCACAACAAAAGGAAAGGTCATTTACCAAGGTAAAAAGAAAACACTCTGCAAAATACTGACTTGAGAATACAGAATCATTGTTGGTTCATTGGTTGTTGCAATCAATAGACAGTTCTCAAGTATGAACAAACTGAAATAGGATTGGGTCCAGGGGTCACCTAAGGAAACACGAAAAGGATGAGGCTATACTTCTAGTTTTCTTTTTGTTAACTTTGCACATAGAACATCACATTGCATAAACTGCATGTATTTCCATTTAATCTGTTGTCAGTGATTACATTAAATTCCTTAATTACCTCTCCCTCCACCCCGCTCCGATTTTTTTATTTCCACCATGCAGCAATCAGAAAAACAGATCTCTGCTGGAAACTTCTTCTCTCACAGCTCTGTTCCCATTATCTTCCCCCTTTTCAAAATCACTGCCAGAGACCTTTTCCCCCTCCGGCCAGCTGGACACTGAAACCTGAAACACAGAGATGCCTTGGGTTGCGTTATAGTCACCTCTGTGAATAGTCCAGTGTGTCCTTTCCTATCCTCGAGTGCCACCAGTCTCTGTTTCAAAGTCCCCACCACAGGTGGGGAAGATCCATCTGGATTATCCCAACCCCATCTTCAGGGATGGAGAGGTGATGCTACAGATCCTCAAGGTAGCACCCATTGCCCGTTTGAACTGTTACAAACATCTCTGACATTCCCCCTCCTCCAAAATGGACTCTAAAGCCACCAAATTCTCAGCCCAACTCATGTAAACAGCATTCCCTGTCACGCCCCAGGGCTGTTCTGCTCTCTTCTCGCAGAGTGTAACCCCTCTGTGCACATGAATTGCCCCCAGAAAGCTGCATGGATGCACACTCAACACACTCGAATGCCCTACACACCTCCTGAGCCCCACACCTGCTGAAAGGCACGGCCGAGAGGAGCTGCTGAATTACCTGGCAGTGATCAAAGCTCTTGCTTTGTGTCTGACTAGTTCCATTCTGTCCCTTTGTGCACAGGAAGCAGCAACCTTTCATTAGGCTTTCCACATTGCCATCCATCAGTAAGTTCTAATTCCTAAAGAGAGGGTGTTATTAGAGCTTGGTGTTTGCTGTGATTGCTCCCCTCACAACGGAAGATGCAATCAGAGGAAGAATTTATGTCCTGTAATTCAATGAATGAATGTGTTCCTACAGCAATTTCTTTAGTAATTACTTGTGTAAAGCATGTTTTTCTGTAATTGAAATTCTACAGTCTACAGTTATTTATTATAATACATTATTTATAATGGCATTTTCCATCTTAATTTCATTACTTTCTTTCAATACAATGCTTTCATAGTCACATTTTTATTCTTTTTATTGGTCTGCAAGTACTGAAAGTTTTAGGGCAACTTATAAGCATGCAAACACAAGAGCATGCTGTAAACAGAATAAAACCAGAGGAGAGGACATAGCAGGGCCCTTACTAATAGAAACAGAGACATAACTTTTTACCACTCCAGGGGTAAAAAGTTTTCTACATGTAAAACAAGAAAATATTCTCTTATACTTCCCTATTTTCTAAAGTCATTCCACCATAAAGAACACTTGAATGTTCCTAAATAGCATTCTTGCCCTCTGACAAGTATTCCCAAGGGAACAGGAAAAAGAAGGACAATGTCTTTGCAGAAAGAAATTAAAAGCAGGTCCCGAAGGACCCAGAAAGCACTGAAGACATCATCTCTGTTATTCACACAAGCACTTTTCCTGAGCAAGTAATCTTCCTAGGAATTAAAAAATCTTATAATAAAATTACTTCAAATAGGCCTGTAGAGGATAATATTCCACAGCAAGCCTAGAGATTAGGTTGCTAATCAATCTCTTACTAAAAAACCTAGATTTTACAAATTAAGTGTCTTAAGGTGTTAACTTTAAATCCCAGGTAGAAACTGATGCAAGTTCTCAAGGAGCAGCACATGATCAAAGAACCACTTTGTGGTAGTGCCTGCCCAGCTGCAGCCTCTGGGTGCCCTCTGCCAGGATCCCTCCAGAAACCAGGAAAGCACAGCTCCAGCAAGGAGTGGTGGCTACTGGGAGGGAAAAGTTGGGGAGAGGCAAAAGCGGAAGACAAAAATAGGAGATGAGTCTCCTAATGCTGTGTTTTCCAGGGCTCCAAGAAAGCTGGAGAGGGACTTTTGACAAGAGCTTATGATGCTAGGGCAAAGGTAATGGTTTTTAACTGAGAGAAGACAGATTTAGATTGGATGTTAGGAAGAAATTCTCGACTGTGTGGATGCTGAGGCCCTGGCACAGGTTGCTCAGAGAAGCTGTGGATGCCCCATCCCCGGAAATATTCAAGACCAGGATGGATAGGGCTTTTACCAAACTGGGATAGTGAAGGTGTCCCCACCCAAGGCAGGGGGTGGGACTGGATGGTTTTTGAGGTCTGTTCCAACACAGGCCATTCTATAATTCCCTGGGGAGGACAGAATGGAAACACAGAGATGCACACTGCAGAACCACTGTTCAGCAATCAAAACCCTTGGTGTGTTGCTGACACTGTTTGCATCACAAATGCAAAGCAATGGCTCGACAGCAGCTAATGTGGAGAGAATTCCATCTGCAGCAGCCCCAGTACGGCGGGATCCCACATTCCCTCAGCCTGGAGCCCCACAGCTCCCCCGCAGGCTCTCTGCCCTCATCCATCAAATCCCTAGAAAGGCTGTCAAAGGTCCATGCCTAAGGACAGAGAGTTTGATTTTAGTGAGAGTAGACAACTGAGTTTAGGAATGAATAATGTTATGCTTGTAATAAGAAAAGAGCATCTTGAAGGTTATGTTTTCTGCTGCTTCTGCTGTTGTAGGTCAGCTGAAAAGATTGCTCAGAGCTACTGAAACCAGAGAGCGTTGCTAGGATTTTGTGCAAAGTCTCTGTGACTTACAGTTGGAGCTGTGAGATATTAAGTATTTAACAGACTCCGTTTATCTTTCCTGCAAAATAGTTAGAAGACAACTTTCAAGTACCACTTACGAAAATAGGAGCATATATATTTGATAGTGCCTTTTTGTTTTCAGTTTTATTTTCCTTTGTACCAAATCCTGACAACTGTGAGAAACACTTGGCTAAAATTATATCATTTACTATCCAGAAAGTAAACCTTTCTCCACTTCCAATTGTAAATGACTTTAGTAATTGCAACTGAGTCTCTCATTTTTTCTTGAACATGACCTGCTCTGTGAAAATCAATATCTCATTATCCAAGCCATAAGGTGAAGCAATTCCAGATCAGACTGCACAGCCAGTGTGTCCTCCCTGCTTGTCTGGAATCATTTGAACACAGTGAACCTTGATTCAGTGGGAATTTTACCAATTGACTTAATGTAGAGTTATTTAATAACACTGTATCTTTCATTCAGGAGGACATAAATAACCCAAACTACCTATAATGAAAATATCCTATTCTGTTGGCTTCTGTTGCCCACATTTATAGGGAATTCTTGCTTCTTTACAATAACTGCTGGGATAAGTTATTGCATAAATGATTTCAAAGCAAACATTACTCTAAGCTACATCTTCATCACTGGAAACAAAGCTTTACTTGGAAGGCGTTTTAGAACATGAATGGCAGATGTACCATGCATTTTGCTCCCCTCCAAAACACTTCAAACCCAACACCATCTCCTTAGAGGTAACCAGGAGATCTGGCAAGCCAGCACTTCCTACCCAGTTTACTTAATTTTTTACCTTGTGGACACAGAACAGAGACAAATAAATATGGATAAGGGAACTGAAGGCACTCCTATTAGCACAGACTTGGGTACCCTTCCCTTCAGCTCTCCAACAACCACACAGTTGCACCTGATGTCACAATTAATTCTCCTTAGAAATGGACATGAATTCCCAGATACTGAGCCACTAGCTTTAAGTTAATTAATTTCAATTTCTTGAAACCCATTTTATTTTAGACACTTGGCCTAGGCTTCTCCCACACACTTGGACATCTTCAAGCAAGCTGGTCATCTTGATTCCTTTTGAAGTTCATGAACAGGAGTCTCACCTCAGCTGTTTTAGATGTCAGCTTTCAGATGAGATGAAAGGAGGCCTGTCCATGATTTATGAAGGGAATGAAGATGCTGAAATTAAATGTAGATACCTACACTTAAAGGTAGAAGAGTCTCACCCAAATCTCACTTTTCCTCATAGGACTGAAGCCCATAGCAAAAGGCTCATCCTCTGAGGCCATTAGAGCCCAGATTTGCTCAGTGCATGTTCATCCTGAAATGCTGAGACTCTTGGCTGGGCACCTGATGGCTGCTACAACCCTTACAGACAAACTCACACATTCAGCTGCTAAAACTCCAAGCTCAAATAGCAAATCATTTCATTTTACTAAGTGTTTACTCTGGGCTTTTGTCAAATACATTTGTTTCTAAATACATTTTGTTTTAGTGTACCATCAGTTTACAGCAGGCACCTGCAATGGTGGCAAAAGGTTCTGTGCTGAGATCATGTGTAAATATCAATAAAAATTAATTTCCTTTGGCAGAGGGTATTATCCAAGCACTGCAATTACCTGATCACAGTTAGACTTGATCCACTTAGATTTATCTATTTACCCCCTTGTCCGTACAGCTTCCATGAATATTTTTAGAACAGCAAAAATGAGAAGAAACTTGAGCTCAGGGATGACATGATTACTTCTATTTGCTCAGAGAATACACGTTTTCTCTTTACAATGGGATTTCCCAGAGCCTTTTAGTAGACATTGGCTCTTCATTCAGCATAAAATACAGGACAAAACACACAGTTTAGTGTAGAGTGTACAAACAATCCTGCAGACCACATTTTCCTAGTGAAGAGACACCCAGGAGAGGGCTTCAGGAAGCCTATCTCCTATCCTTCTGAATGTTTTTATTTCCAAAGAATCATCTCCATTTTCTCCATTTTGATATTTTTTCTACTCAGGCAACATGATCAAAAGCCAACAAAGTGAACCAAAGTTTGACTACTGAGCGCATGTTGAAAGGAAGGAAGGGTGGGGGGGCAAACCAGAAACCAAACCAAACCAAAAATTCCTCCCATAATTAAGCACTGCAAATGTAGGGCCCCATAGGGCATTAAGGGCAAGAGCTGACTACAAAAGACAAAATGGTAACAAAGAAAACCAGCCCTGAAGAGCTGCACAAAAAAACCAGAAGTGAGAATACTGTCTTCACTTCGGAAAGGAGCAAAATCAGGAAATAAAAAAAAGGATTAGTGAATAATCTTGGGACTTTCCTTATTAAGAATATGATAAAATGTTTCAAATAACCATCAAATTCAAATGGGGGATTTTGAGCTATTATGATCATTTTTAGCAAGAAGACAAAATCAGCACTAAGGGGAGAGAGAGAGCAACTGAGTACATCATATTCATCTTTCACCACTAAAACCTCTGTTCAGTTTGACTGTATCCATGACAGGTGTGTTACTGATGCTTGAGGACTTCTGTAAAATTAACTTGAACTTGATAGTTCACCAATATTGATCTTTACCTGTGTGTCAGCAAAATTATCGTCCATGGGATACTTCCTTGTAGCTTTGAAGTGACTGAGGGCAGGCATAAAGCAAGCACCCTCAGTGCACCCAAAAGGGCTCTCATATTTATGGACTGTCAAACTAACACCTTTCTAGAACTCAAAAATGTTTCACAAGACACCCCTAAGCAACTCTTTCTGGAAAGGGAAGTTGAAAAACTAGGACTACATTTTACTATGCTTCTCCTGACTCCCTTGTTTGTTTAGAGCTCTTCCAAAGCCCACCCCTCCATGCCCCATTCCTCTCCAGACAGGATACTGAAGTGGAAAATTAGTATTTTCAGCATGCAACCCCATCTCGGGAAGTAACGATGCGCAATTAAGACAGGAAATTGAGTTATCACAAGATATGTACTCTAAATTGCTTGAGAAGGTTAAAAGGGTAGCTAAAGAGAAAATATCATAAAAATATTTCCTGCTTCAACAAAATCCATAACACAAAGTTTCTGCAAATTGAAGGATGTCATTCAAGGGCATTAAAGCACTAATGTGATTAATTGATGTCATTAAGCAAGTGCTAAAAGTTCACAGAGCAGTGATAACATCTGTACATATTGCCATGCTTAGCAGACAGGGTCAACCAACCTCACACAAACCAAACCTGGGGTTACTGATAGTTCATTCCTTAATCAAATTTATAACACAAATTGTAATTAAAACCTTGTTTTTCTAAGCGTCAAACTTCACATTTCCCCAAAACTGTGAAAACATAGGAAAGGAAATTTAATCAAAAGCATAGCAGCTTCAGCCCTTCTGAAAATCTTTCTGATTTTCTTTATGTCAGGTTTTTCTGTGCTAGATTACTTCCCCATGGATGGAGCAGGAAGACGGCTTAAACCAAACAGATGTTTGGGTTGAGAGTCAACCTACAAACAAAAATTAGTATCATGAGAGACTAAAAGTTGCTGCTTGCCTCCAAGTGTAGAAGAATCTAATTTGGAGACTTGTTTTGATTCCTTTTGTCAATTTGTTTTTCAGGAAAAGTTGAGGAAGAAAGGAGCAACTGGAATAGAAGGGATTAGTAAATTCATTAGTTGTGCACAAAGAAAAGAAATGAAATTAAATTCAAAGAAAGAGAAGCAGATTTCTTTAAAAAGGTAGAAAGGCAAATATCCTGTAATTTACTCTTTTGGTTGTAGACTGATAAGTCTTCGTGATTCAGTTCTGGGCCAGTTTCCTCTCACATTTTTAAGAATATTGTACCTGTACTATTACTCTGTAAAGAGTGAACAGCTCTTGACATGTTTGGAGTCAGTAACATTTTACCATGTGACATGAACTTGAAGATAAGCCTGTCTCTTAATATTGATAATGAAATGTTCTTTATAATTAAAAAAAAAAAAACCTAAACCTTTCCAAATTTAAACTGTATTGTCATTTTGGTATAGAGCTTCTGCCTCCAATGTATGAACATTCCTGTATGAACTCTGGCTATCACTCAACACTGAACCTATCCAGCTACCTCCCTTTTCTCAGTGCCTCCTGGAAAAAACTAAACATAGAAAACTTCCTGTGCCTCCCCAGCACTCTACCAGCTACTAGGAAGAAAGGTAACTCTGTCCCAGTCAGAACTAGGACACATTTCTCTGCAATTCAGTACTCAGAAAGACACAAATCCTGTTAGAGCAGCAGGACAGCAGCTACTTTGGTCCAGCAGCTCACAAGGTCTTCTGATTTAATATTACTCTGATCAGCTTAATCTTCTGTTATGTTTATATTTATTATTTATTATATATTTATTAGCAAGAAAAATGAACCAAGGTGCCACAGTATTATTAAACAAAACAATTTAAACCTTACATGTTCAAGGCCCTTGAACAACCTCAGACTATAACTGGCATAACTCTGAGAGGAGGGACTCCTGTGAAGTGGAGAAGAAATCCCACAAATATTCCCAGCTCCACTTTAGTCTCTGCAGGTTATTTTGCTTCTGGAGCTCTCTGAGTTCTGAAAGCCTGTGCAGCACCTATCTGGAGATGCACAGATGCTGACAACTGAAGGGGGTGGAGAAATAGGACAGAATGTGGTTTTCTTTTGTAACAAAGATTTCTGTTCAGGTAGACCTTGAAGCAGTAAAAAAAAAAAAAAAAAAAAAAAAAGACCATTACGACCATTTCACCTGACTGAAAGGCAAAGCTGTAGCTGTGCCTTATAACACTTGTACCTGCAAAATGTGAATTTAGCAAGGAATGTAACTTGCCTCTATATTTAGGAACAGATTAAAATGACAATTAACACAGTCTCCAGTTATCATCTATAATATGTCATATTGAAAATGAAATCCAGATGTTTCCCAAAGATCACAGAATACTAATTATTATCTGGCACTACTTACTTTGTTAAAGGAAAAAAAAAAACAAGAAACTTTTAGTAATACTTTTTGACTTATTGGTACCAAGAATCACAACAACAACAAAAAAGCCACTACTGTTATCTTTGCCACTGTTTTTTCTTGTGCAACCTAGAAAATAATTCCCGAGTTGAACATCTCTGAAGTAATCCTGTTCAGTTTCAGAGTCTAAATTTGCAGCTTCATTTTCTCTAACAAAGGATGAAAATTGCTTTCTCCTGCACATTTCTAGCTATCATCAAGATGAAAGTTCCCTATCCACCACACTTTTTATCATTATGTTTTCTCAGCACATTGAGCATCTCTGTTTCAGTTTGCCCAATTGTTTATTGCTGAGCAAATCCCAGCACTGCACATGCTGTAAATCTGAAATACAATAGGTCTTAGAGCAAGCCTCTCCCTATTCTCAGTGCTGCTCTAGAAGATGTATGAGCAAAAAGGTCACACATAAATGTTCACACACAGCAAATTTCAAGCCATAACTTAGATTCATTCCAACCACTAAATGTGTCTCGCTGAACAACAACTCACAGTGAAATTACCTGACAGGGAACATGTGTCCTCCCAAAACATGAGCTCTCATCACAGGTTACATATTTCAGGTGTCAACCCCCAGGATAGGGAATATTTCATGTATTTATTAGGGCACACAGTTCCTGAGAATTCATGGCTTTATATCTCTTCTTTAGAAAATAACAGTGTTGAATTTCAAGTCGTGGCCAAGCTGTCTGAGGAGTGGGCACAGGGTAATTTGTACTCAGCAGTGAGAGCTGCGTTGGCTGAGAGCACTGACTCCTATAAGCTGTTGGCCTTCCTCTGCTAATGTGCAGAGGATGTGAAGACTGAATTTTATCCAATGCTTAGAAGGAAGGCAGAAAAAAGAAACAAAATATTATTTTCAGTTCAGTGCCCCTAGATCCATGCCCTTCCTGAGGGCCCTTGAAATGTCTGTGTGTTCTGACACTCCCTGTAAGATTCAGTCCCACCTATTAATTGATGCAAGAACATAAAAGTTAATACAGTTTCAGGTAATAAATTGCTCACTGTGACCTGCATTTGCCTTCATATCCTCACTGTAGAGCTGCAGACACACAGGTTTGCTCTGAATGGGGTGAAAAAGTATTTGATTAATGTCAATAGTGAAAAAAAATTATTTCTGCCCTAGTGACCAGCACCCAGAACACACCTGCCAGCAGGATATGCTATTTCTTACATTTCAACACTTGTTAAATCAAATCTATACCGTTTCAATTTCAGAATTACTTCAGGACTATTTTACAAAACATTTCAAATAGGACACATCTACTAAGTGGAATTTTCCTCTATTTTTGTTTCATTGAAAGCCCCAAAACAGGGTGCAGAGCAGTGTGTATTCTCAGCAAGCTGCTGGCAGAATTAACGCCAATCCTTCATTCTGTCTGCCGTGGCCATGAATAAATTATCAGTCCTCATAATTATGCAAATCTATTACAGTTCATTAGCTTATTTTGAGAACACTATTAATAATAAAAAGTTTCATAAAAAATAAATAGAAATAAAATCTATTAGACACTGGTTAAAAATTTGGATACAGAGTCCAGTGGGATGTAGGTTCTGCTCCATATCTGAATTCCCATTGATTCTGAGAGTATTTAATATTAATAGTCCTGAGCAAGTGTGGAAAAGGAATCAGGTAAGCATGATTAGGTTTAAGGAAGTTTTAAAACTCTGGTGAATTAGATGCAGCAATTGGTAGCTTACTTTCAGTTTGTTGGTAATTTGTTTCAAGTTTCGTTCGCAATTTTGCAACCCCATCTTTCTTCATTAGGTTTCTGGCAAGGGAATATTCTGTCACCAAAGCACAGTGTTTCCATATGTCACAGGAGGTTAAAAACTGTAAACCAAAGTGACACAAGGATCCTGCATTTAAATAACAAATTTTACATTTCGGTGGGTTTGGTTGAGGGCTGCAAATGTTGTCTCTAATGATCTTAATGGGATTTCTTTGATCAAGTGTTCCAAAAGGTCACTGTATCAGTCTGCTAACACCACTGTCAGAAGTAATTGCAGGTAAGTTCTATTGTCAGCCAACTGTCAAGAAGGGCATAATGTCAAGTTAACTGGAATTTACACTGTAAACATAACCACTGTGATTTAGTAATATATTCAAAGATTTCACAGTTTTCTGAGAATGTCTTGGAGCAGCACTTAGAGTTAGCATGAAAGTGTGCTGCTAGACTTGTGCTCAGAAAAACATCTAATCAATGTTTTTTCATCTTTATGTATTTGGAGGAGAATGTAGGTGGATACAGATATCTAATATGAAACAACACTGCCCAGATAAAACATGATATCTGCTTTTTTCTATCCCTATTTCACAACTATTAGTTTCTAAACCAAAGTATTAGACTTTTGATACTAGTTCAGATATTTACCTTATGATACGTGCCGGGATAGTCCTAACAATTAACCCCATCAGAGGCAGGAATGTTATCCTCTCTCATGCTTTATACACAGAGCATGACAGAACTTCTGAGTGAAAACCACAACTCCCCTTCCTTGACTTGCAGTGCTCCAGCACAGCACAGACACGAGTGCCTGGGGAGGGTACATCAGTATTAAACACACAAAAAGATCACTTTGGTTTGACTCACCCTTCATGAGGCCACTGCTTTCAGCCTACACACTTCAGGCAGAGCCACATCAGGCCCCTCTTTTAAAGGTGCATGAATTACATTTCTGATGAGTTAAGCAATAAGAGTGGTTTGGAGTGATGTAGGGGCAGGATTCAATTTATAAACTTATGTACAACTGTTGTTCCATCTGGGAGTTTCACGACCGAACAGGAAAACGGGGCAGAAATATAAACATATTTTATTTGAAAAGGCAAACCTTGGCACAGGTTTGGGTTCTTTTAAATGCAGAAAACAATTTACCATATTACTCTTACACCATTTATGTGACTTTTATACTCAGCTTTCCATCATCCATGCAGCACATTTCAGAAACTCACATCAAGTCACAAGGTTCTTCAAAAAGTTCATTGCAGCTAAACATAATTTATATCCTGCAGAAAAAGGGAAGTCAGTTACTTTCTGCTATGCTAATGTCAAACAACCTCTCAAATATAAAACATTAACAATATCAAAACAACTGAGCAACTCACACCAAGTACAGGTTGGTGTGACAGCTGCCGCAATGAATAAATGAGCTGGCTTTCTGCTAAATGCCTTAGGGATTTTCATGTACAGTTTATACATTGTGGGTTTGGGGCTTGCTGCACAATTCCATGCTCAGCTAGAGATGATCAGAGGTTTTGTCAGTGATGTTTCAAAATGTCTGCAAAGAAATCCATTACTTATGACCTGCAGAGATTCTTTTCTTTCTTACTGCTGGTCAGAGGTGGCCCTTTGTTCTGCGTGGCCTGTGACAGGTGACAGCACTGCAGAGGGCTCCCCTCACACTCACAGACCAGCGGTGACTTTAGTATTTAATACTTCAGTGGTTCTGTATCGCACTCAGAAAGCAAGAAAATGCATTTTAATGTCAACCACTCATCTGGAGGCCTCTTTTTATTTTTGCTATTTTCTCTAGAAAAACTTTCTGTCAAAGCTTGAAAACTTTGTTTTCTTGCTAACACAATTTCCATGGCCTTTTATTTGACCCTAGCACTCTGCCTCATCCATGCTTGATTTTAAAGGACAAAGTGTGACTCGAGCAGCTCAGAATTCAGTCACGCAGCTCAACTGGAGAACATAGTAGAATTATAAGGGTATCTCATCTCCCTTTCCATTTGCAAACTGCCTGTCATAGACTGAATCAGCAAGACTTGACAGCTCTCATCGTAGTTTCTTTTCTACTACAGGATTCTGTTCCAAAAACTCTTCATCACATTGAATGAGATACACAGCTTGCCTAAGCTGACAACTAGGCAGTCTAGTGTTCAGACAGACAACTCATTTTTAACTCCATCTGGCAATGTGCAGATCCAAACAGTGCATCCTGTAACCCCACCGTGAGACCAGCACTGCCTTCAGGTGCAAGGACACTGCTCCTGCCTTATGCCATTGAGTCACAGGCATTTCAGGTTCTCTTTACTCAAACATTTCCAAATAAACACACCAAACTTGCAGCCTCATTCTTCCAACAATATCTTGCATTTTATGAAATCTCCAAGACCACTTAAAGATGGCTTCAAGTGTCTCAACTTTATTTTCTTGCTTCTGATCAATAATACCACTAAAATTATGCCAAGCCAAACAGTGTTAACTCAAAAGTATCTGCTTTTTTCCGGCCCTATTGTATCTTTTCCTACCTGTTATGTAGTTAATCACTTATCTGCATAGATCTCCATGAATATAAAAACACAACTAAGAGTTTCTGTTGTACCTGTTCATCTAGCTCCTTCTTGTGGCTTTTCTTTCTACTGTCAAGAGTTGCTAACATCTCACCCAAACATGCACCAATACCCCTTCCAAATGAGTATTTATAATGTCCCACTTGGCTTAGAATGTCCAGTTATCTTCTGCAACATCTCACATCACTGCAAAAGAGATCATCTTCACATGATGGCCAAGCTTCTGTCTCAGCAGCAGAGCACAGACTGAGGGAAATGGAGTGATAACTGTGTCTGTGGGAACACCCATTCCCTCAGGACACAGGGAAACCCAGCCTCAGAGGAGCCGGGTTGCTTGGGAACAGTGCATGTGAAGACGATTTACCCATCACAAAAGAGATTGCAGCAAACCTGACATGAAAGTCCTGGAAATCTCATACTACAGGGACAAGATAGTGCAAATATCAAGATGGGTAACTGTTGTACTTGTAAGACAAACAGATGAAAATTAGCTTTCTGTGATAAACTGTAGGAAAAGGTAGAAATCATCACTAAGAAGGCTGAGAGCACACTGTACATGAGCATCTACCATTTTACCAAGTAAAACATCATAATTAGATTTCTCACCTGAGAACAGCAGTAAACCTTTTATGTTGGAGCACCTGGCTAATTTATTGTTGACATTTTAAACCCTAATGCATTTTTACATACAAGCACAGATGGTGTTCAGTGCTATTCCATAAACTTTCTCCCCATGGCCCTGACTAAGAACCAGCTATGTTCCTTTCAACTGACAAATCCAGAATAAAGTTCAGGAGGTTTGCACGCACGCTGGCATGACAGGGAGGAGAAAAATACCAGAAAATAAGGGAAGCCATGAGCCAAATGAGAAAGTTTTCTGGTCTTACAGGTCCAGTGTTCAATGTCAAAAGCACTATTAAACCTGCTGGTGAGTGTTAGCTGAGCAACTGCTGGTTACAGTTCTGCCCTGAGTGAGGGTCAGGATGTTGGTGTGCAGTTGAGGAATTCAGTGGATTGTGTGAGGTTAATGCCTCAACTTGGGCTGAAATTTGCCCAGCTATCAGGCAGCACAAGAGTTTTCAGCAAGAGCAGCAAGAAGAAAAAACCTGCACTTTCTTTAAACCCAGTAGCTTGTCCCAGTGAATTCATAAGCACTTTACAGACCAGAGTTTTTTAAGACAGATAGACACATAGAAATTTTAAATGAAACTCCCTATATACTCAACCTGCTGAGCTCACTAAACTAAGCAAGGTTTGAGGCTGCAAGACAAACTTTTGCTCCAAGCATAGGGACAGGCTGAAGTTTGCTAGTTCCAAATTACCATTTTTTTCCTGACACTTCCCAAATTCCACCCACTGCAAATTAATGTGTGGGGAAAACTACAGGGAGTCAGAGCACCAGCAAATCCATCCCACCCTGCCACATCTTAATGAGAGTAGGAGGAATTTGTACAAATTACTTTATAATAGAGGAGTTAGATTTGTGTTGTTATTTCTAGATAACTTGCTGGCTAATATGGCCAGTATGCAGAAGAGTCTGCAAAAATGCAAAGTGAGCTGCTCTTACAGATCTAAATTCTTTGAATCTAAGCTGCCTCATGTGGACAGAAATGCAACAGAGACAGCAGTTCACAGCTCAACCTTCACAGTGTCAATAGCCTAAAGCAGTTGGGGAAGACATTATTGATTAGCTTCATGGTATGTATTTCAACACAACTTTCCAGAGAGAGTTTTCCTGAAATCCGTGCTGCTGCTTCAGCTCCACCTCAGGTGGCTGTCACTCACTCCCTGAGCTCTCTGTGCCCCACCCAGGCACACCCACACAGCCAGAACAGCTACTGGGACTTCCAGCGACATCAGTGCTCTGAGCTTTGCAGTTTTTATTTTCAGTGTTTTCTGTGGCCACCTATGACCTGTGTCCCTTTCCTTGAGAGTTACCTTGCTGCTGAATTCCAAGTTGCCTTTCACTGGGTGTCTAGATTGTTACGCTTTGTAGTTGCACACACAGAGCCTTCGAATACAACTCGGTTCATTTTCATCTTCATTACCCACAGACGCCAGAGCCAGCCCCGGCAGCTCGGCTGCACAGCACTCTACACAACTCCTCCCACTTCGGAGCCACTAGAGTGCACCACAGCTCGATCCCAGCAGTTCTCTCTCCAAATGTTTCAGAAGTGAGTACTTGACTGGATGAAACTTTTGGCAGAGGCAGTTTATGGTAATGCCCTCTCTGTAGGACGTTGTTCTTTTCCATGTGCCTCCATCAGGCTCAGAAGAGATTCTGGGGACTTTCAATCTCCACTAAGCAAGACACTGAGGAACCAGACCTCATTTCAAAGCTAGTCCTGCTCTGCTGTAAGCAGGGGCTGGACTTGATGACCTCCACAGACTCTCAAGCCTATATTATTCTGCATAACAAACAAATCCTCTTTAGACGGAAGAGGAGGGGCCAAGAATCCACTTTAAATGAGAGAGAGCTAACTGTGCTGCAGAGGAATCCCTGCCTGGCAGTGCACACTGTGTGGTGGCAGATTCCACTTCCATCCCTGATGAGAAGACAGACAGGACTGTGCTGTGCTCCTGGCAGGAGTTGCCTGCCCTGCACAGTCCAACAGCTTGGCCAGCCCAGCTCCAAAGACTTTCAGGGACCACCAAAGAAAACATAGCTCAAGCGTATGGATTTTCAGTGTTATTTTTCTTTCCAATTTAGTGGGCAGCTAAGAAATTCAAACTTTTAAACATAAGCGTCACTAGAAAGACTAACTAGCTTAACTATTTGACAGCTGCCTTTGAATAATAAATGTCTTCATGAATACAGACGGCCTTCCAGATTGGATAGGAAGAGGTGTTAGCTATGATTGCCCATGCTGCAACAAACCCCCAAGAAACCTTGTTTATAACCTTTGATCAATTCCTTTTCCTTAATGGCAGTACAGAGACTCATCAGATTGCCTTTCACAGCTATGGGCTTTGACTTTTTTAAAGGGTGAGGCTGAAGACTTTCAAAGTTCACTACCTCTCTCATTTCTCCTCTGGCAATTAACAGCCAGAGGTTATACACTATTCACTTGGTGCCGGCATTCTCAGAGTCTAACATTAACTAGCAACAGGAATGAGGTCAGGAAACTAGTTCAGATACACTACTTTCTAGTCTTTTCTTGATCCTTAAACTTACTGATGCCAATTAGCTAAGTACTAATGAACCTCTACCTCTATTGAATGGCTGCTGCATTCAATTGCAAAACAAGCCACTTCCAATCCTAACTCTCTAAGAAAATGTGAATTGGATCATGATATGCATTCGAGTTAATGGGGAGTATTTAATGTAGATCTTCTTGCAGAGTGCTCAGGTGGGTCACAAACAGGTAATTGCATTGGGAGTTCATTGCAGCCAGTCTTTAGAGCATTGAGGCACTGGTTGATAACCCAGTTATTGCACACACAGCTCGTGGCAGAGAGTGCTCCGCTGCTCATGTCACAGATCTGCACACTGCCGAGTGACCGTGAGCAGCTTGGGGTGACTGCAGCCTCTTCCTTTGGTACTACTGAGCTCCAAAATCAAACCTGTACTGGTGCCTGCCTTCATGGAGTCTTGGTACCCTTGTGGGTGAAAGCCACCTCTGCAAGTCATCCAGCCTAACCCTGAGATCAAAGCAAAGCCAAGTGCAAAGCTCCATCTGGTTGTTCGTGCTCCTGTCCATTCGAATTCCCAACACCTGCAGCATTTCCACCTTCCACCTGGGCAGTCTCACATTTCTCCTCTTCTTACTTAAGTAGGTAAAACCCATGCAAATTGCTCTGAGTTTTGGGGGGGTTTTCTGTCTTGTGTTTCTTTTTCTTTCTTTTATTCTGTTCTAGTATTTCCCCAGAATTCACATCTTTCACATCAAATGAAATTAGGATCAGAGTCACAAGCCACTATTACTAAGCTCACAAAACAAATTTTCTGATAGCGCTTACAGTCAAGCAATGGGCAAACCTACCCTGCCCCTGTGGACTGGCTCTCCAAATATGCTTAGTAAACAACCCGAAAAGTTCCATATGACTGAGCCTAATGAGCAGGACCAGATAGATCCCTCCCTTTATAATTTCTTAACAATTCCAGCTCAGATAATATAAATTAACTTTTTAAAAGTGCTATAATCTATTCATGTGAAATCGTGATTTTGCAGAATATGTCACACCAGGGAGCTACCTTCCATTTTTAAACTCTTCACAACGAAAGGAAATCATCATTCCCATTTGGAAAAGCTTTTGTCACAAGTAATAAACTTAAAACTTGCTTTGCTGCTTTTCAGGATTATACTTTAGAAAGATTAATCATTTACTGTAGGAGAGGTTTTTCTTAACCCTGTATTTGATTATAAAGTAGAAAAGATAATTTGCTAAATAAGCAACATCTGAGCCTCTTTAAACAGTGACTGAGCAGGAACTGTGACCACACTTGAAAGTTAGGTTCTGTTTCATCATCTGTCACTTCAGGAAGTCATAATCTGTTTTATTTTTTTTTTTAATCTTAATAAATAAAAAAATAGATTACTCTTTCTCAAAACATATACTTGTTTTGAACATATGTGAGATAATATTTGCATGACACCCAGATTGTAGAAATCTGGTTTATATGAATAACAAAACTTTACAGAAGATGACATTAAGGAGACACAACTAGGAAAATTCAAGTAATGAAAAGACATTTACATACTTAATCATAATATATATTTTACACTGCCTCTGGAACAAAAACCAGTGTTTCCTTTTTACCAAGACAGGGCTTTGTTCACACATTATTGAAATGCAGTTCTCTGCCTGGAGCACACAGGGATGACCCTTTTGACACTGAAGAGCTGAACTCTTTCAACCTGATCATAATTTAACTAGAACTATTAAAGATATATCACATTAGATGGAGAAGTAAGAGTGCTGTCCCTTTGCTGGAGTCACAAAACAGGAACTTTGCCTCCCATTCCTTTCATTGATGCATCAGTTTATAAACTGCTGTAAAAAACAAGAAGCAATTACCATGAAACTCGAAAAGGTTTAGCAGGCACTGACAGTGAGAGGTTACAGACAATATGCTGTGCAGTGCTTCAAATAAATTCATTAGGTACATGTAAGAGTCTTGGTGCCATTTTTAGACATCCGAACAAAGTTTTAAATGGAAAGACTCCCCCTAAGAGCGGTGAAGGTTTAAAATAGGAATCTGTAAAAGCATAGATAGAATTGTGCCCAGATTGGAAAAGGACAAGCACGATAGATCTAGGGCTGTCATCAGTAATCTTTATACTTCTCATTTCAAAAAATCAATTTATAAGGTTACACTAGAATAATTTCCAAAATGGGCCATAACAGAAGTTTGTAGCAAGAACACAGAATCACACTAGACAGAAAAATGTGTTCATTTTTGTTAAGCATCAGACTCAAGTGGCTTCATGATCTATATAATATTTAAAGGATGATACTTGTCCATTCAGCCTGAAGCCTGGAAGTACCTTTTTAATTAAATGTTTCCCTCACTCTCTGATATATAATCAAATTTTATTTTATAAAGAACTAACTCAAATCCCAAACTTATGAATCTTTGACATCTTCAAATATTTACCGAAAGTCAGTCTCATCCCATTTGAGCACAGATTTGCTCAGGATGCAGAAGTCTTCTGAAATAATAGTTTTTATGCATGCTAGAGGCATATGATGAATATATTTTGACTTGTACTTTCTTAGACATAAGATTATCAATCTTGAGCTATGGACAATAAAGATACAAAGATCTTTCTTTCATAACAATCAGTATTCTCTACAGGACAGACTTCCAGTGAAAGCCCTTTGCAAAAGAAATACAGATTTGTCTTTGCCCTTGAAAGACCAAAGACTTGGTTTTCCACAGGCATGCTGATGGCAAAAATAAAATAGGTAGGGAAGTTATCCTATAATGATCAAGATGATTCTTTCCTTTCAAATTCTCTAGGCTTTCAATTAAAAAGAAATTCAGTAGCCTGGTGATATAATGGCAAGAAATTGTGGCATATTTACCTCTCTAACTGAAACTTCAAAAATTAGAAAGCACAAAGTGTGCTGAAAGGTCAGGACAAGCAACTGCTGTCTTCTTTCCCCTAATGTTCACTGTGGTTATTCCTCCTCCAATTACAGTAATAGAGCTATTAGTGGTTAAAAAATGACTGCCAACCCCCTTTTTAATTGATCTGTGCAGGTTTCTGGTCTCACGGCTTAGGTCAGCAATGGCCAGGGCTTGCCCATTCATGAGCTTATTTCCAGTGAGCTTCCCTTGTGCTCCTTTGGGAGATGGTCACAGTGTAAGAAAATGGTCACCAGCACATGTAGGACTGCCTGGGAGTCTGTGTTAAAGAATTCCTAATTTGATCTTTTATCAGTTTGGTTTTGTTTAACCTTTATGTACAACATATCCCAATGTAACTTTTCCTGGATCTAAAGAGTTTATCCCAACAGGCTGTGTCGGCCTCAAACCCGTGTTGGCAATATTTTATAAAAGACCATACTAGATCCTGTTCAGCATCCAAAACTTTCTTTGGGATCCAATAGAGGACTGCAGAGACAACTTCTCAAAATCCCCATACTTATGACTACAGAGCAATCAATTAGTGATGTTATCCCAGATTTCAACATGATCTGACTTCAAGAAAGACACTGTGTCCAGCTGTTCTGTAACATACATAAGAACATTGTAGACAATTGTGCTAAATTACAACACTGTCTGCTCACTTTGTTGTTTTGATGTCAAATGGGATGTGGCAAAAGAAACCCAGAAGAATGAAGATAACACAACTTTGGTATGGATGGAACTGAACACTCACAGAGAAAGATAATGCTGAAAACAACCTGGTTCCAATGAACAAAGAATAACTCAGTACTCAAGCTTCACTAAATGGATGAGGATTAACATAAGTTTTGAATTTCTGAAGATCATATGATGTGTTAAAGAGAATTTTAAATTATATTTTAATATAAATTTCTTACAGACACTGTCAATAAAAATATAGATGGAAATGTATAGACTTTAGTAATCTTTTTCCTTCTAATTTGATAAAATCCTTTAAAATACAGTTTTCAGAACTCAGTCCAATGATGTTGACTGCCTTTTATGCAACATACTATCTTATGTATCAATATACTTGTTAAGGACTGGATGCTTACATGAATCTAAACAAATATTTTTACAGTCATCACTGTCCATCTCAGTGTAGTTCTAAAATGCTAATGCACAAAGGAATTCCTGTATTTCTCACTGGTGATTTCTGCCAGTTTCCTGTTTTTCATTTGACTGGCTTCAGAAACCACAAGGTGAAAACATAATTTCAAATTAAGAACACATTACCAGTTTAAGAGCTGCAGTTAATCCATAGCAAGGCACAGTACTAACTTGCCTGGATAATAAAATCAATTCTCAGGGTCATTCTGTTGGATGGATGAGAAAGACAATCCTTTAAAAGCCCTTGGAAGTGCACTTAGTGGTAGATGAGGCATGAAACACTTTTTGAGAGCATGCCTCATTCAGCATATAAAGCATTAGCAGAGGATCAAACTTCTTTACTGATCATTCTGGGATGTAGTTTAGTCTAACGAGGGGGTGATTACTCTGACAGCAGAGTTAAACACACATCATGATACCTTCCCAAGGCATTGGAAGCAGGTTTGGATGTTCATACTGCTGACAATTTCTGGAGTTGTCTTCTGGAGAACTGCATCAAGCCCAGAAGAATCCATCCTTCATGGGCACACTAATCAGTACAGAGAAATATTGCCATTTGTCTCCTGCTTCTGCACTTTTTCCTCCACGAAGGGGGCACAGGGAGGGGTGGTAGGAGAGCATGAAGTGCCAGGGACAATCTTCAGGCTGTGCTTGCACAGGGAGGAGCAGCAGGGAGAGCCCATCTTTTTCTTAAATCATCCTCCAGCCCATGTGTCCCAGGAAAAAGAGCACAGGCTCAGGCTTCCCACAGGCTCTCCTGCTTTCTGCCCCTGCTGACATTTCTCCCAGGACAAGTGTAATTGTTCATCTTAAAGCTTTATCACAGTACATAAATCAACAGTTATTACAAAATTAAATAGACTTCTTGTATGCAAGTTTTCTTGGCTGAAACTTCTGCTTTGGAAGGAAGACATTTCATTGAGATTAAACACAAATCTATCTTGTACGGCTCAATTTTTAACTCCCAAGGATCTGTTTTCCCTGCTACTTGGGCATGTCAGTAGAACAGTTGCAAATGATGGATTACGTTTCTGAAATGGTGGCTATTACATGCTGTATAATGAAAGAAATGTCTTTCAGTGTTTGCTTTCTTACAAAAAAGGAGCATTTGAACAGTGACATGTAGCCTCAGAATAGTGCACACTCCCTTCTATCATTTGCTTAATTTACAGAAAGTACATCAAAACCTAAATGCATAAACATGGATCATCTTGACTTTACTTGCACAGTTCATTAAGATCTGAATATAAGGAATGTACTTAATAAAACAGAAATACTATAATAAACAATACTACTTCTGGAATCTTTTATTTTAAAAACTAGGCTTATTTTTAAAGGTGCCTGTATTGAAGGAGCCAACTAATGAATGCCTTTTCCTTGGGCATGTTCTGTTAGCTTTTCTTTTTGTTTCCTGGACAAGGGATGATAGCTTATCTCCTTCTCTTATGGTAGCATAAAATCTATAGCCCAAGAGAGAATATCTGAAGGAGCACATTATTACTTTCTTTAGTATCTTTATGATATGTTTTTGCAGAACCTCTCTCAAATTATTGCCATGCTGCTCTTGCTAGCCTAGAAGGACATAAACTGACTCTCAGAGGGCTGGAGGGACGTTGGGAGGCCAGGCTGAGTGCTGCAGACACCCCAACAGAGAACAGGCTGTGAAACTACAGCCCACAGCTCACTCACATTCAGTAACATGGCTGCAAAAGATACATTAATTCTGTCATGAAATACAGCTTCACATAATAAACAACCAGGGGAGGTTTGGTTTTAAATATCAGTTTTCAAGGCACAGAAGCAGAATAATTCATAGGTGGAATAACCCATTTCCTCACCCGTGTGTCACCTCTCAGCTGTACAGATTAACAGTCATGTGTCCCAAGGCTTCCATTTATTTTTCTTATTTTTTTCCATCAATTTCTGACATTAGGGAGTAAGGAAAAAACCAAAGCATTGGAGAACAGAATTCCACAGAGGCTATTTTGCCCTGCTGAGAAGCATATTTCTAAACCTTAACTGAATTTTAAGAAGAATATTACAGAGGAATGTTGTTTCCAGCTACTGTAACATGTATGTTATGATAAATGGATATTTTCTGCATATTCATCAGACTGCTTTCCCCCCAATTAAGGGGAGGAATTTTTAGTATTGTCACTTCCTATTGCAAGAAACTACATTTATTTTCCTCTCATTAACTCTCACTGTGATATAAAGATTAAAGATTCATTTCTTTTACTCTGCTTCTGCAAAACACCACATTTATAAAGATATCATGAGTAAAATACAGTGATGGAATAACTTATTTCACTGTAATTTCACTTTTGAGGGAGGAAAGCCTTATCTGCCCAATTTCAATTCTGAATCTAGAGAATATTATCTAGCTCCTAGTTTTGAATAACAGCTTTTTATTAAAAGAAATTAGAAGTTGTGAGGTGTAGAACTTTCTGCTCAGGGCATAACTCATTCTCTGGCTGAGGGGAGGTAAAATAAAATTTTATCCTAATTATCCCATAAATACATATAATTACATTTCTGATTGCACCTTTTACCAGGCTTTTACAAGGCAGTAATTCTAGTGGTCTGTGTAGATATACTTTATGTTAAATTTAAGCAGTCTCTCACAGTTTAAGCTGTGCAATTTTGACAGCCTAAGGCTTAGTTCAAAATGCAAAACCCATCCAAAAACAGGGGGATAGACAGGAGGCTGATGAGCCATCAGCATGAAGCCAGGTCAGTCTTCTCACTGCTTATCTTGCACCTTGTCAAGATGCACACACAAAAGCAGCAGTTAATTAATTACAAATGCATCAAGAGAGGGAACTCCTGGCTACAGAGACTCAAATGTCTCATCTAATGGAGAAATGTCCACCTGCATCCTAAACTCTGTAATAACCTCATTACATTGACACCTAAGGCTTTCCTTGATAAAGGAGCATAGACAAGGAATGCTGGTCATAGGTAAAAGCTCAAGCAGAAGTAGGGAAAGAGAATACAGGCAGCAGCAGCTCAGCCCCTTCCCAGAAAATACACTTATAACACAGCAGAGGCTTGGGGTTTTTTGTGGGAGAGTGAGATTTCCTTAGCTATCATGGTGATATATGAGATACTCTAATCCACCTTTAAGTTACTGCTGTTCAGACATAAGGCACTCTTAAGAATCCTTCATTTTCTTAGTCTTCTCCCTACATTTATTTTCCATTCCATCTGCAACATTCAGTAAACACAGCAGCTGTCTGCAATCCATCTAATCTGAAACACAGACTTTTCACTCTGAAACATTCAGTGCATGTGTTTTGAAAAACAAGTCATGTAATATTCTACATTATTTAAAAGCTTTCATCATTCTTGGAAGGCTACTGTAAACAGTAGCTGCAGGGGAGTTCATTTAAATATATTCACTTTGAACTGCAAATTGTGTATGGTAGAAAACAGAATGACACATACAATTTTACCTTTTTTCCTGCTAACTGTTGTTTACGAATGTTATAAAATCTGTTTTAAAATTTAAGGCTATGTCAGGTTTCAGGCAGTTAATTATCAGTGTTGGATTGAGTCTTATGGGCTCCTAACACTAGATGGGCCTTGGGGGGGAATTAAATGGCATTCAGATTAGGCAAAAAGCATTGCTTCTCACCAAAATACACCAATGCACAAGAAATCAGTCACTGAGGTCAGGAGCTGTACCCACTGATAAGCACAGACAGGTGGAAAATGTGGAATATCCCTGGCAGCTGAATACTCCTGATTTCTTTTTAAACCACTGGCAATAGCTTCAGAAAATACAGCAAGAGCTGAGCCAGCCACGTCAGTGAGCCCTTTTCTGTGCTCATAAACTCCCCACAGCCATTTCATCCCTTGCTCTGTGAGAGCACTGGGGGAGAGTTGATGTAGCACGAGTTGAATACAAGAGGACATTTGTGGTGCAGCCCTGGTACTGCAGCATTTGGGAACAAAATCCATCTCTCAGCACCATCCAGGAGAATACACAGCAAACATCTACGGAATAAAATAATATTGTCTACTAATAATAAAGTTCAAAGGTGAAAGTGATAATGTTTTGCAGATCTTGCCAACTTCCAGGACCCAGATCCTGCTGTTAATGTCATTATCACAGCAGTAATGCTGGGTTGCTGCATTGCAGGAGCATTCCAAAAATGATTAAGATTAGTTCTCTTTGCTACAGGCAAAATCACTTTTTGATGTTTAATATGTAAATGTCATTAACTGCCACATAGTAATTGCACATTAAGTTAAACGCTACTCCACAGTTTTTAGATTAAACAACACACTTTGACACACTTATTAACAATAGAGCACACTCAGAATGAAGAGTTAAGTTTTGTTAAGGACCCTGGCCTGTGGTAACACTTGAGAGAAAAAAGACAGATGATATAAGAACTCCAGCTGCAGCATGGCCTGGGGACAGCCTGACTCCTCACCTCGAGGAGTCTCAAAGGTGGTGCTGTAAACATGCTTCATTTTTTAGTTCTGAGATAAGAAATCAAAGGTAGAAAATCTAAGTTCTAGCAAACAGAATTGGAAAGTAAAATGTCCTGCCTTGAACTCTTAGCCTACAGTTCCTTGAGACACTTGAAGCTTCTTATTTTAAAGACCAATAGCTGGAAATTCAACAAACTTGTTCTTTCATATCTCCTCCTTTACCAGATGGGTGCTTTTAATCTGAAAAAAAACACTTTTTTCCCCAGCTTAAAATGCCTCAAAATCTGGTTTGCAATTAGAAAATTAGATAGCTTTTGTTTAGATCAGAAGAATATATTAGAGTAGGTAGTGGTAGATGTTATTGCCCAGTACATCAATGATTTGTTTTGCTTAGTCCTACTCCTCTTTCTGCCATTGTAGTGCTGCTCTCAGCAGTGCAGACCAAGTTCCAAGCACAGAACAGTTGCACAGAAAACAATCCAGCAGAAGCAGCCCTAAACTCTCCTCATATAAAAAGGTGTCAAAGGAAATGGGCACTGTGCTACCCCTTAGACACAAATCCTGAGTGCTAATTTCACTGGATTGCTTTAAAAATCTGAACTGTTCATGAGAGGCCCCAGGAGCAGATTTTTTCACTTGTTTGTTAGATGTACACACTCCGTTATGTTTTATGAATGTGTGTGTGTGCAGGGAAACAGCACTGAACATGAAAACGCAGCAATACTGATTTTAACCAACATTTTGGCAACAACAGCTTCAGCAGTGTCTTTGGATGACAGCTCTGCACAGATAATGGGTTTGTATGCATCAATAAGTACATCATTGTGCCACTGTTTAGGATCTTTTTCTGCTAAATGTAAAGTATTTCAACAACACTACTCAGACACATCAGAAACTATTAATGCAATAAGTGACTTTCACTCTAGATTCCAACCACAGATTACCATTCGTTCATTTCTTTTCATACCTCTGGCTTTAATTTATGCCCAGGCCAGCAGTAATAACCCTAAATGGAGGATTGAAGGGTTTCATTGCTATTTACTTAGCTGCATTTGCACCCTGGTTGCCCTGAGCCAAGAGGGTCAAAAGTGTCCCAGCTGGAGCCCCTCTCTCCAGCCATTCTCAGCTGGCTGCACGGGAATGTGTCCCACGGGAATGTGCCCCACGGGAATGTGTCCCACGGGAATGTGCCCCACGGGAATGTGTCCCACGGGAATGTGCCCCACGGGAATGTCCCAGCCAGCCCAGGGTCACAGGCCACTCAGCAACCACACTGCACTTATTCCTGCCAGTTAAACAATACCAACTATTCTGCATTCTCAGCTTCTCCCCCCTGCAGAAGTTTCATGTGCTGCCACCTCTCTACTTCAGGCAGCAGCTTAGAGAATGTGCATAGCATTGAACAGGAGAGGAAAGAATTGTATCACCCAATAATGATCTAGGTTTTCATCTCAAAAATACACTATTTTTGCCAACATATCTGTCTCTTATTTCACATTAGCATTTCATGCTCACAACTGCAGAAAATTGTAAATATGTCAAGAGGATGCCAAAGGCACAAAATGTAGAGGAAAACTTATGAGCTGAGAATAGACAGTGAGAAAGATACTTCCCTAAACATAAAACCCAAATTTTCTTTCATCCATAGTCTGACAGGAGGAAGTATTCCCTTTGCCTGGGTGAGAGCACTGGGGGATGGAAGGCAAATGAGCCCTTCAGGTCTTCATAAAGGATCATAAATATCTATTCTGTGCAGGTGCAGAAACTTAAGCAATTGCACACAGCTCACTTTGCTGCAGGGTTGTGTAGAAAAGCCCTGTCTACACTAAATGTGGAATAGTGATCATAGAAGTGTGATTGTAGTAAACACAGACATACACAAAGAGCAAGATCAGGAAATATAAGGCAAATCTGCACAGATTCCTACCCAAAAAAACTTGGCTTGCTATTGAATACAACTAAAAGATAGTCTTTAACTAGAACTTCTTTTCCTGATAGAAATGGAATCCTGAACGACCCTTTAAAATATCCACAAGCCAAATCAGAGCAGAGAAACCTGCATCTGGAGGCCAAGCCACCAGTGAGGCTCCTCAGAATCAGGATTCCGCTGTTATCAGTAAGTTCAAACCAATGTCAGCTGCAGAGGTGAACAAAGGATCTGCATTAAGGGGGGGTTATTTCATATTCCAGTTGAATAATCTGGGATATTTTAGCAATAGTTTTATTTGCCTAACTCAAAAAAATTACCATTATAAACCCTGAAAAGTTCACAGCAAATCATTCACCCACAAACTAGCTGGCAAGAACATCACTTTCCACTATTCATAGACCAGCACAGACTTACCCCAGCACTTCCCAGGGACAGCCTTCTCTGAAGTGCCAGCAGCACTGATATTTATATACATATTTCTAAATCACTCCTGCCTTCCAAACAGAGGACAAAATATTCTAATTAAAGTCAGTGCAGTTGGGTTGAAGTAATACAAACTAAATGCCCAGTCATGAGTTTATAAAACAGGAAACAGGAATGTAACCTCAGTGAGCAGCACCTGCTAAAGCATTCCCACTCACAGGAAAGCAAGCAGTGACACATCCTGCCACATTCCCAAGCCTAGTTCCACCTGGCACAGCTTTCAGTGAAATGTTTCATAATGGCAACCCTCAATTTTAGAACCTTCAATTTGCAACCTTAACTTCCCTCTACAGTAATATTTCTCTGGAATACATCATATTGCACAGAAAAAAAAATACAGTCACAAGACTGTAGTAATATATTTACTGCATTTCTTTACCGGCCTTTGAAAGTTCTCAGGAAAACTCTGGGAACCTGCCTCTCACATACGGTACACAAAAGCTCTAAGGAAAATGCTTTCTCTAGAAGAAGCTTGTAACTGTTTTCATGTTTTCTTTCCAAGTAGAGGAGGTTTTGGGCCCCTAATAAAATAATGGCTAGTGTTGAATGAAAAACATTTTAATGAGAGAAGCAACAGGTATGTATTCTTTTTCTGCTCTAAAAAGTTCTCCTATTTGCACTCTGTGTAAAGATGGGAGATCTTTCAATGGGATTCTGTAGCTGTAAATAAACTGAGTCAACGCGTCAGGTCAGTGCCTCACAATCAATGTGCCACAAGCTGGCTAAGTCCCTGCACTCTTTTTTCAATTTGACCCAGGCTTCCGAATTTTTTCCTTACTGGCATCAAAAAGTTGGGAACTCAGTCTTTAGCATAATTGCTCTTTAGATAAACTTACTTGGAACAAATAACTTCTGGAATATTTCAAATGAAGGGATGAGTCTTCAGCAGTGACAAGCTTTATTTCACACCTTCTTTGTGATTTTAGCTCTCTGAGGAGCTGCAAACACTGTCCAAAACATGCCCAGATGTATATCCAATCTTCAACAATTGCACACATGACTCAACACAAGACTCAAGTCTTTCAACTGCTTCCAAGAATCTTTGACTTCTGAATTTCAAGATGACTCCAGTAAGTGAAAAAAAAACCTCCAAAAAACAACCCAAACTTTCTATTCTATTTAGGTATATAACACCCTGAAAACTAAATAAACCATTGAAAACAGCCATGTGCATGTTTTATTATTTGCAACCAGCAATTGCTTTCTTTGGCAAAATTCTAAATGAAGTATTTCTTACATGAAATAGTCTACCAGAGTTTTATCTTACTTGAATAGAGAACATGGCATCTTACATATACACTCATTAAACATTTACAAGGATTTGGACCACTTATATCCCAGATAAAAATGATAAATGCTTAAAACCCCTTCTTGACTCCCCAGATGTTACATGGGCCTGTTGGTGAGCAGGGCTGCCCATGGAACAGAAGCTCTGGCAGCTCCAGCTGCTTTAACTCTGCTGCTGAATTATTTGATGAAAGAAAAATGCTCTGCTGTGTTTTCATACAGCTTCCATGCCTAGAGGGAGGGTCCAAACTGGTCTCTATGTCAGGGTTTGTCTTATTAAAACATATTTCAGAGATTGAAAGATTTTTCATAACAACTCCAATCTTTAAAAACAAGAACATCCAAAGCTTTTTCCTAATCTGATTAGTAATAGGAGTTGTGTATCAGAGCCAATACATTATTAACGAATCTGAGCATGCATCCCCTAGTTCTCTCCATGAGAGATATGCCAAATTATAAATTAGAGTGCCTAAGCATACATGCTATTAACTATTCGACCACTGAAATCCAAAGTCATGGGGTGGACTGCAAAATACCTTAATTAAATGAATGCAAATATCATCTGAAGAGTCATGAACTCCACTGCCCCAGAAGTTCAACCCATCCACCTTCAACAACAGACAGAAAGTATTAGAAATAAGTTTGTGAGCAGTGATTTAATACAGGCTGATTTCCAGTGTCTCACTTCATATATATTCTCTCATATCAAATAAAGCAACTTTCCAATTTTGGTTTCAGTGGAGACATTCATGGTCTGCCATCTCACAAAATAAAATAAACTAGAAGAAAAAAACCAAAATAAACATACTTCTGCCTAGATGCAAGTTACAATAGGATACAGTAAACCAGACAGAACTAACATTTCAGAATTCCTCGTCCCAAGAAATTCAAGGTAAACAGGCTTTCTCCTTTGTGTTTACAATGGATGATAATATCTGTAAAACTTCCGAGGACTAAGATCTCAAACAGGAGATTAAACCAGGTTTTGAAAATAGTTGCAGAAGCTCTACTAACCCTCCAATAAGTAACCTGCACCTGGAAAAGGAAGCTACAGAGCTGGTGGCAACAACAACTCCAAAATAGGACTTGCCTGAAAGATCTGAAAGCCCTTTGTAGAGCTCTTCTGCTTGACATGACATTGTCTGCACTTCTCAAACATTAATTCTTTGTTGTCTCCCGTCAATTGATTCGTACTCAATTTCATTCAGCACTTTTCTGCCATTCTCCCAGCTCCAGCAGTTATACTCAGCTCTCCCTGGATATTGCTGTTTTCCATTTCTACTACCTCCTCTGAACTAGTTTTTCAGCTATTTCACTTTCTTGCTTTGCCCACCCCACCCACCATCTGCTCCACTTGAGTCCCCTTTCAGCTTCTCTTTCCATTTGTCAGCTGTTCTCTCTTCATTCCCTTGGCTGTTTTCATCCTTCTTTCAACTCCCACAGGCTTTCTGAATTTCCCCTTACCTGCTCTGTTATCCTGTTTTATTCACTGCCTTCCTCTATATTACACCTCCTTCTTCCTGCAGCATTTCATTCTATAACAGCATTCCCTTTGGACTGTGCACACACAATATTGTAATTATACAATTATTTCTCCTTTCTAATTCCAAACGTCTTTTTACCTCTTTCTACTGCTTAGTACTTTTCCCTTTTAACTATTTCTTGCATTTCTTTTTTTGAGACAAATGGACATGAGCAGAGAAGAAATCATACAAGATGGCAAAAACAATCAAGTGACTTCAAAGATGATGCTGTAAAAAGATTAAAAAATAAAACTCATAGTCTGACAAAGAAAGGGAGGGGTTTCTGTATTTTTTCTGTATTTTTCATAGTATCAGTGAAAGAGAGGTTTGGAACAGATGGCAGAAGACTTTAATGCATACTTGCCATTAAAGACTGAAGAATATTGATGTTATCTATGACAGATATTTATCAAAAATTCTTAACAAGCAACAAAGGAGTTTCTATAACCTCTGTAGTTAGCCTGCTGCAGTGCTTTCATGCTCTTATTCTTTCCAAAAAATATACAACCTAAGGTATTTGCCTGCATCCATAATGACCTTGACTTGCTAAACACTACACACAGCCCCACAGCTGATTTAACAAAATTTTGTCCATGTAATTATTCAAAATGGTCTTATGCAGTTTTTGGAAACATATTTTTAAACCACTGAGGAGAAATGCCCTCAGATGACATTACATCCACATTACACTGATAAATGCAGTGGCATAACCCAGAACTATCTGCCCTATCATAAATGTTTGTTGGCTGCTACTACTGTCACTGGGATAAATTGTCACTGTTCCATTTTCCAGCACAGAACCAGCAGTTCCACAGCGACTCCTCACAGGGTGAGTTTTGTTCCTTACAGCTGGGGTTTGAAAGTGCAGGGGCTGCAGAGAGCTGTAAAACTGAGTGATGCTCATCCCTCACAGGAGACACAGGCAGGAAGGTCCCTGCTCCCTGCCCAGCACTGCTTTAGGCACTCTCAGGGTTTGACACTTGGCTTTGTTGGCAGCAGCTGTTCCCCACCTCCCTGCTGGACGCGGGCACGGAGCAGCTGAGGAGCCCCAGTGTCCTGCCTTCTCCAGCCTTCTGACTAAACAAACTTGCTTCACTTGGTCTTGGTCACAGGTCATCATTTCCATTTTGCTCTCCTCTAAAATTTGTCAGCATGTTTGACATCACCGTGTCAGATACCATCAGCATGATGTCCAAATCTGAGCAATGTCTCTGCCTCATTAGCTCCGAACAGCACAGATTAATTACCTCCTGTTTCTTACACACAAGAAACACATCTTGTTGTTTCTTGTGTGTAAATGTTTTCTTGCTAACACATCCTGAAGTGACACTCCTGACAAAGTGGCACAGTCAGCCCATAATCCAAAAAAATCAGAGTCTGTTGACAGGACCAGCACAGAAGGAAGGACAACAGGAAAAGTTACATCAGCTACACAGAACCTCAAGAAAAGCTTATAACTCTGAAAAGTGTAATAATAACAGCTTTGATTTTTTAAAAATCCATATTTTTGATTTCTCAAATGGTAGTAACTGTCACAGAATCAATCATTAGAATTATTATTTCTGACCAAATGTGCACTCATCAAAATGTAAGAAAAAGTGCAAATTGAAAAATGTCACCTTTATCTGTAATTTGTTGGAAGATTTGGTATGCTAATTACTTCATCTGATTAATAGATAACTTGTTACATGAAATATATTGGTCTGATTTTAACAATTCTATTGAGCAGGACAAACTGGAATATCTTTTTAAATCTGGCAACAAAACTTACTTTGTCTTTAGAGAAATCTTCATAACTCCTTCTTTAAAGGCTATCAATATTCTTCATTTCTAATTTGAGAATATAACACATTTCATGTTCTTTAACTTTCTAAAACAACTCCACAGAAAAATAATAAATGCAAAGATCATGGATACTTGTAGTGCTTCTAATGCTCAGCTATGGAATGGCAAATTTTTGTTGCCAGAAAAAGAAAATACAATGAATAGATATAATATTCATGCATATACTTCAAACAGAGATTAGCAGAGATTCAGTAATAAAAAGGAAGTAGAATTCAAAGATTTAATTCATCAGATGAAATAAAAATAGCTGTGTTGAGCCCTAAAAAAGAAGCGCTAAAAAAATCTGATGAGTTTTGACACACAAACTTAATTACACTCAGATTTTTTTTTAATATCTCTAAATGTGGATACAGGAGTCTATTTTTAAAGATCATTTTCAGAATCAGAAAGATCCTGACATCCTCCTGACAGCCCCAGAGCTCTCTGCTACTCCCAAAATCACACTTCTCTCTCTTCTTTCTCAAGGTACATAAAGAACCCAGCTGAAGATCATGCAAGTTTTCCATGTTTACCTTAACATCTATCCCAAACGGATACAATTTCCTTTGATCCACATCAGAGACAACATGGATGGATTCCTTTAATACTTTTCTTTTTCAATGTAAGGTTGATATCAAGTATTTTCCTGAATAGTGACATCTAGAAATGAAAATAAATATGTATGAATAAAAGGTGTGAACTTACATAAGCAATGTGGAACGATACATTGTAATATTCCTTCTCAAGCAAAAGTATAAATTAGGTTCTACAGTACTTAGGTTTTCTTGTTTGTCTTATTCTGCTCGTGACATTCCTGCTTCAAACAAAAATGACAATCTATGGAATTATTCAATTAAAATCCTGAGACTACCTTCAACCAGTAGCGTTTCTCATTAAAATGACAGCTCTTTCAAGATATCCTTTCATTCTGAGCCTCCATGTCTTACATTCCTGGAGTCAACAGCAATGGAAAATATCAAAACAGGATGAGAAGCATGAAAGTAGCTTTTAAGACTGCAAATATCTACCGAAATGATTTGCACACATGAACAACTTGGAAGAAGTTCCAAAGTCAGTATAAAAGATTCCCTCTAAAAAAAGCACACTGTATTGAAAGGGTTCCAGGAAAGTCTTGTGAAGTTTACTAACAATGTATGGTCCCAGACCAGTTGTACATCCCTGGAAAATAATGTCCTAAATCTACCCACAAACCCCCTCTCCTGTAAAGAGGACAGGAACAGAACAGAGCAAGCCTGCGGGCTGTTCCTGCCCTGGCCAGTCCTTTGGCTGGGACAGCCAACACCTGCTGTGGGCCACACAGACCCCTGCAGTGGCACAAGGCCCAAAGCTGGGCAGGTTGGGGGGCTCAGAAAGCCCAGAAGACAACGTGGGAACTGACCACAGCTGTCCTAACAACAACCACCAAGGCCTTGTACAGTAATTGTGCTTTTCATGGAAATGGAGAAAGCAGGTGAGATGAATTCCAGTGAACTAGTTTCTGTTCTCTTCTACTAACTCTAAGGCAAGAAGGAGTTAGAACCATTAGAAAAACTTCCAAGTGTTTGTGTGGCTGCTCCTCAAGATGTGCATTTCTCTTTACTAAAGCTTGGATTTCTAAGGTGGCCTGCATGAGCATATGAATTACTTATTAGCTAAAAAAAAATCACAATCGGATCAGTACCAATGACAGTAACAACTAATGCTGCCAGTGCAATTTCTCACACTCAATTTTCACTCAATATGCATTAAAAGTCACTGTCACCTCCGAGCAACAGTATAATGAATCGTCATCAGGATTTATAACAAATTTCACAATTTGGCAATCAAAAGTGAGACTGCAAAAACATAACCTTTTATCATTCTCAGGAAAACACGTCATTGGTAGTGGAGAGGTCATTGATGGCACTACAGAGTGCAGTATGTGTGCTAAGGAATGCATCCCCTAAAAAAGGGAAAAAAGAGCACCTCTGACACTTTCCATCCCAGATTCAGAACAGGCTATGTCTCAACAACAGCCCCAGAAGTTTATTCTAAACTGGAAGTTTAGAATAAGCACCACCTGTAATTACAGCTCAGTATAACTTTATTGCTCAAAATGTAAAAAATGTATTTGGAAATATCCAATGACTGTGAAAGGGTTGGTTCCTTAATATTTGTTCCTCTTGTTTTTCTGAAACTGAGGGGAGGGAGGGAGCAGGGGGAATACAGGAGCATTTTAAAAGCTTTATTCTTTGTAAAATCCAGGCAAGCCAGAAGGCAGCAGCACTGCAGGCAGCTCAGCCAGCTGCACCTCGGAGCATCCCTGGTGTATTCAGAGTCCCTGGAGCCAGCGCCCCCGTGAGCCCTGTCCCCCTGCAGTGCCCATCCCTAAGGCCAGGCCAGGAGAGCAGAGGGGTGATCTCACTGCACTGCCCTGACACTGAGTCATAACTGCCCAAAACCAATCGAGCTCACAAGCTGAGCCAGGAAATCAAAGAGTAATTCATAGGGACAATAAAATTCAGAGTGTCACAAAGGCTGTCCCCCAGACCATCACTTTTACCAGTACTGAGGTGTACAGTTTTACATTTTTAACTCATTTCACACAACAGCACATCAAAACAATAAGTGATTAATTTAACTGCAGCCAGTCTTGCAGCTTAAAACCCCAAATACAAGGGTTTTCATTTCCATATATCTCTTTAGTATTTTTTGTACTTTATCACTGTTTATTGTATCCCTAGGTTTTATTTACTCAAACTTTTCAGTGATGGGACCCTTTTACTCTTTGTATGGATCAAATCTCATACCAAGATCCAAGCCCGACTGTGCTTATACAGCAACATGTGCAGTTCTTAGGATCAGTAGAATATTTCCATTAGTGCCCCGAGTAAACTGTGAAGCCCACGGTTCTCTGATTTTGGCAGAGTGACTGGCTCCAAACCTGGAGAAAAACCCCAAATATTTACAAAAAGTTTGCTCTTGAAGTGGAACATCAACAGAAGTATTCAGGAAATATTTCACTGTGTTGAAAGAGATTAATTTTTCTGCCTGGAACTCCAGCCACTGCAGCTTTTACCATGACAAAAATCATTACACAATAAATTTTTGGGAGGTTTCCAAAGTCCATTCATTCCCCAGCATTCATAGCTACTTAATCCCTCCAAGAAATGCATGCCTTTAGCTGCAGGAGGCATCTGTACTAAGAAGTACAGCATACCTTTAGTCTAGACAATTAATTAAACCACCAAAAGTAATGCACAAACAGCAGGAAGCTATTTTCTATTCTTTAATAAAAATACATTAGTGTATTCAAAAATATTCAGTAAATTACAGCTACAACCAAGAGAGTATATATAAAAGAAATGAGAATTTATAATAAAAAAAACATTATATTCCTCATGCACCCTGCTGACAATCTACAGCACAAATTTTAACACCTTGGGCCTCTCCCTTTTTAGAAGCAAGCCAGAGGCCAGCACAGATTAGTCCCCTCTGTTAAACAGTTGCAACTTGTCTTCATTGGAAGACTCTGGGTTTTGTTAGAAGCATTATACATGTACTGGAGCACAAAAATTGGCTCTCAGCTCTGTGTTTTCATTCTGATTTTGTAGATGAAGATGCTAAGTACCTTCTTAAGACCTTTTGCAACTATGCTGCAAAAACACGGGGATTTACCATCTGCATGTCAGGGACTTTGAGTTTTCTTTAAATCAAATCCTCGTAAACAAAGCCATTAAAAGTTGAAGTGTTGGACACCAGTATTGGATACACAACAACAATTCAGTCACCAAATTAGAAACAAAAGGGGCAATTAATACAACTAAGTAAAAAATAGCCTGAAGGACGGAGGAAGAAGGTAAGAAGCTTTAGCCATTCTGGCTGCCGCTCTAGACTGAATCTTTGTATTAGGGTTTAATAAAGCCTAGTTAGGTTAACCACATACACAAGAGGAAGCTGCAAACCCCTATAAGCACACACATGCCCTGCCCGTGGGATGTGTGGGCCGGGCCCTGGGGATGCAATGTCAATGGACAATCGCTCCCTGTGCGGGGCAGGACTCTGCAGTCCCGCTGCACCCGGAGCAGGGGGCTCCCCCAGCCCGGCCCCTGCGGAGCTCTCTCCCCGCACGGAGCCCCGGCGGCCCCGGGCAGGAGCTGCTCCGCACACCCAGGCACAGCCTCCCCGTCTGCTCTGGCCCGAGAGATGCGACTTCCAAGCAAGTTCTTCATTTACTGCAGGGAATTCTGTGTTGCTTTCTAAATAATACCTGCCAGTGGCGCAGCCGTAGAAAATTAACTTGATCCTATCTCTTAGTGAGCAGTACACATGATTTATGTTGCATTGCAAAGATTAAGTCCCTTTCTTATTTAATCAGGATTTGTCTTGTAAAGTGATTGATAAACTTGTCAGACCACTGCTGTTGATTATACACTTGCAGGACTTGTTGGGTAACTTCAGTGTAATGCAATTAATTATATTTTGAAGAGTTTGCACTGATTCAGTTGGAAGTTATGCTACAGACTTCAGCATAGGGCCGGCCTTACTCTGCCCCGAGGGAAAAGGAAAATACGGGAGATTTTTTTCACTCTTTGATATTAAAATCATCGACTTCAAAATATAGCAGAGCCCATTTTAAGGGAAATACTTCTCTAGCACCACTAGAAACTCCCTGCCTTATAGAAATGAATCAGTAAATCATGTGTTTAAATGGCACGTTTTCTTATTTTAAGCATTCATTTCAAAATTTTAAAAATTCATTGACAGAGCAGCCCTAGACATTGTCAGTTAAAATGTGAAATTACACTTTATGAAATATAATTATAACATTTTGCCTTCTTTAGGTAACAGATACAGATTTAAGTCATATTTTGCTGAATTTTTTTTTAAATATAAATTCAAGTTTTAAAGCTTCAAAGAAACAACAACGCCATCACAAAAGTTAAGTTGAAAATTGCCACAAAACCATAATTAATCCCAGTTTTGAAGATTTCAGCCTAACTAAATATCTTGGAATGGTGTCTCACCCCAAGACTAATGACACTGCTTCCAAATAAAGCAGAAAATATCACTGGTGTGCTCTGGCAACAGCTTATGCAAACTGTCCAACTGTGCAACATCCCATGCATTCCACTAATAACAGTCTGATAGATAAATAATCTACTGACCACTTACTACTTCTAGAATCTGAAAAATTCATTACAAACTGCAAGTATGGAACTAATCTGCCATTCTCTCGATCAGTCTAAATCACAAAATAATTAGGCTCTTCTTTAAGATGGAGATGTAAATATTTGTAGTGGTATAAGTGGACTTTCCTGTGACCCTTAAATAGGATATAGTATAATTTTGCTGAAAGAATAGCCATCATTAATCACTTTTATATGTATTTGTGTTCTCCAGAAAGTCACTTCTTCTCAACAAATATTACTGAAATGAAACAAAATAATATTTCTAAATGAGACATTTACAAATATCTCATCACAAAAACACATTTAAGTTCCATTATTCTCAATAACCCCCTGCACAATGTAGAATTAATGCTTTGTTCTAGTGCATTCTTTACTGCATGGCTTATAATTGTTTCCATTCTTCTACACCTGGAATTATCAATGCAAGAAAAGTTGAGAGTCTCTTTTCTTATTTGAGTACCTTGGTGGCCACCTCTAAAAGGGAGCATGGACACACCAAAACTTTTGGATGGAGAAGTATCCAAGGTACACACCCTGCCATTCTGAAGGACTGAGAACAGCTCAGGAGAGGTGGGAACCCTTTGAAGCTCCCTTGCAGATTCCCACAGCTCAGTGCTTTCCCTGGTGCCTCCCAGCTGGAGTTGCTCACTCGAGCCTGGATTCACTTCAGGACACAACTCATTCCTGAAGTTTAGCTCTCAGCAATTTCAGTACCAGTAACAAAACATTTCATGACTCAGTAGTAACAAACCAAATCCTCTCTTGTATCAATGGCTAACTACCACTTCAGAACTTCCCTGCAAAATTAAAGTCCTGTATTCTACGAAAAATAAAAGCTAATTAGTTGTTCCAGCCTACAGATAAAATCCTGCTTTCCTCACTCTGCTCTCTGCAATTTTTCCTTCTTTCAGTCGAACCTTCAGGGTTTCTCTCCTCATTAATTACAAGAGATACATTTGAGCTCATCTATTCTTTGGTAAGATGAGGCTGTCCTTTATTGCTGAGCTCCCTGGAGCCACCCAGGAAGTGGATTAGGACTGTAATTTGCAGGAATTTCAGCATATCTTTCTTTTATGGCACAGCTTCCTAGCTACGTATTGCAGTTAATGCTCCACGTAAATCCATTCCTTGAGACTTCAGCTTGGCTGGCACATAAAAACATATAATCTTGTGCTATATTGAGGAGAGGGTGGAGGAAACTGGCATTTTATACTGGAAGGCCAATTACAACTTTCTGAATTGGATTTCGTCAGCTTCTGCTGAGAAACAAAATATTCCTACCAAAAAGTCCTTCTAAATCTTGATCACAGCAGCAATAGTACTGTCACACTAAACTAAAAGATACACTTATATTTATACTGTAACACAGCTGCATTTACTTGCCCTAAATCTTGTGGCTTTTTCCACACCTTTTTTATATAACTGTCTTTCATTAAAAAGAATATTTTGATGACTTTACTGCTAAAAAGAAAAAAAAAAAAAGCAAACAAAGAAAACCCAACAAAATTAGGTGCACAGACTGAAAGCAAGGTAAATTAGAAAAGCAGAATTTTGATCTTCAAATAAACTAGAGAGCATGAAAGAAATAGGTCATGTATCCCTGTGACTTGTGCTACAGCTGTTTTAAAGCTGCTGCTCCCATTGTCAACACTCAACACTTTACTCCCGCCAAGGTACAGGGATTTGGGGAGCCATTTGGTAAGCAGGAATCTACAGAGCCTGTATTATGGGTTCCAGACTAGGTCAGCATACACCTGCTTTGTTCTTACTTCAGCTCCCAACACAGGACAATACTGTTCAACTCTGCCTGCATTTCCTGCAGACAGCAAGAACCTAAGCACTCTCATCAGCATCCCTGTGCATTTGAGACCTTTTTAAACTAAGTTCTTTCCTGAGGTCTTCCAGGTGCTGAACAACCACCCCACAGCTTTTTCTTCAGTGAGCACTTAGCTTAGAGTAGCAATGTAGGTCAGTTCTCACTTGAGACCGGAAGGTGTTGTCATTTCTTTATCTCCACAAAAGTGGCATCTGCAAAGGTCAGCTGTAGAGTTGGTTTCGATACACTGTGTTGCATTATGGGACTGCAGACATCAAAATCTCTCCTAAGTTTGTGTTCCATTTACACAACATGTAATTGTAACTGAAAAGTCATCTTTACTTCCAGAATGCTTACTGGACTCTTTTTGGCCATAATGGGTGTTTTACGAGCTGTAATTTTAACAGTGCAGTCACACAGATGGGATAATAGTCATAAAGACTTGAGGGTGGGGGCTGTTATTACAGAACCTACTGCTCAAATTACAAACAGTGCTGTGGAAATCTGTGGTCATCAGAAAAAGCAAAAGACAAAACTCCTAGAAGAAAAGTAAACAGGAATCTCAAAGTAGGGCTAGCTACTAAGAACACGATACCACATTTCTGGAGAGTACCAGCCCAGGCAGTTTACAGCCAGAAACAATATCACTCTCTATTACACACAGGTTCAGGAGGCCAGACTATAAAGAGGTGACACAGCATTGCTTTTCTCCTTCTTTAACATCTGTTGAATTGCTTTGTGAAGTAATTTCTGAACATAAAGTTAAAACTTGTATATATGGAGTCTTTTTAGCATCAATACAGAAAATGCACACCAAGACAGACAATTTAAACTGAACTCCTCTTAAGTGGATTCCTATTAGAACATCAGTGTGAGACCTTGCTCTTTTTCCTAAATAAAATTATTGGGGTTTTTTACATACCTATTAAGAACACAGAGACCAGAAAGTTGGAGGGTTTGACTATTGTTGTAGATCTCCTACTTCATTTAATAAAATGGATGGAAAAGGAGATTTTGATGAAGTCTTTGTGCGAGTATATTGGCACCCCTTCTGAATTCAGGGTGTGAAAGAAGAATTCTTAGCAAATGGGACAAGAGTAGTTTTGCTGGGGAACTGTCAGTGTGGAATGGACATTTCACAGATATAATATGTTCAAACGAGATATTATGTTCCTTTCCATGGCACAACTCAAACTGTTGAGCTCATTTTGATTTACACAACAGTGTAGCAGGAGCATCTGGGGCCTTGGTTGGGTTCCCCTGTGTGTGCTGCTCATGGCTGACAGGGGGTGAGTATTAATCTGCTCTCCCAGAGCTCAGTCAAATGCCCAACCATCAATGGCAGCTTGAAGTTTTGCTTTCAGATACATTCCCTCCAGGGAATACGTCGCCTCTCCAGGCATTTCCAGCATTATGGACAAAGATTGAGGAGCAAGACAAACCTTCTTTAACTGTGGCCGCTTAAACAAAAAATAAAAAATATTACCTGTGACACAAACTTCAGAGTTCTACTTCTCAAAATAACAAGATACTGTCCAAAATATCCCTGCTCACCCTCCTAGCTGACAAGAGGATATAAAATGTTTATTAAATTATCCTTTCTATGTTACTTACCCAGCTAAGTCTGGCAGCATTTCACATTGAGGCATTGTCCTTGTCTCCCAAAGGAACTGCGCTGTGCACGCACAGTTTGATTTGTTCCCATGGTGGGCACCCCGAGAAGCTGCACTGCAATTCCAAAGCCAAATTCCCGAGGTTTGGGACTCCAGAGTGAGCGTCAGCCACCCACAGGCCAGGTGAGACACGCTCTGGCATTGCTACAAGCTCTGCCTTGCATTTGTCTCCCCACTTGCTACATTGAAATCGAACATTTTGTAGAGAAACTGAAAAACATTTTTCTCCTCTCTATCCCCAACAACAGTTCCTGTCAGCAATTTTAAGTAAATCAAGCGCATCATTCATGATAGCTGCAATAAGTCACTAATGAATACAAAAAAAAAAAAAGTAGTTCAAGTTTTCCAGAGATTTTTATCATTTTATAATGAAAAGGAAGATTTTATTTTAAAATAAATGGCTGCTAATACAGAGATGATAATGTGAAATGTAAGGATTAGATAAAGTTTCAAAACCAAGCTCAAAATAAAGAAAGGATTTATATTTGCTGGGAACCCTGATCTCACAGTTATTATGGACAAAAGCAAAATTCCCCTTGGTATCTATTTGATAAACTAAAAAGAAAAAGCAGCTGAGAGTCCTAAGGCAAAAGAATTGTCTAAAAGAGGAAAACCAAAGTCCTGTTGCACAACTGACTCTCTTCCAAAAAAGTAATAATGCCCAAACAACAAAATGCTGAAGTTCTCAAAATTGCATAACCTTTATCGGCAACTGTTTTTCTTCATTTATTTGCTTTTTATATTCCCAGTCTAGCTGACCAGGTGTTGTTGCTTTTGCTGAATCCCAAATAGTTTCTGGACAATAACATGGAACCCAAGAGTCAGAGAAGCACAAGGCATTTCTAGGGTTGTTCACAAAAAGGTGGATGACATTAAAATGCAGAGTTTCTGTCCCTCCTATGGGTATGGCCAGACAGAACATAGGCTTGTGCCTCTTCACTCAGCTGGGAGGGATCTGGTGCTAACCTGAGAGCAGCTATGACAGAAGGCAAATGGAGCCTTGCTAACAACACTATAATTCTTTGTTGAAATGTAAACAACACTTTTTATTTCCCCATCTAAAGTCTGCTTGGCTCTAGCTGACAAATACATGTTTCTGGAACAAAAACCCGAAGTTATTATCTACTGGGACAAGTATTTTGAATATTAAATACACAGCTCAAATTTTTGTAGGTGATTAGAGTGAAAAGTAGGTAGCACATGAACATAAAGCAAAGGCAGATGGGCTGCTGAGAATTAATGATGAGTTGAGTTGCTAATTAGGAACTCATGCTAAGTTATAGTCAGGACAACAATTGATTCCTGTTAGGTTCTTCCCTGAAGGCTCCATCTATCAAGCAACCTTTCCAAGCTACTTGACAAAACTGCTTGTGGCATAAAGATTTTCTTTCATGTTCATCACTGAGAAATTAACCAATCACCTGACAAATACTGGTGGTTGTTATTCCACCTTCAAGTTTCTAATGAATCAAAAGTTGTCTATGTTGACCAATATGACCTTTAGCTTGTACGCCTGTGATCTATTCTGAAATGGGTTTTTAAATGTCAGCGCTTATTCCTGATGAAAAACAAAAGTGTTCAAAATCTCTTACAAATTGTCTTTAGATGAAACAAACACTAAAGCCTACGACATGCAGGATATTACAAATGACAAATATACTACAACTGCCAGACATTATTCAAGCTACAACCGAACTTTAAAAAAAATATATCATATTGCAGGAGGAATACAATTTCATATTCTACGTGCAGGCTTCCAAAACATTGTAACTTTTTCTATCAGCACACCTCTGAACATTCCCTTTGTGAATCTTTTTTTAAAAGTTATTTACCTGTGTTTATCAGAAAAATAAACAATCTGCCAAAACTATTCCCTAACTAAATTTTGGACATATTTTCTCTGCATGAAAACAAGCAATTCATCAAGTGCTGAATGACTTCTAAGAACTATTAGTTTCAAGAATACATTTAGGACATAACACAATACCTGAGGGGAAGTCAATAAATGGCTGCTTGAGGACAGTTTGACCTGCCTGCAGGACCTGGGCAGGTCACACATTTCCAGGGCAATCGATAGAACAGCACAGCTGCTGCTGCTTCACTGCTTCAGGAAGCTGAGCATGAGCTGCCTGGCATCAGGAGGGCAAGGCCTGCTCAGAGGCACAGAGGATCCAGCGTGCCCCAAGCAAAGCAGGATGCAAGGCAGTGGGGATGCACACCCAATCCACGGACACCAGCAGCAAACATCCCCTCTGACCTCTGCTGGGCAGTTACCAACAGGAGACCCCTCTTGATTTCAATCTACCCACTCAGGTTTCACCTCACCCAGGAAAGGAGCAACTCATATTTAGCCAAACCTGTTAAGCATTATGATTAATGAGAGGAAAAGATGCTTTCAACAGGTTTCAATTTTCCTCTAACTCATTTTTCTGTAGGCAAAGAACAGTTGTTTTGAACAGTGAAATCTGGCAGACAGTTAACCTTTATTTCAGAGAGACAAATTACTTTTTCATCACAGTTTATCAAATCAGCAGCTCAGCTCCATAGATCAACACAGTGGGAAAATTTTATCAGAACTGAAAGAGGATTTTACTGAAAACAGATTGGCTCAAAATAAGATATGCCTACTTCTGTGAGGAAGAACACCAGGGTTTTTCATGGTACTCCAAAATGAAGAATTGGGGCAGGGAAATCAGAGGAGGCAGCATGGCTTGAACCGCCACAAATCTCTTCCTGCAATCTCTTAATGTAGGGGAAGATGGACATTTATTGTGAATTAGGGAACATATACCCCGTCTTCACACAGGCTTCTGTCACTGCATTTTTTTCTGTAATTTTATCAGGGGAAAGTTGAAAAAATAATATGGGAAGCACAAAAAGCTTGAAACAAACAATAAAACTAAACCTCAGTGTGATGAAGAGACACATGAGCAATGCTTCAAAGACTGAGAATTTGTAGGTACCAGTACACCAAGATCTGAGTTTATCTTTAGTTCCAATTGCTTATGTATTCCATGAGAGCTATACTTATTTATACAAACAGGTATCCTCTAGTTCAAAATCAGTTTTTGAAAAATCTTCATGGCCTTCTGCTTCGCCCTCACCTATCTTTTCAGTGTTCCTCTATCTTGCCTGAAAAGCAAACACAAGACTGGCCAAGTCCTTTCTCAAAGGATATTAATTTTTCAGGCTCAAAAGTTTCCAACTCTCCTTTCACACTCTCAATTAAACTCCACTAAGCAAAGCCACACAGTCCCAGTGAGAACAACAAAAATGTAAACATACAAATGGCAAAGAACTTCCCTTTGGAGAAAGGATTGACAGTTTTGCTCCCACCTATGTGGCTCTGTTGTTCTATGCACAGCCTTCAAGGTTCTCAAGCTTTGAAAAACTACAGACTGGTCTTTTCTGTGCAGCTGGTTCCAGGTTTGACTAAAAAAACCTTATAAACCTGTTTCCCTGCACATGTAAACAGGCCAATGAAGATGCTACATGCTGGAAAAAACCAAAAAAACCAAAACAAAACAAAAACAACAACAACAACAAAAAAAAACAAAACAAAAAAAAAAAAAAAAAAAAAAAAAAAACCCACACCAAGGTGCTTTATTCTTAAGAGTTTTTTCCTCTGTGTTACAGGTAAATTGCTACTCTATTAGTATCATACTGGCCTGGCATTATTGATATCTGAGCACCGTAGCATCAATCATCGCTATGGAAAAGCTGCATTTATATATCACTGTATGGTTTCCTCCCCAGGAAGCCTATGAAATAGAGTTCACATTATTGTCCTGGGGTACAGAAATAGGGTGTATGTACATAAGTAAGTGTGTAAGTACTAGAAGTAAGCAGTACATAATGAACTAACTTCTACATTTTTCCTAAAGTGGAATTCTCAGGAATGCCAAAGTTCATGACTGGATCCCTCTCTGTTAAAAACAAACTTGTGATGTTGTAGAAATGTAATTTAAAAAAAAAAAATCTAGAATAACTTGTGCTTTATTGCTTCCTGATTTCCAGTGCAGTTACTGCTTTTGAATCTTGAGGCTACAGAGAAGACAGCTGATTCCCCTGAGCTCTCAAGACAAACACCATTTGGGAATGAGAATAAATAGCTCTGAGAATCTTGAATTATTGAAACAAAGTTACATTTGAATAATTTCTTCCCAGCTTATATTTTTTCCTCTTCGGAGTTATCTGGTGATGAAAAAGACTATTCTGATCCTTGATCCATATTAAAACAGGCAAGTGCCTTTCCCTTTTGCCCAGCCCAGCATGGAGCAAGCAGCTGCCACACAAAGACAAGGAGTGGAGCTGGACCTGTGCCTCCTGTTCCTCGTGCTGACTGCATGGGAAGAGCCCTTGGGGAAAAGGGAACACAAAAGGTCTGGAACACAGGGCCCAGTGAAAGATTCTAAAAGTCAACAGGACTTGAAAAAGGTTCAGGACTACGCATTTGCAAATGCGTAGTCCTGAATGCAAATGTCCCTGCTGCAAAATTCAGGACATGTTCCAGCTTGAAGGAAAACATTTATAAACATTCCTCTTGGGAAAAGGAAACTGAAAACTTTGGTTAAGGAAGTCATTGTTGTCAACACAGGTGGAGAGCAAGGGAGACTGGTTCTGTCAAGAAAGCATATTATTCTCTTTTCATGTAGTTCTTCACACAATCAATTTTCTCTGTGCTGAAAGGGACAACGAGGCCTTGCCTAAAATAATAGTACTGTGGATAAGCATGAAAAAACTCTGATTATAGGTCAGATGCTGACGAAGATGATGAGAACAAGAACAAAGGAGCAGTGACAAGCTGTTACCATGTACACCACAGATATTATTTTGCTCATTAATTGCTCATTACATCCCATTAAAGTAGTTGCTGCTTCAAATTATGCCAGTGCTCCTGCAGAAAGAAGCATAAAGCAAAACTGTGATTCACTAAATGTGACAATGAGTAGAGTTTTAACAGTTTAAGTAGCAGTGCTCTGCACTGGGCTTGGCTGAGTCCTCAGTAAGAGGGTGACTGTCAGAACCACAAAGAACTTCTCAAACTTCACTCTGTTCTTCTGTTCACACACAACTGTACAACACCTTCAAAGGCAAATCAAAAAGCACTATTCATATATCTGAGATTAAGGCCTCAGAACACCTTTGGAAATAAAGTACCATTTTATCTTCTCTCCTTCCAATTGCAGGGAATGATGAGGTAAGAAACAGGAAGAGGCAGCAGATCAATGCCTGATCCTGGTGTCAGCAGCGGAATATTGGGGTTTGTGAACATGGGCCTATTTACAGGAAAACAGACTGGGTACACCTGACTCCAGGGGGAAAAGGATCTTTGCACAGGACTTAGCAGGAATCAGAGAGCTTTAAACTAGATCTGAAGAGGGAAGGGATAAAACCAGGCTCCCCAGAGAGAAGCCTGGGGGCAGCACTCCAGTGTTTGAGGGGTGATGTGCTAGTGAGGTCCCTCAGTCTGCCATTTCCCTGGAGCCAGGGCTGGAGATCCATGTGGCAGCAAAGACAGAAGGGGCAGCAGGATCCCAATGGAAGTGCAACTCCACCACTGCATACAGCAAGGAAACAGAGCAGGAGCTGTAAAAGGCTCTGAATATCTTCCACCCAGACCTCAGCAACACCTTTGACACTTTCCTACAGCATTCTTGTGGAGAAACTGGCTGCTCATGGCTTGGATTGGTGTACTGCTTCCTGGGTAAAAAACTGTTAAAAACACCTTTTCTTCTCTCATTTAAAAGCACAAAATCATGATTATTTGGGACTTCAGGGAGTTATTGGAAGAAGGAAGTGCATCCACATGACATTTAAGAGGTTGCTGTTTGGTTTCTAAGCATGTTTCTTTCACTTTCCCCCAGTCTGTGGTGGATCTGCTGAGGGGGAAGTGCTCCCCAGTGCAGCTGTTAACAGTCACAGCTCTTTAAGTTAAGTGGAAAAGGTGTAGTCAGACCTGGAAGCCCAAATTCTTCCCTCAGTTCTGGCAAAAAAGTGGCTCCTAACTGTGACTATTTGCAGATCACCTTTGATAATAATGCACATTCAAGCTGTAGCTTCAATTATTTTTTTAATATATAGAAAACACTTTCAAGTACCATATCAATTAATTTTAAACAGTAATTGTACCATATATATCACCATATTGTTTTTAAACTTTTCCTATTAAATCTAATGAATTACTGAGATAAACTGTACAGCACAGGGCCAGGGTCACAATCTGATTTGAATTTAGGTCATTGTCTATGATAATGGATTCATTTATAAACTTATATATGTCCTAAGCTCCGCACACCTTTGGTTTTCAATAATGATCCTTAGAGCTAGGAGATTGAAATTTTGCTGCAAATGGATGTATTTGTACAATACATTACACAAAGTACTGCAGCTCCAAGGCAGGTGGCCCTCTGTCAGCCTGGAATTATAGATAGCATCCATTACTGGCATGGAGAGAAGTACAAGTGAATCACCCATCCCTGGAAGAATTTATAGTAGGGGAACACCTGCCTGCCCACCTGCTTCCTTGCATTCCTTTGTGCAATTAACACCTGAGCTTTGTTTTTAAGGGCTCTATATTAAAATCCATAGACCTGAGGTAAGGGCTTGTTAAATAGCACGAGTAGGAAACAACTGCAAAGAGTAGCAGCCTCTCAAATCAGTTCTGAGACTGACATCACTTTAAACCCTGAGGTTCTTGCCAATCTGAGTTATTCTGTGAGTTGTTTAGTTATTCAAAATTCAAGAGAGAACTCTGGGTGACCTTTACCTGAATTACTGAAGAAGAATCACTTGTTTGGGTTTTTTTCCCCTACAGTCATAACGTTCTATTGTCCTTCGGGAAAAGTACAAAAAATACACACAGTAGGTATAGAATTCTTTTTTAAAATGTGAAAATTGTGCAATTTTAGATTGTTCTCTTCAGCATATCATTGTTCCAATTCTGAGGCAAGGAAGCCAGAAATCAAGAAAAATGTGAATAAACTCTTAAAATGTTAAAGAGCTTAAAGTCTATGCATAAAACATATTCAGCTATATTAAAGTAGGTGATTAGAAATTACAGGTTCTTTCCTTCATCCTGTAATTTCAGTGTATGGGGCATAGCTGTTGCTAAAAGCACTCAGAAATTTGGGCAAGATAATTATAATATGGAACTTTTCTTCAAGAATGAAAAATGATGTAAATTTGCCACCTACTATATATGCAACAGAAGGAGAACATACAAGCATAGCAGAGTCACTGTTTTTACTTTCTAATTCATCTCAACTATATGACTTTGGCCCTTATTTAAATCATTATCTATCCAACTATAAAAATGTCATCACCAATATTTTCTCTTATAGCATACTTGAATATGGGGCAGTAGGCATAAATTCTTTAAAATGTGGCTACAGCAAAAGGAATCTCCACATAATTTTCTATAAAACTTTGGGTAGACACTACAAAAGAGTTTAGAGTGACAGATGTGCAATATTAAAGAAAATGGCAACAATATTGCATTAAATAAATCTTCCTCCATTGATGGCCGCTATCTTGCCATGAATTTGAAAACTCTGTATTTGGCACATACAGTTTGAAATAAGAGATGAGCTCTTCCAGCTCTTTCCAGAGATGGTTTTTTCAGTTATCAAATTCAGTATCTTTTATATGCAGGAAGCAGGAAAAAATTTTAAGAAAAGAAAAAAAGAAAAGCACCCAGTAAATATGGCAACGGAGCAAATAAAGCACTGCGTATTAGTTTCTCTAAGGGTAAACTAGAGGTAACAGTTAGAAACTTTTGTTAAATTGCTGTATAATAACCAGGGATCATCTCACACTACAGACAAATCTTTCTCCAGGGGAAAACAGAGCAGCAGTTTAATGAGGTACAGCCAGACAACAGATAGCAGTTTTGCTCTAGAAGCAAAACCAGAACAAAGCAATTTTCAGTTTCCTTATTTCTGAAAGCAGTCTAGGTAGACAAGGAGCTGCTGAAGGGTTGGCCTTTAGAGTTGCATTATTGTAGAAAACCCATACACTTCTATAGCAATTTCTTCTAGCTTCCCATACCCTTAAAGGACCAGGACTTCCCCATACACTTACACTGCACTGGCACATGGCTTGCTGACAATTCTAAAGCAGGAGTCCCATAAAATAAACAATTGCTGGCACAATTTGGCTATTCCTACTCTTGTGAATTCCTGTTAAATTTCTTTTATAAGATTACAGGAAAATAAACCAAGATTACATGGCTTCTTTCACTGTATTGTTTTCACATTCATTAGCAATATGAAAAACATTAAATAAAAATACTTTGAAAGTTACAAACAAAATCCTCTAAAATAATGCAGTTAACAGTATTATTTAATCATAATATGTTGATAATATCTTTAGAGATGTCCCTCAAAGAGAGATAATATCTTTAGAAACCTCTTCCTTATTGCAGGGGTATCAGGTTAAAGTGTTTGAAAACAACTGTCCCCTTCTTCCCACCACTATCAAGTGCTGGAACAGCCATGGAGTGCAAATACTTGCAAGCAGTGTGACTTCATCCTGATTGAATACATGATCTGCAGTGCTACTAAGGACTTCAGTAATATTGTTGTAAAATAGTTTATAGTAATTTGAGTTTGTTCAAAAATACCCCCCTGTTTCTGGCCAGTTCTAAATAAACAAGATTTAAGGCTGGGATGCAAATGTGTTACATCTGTTTCCACATAATTACTTAAAAGCTTTTCTCTGTAGACAGGGTTTTTCCATAGCCCAACAGGAAGGCAGCATGTCTGAATATAAAATTAATCATTACAGTAAAGACATATTCTGAAAATAAGCTCGCCTTACAGCCCCCATAAAATACTGGTTGAAGTAGTGGAACTTTTAGAGAGTAAATTCTATGTCAGCCATCTAAAGGTGCATTTTCATCTATATTATTTCACAGACTACATACATACACACACTCCTTCATAACACTTCCAAATGAGCTAGCGTGGTTGGGCAGGTTATCCTATATCAGAACAGAAACAGCTTCATACAAGAAAAAATTGAAGCAGAATTATTTCCTAGCCAAAGTTCCTAGATGGATGCTTTCACACTCTGCTACTCATCTTAAAGGACACTGTCCACTTGGGAAATTACCCTTCTGTGAGAAAAATGAGGGATGAGTGCAAACAAGTACAAAACTCCGTTGGCTCTGCTGGTTTACAAGTTTGGCATTTCTGTGGCAGACACAGAAAAGTTCACAGATAAATTTTTTTCTGAATGAACCTGAAGTGTCCCATATTTTTTCTCAGACCATGAAATTGCATCCATTTTTACAAAGAGCTATGATAAGATCTTATCAATCTGTAAATTCCTTCTCTCCCTAGACAGTATATCCTTCCCCCCACCCTCATCCCCACATAAGAAGGAAAAGTTGGCAAGCGAATTTTGCTTTAAGAACCCAGAATCACTGGTCAAGAAAAGACTTGGATGAGAGTGCGTAAATCAGTCAGTCAGCAGTTTTTTGGCTGCCTAGTTTGTTTCTTAAAGACTTCCATAGCCCCCACATCATAAAAAAACCATGGGAATTTTAGATACAAACAGGTAAGAAGTGAGCCTGGGTTTTATTGGCATCACTATTAATACAAAAAGTGAGAACTACCAGACACTCTTGAGCTGTTTTAAACTAGTACAGACCCACTGATGTCAACTAAATGATCAGATAGAGCATCACTGGATAACCCAGCCCAAAATGACAACAAATTAATAGTTCAAAAAACAGACCTGCATTTCTGAGTCTTCAGAAGGTGTTTTTGAAAGTTATGAGCATTTGGAACATATATACACTCACACGCATACATATAGCCCTTTTTAACACTTTGATTATATAAGATTAAGACAAAACACTATTCTAATCCTAAACTGGCACAGTCACTCAGACAGATGATTTGATGCAATCTACAAGAAAAAAACCTACTGCTTAAAGGGAATTAATTAAACTCAAAACATATTTTGGGTTTCTTTTTTATGAAAGCTTCTTTGGGATATATGACCAGCCTTGAAAGTTCATTTATTCCTTGCTAATGAGAGAGGTGGGATTACTCAGACAGCAAGCAGGCCACCAGTTATTATAGCCCAGATCCTACTGAATATAGATGAATACTAATGAAATGTCTGAAAGGAAACAAGGGATACAGAGAAGCTTGAAATAAATGATGAGTCAAAGAACATCACAGCACTTAAAAATCCTCCCACCCTACCAGCTACCAAAAGACCTGGAAAAACATTTGTATGCATGTCCTGTACCCCTGTGCCTCCAGCCCCCAGGAAAACACAGTTTGTTTTTCACAGTTGCATCTTCTCCAGCCATAATAAAATTGTATGTTTTTTCAACATCAATATTTACTTTAATGACATGTACATTAAGCAATTAAAATATTTGCGTGCAAAAAAAGTCTTCTATTGAAATTGCCTAGATGAATGAAACCTGCAGTGAAACAAGAGTGGAGCAAGACAAAGGTGATTTCCTATACTGATATAAGGTCAAACACCCAGTAAAGACATGAGCCTGAAAAAGGTCACTGAGTAGTTCAGAAAGCAGTCCTACAGCGGAGCTGGTAGGTGGGAGGTACTGCAGGAAGAACAACCTCTTTGCACAGGAGTTAGTGGCACCCTGTGATTGCTGCACTGCTCCAGGACTAAGAACATGATGCACACACCACAGGGCACACAGTTACTGCCTCCTCTGCAGTCACTACAGCCCCCGGGCCCACTGCACAAACCTTTAGCCTGCAGTATGTACCAGGACTGAGCCTACATTTTGCTCTGGATAGCCCATTGACACTTTTCCAATTGTAGAGTAAAACTCTTGGGGGCAGCTGTTAATTCATCTTCCCCTTAATTTAAAGGCTGAAGAAAGCATGTAACAGTGTCAGCAAACCATTTTTTAACCTAAACTCATGGATTCTTAATCTTAGCTCCGAGGACTCATATTTATTTATGATGACTGTTAAAACTGAGTCTTTATTATGGAGCTTTGTCACCAATATCCTATATGTAACTTTGTAAAAATCATGGAGGAACTCCCTGATTCGGGGGGGAAAACACAGCAAGTTGATTCCCAGCCTCATTTCACTTGAATAATCATTTATATACATACAAACATATTATATACAGTCAGAATTGTCCACAATTTGAAACCAAGGTACATAAAATAGAATTATGTGTTGGTGAAGAGAGGCAGTATCATTCTTAAGATTTTAGTAAGAGACATATACTTCAGCATATTTCCTTTCAGCAACTCAGGTTCTAGTTTCATCGAAATTCTCTGGTTTAGGACTCAGTTTTTCCATTTCTATGCTCCATAAGAATGGGGCAGATAATGTATAACACAAGCAAGGGAACCTCACAAGAGAAATGCATCATCATCAAGGAACAGTCACTGTTTGAGCCTGGGTTCTCACCTCGGCATAAACATAGTTCATCCTCAAAAAGTGCATTCAGTGTTGGAAACTGCTCTTTTCTTCCTGCCAAACACTCAGACTAAAGCTCACTGGGGGAAGTTTAACCAGTGCCCTGCACACAATCTGCCAAGTCCCCGTCCCCATTTGCTGAACACAGAAAATGGGGTTTGCACAACAGCTGTAGCACTGCAGCCAGTCTGGCAGTGCCATAACCATTGAGCTGTGCTCTCACAGGAAGGATGCAGAGCTCAGTGTCAGAACATTAAGACCATAATCATGCACTAAAGGAACCAAAGGGACTCTGGGTTCCTGTGTCATAATAAAATTGTTCAAAGTTACATCCATGCTGAGCTCTTTTCCAACTTAAAGTGAAATTTAAAATGGGACAGAGCAAGAATGAAACAACATATTAGTGTGGAAAAGTAGGGCACATCCCATGAAGAACTGTATTCAGTGCAACTGCTGCCCATGACCAGGAACTACAGCCCAGTGACAAGGCAATCACTCCCTTATGCCAAACCTGGATAGAGTGCATTCTCTTAGAGCATAGCACCTGAATTTTTAAAATATATAAGAGGAACTCTGCACTATATATTTCTGTGTAAAGAATTTTTTCCAGGTGAGAGAAACGTGAACACACCATGGTCAGAACCAAGTTGCATCCTATTCCTTCACAAGGGATATCATTATCTATTATTGGATTAGCTACTGCTAGATTACACCACGGATTAAAAAAAAGGCCTCCAAATTAAAGAAAAATTTTGTTCAATATATTTAGAAAAATGTGATTCCTTTGACTTCATCAGTGTGAAAATTCCTACTTATACATACTGGTTTGGCTAAGTTCTTCTACAGTTCAGGTACTGAAGAAGCCAATTTCAAAGCAAAAAAAAAAAAAAGAGTTTACACATTCAAAGCTCATTTGAGCCTACGTCCCTCCAGGTGGCAGTGGCATAAAAATCCCAAACTTTGGAAAGAAGTTAAAGTCTCTTTATGCCAGATATTCTGGTCACCATCTTCTTACTAAAATCATGGCTGGAATTTAAGTCTGTCTTGCAGGGACAGAAACAGGCCTGGCCTAAGTGGCCAGAAACCAACCCACAGCTGCCAAGGCAGGCCTGCCACAGCCACAGAACTCAGGGCAGCACTCGGAATGGCCGTGGAAACACAAACTCCTCACCTCACCTGCTCAGCTGCCCACAGTGCAGAGATCTGAGTAACACCAGAACTCTTTATATAACATTCAACTAAATACACAAAGGATCAATTTGTTTATCTCTTCTCTTGCTAGAAAAGAAACTTTTCCTAGGTTTTTTATCTGTGGCAACGGTAAGCCAAGAAATTTTGCAGATGTAAGGATTCCATTTATTTACACAGAACAGGATCTATTTTCCACAATAATATACACTTTTCTGCCATTTTTATCAGTTTATGCTGCCTCTACAAAACCAGAGTTAAAAAATATACCCTGTTCAGTTCAAATCTCAGTGTGTTGCTCCATCACAAAAATATTCCTTCTACATGTCGTTTAGAAATATGAGTCCCAGTGTATCCAGATATATTAAATGGTAATACCAGAGACTGATGAAGTGATTCAGTAGATTTTCAGTCATCTCTCCCTTTCTCCTTTGCAGCAAAAGGATTTTAGCACTTCTTTTTGCCTTTGGTCATGGTGGTGAGGAATAGCTTGAACAATTACACCAAAATTAAATGCAATTTTTCTATCTGATCTTAGTGCCAGAGACAAAAGAGTTATTGTCGCCCACTTTTTACATCATGTTATTGTGGCAAGGTTATAAGAGGACTTAGTCTGGTCAGCACTTACCTTAAATACAGAACTGTTTTCTCAACCCTGAAAGAAGTAAAAAAAAAAAACCAAAACACAGGAACTCTACTTATCACTGAAAGTGGTAAATACATAAAAGGGGTATCTTCTTTAAGAGGATTTTGCAATTTTGATATTAGAAATCTTGATTAAAGAGTATGTAATCATTCTAATCCAGGGACTGCCTGATACGAGGGCAGATGGGATTTGTTAGACAGGACAATTTTCTGTTATTGTTTTGGGATTACAACAAACCTGCAGCTAAACTAATTGTGCCAGGATGGTTAAGGTTGTGTCAGCACTTTCCTTGTAAACCCCTTATCCAATGGATTTATTACTAAATAAAACGTTTTTCAGGGGCTGAAACCTGGCATGAGAGACTGCATTTATCTTGAGAGACTTGAAAAAGAAATTCAGCTTGTCTTAATGGAAGGAAGAAAATTGCTAATTTAGGATACATAACTTTCCACTGCTAATCTTACCAGCACCATGCATATTCTCCATGCTTTAAAAAATAAAGGGAAAAATACTCCACTGGTGTAGCTTCATTTCAATGTAGAAAAAACCAAAAATCCCATGTAAGCCACCTTCTCTTTTTATGGAGATTTTGAATTTTATACAACACATGTAATGGTTTTTCCCTGACTATCTAACACAGTGCCACAAACAGGCCCCAATTATACCCACTGGTCACACAAAAGACAAACATAGTCTATGAATAACCCAACACATATTTATTTTTTAAAAAACCCTCTTGTGATATGCATTTATTTTTCAATGGCAGCAATCACAGCTAGAAAGAAAGCCACCCTAAAAAGAATTTTTTAAAAGAACTGTTAAATGGCAATGAGAACAAAAAAGTATGAAGTCACAGGAAGGTTCCTGAATTAGACTAGGAAGTATCATGAGGCCCTTTAACTGTAATATCCCAGGATGGCCAAAGCAAGGGCCTGGCTCCCAACCACAATGGCAAAACCCAGTGCAGAAACAAGAGGCTGGAAGCCCAGAACTTCAAATACAGAACAAGCTCTAAAACATCCATTCTGCTACTCATCACACCTGCTCTTCAGGCAGTAGCTAAGGCAAATTGAATTTCATATACAGGTGAAGAACCTCTGACAAAGATTAGACAATGACAATTAGACACCATCCTTTAACATATCACATTATCTGAAGTTTGTGATCTTTGTACTTCACAGGATTTATTGTGCACTGGACTTTCAAAGGTAGTCAGGAGAGCAGCTCATCTTTTAAATAATTTTGCTGTTCTACAGGTATTTGACAGTAATATTGAATCATATCCCATACAAGCCTCACATGAACATTTTATCTGAAATTAGATTCAAAACATCTTAGATTCAAACACACTCTACACTGGAGACCTCAAATTTAGCTGTATTTTGTCTTTTTTTACAAATACCTATTGCCAGCCAACTCATATTGGATTAAACAGCCACTCTGGCTTTTCTCTCATACCCCCATCACCACCTGCAAAGGTCTGAGCCTCAACAAGGCACTCCTGGAAATTCATTATCTTTAAGGAATACACATGAAATGACAGTTTTCTCAGTATTGCTCCTTATGGGCAGGCTTAGTGCTTTCTATGCAGTGCAGAGTTGCAATAAACACCGATTCACCCTTCTGCATTGTGCCTCAGGAGGAGGAATCAGGTACGAGTAATCAAAAAGCTCTGGTCAGCACTTCTGCAGCTTTATCACTTCTGTATGCCAAGAAAAGTAAAAATAAAGTCATTTTAAAAATCAGCTACTTGAGTCAGTAATTCAGCAGATATAAACAAACAAAAGATCTGAAATGCAGGAGTTCAGTTTTAATAAAGACACCTCTTTTAAAAAGAAGTTGAATGCCGAGATCACCCATTTCAGCCTTGTGACCCATCTATTGGAACACAGAGAGGAGATCACAGCCCTTCAAATGGTTCAGCAAAGGCTTCGCACAGCCCCTTTTCCTTCAGTGAAATTCCTTTCTTAAAGCTTTATTCTTGTTCAACTAGATACAGGCTTGGCCTTTTTCTTTCTAACTTTTTTCTCCTCTCCTCCTTCCGTTGCTGTAAACACACATTTCAGAGAAAAGAAGACATTAAAGAGGGCCAACGGAGCTCACTACCTGAGCATTGCTTCATGTGAAATGATTTTACGAAGTCAGACAGTGCCTGTTCTCCTGAGTAAATAACTGGACCCACGCCACAGCACACAGGATATTAATGTTCTTTATGAAGTGGAAAAAGACTCAGATGAGGCAGACACAGTGCTACCAAAAGGAACATGCATTAGTTTTGCTTGAGGACAGCATGTCAGAATCTGTAAACTCCTTCCACCTCAAAGGGCATTCACCCTTCCCAGTCAGGACATGTGTGTTCAAGTCTTTGTTCAAATGCAATGTCTCACACTGTCTCTCCTCAGCCTTGTTTACCTACCTGGTGAGTCTCCTTTCTGCTCCATGCCCTTTTGCTGTACAGCATCTGCTCCCTACACCAAATTAAGCTTAAGCCTGTGAGTCTGCTCAACGAAGCTTGGCTCAGCTTCTCAAAACCTTCATACTGTACTCTTGTGCAATTATTAAAAAGTGTGTGCCCACACACATGCAGGAGCATGTCCAAGCAGAAGCACAGAGATGTCCAGCACAGCTTCACACTGGTCCTCCCACAGCACCCGAGCTAAAGGTTCACAACTACCCCTCAGCAACGCTGCCTTTGAGTGCAGGCAGCAAAGCCTGATTAGGGGCAGGGGTTGCAATTAACGCCTGACACTACTAATTGAAAGCAGGGGTGTTGTGGAATCCAACTTGAATTGGCAGCACCAAGTCATTGGCTATTACTGCACCTACTTACCTAATTCTTAACTACCTTGAGCTTCTGGAAGAATGCAAATTTTGAAATGCTTTTGTAGCACTGTGAACATCAAAATGACTGATAAGATGCAGGGAGTTATGAAGCCATGTGTAATGAGGCTCTGAAGATCATGAGAAACTGATTTAAGCTGCACCGTTTAAATGTCATTGGATTGTTTTTGACAGTTCTTTCTGATCTGACATGGTGAATTTGGGAGACACATTCATAATGGAGAAAATGTATGCATTATATATAAACACAGAGAGACCTTCCTACATATATAGATTGTAGTGCTCCCAGCTTTCTCTTGCTACTATTAGTTGTAGATGTATATCATTAGGATAATTTCTGTCTTTCAGTTTATACTGGTTTGCTAGGGGTGTAGAAAAAGCTTTTGCAGATACAGGACATCAGTATGGCACCCCAAAACATTAGCCTGGCATGTTAAAAGTGTGAGGATTACGGTTAGCACTTATAGCATGTTTGTTCTGCCACCACTGCTTCCATTAGAAAACAAAACACTGTTCTTGAGTTCGAGTGGGTGCTTATTACTGAGTTACAACCTTTGCATCCGATGTGCAAGACTATTACTGCTACAGGGTACTGTATCGGCTGTGGCTCAGTGAATAAGTGAAACTGTAGTTACTGTAAACCACATCATCTATCTATACAGTTGAAATGTGAGCAAGAGAATGTTGAGATGATATTTCACACATTTTTGAGAAGAGAGATACAGGTGTTTTCCCCTTACAGTTGAATTTGCCAGGAGTAATGATAGAGAGGGAACACCTTGCTGTACTCTGCCTTTGGATTTCTGCTCTGAAGAAAATATATCTTTCATTTTTAACATGCCACAATCTCAGACAAAGTTACTTTACACTGGAAGTATTCATACTTCGCTAACTGCTTTAAAAAGTCACTCAGTATTATTAAGTGCTCATTTAAAGTAATATTTGTGATCTGCCAAACCACTTAACAGCATGTAGTAAGAAGTTTTGAGCCATTATCAAGCTTGCAGTTATATATAATAAGGAGGATGGGTTTAAATAAAAATCACTTTCAAGTAAAGGAATGATTAATCATTGCTGTTCTCTCCTCCGTTTGTATTCTTAGCAAAAGCTGTCAACCTTTGTCCCAGCATTAATGGTGAGTTTTATGTGACTGTACGTGGTATTCTTAAACTTGATTAATTAGCAAGGCCACTTTTTATTTGAAAGTGCAGAATGGAGTCACATTTTTGTTCAGTTCCCTAGGGAACTAATTATAAGGTCTGCTCCACATACATCACAACAATATCTCCTATATGGCACAAGTAATTATTTAGATACTGTAAATATCCTTCCAAATACTTAAAACAGAACTGCTTCAGCTATTTTAAAGTTTCAGTAGAAACTGGTGCTAGCCTCTACTGGGAAGTTCCAAATATTTCCTGCTCAGGAAAAACAGCAGGTACTCAGCATCATGAAAAAAAGTAAACCCTCTAACAGGAATTTATCTGAACCAGTACAAAAGAAAATGAAGAAAAGGAAAACATAGTAGTTAAGACTACACAAATCTCCAAAAAAAATGAACATAAATGTTTAACAACTCAATAATGTTGTTTTTTCTCCCTTAACTCCAAGGCAGCAATCAATTCTTTCTATTCTCCACCCCCAGTACACTGACAGTTTTGCTGCATTAAAAATCAGAGTAGAATATGCAAAAGCCAATCTTTTAGACAAGGAAAAATCCTTCTCTCCCATCTTGCATTAGAATTGGGGCAGTGGCAGTGGGCTAAGGAGTGGGAAAGGCTGATTAGTCATATTCCAGAAGCTTTGGGAAAGAATCCCATCATACTAGATGTACAAAGACATCAAAAGAAGTTTTGCAATAGCACAAGATGTCTCCTAAACTCTACACCAGAACTGGAAACTCAGCTGCTACAAAACCACAATTCACCACTCGGAACACACACAGGGAACACAAACGCTGCCTTGGAAAGGGGCAGAGTGGCTGCAAAGTAGCTGAGGAGCTACACCAAGCATCAGTTCACTTCTTTTTTGGCTTGTGGAATTCTCGACTTTCTCAGGCTGTGCTCCAATTCCCAGGATTTGCCCCTAAAGGCAAATTTTGGGGGGGAAAAAAAAAGAAGGCTATTTGATTGGCTCCAAAGCTCTTCTAAATTGGATGATACAGTGCACATCAAGCAGTAGAACAGCTTCCATAGCAACACACACTCTCTGCTTAGTTATTTCTAGGGCATCTGTCAGTGACTCTGCTCCCTGCACACAGAGGCAGGGAGGGAAGGTTGCTTGCAGCCTTGTAAACAGCCGCCGTTATTTTCCAAGTGTATCTGTGTTATTATCAGAGTGCTCCTTGTGAGGGCAGGCAGCAGCAAACTGCTCTTCCAAATTGATTGTAATACAGATTTATATTAGCCAGCATCTCCCAAACAAAGACTTCAGTGCAGTCTACATAGACTGTAAAAAACACTCTGCAAGAGACCAGAATTCTAGATTAAACTTTCTGAAGCCAGAAAAAGAAATTAGACAAGATCATGCTATCTAGAAATACACTCCAGCTATGCTGAAGCAGGTGACAAGTGTTTCCACACAGGACAACAGTCTTAAATATTTCTAAACTTTTGCCCAAATCCACTTTTTCTGAAGGTATATCAAACAGGTGAAAGTATCAATTTATCTCACCTTCACAATATGGCAAAACCAACTAAGAGTATGCTGAAGTCCAACATGCACATCAAATCACAAAAATTTGTGCCATTATAATGTTTTAGTTCAAATTACTCTATTTCGTCTTTGAAGATTTTTTTGTATTAGGTCACAACTTACACAGTATCAGTATCTCTCCTTATTTCCATCACCTTGGAAACACCATTACATGCAGGAAAACAAATACCAGGAAAATAAATATGGATTTATTATTTATAATGCAAGAAATTTTTAATCCCAGATCTTCTATTTGATATTCTTAAAGAATTTTACAATAACTGAGACATTTTGTATCCAAGTAATTCCCTTCTGTAGCTGAGTAATAACAGTTGTGACCACAATTTTGAAGATTATGAGTATAGATAAATAAATGAGGGCTGATAAGCAACTACCATTTCCCTCAACAACAAAACCACAGGACTTCTGAAAAAAAATTGACCGAGTTCAAGAGAAGTGTACTTTTAATGTTGGATATTGCTTATTTTTAAAATGTGTGAAATGGAAATATAGGTGAAAAGAACAGGTACTACTGTTCTAAGTAACAGCTCTAGAAAATGTCAGCAGCTACTGAAATCATTAACAATTAACACTATAATTCACAGGAAGAAAATGTAATTGCTCTCTTATTATTTAAGATTTTGCTAAAATAAACTGATAGCTGGATTAGAAGGAGTTTGGTCTAGTTTTTAGTAAACACCGAACAAATCACCAAGAATATACATCAAGCACACAGTTAGTAGTTAAAAGCTTTTGTCCTTGGGGTATTTTGGAGTCCACTACCATATTCACTGAACAATGAGTCAGTGGAGAAGATACAAAATGCAGCAAACTTTATTTAGTTTTATTTGGCATTTATAAATATATTCTGTGGCATTTGGTAAGAGACAGAATTTGATGGGACTTGAAGACAGCAAAACTTTGTAGCTAAACTCTTCACCAATCTTTACTATTGCAATTAGTAATTTAATTTTTTACTCTTGCTTATGCCAGGATTGCTTCTATCCTTGGAAATGGTATTCAGGGTTCAGTAAAAGGGAGAACACCTGCAGAGCTAAGGAAAGTGGAGGACACCAAGTTTGGGGACCAGAGGGAAGTGTCAGGGAGAGAGACACATAAAGTAGTTCAGATTAGTCTTATTATGGTACCCACTAGTAAAAGAGTCTCTGAGTTAATATTATTTTGCCATCAATAATAACTGATGAAATCAGCTATAAAATGCAAGTCTCATCTCATTAGATTTCTGGCCAATTAAACCATTGCTTACTGCTCCTTCATCAGCTCCAGATGCAGAGGGTGTTGCAATGCCCTCTAATACATGGTAAATTAAATAGGTACTTAATCGAATTTGCGTGGTTAAAAAGGAGCACCTTCTGAAGTATTGGAAAATATAATCAAAGAGATCCTAGGGGGAAAGAAGGCTGTGAAAGCCACGCTTGTACAACTGTATGCCACCTTCATTCTCTGTACAACAGTATGCCAGCTCTATCAGCTTCCTGCATCACATAATATTCCAAGGCATCTGCTCCAGAGGTTTTTCCAGAAGACCAAATTTCCAAATGGCATTCAAGGCATGAGGTCACACAATGCTGATAATAATGAAGTCTGACACAGAATAGTTTGCTCACCATGTAAGCTTCATTCAGCCTCAGCACTGGCAAAATCAAGGTGGAAACTGTCTCTGATGAGGTCACTTGAGTGATTTATAAAGTGTTTTAGCAGCACTGCACAAACTCAGCCCAGGTCACTACTTGGATCTGTGCAAAGCAGTCCTGCATGTCCTCTGAATGTGTGCAGTGCAGAGCCATGGAAGTGGTTGCATCATCTGAGAATCCTACAAAACTCGCACCTTCTGGCTTAGCCTGAACCCTTACCTGGGGTCACATAGTTGTTAGGTGAAATAACGAAGAATTATTGCTATTATCTACCCTGGTTTGTAAGCACAGGCCAGCAGTATTGCATGTCCAGCTCTAAGCTTCCAGCAATCAGCTAGAGTCAGTGAGAGGAGCTACTGCAGAAGTGGGTAAAAGCTGGAAAATTGTGAGTCATATTTCAACCACAATATAGATGGTATAGAACCACAGCAGATTTGAAAGGCTAAATCGGTATCTGTTAGCTATTATTACACTCTGATTGCTATGAGGAAGAAAGTTCCTATTTCTCCTTTGCCTGTACCTTTTGCTGTTCCCTGTGCAAAGGCTTTGCAGCAAAAGCAGCTCACTGGTTCAGAGGAGGGGATCAGGACAATCAGTGTCAGTGGGGTGAGATCTGTCACTGTGCTCCTCTGCACACTCAGGGCACTGGGCAGCACAGCCAGCCCGAGGAAAGGGGCAGGACAGGGCAGCAGGCACTGCCTCAGCTCAGCTCCAACATCACATTCACAGCAGAACTCTACCAGAACTGACTTCTATCAAAAATAGTGTGATAGCACCAGAGAGCACATCAGAAGCATTCTGTTTCTTTGGGAAGAAAACAGGCAGCTCTTTCAAATGCCTACCAGTGACTTTAGTATTGAAATATTTTCCTTACAAAATCCAGCATGTAATTCTTTAGATCATGGCAGAGAGAGAAGCAGTAGAAGAACAAACCAACATCAATAACTAACGGGAATGTTTAATGAAAGTGCCATTTTCATTAACTGAGAGTCAGTCTCTGCTCTTTGTAGCTTAGTTTTCACTGCTAAGTTTCTGCAAACTAAGACACATTCTAAATTCACTCATAATTCAATACAAAGTTTCCACAGCAGGAAATTCTTCATGTAGTCTCTACATATTTTTTCTTAAATCTCTCTCAAGCTCTAAAATAATGCTTACAATGCAGCATTTTTGAGAGAATCAGAAAAGAAAGCCTTATATTATTTTTAAAAAATTGTATACTTAGAATGAACCAAATTATCTCATGGAAACTCTAATATTTCTTTTCTGTAGCTTCACCAGACATGTCAGAATCAGAAAGCATGCCAGCAGAATCAGATTCAGAATTGGTACCTCTCATCTAAAACTGATGAATCTGTATCATTTTATTCACCAAGACCCTCTATGTAAGGGGGTTTAGTCGATATACTTGAACTTAATAGGTATCAGGTGGTTAATGGATTATTTAACAAGTGTTTTTGTAAGAAGAATGTTAAAAAATAAAAATCAGCTGCTCCAGCTGACATTAGTTATCCAAAGCAGTAGTCAGGTTTTGCCATATCTTTTAAGATATTTTAATATATCAGAAATTCCTATTTCAGCAACCCAAGTGCACTAAGCTATCTAAAATACATCCAAAGTATTCTCTTTGTCATTAAATGTATGTCCTAATATATAATTTAGGATGATGGCCAAACTCTCATGGATGTAAGGTGATGAATATATTCTGTCATGAATTGTTATGCAGCAATTAAGCCTGCCCACATTTAAGCATTTATTGAAGGCTCTCCAGGATACTGGACATTGTCCTCGTGAGAGCAGAAAACATCATTACAGCAATCCAACAATGAGGCTTCCATGTAAAGGAAAATATTTTTAATAAAGTCACCCACAACACCTTTATGCAGTCAGTTACCAGCCCAAAGCCAAGATAAAGTGTAAGTGCAATAAATCAATACTTTAAAATATAGCAAAAGTGTTATGAAAAGAATTGTCACCTCTCTAATTCAGTTGAAATTTAAACCTAGAGAAACATACCAACAAAACTGGTCCTGGTGCAAGACTGACTGGGGAAAATAAACATATTTAGCTGCTACTCAAGTAGAGACAATAATTGCTCAGTAGCATTGTTTATAATCAGCTGCAAAGACATTAAAACCATCAGGGAACAAAAACAGCCAAGGAGAAACACTGCCCCAAACAATAAAACAGCACTTCAACCTGCACTGTTATATTTGTGTTTCAATAATTTTTGTACCTCACTTTGATTTAGAAGCATCATACACACAGGAACAGAGTCAATCAAACGACAACATTTAGAGGACATGAAACCACAGAAAAACCAAGTTACATGAATTTAGGATTTGGGTCACCAGTACGAAATGGAAACAGCAGCAAATGTCATCAATAACCAAAAAAATTGTCAGGCAAACAATGAAACTAAGAAAGGACGGCCTTAAAGCATCTTTCAAAGAAATTTCTTGTAACCAGACTGCAAAGATGAAAAGATTTTTTTCCTCCAATTAACTTGAACTGAGAGAGATGAAGGGGAATGACTTGAAATGAAAAAAAAGAGGGATAGAGTTCAGAGACAGACTCTGCTGGATACCAGTAACAGCGGAACAAGTCACAGACATTCCAAATGATCGGAAAATTGGATTTAGAAATAAGAGAATTTGTACTTGTGTTGCAAGTATTTCTGAACAGAAAGAAGCAGGATAAGGAGGAAATACAAGGAGAATTGACATTTTCATGATTCTTTCTCCAAGACTAAGTTTCTTAGTTATTTTGAGAAATGAAAAGTTCAATAAACATCAATTAGAACCTTTTAGCAAAGCTGTCCAGAAATAATCACTGTTTCTTGTGAGCAACTAGACATACCAAAATGGTCCCTGATATTCACTAAGTCTTCAGTACCCTAAATAAACAATTTTTATATTTTTACTCAAATACAGGCCACAGTCTCCAGGAGTGATCTTTATTTTTCCAGACTAAAAATCCAGTTGTAAAACAATTCTCCATCTATCAATAAGAGACAAGAAAAAATACAAATTTCCTGTGCTTATTTGAAGTGAACTAAATGACCTTGCTATTGAAAACAATTTGGCACATATATCCTGCAATTTATAACACCCCCCATCCACAAAACAAAGTCGAGGTGCTCCCAGCCATGGGTCTAGTCAGCAGTCTGTAAGTGACGTTACCCTGTCACCTCTCAGGGCCGTGGGGACACTCAGCACTGCCCCACAGGAGCAGCTGTGCAGCCACAAACTCCATCACTTACCCTGTAAATGCCCAGGGCTGGAGCATTTCCCGTCCTGTTTCAGCTGCAGTTCAGCCGACAATGGAATATTTTTACCTATCATGAGAGGAGACAGAACCTGCTGGTAATTTAAAGAAAAATTCATACAACACTTAAAAATCTTTAGATGATCAAAATGTCTAAAACTATTTTACAAAGGAAGTATTTAGAGAGTAGGAATGAAAGAAACTGGAAAGAGTCTGGCATTGTGATCTCACATTGCAGGCCATGGGATGTACCTTCCCTTCACTTTTGAACATCCACAGAAAAAGAACTCTTGAGACCAAGTGGCAGAAGATTAAAAAGTCATATTGAAAGAAGACATTTGACACTATCCCAAAATAAAGAAATAAAAGGCAGTTTCTTAACATGCTCTCTGATTTAATATTTCCCTTCTGCAATGTTCTGCTTCCCTGCTGCTGAGTGACAGAAAAGGAAATAACAAAAAGTCTTTTTGTGTCCATATCTTGCTTTTTTCCTACGTATTGTAGAAGAAATTATAGAGCTGATCATTAAAAATGTTACAATTAAGTCCTGCACTCACCAGATGTACAGCTGAAAAGTGCGATCAATCCCACTTTTATCACAGGTAAAATTACATCACAGGTAAAGAGAAAGAAAAACTGATGAATAAACTGAAGAAACCAATAGAAAAAACCCTGTAGCCTCTTCTGCTAGATTGGAGGGTGAAGAGGGAGGAAAAAATGCAGTATCATGTTTTTGGAGTAATTTCTGTTATGCCCTTTTCCTACGAAGATGTAACTGCAGGTTTAATGCAGGCTGTGACATAACTGATTGCTAATAATCAATTTGCTATTTATCCTGCACCTGATTAAACAATATAATAGCAGGAAATGTGTAAAATCAGAAAAATAGATCCTGACTGGGCACTCACATGTTTGACAGCAGACACTATGCTAGATCCATGGGAAGTGCTTGCTGCTCAGGAGATGTGAAAGCTCCCAGATAAACGAGGAGATGAATGGAGGCATCAGGTGCCACATGGTTTGGGGCTTTCTTGGTTTGTTACAGAGCAATTAAATAACATTTCTAGTACCCTCCATGAAGTGGTTACCATAGTTATTGAGTGGCTGCAAATGCAAATTCAGGTAGAGAGCACCGGCCTCTCCCCTCTCATGTGGAAAGTGAATGAGGCTTTCCCCAGCCCACCACCCCTCTCCTCTTATTTACTGTATTTCTTCATGTACTTTGAATTTTAAGTTGTTGTTTTGGAGTTTTGGAGTTACTGTTCTAGATTCCAGACCCTTATAAAATACATGGGGGAAAAGTACAGATAATTTTTGTTTGTTTGGTTGGTTGTGGTTGTTTTGGTTGTTTTTTTTTGTTTGTTTGTTTTTGGTTTTTTTTTTTTTTTTTTTGTTATCTTTCTATACTCTCTTTCTATACTGTACTATATATTGTCATTGATTTTTTCTCATATTTATATCATCTATTTAATTAATAAATTATTAAAAATGCCTTTTTGATAGGTAGAAATAGACAACTTTAACCAACTGAAAAGACAGAAAGATTCTAGAGTCAGAGCTGTGGTAAAGATCCAAACAGAAATCAAAATTCTCAGTAACTTGGTTTTGTAAATGTTTGGAATTTTGACTTCAAAAGTAGATCAAAAATAAATAAAAGAATTCCACACAGACTAGGGTGGGATAGAGGGACAGGGCACAGCGGGCTCCATCAACACAATGGAACCTTTTAGAAACCTTTCTTTAAATAACAACTAAAATGCAGAGCAGAGGGAAATACAACACACAATTATTCAAGGATGGGAAACTAAATTGCATACATTTTTCCAGCAAAAGGTTTCACCAGGAAGAAGTTATTCTAACTAAATGCAGATCTTTCAAAGTTATCAAAGAAATTATAACCAAAACAGGCTAACTTTGGGGTTTATTTTAGAGAAAGGTAAGAAGACAATAAACCAGGAGTCACATTTTCTTTAGCAAAGACTTCTTTTGTCATTTATCTTATTCTGAACTCAGTGAAGAAGCACAGAGGCTGCTGTGAACTACAGCCAACCAGATCAGAGGGAGCAAGGAGCAGAGGGAGGACTGCGAGCTGCGAACAGATGGAGCGATTAACTACACTGGGGGAATCCAGTCAAAGTAACCAGGAATGACTAGCAGGGAGCAGGGCTTTCAAGGGCATCTAACGGGACTTTTTTCTGCTTTTCTAACTTGGCATTTTATTGTAGTTTCTTTCTGTTGCCTGTTGCGCCTCAACTGTTTCAAATCCTCACCTTACTATAGCAAATCTGGAAAAAATGGTTATTTTTCAGCTGCAAGAAAATGGAAAATCCCCTGTGTTTCTGGGCAGGGGTTCAAAATTATATTAAATATTTTAATAAGGAGCCCTAAAACTTGAAGTGGTTCCCGTGTTGCTCTCAGTCAAGACCCTGATTTGTCTGACCATCTGCTTATTTTCCTGGTCTTACTGTCTTTCATCTATCAAACAAAAACCATGATCTTTTGAGGCACTGTCTGCATCTCCTGCTAATTTCAGGCTACATTTATGGAGCTTATGTGTTTTGGAGATCAGATAGAAATGTGTCCTAGAATTGATAACTGAGCAAACATGAACATTCACAAATACAGCATTTCATACACGTTTTCTGGCAATTTTTTTCAATAATGCTCAAACAGTATACAATGCAATAATTGCATACAATTACCTAGAGTGGACTCAAATGTATCTCAACATTTTCCAGACATGCAGAAAAATATACAAAGATATCAAAGTTTCCCAAATACAAACATTCAGCTCCTGGAATAATAATCAAGTTTAGCCAGATTTTAAAAGCATGAGAAACTTCTGCAGAAGTGTATTTCATAGAAATATTTGTGTTGTGCAATTTTTCAGTGGACTATGTGAACAAAATGTTGAAGTCATGCAAGAATCCATCAAAACAGATGCTGCACTGGGAAGAAGAATGCTTGGATTCTATGTCTTGGGTTAGGCAAGATCTCAGATAAATCCTAAATCTCTTCTTTTATGCTCATCATCTGTTTTGCCTGCTACAATTGCAGTCATCATATTTCTGCAATGACAACAGACCCTCAAACTGGCCAGAGTCTCTATTTTCTAGTTTGACATTAATTGCAGCAGTAAACCAGGTATCAAGTGCTGATGCAAAGGCAAAAATCTGTAGCTGCCTGGCCATCAAAAACCAATCTGAGTGTGAGCAATATTTTTTAACTTGCTGTGCTGCAAGTCTTGGTGAGATACTTGTGTGCACAATATGCAACACAGAATAATCTTCCATCTTACACATTTACAGGCTCCTTAATTCAAAAAGTTCCAAGTTTTTCAATTCTTTTTGCTATGTCAGTTTTACTGTGCGGAAAGATGGAAATTATAGTCTTACATAGAAAAGGTTTTTACTGAAGAGATAAAATATGCTTTATAGAACAAAACAGACTCATATGAGCTTTGTCTACTATTTTCTAATTAGATGTCAAAGCAATAACTGAAAGAACCATCTCAAGAGATAACTGAGGTTTGGACAGTGAAATGGTGAGGACAGACAATGGTTCACTAGGTACACGTTTTGTCAGCATTTTGTGTTCCTTTGATCAGATGTTGAAACAAAGCAACCCAGAGATTGATCAAGAGGGGAAATACTGTCCCAATAAATAAATTCCAGTGTCGGCAGGTTATCACATGTCTGAGAAACTATGTCATATGCAAAATCATCGCATATGAGGAACAGTGAACCTCACATTAAAAAAAATGAGATGACTCTTCTTAATTTGAGCAAGAACCCTCCAAATAATGGTATAGATGGCAGTGTGTATTGGGTTGGCAGATACCATAAGGATCTCTTTACACTGCAAGATTTCCCATTCTCCTGCCCGGGAAGAACCAATCAGAACAATTCACAGAATCTTTCATAATTTTTTTTATGATTAATGATCTTTTCTGAGGTTCCTCAGACCCAAGTGTTTGTTTTCCAGAGAGTGGGTGCTGTGACCCATTGTGAGGTGTATTTCTAAGTGACTATAGGGCTACATAACAAATATACACATCTTTTTCATCTCATGAGGAAATGTAAAACAGTTTGTTTTGCAGGATAACCATTATCAGCTAGCATGGTAACAAGGAAAAGACTTGAAGTTGTCCAGGGCAAGAGCTGGATACCCTGGGGCATCCCCAGCACAGCAGTAGAACAGTAAATATACTTCAATCACACCAAGTGATAGAACCGAGCTTTCTGTGGGACTAGAGTCACTAAAGGGTACTACAATAAAAAGTAAAGTTGAAGAAAGTTGTAAAGAGCAGGAGCTCGTTACAGGAGTCTGTCTTCTTGAATATGCATCCCTCCTACTACAAGCTGGCAAGTGCATTTTTTCTCACAATATGGTGCACCACATGCATGTTTTTCACTGCTGTAGTTTCCTGGAATAGCTCAGTGTACAGTAAGATATGGGCCATTGGCAAGGGAAGAGAGGAAAGAGGTCACATTCATAGGAATCCCAAAGTACCTTCACTTCTGTTTAAAATGCTTCAATCTATATTTCTGGAACTGGTCCTGCTAATTAGAAAAGAAAAGATAGCATAAAATCCACTTCGTATTTTTTAAATAACCCTTCTTTACCGTAGCACAAATTAATGCTCTTTAATACAGCAGACACTGCAAGTCCTTTAGATTATGTTATCAGGCAGACATAAATTTAAGGAGTTGATAAAATGTCCCCATTTCTTGGCCAGTTTACTACTGAATCCTGATCTCTTAACACATAAGATACTGTGTAACATTCAATTACACATGACATCGGTGGTACACATTAGCAAAAACTACGTATTGTCTTTCTTTTTTCTGTGAAAATGTCTTTATTTTTTCAGTTAAAATAAAAACATTATCATGACTCAAAGAATAATTTAATCTGAGAAATTTAGATCTAAACACACAATATTTAATAAACAGTGTATGGCTGTCTATAGTTCAGACATTATATCAACTCAAACTTTTGTTTCTCATATGATCATCATTTCTGCAGAGGAAATTGCACAGAGAGAAGGTAGCTCCCTGGAGGATTTCCTCATTTCTAGGAAGAGATTATATCTTTCTTTGAGAATAATATAAATATCACACAAAATTCATCTGAAAGAAACTTTGAAATTAAGTTGACACCAATGTCTGGGAAATTGATGTCTTACATGCTGTACCAAACACACCAAGGAAGTTCCAGCAGCCTAAAATGCCAGTCAAACCCATCTCAAGGCTACTTTCTATTTCAGGCCTATATTCTTGTTACATATATTTTGTAGATATATTTTGTCCTGGTTTAGATTGTGAAGGTGCTGAAGCATCCCACTGTGTGGCAAATGGCTTGCAAACCAGTAAAACTAACAATGGCTGCTAGAGCTAAGTTGGGGCTGACAGGTTATGTGGGGAATTGTACCTTTAAAACATTTATAGAAGGAGCCAGTACTTGACACCAAAGGAAGCAGGTGTTTCCATTATTAGCTCGGATTGGTTTAACAGGATCCTTTTGGGGCAGTTGTTTGGCTAAAACTGGAAAAGTTTAAGTTCTTCCAAGTTCCCTGCTGAGGGAGAAGCAGAGCACAGACACTAAACAGGAAGAGGGAACAGAACTGACAAAGAGGTTTGACAGAACACAGTAGGAGAAAAAGACCTGGTGCTTTGAAGGAACACTAAGGAAGAAGAAGCAGAATGATCAGAAAAGTGATCAGAAGTGATGATCAGAAGAGAAGTTCCTCTAGAGCAGTCTGATCAGTGTCCACCTGAAAACTGTACTTCCTACAGCTGCCTTATTTGAAGCCTTCCCTTCATTTATGTACATCATCACTGGTGCAATTAATGTATCCCCATTCCAACATACAAAATACATTGAAAGCACCCTAAATAAAAGTCAGTTAATAGGAAGGTTATAAAAAAATCTTATCCTAAAAGAAGCTGTCAAGCATAAATAGAGAATATAAATTCTAGGTGAAGTTATAAAGCTTTTGGATAATGGATCAGTTTGCAACAAGTAAAATTTCTCAGGTAAATTACAGAAGAAATGTAATAACTAATACATAAGCACTCACACAGACAAGCCTTAGAATGCACACACTAAGAACAAATATAACCAGCAAAGAAAACAACTGCTGATCTTAAATCTTGTTTTATTTTTTGCCAATAGCAGAATAATATGAAGGTGGTGACAGTCTACGAAGGTGTTGGGGGTTAGATTTGGTTTTTTTCTTCTCACAGAATTTTTTCCCATAAGTTTCCAAGAAGCCTTAATGACTACTTAGTCAGAACAAAAAGAGTGCTTGAGGGATATGGCAGCACGAAGCTACACCTATTGTTTTTGAGTCCCTGGGAGTGTCCTTCAGAGGGGAGAGATGATGAGCCTTGGGGAAGGCAAAAAAGACAGATCTGGGGGAGGGGGAGGCAGTCTTGCTCTCAGCGCCGAGGAGGACGGTCAGGCTGCACTCTGCCTCTGCCTCGTCCTGGGAAATCTATCGTCATCTGCTGTGTACCCGGGAATCCTGAACTCGCTTTCTCCAGCCTCTCCCCCCACCGCCGCTGCTTCTTCGGACCTTTGAGACCCTCCTGCTACTCTGTAGCCCTGCACTGCCCAGCCCTGCCGGGACACCCCTGCTGTTCCAGCTGCCAGCGCAGAGCTCCTCATCTGATCCACCAGCCCGGGACTTTTCCTTCCTTCCAGTTCGGCCTCTCGGAGTCCTGCAGGGGCATCCAGATCAAACTGCTCTGGGCTTTTGTAAAAGAAAGCCCTCAAGGTTCTTGGTTCTGTTTATTATTGATGCTGTAGTTGTTGTTTGTTTGTCGTTTTGTCATATATATATTAGTAAAGAACTGTTATTCCTACCCCCATAACTCTGCCTGAAAGCTCCTTTAATTTTCCTTTTAATTGGAATAATTTGGAGGGAGGGGATTTGAATTCTCCATCTCTAGGGAGGTCCTGTCCCTTCCTAGCAGATATCTGTCTTTAAACCAAGACAGATTATTGGCGCCCACTGTGGGGCTTGAGGGCATTGAGAGGAAAAGGAATAACAGTTCTTAAGTGACCTTGTGCACTGGGTATAGAAACCTCCCTAAATAGCATCATGTGGTCTAGCTTACCTTGGTTTGGGTGGCATGTGGTTGTGGCTGTGTTTCTCCCATTTGCAGGCCCTTATTTAAACATGGGCCCTATAACTAAGGCTACTGTGGCTGTTATCCAGTTTGCAGTATGGGTTAATAAGGTGAGGAATTCATGGATTTTTAACTTCCTCTGGAAGGCAGGCACATGGATACATGGCTATCACACTCTAAGTGTTTGTTTGTGGGGTTACTTTAACAATGGTACCTATTGTGAGGAAATGACACCAGGGGAAATTTTTTCCCAACCCTTTACTCAGCTCTTTGGGTCTATTCCACCAGTTTTTGAAGGGTTTAAATCTTCTCTGAATGCTAATGATATCATACAATGGCTAGTATTGCTCACAGGCCTATTCTATTTAATATTCCGAGATAAGGGGAGATTGGCCTGGATAACCACCCTGATACCTACCCCAGAGAATAAAGATACTGCCCTAGAGACTGAGGGTGCTGCCATGGAGCCTGACACTGCCCCACAGACTAAAGATGCTGCCCCACCACCTGACCCTGACATAAAGCCCACCTCAGGAATGAACCACCCAGATTGGGTGGGAGTTCTGGTGAAGGAGATGGGCAAGATGCTGAAGGAGCACACTTCCCTAGTGGTGGCCTCATTAGCCCCAGCTGCTGGCAAACCCTCCCCCTGCCCTGAAGAGGAAGAGTCTGAAGGTGCAGCAGTGGAACCCACTGACGTTACAACTGTCCAGGTTCCAGCTGAACCACAGGGGCAGTCACAGCCAGCAGCAGTTGCCCCTGTGGAAAGGAAGAAATATAAGGTGAAATCAGAGCACCCAAGTGATAAGGATAAAAAAGGAAGGCCCTCACAGCCCACAGGGGAGCCAGAAGTTGAGATCATCACCGAGTCCCTGTCATATGAAAATCTCCGTACTCTGCAAAAAGATGTTGCACGACGGGGACGTGAGCCTTATACAGCCTGGTTACTTAGGGTCTGGGACCTTATGGGTAGAGGTGTGCAACTGGATGGTGGCGAGGCAAGGAATATGGGACCCTTGACCCAAGACTCAGGTGTGAATCAGGTATTTGTAAAAGAGCAAGGACCCCTTCACCTCTGGGACCGGCTTTTAATGAGTGTAAGGGAGAGGTTTGTCCACAGAGACAGAATGCAGGAGCACCACCTTAGCATGCGCTGGAAGACTGTTGAGGAAGGGATCCAACAGCTGAGAGAAGTGGCAATACTGGAGGTGGTTTTTGGGAGGGATGGACAGCATAACAATGACCCCGACAATGTCAGGTGCACAGGGCAAATGTTGTGGAATCTAGCAACTAAA